>NC_134713.1:38296663-38921663 GCF_049634645.1 Pelodiscus sinensis
ATTTGCATATCTTCTTGTGCAAGAATGCGCAGTGTAGACGTAGCTTTACTGTGCTACAGATGTTCACATTATCAAATGCTAACACATTCTGTTGCAATATGCTGCATTATGATATTGCATTGAATCTTTTCCTAGGCCAATTTTAATAGACATCACTACCAAGTAGTATAAAAAATAAAGTAATTTCATAGTATAATGTGGACTTGGAATGAAATTTAAATCTTGAGAGATCTGGCTACTTGGTTCAGTGATTTTATTTTCAAAAGAGGTAGCCCTATATAAACAAATAAGTAGATTATACAATTTTAAAAAACTGAATTATGAAGAGATAATTAACACTAACAAAAAATTTATCTTTAGAATACAACTTTACATTACATGCATAACCTTGATGTATGTTTTATCTTATGTTACCATACGCAAAGTTCACAGCTATTTGTAGTTTAACTGCTATAAGTTTATAACAATTAATCTTACACTATGGAAACGTTGTGATCTATATTTTAGCTAATAATCCATATATAATTAAAACTAATAGTAACTACTATATTTTCCAAACAACAGCTTATTATGGCAGTTATAGTCTCTGGATTACTCAGTCAATAAAAAATAGAAAAATCATAATGCTGTTCACTTTATAAAAATACATTCTGATAGAATGGAATGATATTCTTCACCCTGCTTGCATGGTAATGTTGCCTTTTGTGCGTAAAGCAGTAATTCAGGGCCTTGTGGAGTGATTTCCATTTAGATAAGAAATTGGTGAAAGGCATGTAGGGTAATCCATGATATAATTAATTTATTTACAGAAATATACACCAAGCTCTGATTCCTTGAACAGCAGTAGAAACCATATAGAAATCAGGATTTTGTAGAACACTAAGCCAGACATTCCAACCCTGTGTTCAAGAAATGATGGTGCCTCTGTCCCTGCTTTCCCATTCCAACTGCTTAAACATACAGCCTTGTTATAGGTCCTGAATTAGCACCTCAAGAGATTCAATTAGCTTCAGATTCTTCCCCCAGCAATATGGTTTACAATATCTCTTGGATGTTAGCCACAACTTTTCATCCAGATGCAGTCTCAGGGTATGTCTACACTACCCCGCTAGCTTCGAACTAGCGGGGTAATGTAGGCATACCGCACTTGCAAATGAAGCCCGGGATTTGAATTTCCCGGGCTTCATTTGCATAAGTGGGGAGCCGCCATTTTTAAAACCCCGCTGGTTTGAACCCCGTGCAGCGCGGCTACACAGGGCTCGAACTAGGTAGTTGGAACTAGGATTCCTATTCCGAACTACCGGTACACCTCGCTGCACAAGGTTCGAACCAGCGGGGTTTTAAAAATGGCGGCTCCCCGCTTATGCAAATGAAGCCCGGGAAATTCAAATCCCGGGCTTCATTTGCAAGTGCGGTATGCCTACATTACCCTCCTAGTTCGAACTAGGAGGGTAGTGTAGACATACCCTCATTTATTTCTGCTGTTGGGCTTTAGTATATCTATATGTTTTAAGGAAGTTGTGATTGTCTTCTATCCAATACTACTAGTGGCAGGCCAGGAGCACTTTTCAGAGTACTAGCATAATTCTTTCATATGTCACCATTAATTGGAAAAGCACCTAGAGGCTAACATTTTTTGAATGATGTAGTGATATATTTCAGCCTGAAACACCGAGATACATTGCACTTAATTGTGATACAATTTGTTCTGCATCTCTTAATTAGAAAGTCATAAAAGGGTTACAAATATATTATTAAAAGAAAGCTTTGATTTTAAAGTACAGGTCTGCAAAAAGGCTGTGTCTGGGGAAACCACAGAATGCATAGAACTCTGCCCATGATAGTATGAAGCACACAGAACATGTTTAGAACAGTCCAATTGACGTGTATGCCTGCGGAAGACTCGGGTGCGGGAGGCTGTTCCGGGGGATGTGGACCACCTTCCACTCATAGCTAGTCTGGATGTGGAGACTAAATACAAATGGTCAGTCATCTCAGGGGACATGGTGCCTGAAGTGCAGCCCCCATCTGCAAGCTGAGAGCGACAGTTCTCAGCACTGTCACAGCTGATGTGCTTGGAGCTGGGCCATGTGTGCTATGGTCAGTGGCCCCTGATGTCTCTGGGAGTGGGGGCTGCCCCAAGACTCTGGGCATGCCCATGTGCCATGTGAGGGAGTGCTCAGTGTGTGTGTGCGTGTGTGTGTGCATGTGTGTGTGTGTGTGTGTCCCCTTCCACCTTCTAGAGGCTTGTGGAGGGAGTGTGTTCCAGCCTGGAGTCAGGAGCATGGTAGGTCTCTCCAGAACCCTGTGGCCAATAGCCCAAGGGTCCTCTATCACAGCCTACTGGGGCCATGTGCCCTGGCATGGTATGGCATGTGCTTTCATGTGCACAGGTTGTTGCATGATCTGGAGCTAACAAGAACCACCCCCTGCATGACAGGAAAGTGATAGCACTCACACAATGTTCCTTCCTGGCCTTGGACGATGCCTGGGAGATGTCCACGGGGAAGCCTCAGGGCTCCTGGGTCACCTCTGTGCTCAGGCTGGCCTAGTCCAGGTCTGGGCCTCCTCCTCCTTGTCACTGTCATCTGGGCCCCAGCAAGGATGATGACGGGCTCTCCAGCCCGGAGTCTATAATGGACAGAGGGTGGGCGTGGGGGAGTGGAGGGGGAGGAGGGAAGGGACTTCCCCATCCCCCAGGATGTGGTCCAGCTCCTTGTAATATGGGCAGGTGTGAGGCTCTCCTCTGGATCAGGAGCTGCCTTCCTTAGCCCTAGCATAAGCCTGGTGGAGCTCCTTGACCTTCATCCGCACCTGTTCTTGGGTGTGGCTGTAGCCTTTGCTCCCCACATTGTCTGCCATGTGGCCATAGATGTCCATGTTCCTGTGACTAGTGCGGAGATCCTGGAGGTTTCTCTCATCCCCTCAAACCTCAGTAAGGTCCAGGACCTCCTAACCAGACCAGGAAGCTACATGCCACTTGTGGCCCCTGGCAGGCTCCTGGGAACTGGCTGAATGCTCCTGGAGAGCAGTGGAGGGCTAGATGGCACCATCTGTCTGGCTCATCGTGGGCTTAAATGGAGTCAGGGGCAGCTGCAGAGTGGCTCAGGACTGTCAGGCCTTCTGCAAGCCACAAACCCTGTCTTCAGTCTGTGGCTTTAATGGCTGCGGGGGGGGGGGGGGGGGGGAGGAACATGGATAGAGTTTTCCTGTGTGTGGATAGAGTGGCCAGCAGGGTACTATGGGAAGGGCTGGAGGCCCCCTATTTCAAAATAGTCCCTATTCCCCATCTACTCAGCTCCTATTCTGAAATATCTATAGGCACTATTCCTCATAGAATGGGGTTTACAGAACTCGAAATAAGTCATCTACTATTTTGAAATTATTTTGAAACAGTAGTCCGGCTGTGTAGATGCCTGCAAAGTTATTTTAGAATAGTGGTCATTATTCCAAAGTAACTTTGCTGTGTAGACATATCCTAGGAGTGTAAGAATCAAAGTGCAGGTTACAAAACACTCCTAAAACTCAAACTTTAGACATTCTCTATCAAATGAGCAAAGCTGGCCATACAGTTGTCAACTCTTCTAACCAGACACCATTTGCAGCAATCTTAGCTTGGCAATGTAGTGACAGATCTCACCTAGGGAGCTGGAAAGTTAATTCATCTTGTCTGGGAGAAGTTTTCCCAACAATGCTCTTTAAACTGTGACTCGTCTTGGAGAGGGAAAGGCTCAAGCTGAGATATTTTGCTATCAGGTACCCAGAGAGCAGTTCTTAGGGGGAACTCTGCATGCAAGTCTGAGATTCATCAACTACTGTAGCCTTCCTGGCTGGCTCTAGATGGCTCTACAGCGGCTTCTCTTTTCTGCTGAGCTCTCACTACTCATCAGTTGCTGAGCAGACTCTGAGTCTGTCTGGGTTTCTCTTCCCTACCCAGAATAGAGTGCTTTTCCCTAACCTATTAAAATGCATAGCCGGATGAATCTTCTTGGGATTTACAATTGCATTTAATCTTTACATCTTTTATTGCATTAGAAAATGGTGAAAGGTGCATTTGCTATTTATTATATGCTAATTTAGTGTCTAAATTAATTAAATTTAGACTATTTTGTTATTTAAAAAAATACAGTTTTAAGTACATCTGTATTTAAATAAAAAAGCAGTTTTTATCTGTCTTTTTAAATGATTGATTTTTATCCATTCAGCTCTTCTTCCTGCCAACAAAGTTCTTTGGTGTTATGGCATAAAATACATATTTTGGGAGTAACATTTCTAGTAATAATAGTGTGACTAGGGGAATGTCCTTTAATCTTTCTGTACCTCACCTTCTTATCTATATAAGGAAAATAAGACTACTTATTCTCATTGTAATAGGCTGATACCATCAAATGACAGTTGCTAAAGAGTACAAATTATTGTTATTTTTGTTAATTTGGAAGAGTGGTGGGAACCGTTCTGAAAGGTAAAAATATAAAAACCTTATATATTTCATCAGACATAGTAATTTAAATATAATGTAAGGAATTATTTAATATTTAGACACTAGAAACATCATATTTAGACAAGATGACAAAATAGCAAATATTACAACTAAAGGGAAATGCAATTTCACACAATTTATATACATGTATATATAGTTTGCTCCTTCCTCCAAATAAACCCTTTTAATGTGATCTTAGAACTCTTATTATAAATTAAACCCAGCAAGCTTTCCTGAAACCTTGTAATGGATAATAAAGATTTTTGATACATTTTAAAGAAAAATGTGTCACATCTTTATTTTTCCATTTAAGTTGTAACAGTTTCAAGATCTAAAGATTATTGCTAACGCCTAAAGGTGTTCTATGGAGATGGAGGAATCTCTTTTAAGCTGAAGTTAATATACAGAAACATAATATCAATTTGTTGGGAATTACTTCTTGGATGATATGGAGACCCGACAAGTCTTCCTGGTACAAAACCCTGTTTAATAGTATAGTTGACATGGTTGACAAGTATTTGGGTGATTGCAAGAGATGGAGAATAACTGGGAATGTGAAGAACTGATCACTGAGGATTAAGTGTACATTTAAGTCTATATTGCTGACTTCATATCATGTAGAAATAGATAATATATCAGTGTATGTAAGAAGATAGCTATAGATAGCTATAATTAAAAATCATGGTTGCTTATAAAAGCAAGAGAGATACTACTTGGAAGAAGTATTAGACGATGGCTATGAAAACAAGAGAGAATGAACTATTGGCACAAGACTGAGGCTGAATAATTATGCAGTAGGATCTCCAAATGAGTGAACATGCATTTATTTCTTCACAGGGTGAAAAGACAATTGCTTCTTAGCATCTAATATTTTAGTGCCTCATTTATAAATATATATTATATATTAATCTAATATACTCCTAGAATTGTCAAGGATTTTGCATTTTTCTGCTATTAGTAGGGGCTGGAAAATATTTTATTAGATTTTTTGATTCATAAGCAAAGATTTAATTGACAATTATTTTGCACTACACATTGCAAGTGAGTTAGAAGAAATATATATATGTTAACAACAACCATGAATGGTAGCTTAAGCTACATAATTCAGACAAAAAGAAGGAGAAAATTTTAATGGAAACAACTTACGTAGGCATGTGAATGGATGCTGTTCAGACTCCAGATACTAAAAATGTGGGCATATTGTGTATGCCCCAAACAGGTTTGGAGAGTATTCAACCAGTTATGTGTTCCTACCTAGTAGACTCTTTCTGCAGATGCCTGAGACAGTGTAGGGCCATTGACAAATGAGGTAAGGATATATGATAAAGACATGTGACCTAAGACTTTATCTTTTACCAGTAAACTTCCATGTTCATGTAACTCTAGATTCCATCTTGGATCAATAACTTTCCATAAATTTGGACTGAATGTATGTAACTGGAGAGTCTGGCATTCTTCTTTGATTTCATTTCCCATTTCATTTTTCTGAACTGGATTTCTAAGAAGGAAGCTTTGAACATGGACTGATGACCCCCAGTTTTGTGGGTGAATTCCAGAGTCTTTTTCAAGTCAGCAGTCTATTTGATCGCTATAATCTTGATATAAGGACTTTGCAATCATTTGTATGTATATTATTATTAACCATTTAAATGAAATTATTTTCTTTTATTAATACATCTTTTATTTAAGGATTGGCTGATATTTGGGTAAGATATGAGATACCCATTGACCCAGAGGTAAGTAGCTGATCCTTTAAGACTAGTAGAACTTCATTTATGGTCAAATGGATTTTGTTGGTCTGGATGGGAGCTAATGGTGGGAATGCCTAAAAGGGATTGTGTTTGGCTTTTTATTACTGAATGTGGTAGTGAAGAAGCTATTTTGATATTGGTTTGGTGCATCTAATTAAAAAATAAATCACGAATTTGTGGGGGATTGTCTGCCCTATTTCTTACAGTCTGCCTTAAGTGTGGCATTCACAGTATTGTCTATCCCAGGCAACCAGTCTCAGTCTTGATTTTTTTTCTTTTATTGAAATTACCTTACCAATACAGTGAGCATAGTTGCCATATATCCTATTTTAATGGAAAATACTGCGGGTGTTTCAGAAAAAAAAATACTGTTATAAATCTTAAATGTTGACCAGTGCAAGTTTTATGACACTTGAAGTTAAAAATGCTGGGGATGGTCACAATATCACAGTGTTATTTGGATTTTCAGTTGTACATCAATATTGGCACCATTGAATTTAGTGTATATGACATTTAAACTAAATAAGTGGCTTACAGAAAGACATTATGTGGCATATTTATTTAGTTTGTCAGGAGATTTGAAATGTACTCTACTTTGCCTTCCTCCTGAGTCAGGGTTTGGGATAATTTATTCATTAGCCAGAGAAAGTTGTAATTTGAATGCATCAAAAATTAAAAGAAGGCAAGCAGATATAGCTAATCTCTCTATCTGCTATATTCCAGAAAGTCTGCCTCCAGTGTATACCTCATTTATATAGATGGTGATTATGTTTTATTGATTAAAACATCTTAAAAATATATGACACTGAGTGCACAAAGTGGAAAAATAAAGCATGTGCTTTAGTAGAATAACTTGTTTTGCAGAAAATTAGGAATGGCTAGCAAGCTCCAGGGGCTGAGATGTTTAATGCCTGTGTTACTTCAATGTTCACTAAAGAGGGTAAAGGTGGCCAGAGACTCAAGTTAATTAGTATTAACACAAAGGAATAGGAACACAAAATGGGGAAAAAACATGTTGAAGAATAGTTAGATTCATTATGTATAATCAAATTGTCTGTACAGTTCTGGTACTCGACGAAGCAATCTCAGAACTGCTGGTGAGAACCCAGGGTATGTCTACACTATTCCGAACTATCTGTACGCCTCGTGGAGATAGCTTGCTAGTCCGAACTATCTAGCCCGTGCCGCGTGTAGCTGCGCGGCACGGGGTTCGCACTAGCTGGCTTTTAAAAATGGCGGCGCCAGCTTTATGCTAATGAAGCCCGGGAAATTCAAATCCCGGGCTTCATTAGCAAGTTCGGTATGCATACATTACCCCCCTAGTTCGAACTAGGGGGGTAGTGTAGACATACCCCCAGGGAAGATGAGTGATGTTTCAGAGCACTAGGGCTATGTCTAGACTGCAAGCCTCTTTCGAAAGAGGCTTTTTCGAAAGATACTTTCGAAAAAGCTTCTTTTGAAAAATAGCATCTAGATTGCAACCTCTTCTTTCGAAAAAGTGAGCCGCTTTTTCAAAAGAGAGCACCCAGGCAGTCTGGATGTTCTCTTTCGAAAAAGCCCTGTTTGTATTCAAGAACGCCTTTTTTCAAAAGAGCACTTTCAAAAAAAGGTGTTCTTCCTCGTGAAATGAGGAGTACCGCCGTCGAAAGAAAAGCCGTGTTCTTTCGATTTAATTTTGAAAGAACACGGCTGTAGTCTAGACGCAGGTAAAGTTTTTTCGAAAAAAGCCTACAAAGCCCTTAATTTGAACTAGCAAATCCCGGGCTTCATTTGCAAGTGCGGTATGCCTACATTACCCCGCTAGTTCGAACTAGCGGGGTAGTGTAGACATACCCATAGAAATCAATAGTGATAGAAATGTAGCCGTGTTAGTCTGGTGTAGCTGAAACAAAAAACAGGACTATGTAGCACTTTAAAGACTAACAAGATGGTTTATTAGATAATGAGCTTTCGTGGGCCAGACCCACTTCCTCAGATCAAATAGTGGAAGAAAATTGTCACAACCATATATACCAGTGTCCGTCTGCTATGTACACTGGACAGACAGCTCAGATACTTCACCAAAGAATCAATGCCCACAAAACAGATATTAGACAGGATCACAAAGAAAAAACAGTTTTTTTGCCTTTTCAACCAGAAAGAACATTGTCTCAGTGACTTGATTACCTGCATCCTGCTTCAAAGACCCTTTCAGACCACACTTGAAAGAGAATCCTCTGAACTGTCATTCATGCTTAAATTCGACACTTTACGCCTAAGTTTAAACAAAGACATTAATTATCTTAACCTTTACAGAGATAGTTTCCCCAATTATCACCTCTAATACCATTAGCTCACAGACATTTACCTTCCTCCCCCATCCGCCCTTCTGCTCTGAAATTTGATTTGTCCTTTTCATATGTGTTCATTTTTTTAAATTGTATCTTTTAGTATATATGTTTGTGACAATTTTCTTCCACTATTTGATCTGAGGAAGTGGGTCTGGCCCACGAAAGCTCATCACCTAATAAACCATCTCGTTAGTCTTTAAAGTGCTACATAGTCCTGTTTTTTGTTTCGTACAACTCAATGATTTGCTGTCTAATTGTAGATACATGTCCTATGGAATTCCCCAAGAAACCATTGCTGCATCTGGTATGAGTCAATATTTTCATCAATGACCAGATAATGGAGAGTATGCTTATAAAAATTGCAGATGACACAAATGTGAGAAAGGGTACAAGCCTGTTGTCAAGGCTGGGTCATGGGCAGTCATACATAGTGATCAGAGAGCCTGTGTCCATAGACAGGAATCAAGAGTCAGGTGAATCAGGATACTAGAAGAACAGAAGCAGAAGATGAACTGGAGATCAGAACTGTAAGTTGGTAACCAGAATCACACTCAGCCAGGATACCAGACAGTTGGACGCAGGAGGCAAAATGGAGAATTGACCCGCAAATTAAATTAGGATGTCAGGTAGTCAAGCCAGGAGAAGGGGAGGTGGATGTGGCACAAAGTACACTGTCAAAAGCAGGATGGATCTCAATTGTTCAGACAGTGGCCTGTTTTGGTTCCTGTCTCAAACAGAACCAGTTGGCCATCCAGCTTCTCTTGGACTCTGCTAATAGGACATCAGGGCGTAGATCTTTAAACTGGGAATAGGGCCTGGGTAAGGAGGCTGCTAAGTGGAGTGTTGAAGCATGGCTGCTCCTGCAGTCCTGAGTTTGAGGCCTATTGGTCATGATGCACCTAGAAAGTGAGGAGTAGAGTTCAAAATGACCTTTCTGTATTATAGAACTGATTGGAAATTAACAAGATGGAATTTAATAAGGGCAAGTGTATAATACTACATTTAGAAAGGAACAATCAAACCACATTTATAAAATGGGGCATAAGAGGCTAGGTAACAGTGCTTCTGAAAACAACACGGGGATTATAGTTGACCACAAATTGAATAATATTCAATAATATAATGCTGCTTCAATAAAAGTTAATATCACTCTGTAGTGTAATAATAGGAGTATTACATTTAAGACACAGGAGAAAATTGTCCTGCACTACTTAGCCCTGGTGAGGCCGTCACTGGAGTACTGTGTCCAATTCCAGAAACCTCTCTTTAAGAAAAATGTGGACAAACTGGAAAGACTCAACAAAAATTATAACCAGACCTATGAGAAAAGGTTTAAAAACAAAACAAAACAAAACCCTGTGTATCTTTAACTTTGAGAAAAGAAGACAGAGAAAAGACTTGCTAACAGTCTGCAACATAAGGGAAGTTATAAACGGGAGGGCAATCAACAGTTCTCAATATGTCCTCAATGTGGCCTGCCACAAAGTTTCCTTTTCAGCACCACAGATGAAGCTGTTTTTTAACATAGGTCTATGACACTCACTGGGTACACAGCCTTTGAGTATATCCCTCCTCCTTGTTGTGTAACTATCTAGTTCATCAGTAATCACCAAGGCTGCATCTAGACTGGCATGATTTTGCGCAAATACTTTTAACAGAAAAGTTTTTCCATTAAAAGTATTTGTGCAAGAGAGCGTCTATACTGGCATGTGGCTTTGCGCAACAGATTTGCTTTTGCGCAAAAGCGCCCGTGCCAGTGTGGACGTTCTCTTGCGCAAGAAAGCTCCGATGGCCATTTTAGCCATTGGGCTTTCTTGCGCAAGAAATTAACGTTGTTGTCTACACTGGCCCTCTTGCTCAAGAATACTTGCGCAAGAGGGCTTATCCCTGAGCTGGAGAATCAGAGTATTTGAGCAAGAACCACTGATTTTGTACATTACAAAGTCAGTGTTCTTGTGCAAATACTCGCGGCCAGTGTAGACAAGCGGTAAGATTTTGCGCAAAAGCAGTTGCTTTTGAGCAAAATCATGCCAGTCTAGACGCAGCCCAAATGTTCAAAAGTGTGCTATGTAAAAGTAGTTGTCCCAGGTTCATTTCCTACCTGTGCTAATCACAATTTACACATTTTTTACATCAAGGAATGAATGACTATGAAATTTAAATTGTCTTTTCAGCCACCCAGATTAAGCCCGAGGCACAATGTGATTGTGAGATGAAGAAGCTTGCATCACTGCTACATATTCTGTAATTAAGGCTTCAGTTTCAAAGCCTATTAAAAGAGGAGCTTTGAAGCACAGTCAGTTCATATAGCTTTCTTTTCAAAAAATGAAAATAAAAGGGAGAAAAAATTTGGCAAATACTGTTTAGGATAATTTACTGTAATGTACTGTTCTGTGAAGTTCAAAAGCTGGCTCCCATAAACCATTCCTCTTCCCCACTGGCAGAGGAATAACCACAGAAAGTAATTCAATAAAAAAAGGGTCATTTTCACTTTCTAGGAACATGTTTGGCTATACTGCTGGTGGTTCTAAATGAAACCTTTTTTAACAGCCTGGAGTTATTTTGTAATTTGTTGAATGTAGTCTATTTCAAATGGCTGCATTTTAATTTGAATAGAAGTTTGAAATGCTTCCTATTACTGTTCCTATTCCTTCACAAGTTATCTCAAAAGCAGGAAAAGTATCAAAATAATTGTATATTAATATATTATGCATACAGAATAATATATGAATAGAATACATTACAATTTTCTCATCATATGCATATACATACACACACAAATATTACACATCAACTCACACATACATTTCATATACACATGGAACATTCTAATCATAGGCATTAATTATTTTTCTTCCCTATTCTCCATAAAAGTTAATACTTCAAAGAGTATATTTCTTTCCTCACCTACAAATGACATTCCAAATGAGATACAGCAGCAGAATCAGGAACCAATACAGCAGTAATCAGTGAATGAATTCCAGTCTTTTCCCCTATCCTTCACAAGACTAGAGCAGTAGCAGTGAAAGAGCTCAGAAGAGGACATTAAGCTTTCAGGATCCTGTCATCACCACCATTTCTGAGAGTAATGGGGCCCAGGTGCCAAGTATAGCTAGAGTTCTAAGCATTAAACGGCTTTAGCTCCCTAGCAGAAAGAGGATGAGGGAAATACATATGTCTGGCAGGACTAAGGACAATACAAAGGAGTTTGTATTAAGAACAAAAGAAATCCTAGCAAGGGCATAGAACCATTACTAGATAAAGATGGTGAAATTGTTACTACCCGTTCAGAAGAGTTCAATAAATATTTCTGTTCTGTATTTGGACAGTACCAGGATGATGCACTTGTACCACACAAGGAAGGTAAAGAACATTCCCACGACTCTGTCACACTTAAGGAGTAGTGGGGTTTGGAGACAAGTCAACATTATTACAATGATAGGTATTAGCAGACTAAGTAATTGCTTGCGGCCCCAAACAGCTGCAGAAGGTCCTCTATTAATCATTTGTATGTGTTGTAGAGGGGGGGGGGGGGAGGAATCTTTCTGCTTATGGATCACAATGTGCTAGAACTGGCACTGGTTCCATGCCATACTTCTTTAAAGATACAGGTGTTTACAGAAGCTTTAGACAAGCTGACTGACCAGTGGAGACAAGGTATTAGTAACAGGGATACCTCCTGAACAGTATAAAAATCCAGCTGCTAGGTAAATGAGAAGAGAGTTTCTGTGGAGTTGATCTGTATAAAGGTAGGCTGGGGAAGCCTGTGTGAGTTGATGCACATCCCCACAAAGAAGCCTTATGCAATCTCTTAACAAGATTTGACAGTTCTGAGTCCAGAAACCAGGTCAGGAAGAAACCTATGGAAAAAATTCTCCAGAGAAGCCTAGGGCTATAGTAAATGTGATAGAGCTCCCTCACTCAAAGGTAACTGAGAGGAAACTGGGAACCTGCATTCATGGATCAATGGTTAGACTGGAATCTCACAAAGCAAAGAGCATGGGTATGTATTTATAAAGATTTAATATATCGAATGTTAAAAAAATGAATATTATTTTATGTTCTCTAGTCTTTGAAGATATTATAGGGAGAATTGAGAGAACTGAGGGTGAGGTACCCGGAAGGCTATATGGAACCATATTTTAGGATGGATCCCTGCCACAGGTCCACTAAGGAGGGTGTTAAATAACATCTATTAAAGATAAATATTTTTAAGTCAGCAGGCCCAGATAACATGCTCAAGAGTCTTAACAGAGATGGCCTACTTATGTTAATTTTTAGTGAGTCCTGGAATAACAGAGAAACTCCAGAAAATCTGAAGAGTGCTATGTTGTGCTCATATTAAAAAGAGCCAGAAGAATAAATGTGGTAACTCTAGATTGTTTAGCCAGAAGTTAATCCTGGACAAAATAATGCAAAAGCCTTTGCAAGATTGAGTTAACAAAGAATTAAAAGGTGGAAAGAAACTGTCAGTCAACATACTCATATGGGAAACCAACATATGTCAAACCAACATAATTTATTTTTTTGATGAGATGACAATTTTGGAAAGGTAACTACATAGATATAATACACTTAGACTTTTGTGAGGTACTTGATTTAATACCACATGACTTTCTGATTTGAAAATTAGTATTATGCAATATCAATAAAGCAGAAGTTACACGGCTTAAAAACTTCTGGTGAACTGACAGATTAAAAAAATAGCTTTAAATGGAAGGTGGTTTCAGAGATTGTGACTGGCCCTGAGGCTATTCAATCAACTTTCATTGCTGACCTGGATATAAATATAATTAAATTATATGTAATAAATTACCAATAAAATAATGTAATCAAATAAATTACTGCTGATTAAACTTGTTGATAACAAAAAGGCTGTGTTTAAACTACATCCCTTTTCTGGAAAAGGGGATGTAAATTAGACACTTCAAAATTGCAAATAAAGCCGGGATTTAAATTTCCTGCACTACATTTGCATAATGGCATCTGCGTTTTTTTTAAAAAAGGGGCTTTTTGAAAGAAAAATGGCTTTTTAGATAGGGATCGTTCGAAAATAAAACCCTTTTTTGAAAGATCCCGTACTCCTCATTTTTTCAGCCATTATGCAAATGAAGCACGGGAAATTTAAATCACGGCTTTATTTGCAATTTCAAAGTGTAATTTACATCCCCTTTTCCAGAAAAGGCATGTAATCTAGACATACCCAAAGATTAACACACACAAAGACAGGACAGCAATACAGAACAATTTTAAACATTTGGTATACTGGGCCCAGGTAAAGAAAGTGCATTTTAATACAGCCAGATGGAAAGTTTTACACTTATCACAGAATGCTGGCTATATCTGCAGAATGGGTTACATTATACTGGAAAGCAATGACTCTCAAATGCATTTTGCAGTCAGAATGGGTAAGCAATTCATCATGAGCTCCCAGTGTGATTCTGTAGCAAAAAGAACTAATGCAATCCTTGTACGTGTACGTGGGAGAAGGGATACAGCATTGATGGGACCAATACTGGAATGCTTCATCCAGTTCTGGTGCCTACATTTTTCAAAGGATGTTTTAAAATGCAAGAGGGCAGAGAGAAAAGTCATCTGGCATAAATGTCTTTCAGTGAGAGAATTAATGAGCTCCATTTGCTAGCTCACCAAATTGAGAGGTGGCTTGACCCCTGTGTAAAAGTAACTTCTGATGGAGGAAACTTGAGAGTGGAAGCAGCAGTGGTTTTTATGTGCTTGTTTTTGTTTTCTTTTCCTCTCTTGTAAAAGGCTCACTTATGTAATTAATTGAGTCACAAGGATTTGACCAAACTACGAAACCAGACTCATGTAAATACACAGAGATGCAATAGTACAAGATATTCAGTGTACAGCTATGTTGTGACATCTTAATATATGATACATATTGAGAACCCATCTTGTATGGCACTGAGACCAGCTTAGTCACAGCTCAGCATCTCTAAGTCCTCTGAATTCAGTTGGAATAGAAGCTGTTTAGTAACTCCCTGATTAATAGGTTGGCGGAATCAGTCCTGAAAGATCTCTCAGACTGTCATGTTAAAATGAGACATTATTATTTACTTCTTACATTAGATAAAATTACTAAGAGGGCTCTACCCAAAACACTGAGCACCTGTATAAAAAATTGAAATTCACAGTATCTAATACAGTCAATAAATATATTTCAACAGATGGCCCAGACTTACCCACCACAAGCTAATCAGAAACATAGGGCCTACAATTATCTCTTTTCCATTATTACCAAAGAAAATAATGGCATGGACTTCAGAATGCACTATTAGTGTTTCATTTTCTCAGGGGAGTGGAGCTGTGAATGATTGTTGCATTGTACTTTATACATGGAGTTCTGATTTTCATGGAATCTTTTGAGCATATAATTGGTAGAGTTCAATGATTCACAGCTTTCTAATTCAGCTGATATTTTGGCAAGTTATTAGCCAGCTGCTGTTCATTGAAGCAGATGTTATGAACCACACATAAAATTTTCAAGGTTGCAGTTAGTACACAGAGGTCTTTATCCTACTTTTGTTATACTCAATGACAAAACTTCCACTGATGTTAAAAGAAGAAGTATCAGCTTCAGAAAGTCTGTTGCACAAATTTACCCTCCATAGCTCTATTGTTTATAGCTCCTATTTCTCCTTTCAGTTCACTTGCTTCTCTCTTGATTGATCACTGTGTCTCTTTCACCCATTCTCAATTTTTTACTTTCTTTTATCCCACTCCCTGCATTTAGATAAAACTTTATTTAATATTCCTTAAGGCTCCCCCTTCAAAAAGATTCTAAATATACAACCATTGTGCAGAGCCTCTCAATGACAACTCCAACAAAGCAGAACGCATTTATTTTGAGAAATAAACCAAATTGTGTCTGCACATTGCACTGTATTTGGGGCAGGAATTCATTTCTTTGTCTAGCATTTTTATACATTGTAAATTTAAGTTTGTAGTCGGTTCCATCATGTAAAGATAAAATATGCTGCTTAAAATTTTCTATTTGTACCTAAAATAACCAAAAATTCACCTTATCTATAGTATTCCCCATACATCTGAATTCTTACTACAGGAACTATCTCAAATAGCATATATAGAGAGTAATCAGTTATCTGACAACATTGAAATGTTTTTTTTAAATTATCGCTACTGTATGAATAATTTAACCAGAAGGAATTTTTACCAATAAACAATGTTTTCTTACAGGATTTTCTAATATTCGTTGCGTATTCTCATATCTCATGAATAAATCAGTACAATGATTGAGAGTGGAAATTACAGTTGTGGGTTGTTTTCTTTAGATTATATATTATGTATTGACTGTATCTAAGATTTGTTTAAATAACATATCTATGGTAGTTATGCACAGTTAAATAACTGCTATCTTGAGATGGAAATTATTCATTCCTGATGTTTCCTTTGTTTACTTCAGATGGCTGAATTAAAACATGGGTTGAATCTGTCTGTGCATCTTTGGAATATAACATTTAAGAAGTGTGAACACCAACTGTCATTCTTGTAATATAATCCGTTTCAGATTATATCACCCTATAGAAGCATGAAAGTCATTTTTTATAACATACCTGATTTTTTTTACCTACTCTGGTACAAATGTGTGCTTAACTGAGAATATAAATAATCCCTGAAGGCAATTGTTCATGCATCTAACAGGCCATTTGCAAATGCAAAAACATGAGCTGCATGTACAATTCAGTAGTTCCATTGCATTTACAAGTCAGGCGTATTATTATAATTACTTTTTCTCCTAGGCAATTTGGAAATAAAAAGCAGACTATTAACATCCACTGCTTTGTAATGCCATATAGTGTCATTTTGCAGGATATTTTCAGTAAAACACAATGCAAAAGTTATCTATTGTTTGAAGTCCAGCTTAGAAAGACAGAATAGCAACTACTGCAACTATTCAGTTTCTTCTACTGTTTAGTATTCAACAAAAAGACAAAGTCTCAAAAAGTTTAAACTAAAAGATTATAGACCAAATCCTCTGAAACTCCTTTGAAAGAACAGGATTTGAGGTGATACTTTATTAAAGTGAAGGCATAATGGACTAAGGAATCAGTACCAGACATAGATAACCACAAAGAACTAGCACAGAAATGCATGTGGGAAGAAGAAAATAATGGAGATGGTTGAACATGTGGCTGGAACTAAGAGGCAAAGACTGAGAGGAACCAAATATTGATGACAGCAAAGGGGTGCATGGTAGGGGAATTGCAGAAGACCTTTACACTGAGGATGATCGTTAAAATATTGTTCACGTTTGGTTGAAACCTTCAGTGTGATTGTAGCACAGTTATTTTGAGAAATTGTTGGTGGGCAAGTTTAGCAGAACAAACAGATTCACAGATTTACTACACAGTGTTCTGAGGCTAAATGTAATAATGTTCTGCAACTAATGATGGTCTGCAACTTTTCAACTGCAATTTGAAATCTGCAGTAGCTTCTTCTTTGAGTGTCATTTTTGTTGACTATATTTAATCTAATGTTATAAAATTATGACAGTTTTCTAATATATATCTGTTAAATCCCTGTAGATCGTATTTTTGGCTGATACTTTAGAAATGATTAATTTAGATTGCTTTAGTTATCGTTGAAATATTTGTTCCAAAGAACTGCTGAGTTGGTGAGAAGCAGTGACATCCACAGACCATTAAATAAATTACAGATACATATTCACCTTGCAGTATCCCACAGGAAATCACATAAGCAAGAGCTATGTATGTTAATATTCGTATGAAAAGTGGAGTTTACAGCTCAAGTGAAAAATACAGCATAATTAACTAAAAAATCTAATTACCATGTAAATTAAAGTGTTCTTTTCCAGTCTTTTAAAACTAGAATAATCAATATGTTATAATTTGGGCTCCACTGGCAATTACATATAGCAGACAACTAGAAATATTCCCTGTTAATTTCCTAAATCTTTTCTTTCACATCGAAATACAGATCACTGACAATATTGCAACTATAACATGCACTTTCTTTTTTCTTTGAAATACTGTGCAATAAATGATTATATCCTTAATTTCTCTTTATTCCACAGTGTCAAAAGGTTTTTACTATATTTTCCCAACACACTGATCAAAATGAACTTCACAGAACATTTATTCTCTTTGCCAGATGGCCAGTTTCATCCATCTATGAAAGACATGGACTCCTTTATCTGGCAAAGTTTTACTGAATAGTTTTAAACTCACATAGTTTCATTTGCATTTTTGACTTTGTTTTGATTCATTTTCCTTTTATGACAAGAAAGGAATGAAGCATGTATGAGCTGTATTTCAAAAGCTTGAATACCGTAAAATTGCAAGTATAATGCGCTCCTTGACTATGGAATATTAGCGTAATGAAAAAATCTGAACTCCTATGTATAATGTGCCCCGGGGTTTGAAGCCATCGAGCTCAGCAGCCCCACAACTTCTGCCAACAGGTGGCTGTCCTGCATCCAGGAGCCAACCCACATTGCTCCCACCTGCAGGCTCACCTGGGATGTCCAGGCTGCACATCCTCTTCCCACCCTGGTGCTCGCTGAGCTTGCGCCTGCTGTGGGGACCTCTGGGTGCAGCCTGAAGGAGCACTGGGCAGGCAGCAAGCCAGGGCACTGCCAAAATAAAACTTTAAAAAATAACACCTATGTATAATGCACACCCCGACTTAGAGATCTGAACAACTTAAATTAGAGCCTACACACTTACTTTGCTTAAATTTATACAAGATCTGTATGGGTACATCTACATAGCAGGGCAAAACTTGAATTAAGCTACGCAACTTCAGCTGCATCAATTGCATAGCTTAAGTCAAAATAGCTTAATTCTGCTTTTGGTGCTGTCCATACAGCAGGAAGTCAGAGGAAGATCACTCTTTCATCAACTTCCCTTACACCTCATAAAATGAGGGTTACAGAAGTTGGAGTAAGAAGTCCTTCATCTTGCCATTATTTCAAAATAAAGGCTTGTAGGTAGATGCACACTGTGTTATGAACACTGCCATTATTCTGAAATAACGCTTCTGTGTAGACATAGCCTAAGAGATATTATGTGATGTTCTGTTTTTTTAGTTCATTAAATGCAATATTTTTTTGGCATTGCAAGATATAGTTGATGCATACAATAAAAATCTTATGTGTAAAGAACAAATCATGTCAGACCAATCTGATAGCTTTCTTTAATAGGATAACGAGTCTTGTGGATAAGGGAGAAGTGGTGGATGTGGTATACCTAGACTTCAGTAAGGCGTTTGATATGGTCTTCCATGATATTCTTATCAATAAACTAGATAAATACAACTTAGATGGGGCTACTATAAGGTGGGTGCATAACTGGCTGGATAACCGTACTCAGAGAGTAGTTATGAATGGTTCACAATCCTGCTGGAAAGGCATAACAAGTGGGGTTCTGCAGGGTCTGTTTTGGGACCGGCTCTGTTCAATATCTTCATCAATAATTTAGATATTTGTATAGAAAGTACGCTTATTAAGTTTGCAGATGATACCAAGCTGGGAGGGATTGCAACTAATCTGGAGGATAGGGTCATAATTCAAAATGACCTGGACAAATTGGAGTAATGGTCTGAGATAAATAGGATGAAGTTTAATAAAGACAAATGCAAAGTGCTCCACTTAGAAAGGAACAATCAGTTTCCCACATACAGAATGGGAAGCGATGGTCTGGGAAGGAGTACGGCAGAAAGGGATCTAGGGGTTATAGTGGACCACAAGTTAAATATGAGTCAGCAGTGTGATGCTGTTGCAAAGAAAGCAAACATGATTCTGGGATGTATTAACAGGTGTGTTGTGAGCAAGACACGAGAAGTCATTCTTCCGCTCTACTCTGCGCTGGTTAGGCCTCAGTTGGAGTATTGTGTCCAGTTCTGGGCACTGCATTTCAAGAAAGATGTGGAAAAATGGGAGAGGGTCCAGAGAAGAGCAACGAGAATGATTAAAGTTCTAGAGAACATGACCTATGAGGGAAGGCTAAAGGAACTGAGTTTGTTTAGTTTAGAAAAGAGAAGTTTGAGTGGGGACATGATAGCAATTTTCAGATATCTAAAAGGGTGTCATAAGGAGGAGGGAGAAAACTTGTTCATCTTGGCCTCTGAGGATAGAACAAGAAGCAATGGGCTTAAAGTGCAGCAAGGGAGTCTTAGGTTGGACATTAGGGAAAAGTTCCTAACTGTCAGGGTGGTCAAACGCTGGAATAAATTGCCCAGGGAGGTTGTGGAATCCTCATCTCTGGAGCTATTTAAGAGTAGGTTAGATAAATGTCTATCAGGGATGGTCTAGACAATATTTGGTCCTGCCATGAGGGCAGGGGACTGGACTCGATTACCTCTCGAGGTCCCTTCCAGTCCTAGTATTCTATGATTCTATGTGTGTTGTTACATTTGTCTGTTTACTTCAGTTGCAAAACTTCCATCACCACATGTTTGCACTCTAACCAGCAAACAGTTTTGACCAGCATAATGTAGCTCTTGGCCATCATTAGCAAATAAACTGTTGCTATTTTGACTAATGAAGTAATTTAAAGTCTGACAGGTATTTGATCACTTAATGAAATAAATTTTCCTTATTTTATCACAGCAGATTTTCATTAGATTTCCTATTATTGAATTTTTTTGGTTACAACTTTGTCATGGAAAGCATCTCTATAATTAGGATATTTGGAAAGGCATGACTGGAATTTTAATCGGCACTAGTGTTTTAAAAAACAAAATAGAACAGGGAAGCTTGCAGTGCTAAATAAAATGTTAAGTGGTATATAAAATGACATTCTTTCCACGTTTCCCCATTTTTTCTCTCACTAATAGTTCTCATCCTTCCAGAATAAAATATTAACTAGTTACTATTGGATTCCAAAGTGTTTTTTAAGGATAAATTGGCAACACAGATTTTTAATGATGGAAAGGCAAAAAGTTACATGGTAACCTTTCACATATCCTCTATACCTTTATTCTTGAACACCATATTTATAGTTCCTTCAAAAACTTTGTGTTATCTTTTTGTCTCCAAGTTCGTATATTTTAGAGGTTGGTAGATAAGCTGGTATTACCAGTTAGCATTAAGAAATAGATTACAGTAACTATTTTAGAAAATTTATTTTGTGAAAATGGATATCTGAAACTCCTCCCTCATATACCAATTGGCTCAGTGAGCTCCCTACTGTTTCATTACATGAAGGGAAAAAAGACTGCCTAATAAAATGCTTGGAAAGTATAGAGGGTATCAGGTCACATGAAACTATCTCATACCTATGCAGTTTAGCATTTTCTAGTCCCTGTAACTCATGTTATCATTTATTTATTTAATATTTTTAATAATCAGGTTCTCTGCATGTCTTCTATGAGTTCAGGGGTCTGTTTACTTTCTGCAGGCTTCACAAATAATAAAATTGAATTGTGTTATTTATATGGTATTTCCATCTTGGGCTATGTTTTGTTCCATTGTGTGTTTTTATTTTTTATAAAAAAAAAAACCAACAAATAATGTTAAAATAGTTGAAAATAGTATTCAGTTATTTGGACAAATGTATCTAAATTAATAAATGTATTTATTTAAATGAACGTAGTTTCAGATTGAATAAAACAATACTGCGTAGATGTTAAAACACTGGAGTTGAAAGATTTTCAGGTGCCTTAATACACACACACATTGCTATGTCAACTCTCACCAGATTACATACACTTCACAAGGGCACCTACAGCATTGATTTCTGTGGAATGCCAGAGTTCACATTTTCCCAGTTTGGGCAGTATCCAGTGGTCCTTTCTAAAACCATACATCTACTTTGGTCACATGTGATTCTGGTTTTGTAATATAACTGATCATTTCATCCCTCTCTTTCATGTTCATGAACTTAAATTGACAAATGCCCATCTTTAAGATGTGCTGGGGAAAAACAGCAACTGACTTTCTTATTATTAAAATCTGAAAGGTACCACAGAAATGGATGTATAATCAATAAATAAAGAGATCATCCTGCAGTTTCTAAGGGTTACAATTGTTTTCAAGGGGTTTCCACCCGAGGAAAGACATTTAAATGTAAGTTATTAAGTTAGACAGAAGAAGAACCAGTGCTGTTCATGATAAGAAAACTGTTGACAATTGGGCCTGAACGATACAAATACTAGTCTGGCTAACTTCAATATGTTAACTTGCACTTAAAATTCACGGGTACATTAACTAGTTCACCAGCCATTAGGCTGAAAATTGTAAGTTGCATCCTGATTTAATGCATGATCCTGAAATTGATTGATTATTGTGAAAGCAAATGAAGAAACTTAATGCACTCTGGCACAGCAGTGGACATTAGCAGATTACATGTGGAAATTCAAACTGTCTTTGTATTATTGTGCACAATGAATATGAATAGAAGATCATTAGTTTCTACATGTGACCACAGAACTACTAACACGAAACAAAAAAGTGGATGAATAGGAGACATTTTCCCAGAAATATGTTACTATTCTTGGACTGCTCAAGAAAGTTTGCCACACATTTTAGGTCATGCTACTGTCCTACAAGTACAGCAAAAGAAGGGCCCATTGTCATAAGGAGAAAGCTGTCATGCCATCACTGACAGAGTAACAGCGACTATACCAAAAGATAACAGATAGTACAAGTTGCTGCTCAAATGATGCTATAGCCTAGGCACAACATAGTGCTTGTCACAAAGCAAGTAAATAGTAGATGTTTTGTAACAGTTTGTTTAGTACTCATAAGCCAATTCACTCTTCCAGATGGGAAGGAATGGGTGCATGTCACTTGAGTTTCATACTGATGTATTTACTAGTGGTTAGACTGCCACAAAAGGAGATGGATTTTGGTTCTGAGTACAACACAAGTATACAATAAATTCCACTCTTCTCCAGATATATCACAATGCTGTTTGTTCAAAGAGAAAATACATCCAGGTAGAGTTGGAATGGCAAAATTCATTCACACAAAACCCTTCCTGAGAAATCATATAACATACATGGACAGTTGAACTTATATGGAACAAAAGGAATGATAAGAAATGCATTCATCCATTGCTAATGGAAACAGTAGTATTGACAATAATGATACTGAAATGATTAATCAGTATTTCTGTTCTGTATTTGGGGAAAAAGCCAGCTATATTCATTTCCTATGATGATGAAATGGTTTCCATTGTAACAATAACTCAGAAAGACATTTAAGAGCAGCTATGGAAATTAGACACATTTTCTGAATTGGCATATGTGGTGAAATTCCATACAAAAATGTTTTTAAAAGAACTGAATAAGGAGCCCATTGGTTCTTTGATGTTGATTTCAGTGTCGCTTAGAACATTAACGATGATCCAAAGGACTGGAAGATTGCTATTGTGTCAACATTTTACGAAGGTAAATTGAATAACAAGAGTAATCATAGGTCTGTCACCTTGGCATAGATGCTGAGCAAAATAATGGAATGGCTGATACAGGGTTTCTTGATTAATCAAGGATTAAAAAGAGTAACACAATTAATGCCAATTAACATAGGCTTATCGAAAATGGAATCTGTCAAACAAACTGTTTATTAGATAACAAATTTGGCTGGTCAAGGTAATAGTAACAAAGTAATAGACTTCAGTGAAGCATTTGACTTGGTACCACACAAGCTATGGAAAGTGGGACTTTATCCAACTGCAACCAAAAAGGCTATTGTTCTTGGATATTTAAAGAGAGGAATCTATAGTGGGAATAAGAAGATTACAGTAACTCATTATTTGGTATGGGTAAAACTTCTACTGGAATACTGAGTGCAGGTGCATTGTCAACAATTAGAGAAGGATATTGATAAGCTGGTGAGGGAAGCCACAAGAGTATTTAATGGACTGAAAAACATTCCTGACAATAATAGATTGAGCTCCTTGAGTCTATTTAGCTTGTCAAAGGTAAGGTTAAGCGATGATTTAATCATGACTATTAAGTATCTACATGGGGAACAGACGTTTTAAAATAGTGGGCTCTCCAATCTAACAGACAAAGATATATCCAGTGGCTGGAAAATGAAGCCAAGCAAATTCAAACTAGAAATAAAATGCACATTTTTATCCGTGAGGGTAATTCACTGTTGACACAATTTCCCTTTAGTTGCAATGGATTGCCTATCGATCATAGAATCACAGAAATGGAAGGAACCTTGAGAGTCATCAAGTCCAGTCCCCTACACTCAGGCAGGATGACGCATCATCCAAACCATTCCTCATGGGTGATTCACTAACCTGCTCATAAAAACCTCCAATGATAGATATTCCACAGTCTCCCTAGGCAATTTATTCAAGTGTTTACCTACCTTCACAATTAGGAAGTTTTTCCTGATGTCCAATATAAATCTGCCTTGCTGCAATTTCAGCCCATTGCTTCTTGTCCTATCATCAGAGGTTAAGGAGGATAATTTTCTCCCTACCTGTAACAACCTTTTAAATACTTGAAAGAGGTTATCATGTCCTCTCTCAGTCTATTTCTAGTTTGAATTTTGCTCTCTAAACAAACCCATTTTTTTCTGTCTTCCCTCATAGGTCATGTTTTCTAGACGTTGTATGGTCTTTTTCCAACTGGTCCATAGCTTTCCTGAAATTGACATAGTATTTTAGTTGAAGCTTAATCAGTGTGTAGTAGAGTTGAAGAATTATATCTCATGTCACACTTACAACACCAGTGCTAAGACATCCAAGAATGATGTTTGCTTTTTTTCTTTTTGCAACAATATTCAACTTTTGGGTAAGTCTAGACTACAAGCCTCTTTCGAAAGAGGCTTTTCCAAAAAACCTTTCAAAAAAGCCTCTTTCAATAGAGAACATCTAGACTGCAACCACTTCTTTCGAAAAAAAAAAGCTGCTTTTTTGAAAGAGAGCACCCTGGCATTCTGGATGCTCTCTTTCGAAAAAGCCCTGTTTGCATTCAATAACACCTTTTTTCGAAAGAGCACTTTCAAAAAAGGCATTATTCCTCATAAAATGAGGTTTTCTGCGATCAAAAAAACAGCCACATTCTTTCGATTTAATTTTGAAGGAACGCGGCAGCAGTCTAGACGCAGGTGAAGTTTTTTCAAAAAAAGTGACTTTTTTCGAAAAAACCCGGTAGTCTAGTGTAGTGGGGTAGAGTGGCCCCCCACTGAGCTGGAGGTGGAGGAACCCCTCCGGGAGCCATTTTGGGCCCAGACTAGCCCCGCCCCCTCACCTGACTGGAAGTCAAAGGGCGGGGCTAAAACTATAAGAAGGCTGCCAGGGAGCTCAGTCAGGGCCCAGCCTCTGAAAGAGACGGAGGCCTGTCCAGAGCTCCTGCCTGGGGAGACTAGAACCAGGGCTAGGCCGCCCTCAGCGGTCTCCCCGGAGGCCAGCCAAGGTGTCCCTGCCAGGGCTACGGAGGTTGGGCCAAGCCAGCCAGCAGAACCTCCCAGGGACCCAGAGGACTGGCCCAAGCCGGGGGACTGCTGGCTGGAACCCTGATGGGTACTGGAACTCAGGGGCCAGACAAGCCCACGGGACGCTGCCGAGCTCCAACCCCTTGACCCCTGGATTGGGCCACCCGGA
This sequence comes from Pelodiscus sinensis, assembly GCF_049634645.1. Taxonomy (NCBI): domain Eukaryota; kingdom Metazoa; phylum Chordata; order Testudines; family Trionychidae; genus Pelodiscus; species Pelodiscus sinensis. Next base: position 38,321,796 of record NC_134713.1, read on the forward strand.
CCCTGATGGGACGACACCGGCCTCGACTCCCCGAGGAACCTGCTGGAGCTACAGGTACCTGGGAAGGGGGAGACGAGAGTGGCCCAGGGGGTTGTCCGGGCGGAGAGTCGCCCGTGGCCAGCAAGTTACGGGCCGGAGCCCTGCTGAGCCAGTTGCAGCTGCACTGCTGCCATCAGGGCCCCTGGGCCGGGGCGCAGTGAGGTGGGTGGGCCTGTGCCCCCCCCGCCACCCTCTAACTGGGTGGCAGTCTCCCCATCACCGCTGCTGCTGCCGGTGCCCTCCCAGGCCCGCTCCTGACGGAGGAGCTTCTACAAACTGGTGTTTGGGTGTGGGCACGCCTGGCGTCAGGGCCTGGACGCCATTTGCCGCCCCGCCTGGAGTTAGGGCCTGGGTTTGGCTGACGGTATTTGTTGACCGCCCGGCTCAAGAGCCCAGGCTTACCTACGGTGCATTTGGGACCGTCCGTGCATCAGGCGGGAACTCTTAAAGGGACAGGACTAGAATGGTTGCCCTGGCCCGAACTGTATGATAATAGACTGACAAGTGGTGGGCTTATTTCTCTGTGGCCCGGACCTGAAGTAAAGCCGGGCGCGCGAACAATTACCTCTTGGCCCGACCTGACGGAAGGCAGGGAAGAGACTCGCCCGCCTGGACTGTTTTAAGGCGTGGTAACGCAGGGAGGCATGCACGTCTCCCATTGTGCTGGAGGCGGAGGGACCACCTCCTGAAGGCCTACTGGCCTCTCACAAACTGCCCCCGGAAGGGGGGGAAAAGCTCAGGCTGTAGTGGACATTGCCGGAGGGCAGTGTCCTGAAAGGGATCCGTCCACCTGCCAGCAGTGCTAATTCCCCAACTCGACGGCAGGTGGCGCTGTGGTGAGCGGGAAGCCGCTACACTAGACACACCCTTTGACTCATATTTACCTTGGATTCTACTATGACCCCCTGAACATTTTGAACAGTACTCCTTCCTAGGCAGTCATTTCTCATTTTGTATGTGTGCAACTGATTATTCCTTCCTAAGTGGAATAATTTTCATTCATCCTTATTTAATTTTATCCCTTTTACCTCACACCATTTTTCCAGTTTGTTCAGATCATTTTGAAGTATAATCCTGCCCTCCAAAGCACGTGCAACCCTCTCACAGCTTAGTATCATCTGCAAAATTTCAAAGTGTATTCCTATGTCATTATCTAAATCACTGATGAAGATATTGAACAGAACCGGTGCTGGAACCCCAATCATTATATCAGAATGACTGTGAACTATTGATAACTACTGTCAGAGAATGGTTATCCCACTAGTTATGCACCATTTTATTTTAGCTCCATCTAGGTTTTATTTCCCTAGTTTGTTTATGAGAAAGTCATGCAAGGCAATATGAGATGTCTTACTAAAATCTAGAAATACAGCATCTCCCCTTATCTGCAAGTCTTGTTATCCAGTCAAAGAAAGCTATCAGGTTGGTTCAACATTATTTGTTCTTGACTAACCCATGCTGTCTGTTACTTATCACCTTATTAACCTCTGGATGTTTGCAAATGGATTCATTATTTATTTGCTCTATTATCTTACTGGTACAGAATTTAAGATTATTGGTCTGTAATTCTCTGTCTGGAATTTTCTAGTAGATATCTTTAAATCAAGAAGGAATGGCTGTAGATATTAATTCAGGAACATCTATGTCCTATATTATGCAAGGAATCAGACTAGATGACCACAACGGTCTCTTATAATCTATGCACCTATAAACTCATACTTTCAAATAACAGGGTGGCATGAATGAATATTAAGTGCCATGATTCATGCTTTACAATCTAGTCCTGTAGGTGTCTCCAACTACATATTCTTTGCGCACTCTGAGGAGTCACAGAGGCACCAGACACCAGACAAAAAGTCACACTAATGGCTATATGCAGGCATATGAAGAGAAAGAAATATAGCCATTAAGATGTGTTATTTTTAACAAAATTAGGTTTGATATTTAGATATCACAATGAGAGATACACAAGTAACATTCAACTATGTAAAAAACCACACTGTTGACAGCCATGATTTCTAATGCAGTATAGTCAGACCAGATATTGTTAATCACAAATGAGTATGCCACACATAAAGATAATTGAATCAGTAATGGCTACAGGTCATAGACCTTCATCACACTCCTACCCATCAGGATAATCACGCTGTCCTGCACCTCAGAGCATATGCATAATGGATGCCACTAAAATAGACTCTGGATATGCCTAAACTGCCAATCTCTTCCAAATAGTTATAACCAAAAGAAGAAATAGCATTGATATTTAATGAATGTCCAAATTAGCAGTCAAAAGAACAGCTACAAATTGCCAGACTTTTCAATAACAATATGTATCCTCCGTATGTGATATAATATGTAAATTTATAATAAAAACATTGTTTAGAATTGAATATTTTAGTACAACTGGCTATTGTTGACATCATGATAACCTACATAAGAAATAAGAACATAAGAATAGCCATAATGGGTCAGACCAAAGGTCCATCTAGCCCATTATCCGGTCTTCCTGCAGTGGCCAATACTATGTGCCCTCAGAAGGAATGAACAGAACAGGTAATCATCGAGTGATCCCACACCTATTGCCCATAACCAGCTTCTGACTGACAGACACCATTCCTCCCCATCCTGGCTAACAGCCATTAATGGACCTACCTTCCATAAATATACCTAACTCTTTTTTGAACTCTGTTGAATTCCTTGCCTTCACAACATTCTCTGGGAAGGAAATCCACAGATTGACTGTGCATTGCATGAAGTAGTACTTCCTTTTGTTTGTTTTAAAACTGCTATCTCCTAATTTCATTTGGTGACTCCTAGTTTTTATGTTATGGGATCATTTACGGACCTCCATCATATCCCCTTTCGACTCCTTTTTTCTAAGCTGAAGAGTCCTACTCTTTTTAATCTCTCTTCATCTGGCAGCCATTCCAAAGCTCTCATAGTTTTTATTGCCCTTTTGATTTTGTTGCCCATATGACTTTGTATTGAAATGGTATATATTTAATAGCTGGAATATATATGTATTTTTCTAGAATTATAAGCAACTATCTTGTTTGTCAATAAAAGTAGATATTACAAACCTGTTTGCTATTGCATTTAAACTACACAGTTCTTTGTCATTATTTGAAAATAAAAGGCCATGACATGGCAGCTAATAAAAAAATTCAATGCCACATTGCTCATCACCAATATATTTTAGTAGTACATTTTACTGTCATCTTAAAATTTGTTTCAGAAAATAAAACATAGGACAGGTATAAGAGTTACAAAATCTCTACTGTGAAAGCATTAGTGTCTTAAAGCACCAGCAGTCAGATGCCATCACTCTACTTGTCTGATTACTCTTTGAATAGGAATGACATAAAGGGGCAAATGACAGATGTGATGAAAGAGCACATGGGTTTGTGCTGGCATGACAGATGCTTCCACATGGTCCTCCTCAGCTCACAGCCAGCCTGGTGCTCCTGGAACTCCTCAGCTCTGGCTGAGGGAAAGGAGTCAGTCTAGGTGTTCCCACACCTTGTAGGTCCTCCTCCACTTATGGGTCTCACAAGATAGGAAAGATGGTGTGGGAGGTGGTGAACATACCACACTCACAGCTAGGCCAGCTGTGAAGAAAAGTGACAAGGGCAGTCATCCCAGGAGACACTGTGCATGCATCCTAACCCTAATCTCTGAGCCAAAACTGAGGTCTCGGTTCGTTGGTGGACAGTGACCAAAACTCTGAGGGGAGTGGGAAAGTTGGATACTGGAAAGAAATGCAAAGAGGAATGAGCAAGAATGGAGGACCCCTAATTCGAATGGAGAAGATAGGGCTATCAACTGGTTATCTGAAGTGTTTGTACACTAATGCAAGAAGCCTGGGCAACAAACAGGGAGAACTGGAGGCCCTGGCCCAGTCCAAGAAATATGATTTACCTGGGATAACAGAGACTTAATAGGATGACTTGCAAGACTGGAGCGCTGTCATGGAAGGGTATAGACTATTCAGGAAGAACAGGCAGGGGAGAAAAGGAGGAAGAGTTGCACTATACGTAAGAGAGCACTATGATTGCTCTGAACTCCAGTTTATAGAGGGAGAAAAACCTGTTGAGAATCTATGGGTTAAGTTTACAGGTGCAAACAACAGCAGTGATGTTGTGGTTGGTGTCTACTAAAGGCTACTGAATCAGGTGGATGAGGTAGATGAGGCTTTTTTGGACAATTGAAAGAAGCTTCCAGATTGCAGGCCCTGGTTCTCATGGGGGACTTTAATCACCCTGACATCTGTTGGGAAAACAATACGTCAGTACACAGGCAATCCAGGAAGCTTTTGGAGAATGTTGGGGATAACTTCATGGTACAGGTGCTGAAGGATCCGACCAGGGCCAATGTGCAGCTTGACCTTCTACTCACAAACAGGGAGGAACTAATAGGGGAAGTAGAGGTGGGTGACAATCTGGAAAGCAGTGATCATGAGATGGTAGATTTCATGATCCTGACCAAAGGAAGAAAAGAGTAGTAAAATACACACCTTGGACTTCAGAAAAGCAGATTTTGACTCCCTCAGAGACCTGATGGGTAGAATCCCCTGGGATTCTAACATGAAGGGTAAAAGAGTCCAGGACAGATGGCAGTATTTTAAAGAAGCCTTATTGAAGGCACAGAAAGAAACCATCCCGATGCATATCAAGAGAGACAATCATGGTAGGAGACGGGATTGGCTTACGGGGGAAATCCATGGTGAGCTTAAGCACAAAAAGGAAGCTTACAAAAAGTAGAAACTTGGACAAATGACCAGGGAGGGGTTTAAATGTAAAGCTCGAGAATGCCGGGGGGTTATCAGGAAGGCGAAAGCGCAAATGAAATTGCGACCTGCAAAGGATGTGAAGGATAAGAAGAAAGGTTTCTATAGGCATGTTAACAAGAAGAAGGTGATCAGAGACGGTGTGGGGCCCCTACTGGATGAAGGAGGTAACCTAGTGACATATGATGTGAGGAAAGCTGAAGTACTCATTGATTTCTTTGCCTTTGTATTCACCGACAAGGTCGGCTCCCAGACTAATGTGCTAAGTGACGCAGGATGGGATGAAGATGTAGCCGCGCGGCACGGGGTCCGAACTAGCCGGCATTTAAAAATGGTGCTGGCCGGCTTCATGCAAATGAAGCCCGGGAAATTCAAATCCCGGGCTTCATTTGCAACTGTGGATGACTACATTACCCCCGCTAGTTCGAACTAGAGGGGTAGTGTAGACATACCCATATAACTTAACTTTAGCAAGGCTTTTGATTCGGTCTCCCACAATATACTTGCCAGCAAGTTAAGGGAGTATGGATAGGATAAATGGACTGTAAGGTGGATAGAAAGCTGGCTAAACTGTTGGGCCCAATGGGTAGTGATCCACGGCTCACTATCGGGTTAGTTTTCGGTTTCTATTGGAGTGCCCCAAGGATCAGTTCTAGGACCGGTTTTGTTCAATATTTTTATTGACGCGGATGAGGGGATGGATTGCACCCACAGCAAGTTTGCAGATGACACTAAGATAGGGGGAGAGGTAGATATGCTGGAGGGCAGAGATAGAATCCAGAATGACCTAGACAGATTAGACAATTGGGCCAGAAGAAATCTGATGAGGTTCAACAAGGACAAGTGTAGAGTCCTGCACTTGGGACGGAAGAATCTCAAGCATTGTTACAGGCTGGGGACTGAATGGCTAAGTAGCAGTTCTTCCTTAAAGGACCTGGGGATTACAGGCACTGTAAGCAGATCTAGAGAAGTGATTATTACCCTTTATTTGGCTCTGGTGATGCCACATGTGGAGTATTGTGTCCAGTACTGGGTTCCCCGTATAGAAAGGATGTGGCCGCATTGGAAAGAGTACAGTTGAGGGTGACCAAATGATTAGGGGGCTGGAGCACATGACCTATGAGGAGAGACTAAGGCATTTGGGTTTGTTTAGTCTTCAGAAGAGAAGAATGAGGGAGGGATTTGATAGCAGCCTTCAACTTCCTGAAGAGAGATTCCAAAGAGGATGGAGAAAGGCTGTTCACAGTAGTTACAGATGGCAGAACAAGGAGCAATGGTCTCAAGTTATATTAGGGGAGATCTAGGTTGGATATTAGGAAAAATCCTGTTGGTGAAGTACTGGAATGGATTACCTAGGGATGTTGTGGAATCTCCATCCCTAGAGGTTTTTAAGTTTTGGTTTGACAAAGCCCTAACTGGGTTAAACCATAGAACCATAGAGCTGGAAGAGACCTTAGAAGGCCATCAAGTCCAGCCCCCTGCCCAAGGAGGACCATTCCCAATTAAATCAACCCAGCCAGGGCTTTGTCAAGATAAGACTTAGTTGGGATTGGTCCTGTGTTGGACCAGGGGGCTGGACTTGATGACTTCCTGAGGTCTCTTCCAGCTCTACGATTCTATGAGTCTATGATTGCTTACAGTGGGCACTTTCTAGCAGGTACACAGACATCCCAGAGGAGCCTCGCTACCCACATGGCCTGGGGACAAGTAGGCATGGGAAAATGCTGGCCAGACCAGGAGTCAGTAGGCAGAAGGAGGGAACAGGGTGGCTTGGCTTCCTTCTGTGTCTCACACATGTGGGGTCTGGCACTAGTAGCATCCCACAGAGAGAAAACATCTATCCCTGTCTGCTGAAAGGGGGGAGGATGTTTGGGGAGGTGCATGTGAGCGGCAGATGCCACTTGCTAGAGAGAGTACTACTGGGGTTCCCACCACTTCCTGTCCCCAACTGGTTCCCATGTAGGGGATCAGTCTCCTTTACATCATCATGCTTGACCAGGAGCAGATGCTGCCCAAGAGTACAGGAATGCGCCTGCGCTATATGCAGCATTGCTGTGTGTTTCCATGACCTCGGTCTCCTTAGTTGTGGCTTGTGGTCGGAAGTTGTCCCATCACAGATACCAGAGCAAGGCAAGCCTGTTCAGGAATCTTGTAAGAAGGAGCGACAGGTTCCTGTGAAAGAGCATCATGGGGCTGAGGGCTCCGGATTGGCACTGCATGTGCCCCCATATGCACAGGTTGTTGTGCAAGCGCCAGGCCAAGAAGGCTAAGTGAGGAACATGCAATCCCTTGCAACCTGCCTGTATAGAGAAAGTTATAGAATTCGCTTGCACTGCCTTCCCTATGTTCATCCAAGCCCTGAGAGACAACCCTTGAGGAAATGTCTGGCTCCAGGCTAATGATAACCTCCTGGCTAATGGGCATAGTGTCCAGGCTGGACTGCTCCTCCTTCTCCTTCTCATCCTCCACAACCTTGCTCTCATGGAGGCTGATGATGGGTATGTCCTGGCCACTGTTGACGACAAGGTGGAGGTAACATCCCTCCCCCAGGATGGCATCTGGCTATTCGTAATAGCAGCACATGTGAGGTGCCGCCCCAGAGCATCCACTTTCCTCCCTGGCCTTGGTTTAGGCCTGTCAGAGTTCTTTAATCTTCATCTGCACCTGGTCCAGGATGTAGCTAAGCTGTAGAGTTTGGCATTTTGTCTCTTAGGGTAGATATCGTGGATGTTTATCTCCTGCCCCCAGACATCAATGAGATCCAGGATCTCCACACCAGTCCAGGCTGGTGCCCTCTTTTGCCCCTTCCTAGGGGCTTCTGAGATGGCTACAGGCATGCTGGCAGCTGTAGGGGGCTCAGAGGGAGCACTGGGGTCTCCCATGGCTACAGTGAAGGGTGCTGTGTGGCATTTGGCTGCGTGCTCCCATGCAGCGGCTCGGCTGAGTGGCGCAGAAGTCAGCCAAGTGCCACGGTGGGAGGTAACAGCACCACCCAAAGGGAACCGCCAGCATTTCAGCATTACAGAGTCACAGACATTGGGCTATTATATATGACCAGCCAATTGCCCATCATAAGACAGGATTTTCAGGTCTCTCCTCCACGTCGGTCTTCTCTCCTGAGCCTCTGGTCTCTCGCTCCGTCTCTCTCTCTCTCCTCCTTCTACTGCCTCTCCCTCTCTATCTCAGCTCTTCTCTGCCTCCTGCCTCTCTCTCTGTCTCTCTCTTTCTCTTCTCCTCCCCCTCCTGCCTCTCACTCGGGGGGACTGCAGAGCCCAAACAGCCTGGAGCCGCTGTCACACTGCACATCACCACCCCGACCCCTTTCGCCTCCCACTATGGCATTCGGGTGACTTCTGCGCCGCTCAGCTAGGCCACCGCGGGGGAGCAAGCAGAGCAAGCAGCGGTTTGGGCTCCCCCAGGGGGGCCCAGCCATGTACGTCACCATCCTGCCCCCCTCCCGCCATGGCGCTCGGCTGACTGGGGAGCGCAGGACCTAAATGGCCACTTGCACCACTTGCTCCCCCCCGGCAGCCATGGCAGGAGGTGAAGGGGTGGTGCATAGGTGACATACACGGCTGGGCCCTGACCCCCTTCACCGTCCGCCGTGGCACTTGGCTGACTTCTGCACCGCTCAGCCAGGCCGCCGCAGGGGAGCAAGCACCCATGCTGCATGAGGAGTTTGGGGCCCAAACGGCTGCTTACACCGCTTGCTCTCCCACGGCAGCCCGACTCAGCGGTGCAGAAGTCAGCCGAGCACCACAGTGGGAGGCGAAGGATGTGACTCAGGCAACAGCGCCGCCCAGAGGGAACAGCCAGAATTTCAGCGTTACAGACTCTCAGACACTGGGCTACTATATATATATATATGGACACTTGCCTTGTTATTTCAAAATAAGTGGAGCATTTTGAAATAGCTCCCTAGTGTAGCCAGAGCTAGGATTTTGAGCAGGGAAATATTTAACTGCATTATATTAAATTAGTAGAAAATATTAAATTACAGACATCACAGAATATGCAGAGATAAGCCCATTAATATATTTCCTTATTATTGGACATAAAAATCAAATCTGATCATCCGCTGGTGGAAATCTCTGTAGCAATTTGTACCTGCTGAGATTGGTCCCATTATGACCAATCTGTGCATTGAGGCTCAGATCACAAACTCTGGAATGATGAAGTAGCTGTAATGAACCTTCAAAGTGAAACCTTAAATGTATGGATGCAGTGCACAGCACTCTTGGTTCAACATATGCCTGCAGATTCAGGCAGATATCACTGAAACATTGGCTACAATGTTACATTTAGAAGGAAATACTTTCTATACAATATAATTAGTCACAGCAGATCAGCTATTAGATTCCACATATTTTTATTAGTAACAGGCCTTTCAAGCCAGATAAAATACAAAATTATCTGCTAGAGCAAATCTTAGAATAATTATTACTCACTAGCTGTATCTGATGGGCCCCTATGGGGAGCTGCTTAGTGTTGTTGAGCATAATGCAAACAAAGAATATGGAAAATTAAAAATTCATTGTTGGCCATAAAAATTAAGTGACTAACTTTGTTTTGAAATAGCAATTTCTTTAATATAGGCTATGTCTAGACTGCAAGCCTCTTTCGAAAGAGCCTCTTTCGAAAGAGAGCGTCTAGACTGCACGCGGAACTTTCGAAAGAGCAAGCCGCTTTTTCGAAAGAAAGCACCCAGTGAGTCTGGATGCTCTCTTTCGAAGAAGCCCTATTTACATTCAAGAACGCCTTCTTTCGAAAGAAGCACTTTTGAAAGAAGGCGTTCTTCCTCGTGAAATGAGGTTTACTGCCGTCGAAAGAAAAGCCGGGTTCTTTCCATTTAAGACGCAGTCTAGACGCAGGTGAAGTTTTTTCGGAAAAAGGCTACTTTTCCCAAAAAAAACCCTGAGTCTGGACACAGCCATAGGAAAACCGGGCTGCTATTGATTTTTGAACAGTGCAATAATTCAAAATTTCAACTACGAATTCTACAAGTTGTAAATTTCACTAAAAGTTGGTTTGTTGCCTACATTTTACAAGTTTATTAACCTACATATTTTAAACAAAGCTGTGGAAAAGGTTGCAGTCAAATCTTTGAGAGATACTCAAGAATTTGTATCATATTGGTAAACTAAAGACACATTTCAATATTTTGGATGCTGAGTTATTTAGACTCTGTGAAATATATAGTATAGCTTATGGTGCAGCTGAGTGTAATTTGTTAAAGTAACTTGCCTATTTACATAAGAAAAAGTCTGATCATTTTTTACTGACTATACTATACCAGTTTAATCTGTCCAGTATGACTACGTCTACATTGGCATGAATTTCCGAAAATGCTTTTAACGGAAAAGATTTAAAGAGTGCTATTTATTTCTATGGTATTGTAGCCAGACAGGAACCCCCCTGTAACATCCATTTTTGCTTGCTTGAAGCACACAGGGCACACAGAGCAGTAAGCCTTGAACAGAAGGCCTGGATATGCAGGCTGCTTCTCTGACCCTGAGTGGCTGTAAACAGAGATAGGCCAATTGCTGACCAAGAGGCTGCCGAGGAGTGACCTTGACTGAAACCCATATTGATACAAACACACAGCCATCCGCGGGGGGAGGAATCTCCCGCCCAGTAAAAAAATGTCCCGTACTTACAATTTAGTTATCTCTCTTGCAAGTGTAAATTAACTTGAAACTTGCTTGTAAGAATTGGCGCCACAAAAACAAACCAGTACAATTTGGCATCTAAGATAAGAAAGAGGATACGGGCCCCTATGTATATAAAGATGGGTCCAGCAGCACACTTACTCTGAGTGTCAATCTACCATCTATCTGTTGGTCCGGTTAGGTGATTGACCTCCCGAGGTTCCACCTCGTATTTGTCTTTCCTAGGAATTGAGGGACAGGCCCTGGCTTGACCCTCTGGAGTCGAGAGGCACAGAAGGGGGTAAAAATTGTACCTGGATGTGGTCCTTTGTCTTAAGTGTACACATAGACTTAGAGCTCTTTAAAGATTAAGCTGTCACTTGGTACCATTATTTCTATTTTCTATCTTTATTTTCTTTGTAACCATTTTTGAGATCTATATTTGCTAGCAGTTAAGAAATAGAGCAATAGCCATTGTAATCATATGATTTATAAGCTTCTTTAATAAACTTGTAACTGTTTAAGTTTTAACCTGACTCCTTCAGTTGCTGTAACAGAACCAAGCACAATTTAAAAGAACTTCAGCCAGTCATAAGGGACAGGTATAGGGAGAGCTTGGGCGTTTTGAATCGTGTCACTCCCAGATGCCAGATCCATTGGGGCATATCTGAGTCTTCCCTAGACTGCCCGCTGCGAAGGGATACTATATCCTAGCAGCTGAAATCTGAGAAGTAATAAGCTCTCCATATAAACTCGGGGCATCTATCAGCCTGTTGGCTGCCTCCGCGATGGGACCCCGGTCCTAGCGGTAAAGACACAGATGTTAAATCTTTTCTCGGTAACACACACACATACACACTGCCCTGACCGTCGGCTGACAGGTATTTAAAATTTTGGTTTTGGGAGTTGTCATTTCCTAAGGTAATATATTACAGGATTTAGGATGATGGAGTTCTATAATCCACAAAAAGATTTTGGAGAAAATTAACACAGAAATTAGTATTCCATAATTGTTTGGACTCTTCTTCACTGTGAAATTCAGCTATTCTGTAGAGGACAGTTCAAGGGCTTATGCACAACTTTAATTCACAGAGGTCTTGCCTACACTGGGAAATTACAACACAAGACTAAGAAGTTGTAGCAGCTAACATTTTAAATACAACTTAAAACTCATTTAATCTTAGGCACACATGATACTTGACAACAGTGGTAAACATGACTGCTCCAGTTTACAGAAGGAGTCAAATCCTCAGTTGGGGAAAATAGCTCAATTAACTTCAGTGAGGAGTCTCTTCACTCTACAGAATACCAATGCTGCTACAATCGATCTTTCAGAGTTTGATTTAGTGAGTCTTAACTAGAGGGCACCCTTGCCGGTGTCTGGTAGTCCTACTCTTGCAAGTAATAAGGAAACCAACATTTGCTCCCATAAGCCTACTGCTCTGGGGATACCACCATTCTCGGTTTAAGGTAAACCTTCTCCAGCTATGTAGAATAAACACCTTAAGCTGAGCTGCCAGGTTTAATGTAGACCTGGGCTCAGGAAGTGGCCACAAGTGTGTGACACAGTCATGTTCTAATACAATTCAATTTCCCAATGCAAACAGGTCTGTTACTGTGCAGAAGTGATTATACTTTTTGTGCAGCACAGAATTTATATGTATGCCAACCTGTGCTATGGACATGGGCAAATCATTTTATCTCTGTCTTGGTTACCCTACCACAGAAAAGAAAGAATACTGCTCACTCACATATATAAAAAACTTTATGTTCCATAGATGAAGAGTACTATGTAATTGCAAATAATTTTATCTATCTATTTACTATTCCTATTTTGCCAAAATTGTCTTTGGTCTGCCTCTCATATGAAATGAATTTTGAAGTGCAGACTAATCTAGGAACAGACACAAGTGCCATTTTTATATCTATAAATGCTAAATTACAGTCTGGTGCCAACTGAAAAGGTCTTTGCTCATCTTTACTGACCAAGTGCATTTGTTTTGCTGTGCTTGCAAACCCAGAAGTCAACCTTTTCTGCACCTGTGATCATTTGGAAACAATTGGCTTTGTGCTGTCTCAATTTTCTGTCATTGAAAATTCCTTGTTCAATTATGTAGGTCTCCTCTTTCTGAAACAGTTCACACTTCTTTGATCTCTTTCCAGTTGACATTTTAAAATATCTTACAGCCCATTTTCTAAAGACCTCATTTGACTCAAAAACTTTAGCATATACCAGAATAACTTACCCAAATAAATGACAGGCTGAGGGAGGCATGCTATGCAGTGGCCTCTTCATAAACCTTTCAAAGATCACCAACACATTGTATAGTACAAAACGTATTAATTTAGATATTTACAGTCATTGTTCTGTTGTAAAAGCAGAATTCTCCTGGTCTCTTTTGAATCTATTTCTATATATTAATATCTACTATAAGAACCAGTGAGGAACCTCCTGTTAGTTCTTCTAAAGCTTCTAGTCATTTTCTCAGCTTGGCAAAGGATAAGAATCTTTTAGTGACTTCAATGTATATTCTATGAACCACTTTTTTTTTAAAGTCAGACCTAAGAATGAATATAAGAACACAAGAACAAAAGAAAGGCCATCCCAAACCAGAACGAATGTTGTTCATGCCCAGTATCTTGTCTTCCAATGGTGGCCAATGCAAGATGCCAACAGGGAATGAAAAGAACAGGTAATCATTAAGTGATCCATCTCCTGTTGCCCATTCCCAGATTCTGGGAAAGAGGCTAGGGACACCATCCTTGCTCATCTTCACTAATAGCCACTGATGGACCTGTCCTCCATGAATTTATCTACTTCTTTTTTGAACCCTGTTACAGTCTTGGCCTTCACAATATCCTCTGAAAAAAGATTTCACAGATTGACTGCTGCTGAACATTGAATGGATGTTTTCAGAGAACTATCCACAGTGTCTCCACAATGAAGCTGAAGGATTGATTGAAGATTCAATCTTTGCTGGCTAATTTCTTCAAAACAACAGTTTGAATTTCTACAACGCTCCAGATAATTTTAATCTCAGTATACCTACTAGATATTTTTTAAATTCCTTTTTGGCTTCCTTCTATGGAATAAAAATAAAGGTCTCCAAATTTTTCATCTGTTGCTTAGATTGCTTTTTTTTAATATCCTTCCCTGTGCACCTGAACTTCTCTGAAGCACATCTTTTATATATTTCATTGTGTCTCATACTAGGTAAAGAATAGCTGTTCCCTTATTTTAAGGTCTGATCCAAAGCCCATTGAAATGAATGGATGAAAACCCATTGATTTCAGTTGGAATTTGGATCAGATACTTGAAGAGTTATATTCTATCAATTTGTCCCAATAATTTATGACACATTTTAAAAATTGTTCAGCAGCGAGAAGATAAACTTATTTATCTGTTCTTATCATGCTACCAGGAAGGGAAGGGTTGTTTATTGGAGCCTGGTATGATACAGTGTTAGGTGAATCTAGTGTAGCAAAGTGTTTCTGAAGAGGTGACCAGTTTTTTTAAAGATGTTAGAGAAAACATGTATGCACATGAAAATAATATATAGTGAAGATGCCTTGGTTCTTTAGGTCATCTCCTGCCACCAAAATATTTTTCCATCAATATCTGTTCTAACTTATTTCATCAATAAAATGTTGGTTTCCTCAATTGAATAATGCTGCTGACAAGCTAATGTTGGAGGAAGCAATTACTTCCCTTATTGACTGTATCTTAAATTATTGAGTTTATTTGAATGATTTACTTGTATCATGCCACCTACTCACATGGGGTTACTCTTTCCCTTACTATACATGTATATTGTCTTTACCTTTGTTTACCAGCTTTTGGATCACATCTTATGTTATCATGTTCTCCAGTTCTCATCTTAGTCCAGCATAAAGGTGAGGGCTATCTTTTTACATATCTGTAAGAATTAGACAGTCACTAAACTCTCAAATGAACTGAAAGAGCAAAATGCTAAAAGGCTACACTGTATCACTTGTAGTCAAAGACTTTTTACAAAATCATAACTCCGTATTTGAAGTGTCTATTCTTATCCTCAAAAGGATAGAGCTTGGTAACTTAAACACGTAACTCTGTTAGGCAACAAAAACATGGATTTAATAAAGAGACTGGATTTATGACTCATTACAGCAATCTGTAATGCATTAAAATAAAACTTTATGATCACAGAGTGTTAATTGCCCACTTCACCTTGATTGGTTTCTTGAAATGTGCTGACTCATTATCTGTTCCACCTTGTATTTCTGTGTATGTGTGAGTACCTTTCTCAGACCTGAAGAAAATCTCTCTCTAGTCTCAAAACTTTGTCTCTTTGGGTATGTCTACACTACAAAGTTAATTCGAACTAACAGTCGTTAGTTGGAATTAAATTTAATAGGCGCTACACATACAAACCGCTAGTTCGAACTTAATTTGAACTAGCGGAGCACTTAATTCGAACAAGGTAAACCTCATTCTACGAGGACTAACGCCTAGTTCGAATTAAGTAGTTCGAATAAAGGGATGTATAGCCACTTAATTTGAAGTAGTGGGAGGCTAGCCCTTCCCAGCTTGCCCTGGTGGCCACTCTGGGCCAAACCAGGAAAACTCTTCTGCCCCCCTCCTGAGCCCCGGAGCCCTTAAAGGGCCACGGTCTGGCTAACGTGCCCGTGCCAGTTGCAAGCCTGCCAGCACCCAGCCAGCAGACCCTGAACCTGGCACGGGATGAGCCAGCCACCCGCTGCCACCTAGTCCTCCACCTCTTCCCGGGACTAGGCTGGTGGCTCCCAGGAGCCTGCCTGGGGCCGCAAGAGGCGGATGCCCACCTGGTCAAGTACAGAGATCGTGGACCTCATCAAGGTTTGGGGGGAAACCTCCAATGTCCACGATCTCCACACTAGCCATAGGAACGTGGCCGTATACAACCGCATGACTGACAGCCTGGCCGCCAGAGGCCACATGGGGACCCGGGAGCAGGTCTGCTGCAAAACTAAGGACCTGAGGCAGTCCTACTCCAGGGCCTGCCAGCCAGGGGCCAACCCAGAGACCTGCCCTCACTTTGAGGCCCTGGACCGCATCCTGGGGGCTCACGCCATCCATGCCCCCCAGGTGGTGATCGACCCCGGGGCAGAGGGACCCATCCTGGACACGGAGGAGGAGGAGGAGGAGGACGCTGAGAGCCAGGAGCCTGCAGGGAGCCTGCCCAGGACCCAGGACTCCTGAGGCATCCCACAGAGCACATCGGGCTCCATATATGAGTACCATCATGCTCCCCTTACGTGTACGGGAGTGGTGGGGGGAGAGGGAGCCCAGGGACCGTGCGCCTGGTCCTTGCCCACCATGTAGCAGCAGCTGGACATCATGCAGGGGGCCTGGCGTTGCAGAGGGGGGCTGGGTTTCCTTGTCCCCAGGAAGAATTGACCACTGCTCTTGTTTCACCACAGCCGCAGCTCCTGGGACTGCAAGGCACACCACCCCGCCTGCAACAACCACCTGCACCTAGGCCATCAGGCGTGCCAGGAACAAGCAGGAGTACCAGCGGTGGCACCTGCGACTTCTGGAGCATCAGCTCCGTACCCAGGATCACTTGGTCCGGGAGGACCTGCGGCTGCGGCAGTGGAGTTTGGAGGCACTGGAGGAGCAGGGCCATGTCCTCAGAGACCACCTCCAGACCCTGGTGGACAGGTTCCTGTCTCCTCCTGCACTGACCCCTGCGGCCATCCCAGCTCTTGCTCCTCCTCCCACTTCTGCTCTGCTTCCTCTGCACCCCCTGTCCCTCCTACCCCACACTCCACACCCACTCCCCCCCGATGCCACTGCACCCACAGTGCTATGAGATGGAAGAGCCAGCAGGACCCCCAAGGCTGAGCTTTCCCTTCCCTTCCTCCCCTTTCACCTCTTTCCAGCTCCCTCCTCCCAGGTTTCCCCTCCCCTCTTCCACCCTCACTCCTCCCTTCCCCCACCCCAGTTATGAAAAATAAAAAGAGATTTTGGTTGTCAAAACAGGTGTCTTTATTTAACATTAGGAAGAGAGGTTAGGGAGGGGAAAGGGGAAGGGGGGGAGGGTGGAAGAAGGCCCCAGTGGGGCATGCAGGGAGAATTCAGTCCTCCTCCTCCACCTGGACGCTCTCCCGCAGGGCTTCCCAGATCCAGACGGCCCCCTGCTGGGCTTCCAGGATGGCGGCGGTGCGGGGCTGAGCATAGTAGCCAGCCATGCACTCAGCCTCAGCCATCCAGGCTGGCAGGAAAGCCTCCCCCTTTCGCTCACATAAATTGTGCAGAACGCAACATGCTGCCACCACAGGAGGGATATTGTGCTCGGCAAGGTCGAGGCAGGTGAGGAGGCACCTAAATCTGGCTTTCAGTTGGCCGAAGGCCCCCTCGATAACGAAGCGGGCCCTGGTCAGCTTGGCACTGAAAGCCTGGCGGGAGGGGCTGTAGGGGGTAGGCCGCATCCCCCACGAGGCACACGGGCATGTCCACATCCCCGACTCTGATGTGGCGGTCAGGGAAGAAGTTCCTGGCCTGCAGCCTCTGGCACACTGAGAAGTTCCGGTACACCCGTGCGTCGTGTGCCTTGCCAGACCAGCACACATTAATGTCCGTGAACTGGCCCCGGTGGTCACACACAGCCTGCAGGAGGACGGAGAAGTACCCCTTTCGGTTGACATACTGGGAGGCCTGGTGCTCCGGGGCATGGATGGGGATGTGTGTCCCGTTGATGGCCCCCCCACAATTGGGGAAGCCGAGGGCGCCAAACCCCTGGAAGATGGCATCTGGGTCAGCAAGTTGGACCACCCTGCAGAGCAGCACCCGGTTGATGGCTTTGACCACCTGCAGAGAGAGACAGCAAACCGCAAATCACTGGGGCGCCCGGATGGGTGGGAGTGTTCATTCCCTGGCACTGTCCCGTGCCCCACTCCTGGACGCAGCCTCCCGGGAGGTGTGTAGTATGGCTGGGACAGACCGAACCCTCCGGTGCAGGGCACTTTCGCCTCCTCCCCCCACGTTTTCCCTGGGGCGGCCCATCCCCTCCTTGCAGCCGCCCTCCCCCCCTGGCCCAGTGGCCGGTGGGTGCCGTACCTGCATGAGCACTGCTCCGACGGTGGATCTCCCCACACCGAACTGGTTCCCGACGGATCGTTAGCTGTCCGGCGTGGAGAGCTTCCAGAGGACAATGGCCACACGCTTCTGGAGGGGGATGGCGGGCCTCATGCGAGTGTCCAATCTCCACAGAGCAGGGGCGAGCCACTCGCAGAGCTCCAGGAAGATGTACCTCTTCATCCTTAAGTTCTGGGTCCACTGTCTGTATCCCCAGCACTCCAGGAGAATGCGGTCCCACCAGTCGCTGCTCGTGTCCAGATGCCAGATGCGGCAGGGCACACTAGCATCCGGGCGCTGCTGACACTCCTCCACGGTCCCCAGGAAGGCCAGGCGGAGAGGTAGGGGGCTGACATGCACCAGGTGGTGCCAGGCAGCCTCCAGCCATTGCTGGCAGGCTTGCAGCAGCAAGTCCAAAAACTGCACCAGAAAGCCCAGGGCAAGCTCTGGCTCCATGTTGCCAACTGCGGCAGCATCCCCAAAGGGAACCACCGACACAGACAGGCACAGAGAAAAACACTTTGCTGTCCCTCGGCGAGGTAGGCAAGCAAGCGGAAAAGCTAAGAACCGGCTGTCCAGGGGGAATCCCTTTAAGCACGAGCCTCAGATAGCCTCAGACAGCAGTCACACAAAGCAACTACTGACCTGATGCCCTGCCAGACCTGGTTTCAGCTACCTTTAAATGCGCCCCAGAGTCCAATCGGTGTTGACGCGCTAGTTCAAATGAGCAAAACACTAATTCAAACTAGTTTTAAGTCTAGATGCACTAGTTCGAAATAGCTTAGTTCGAATTAACTGTAGTGTATTAGCTGTAGTGTAGACATACCCTTTCAGAATCAAAAGATGGTCCAGTGAAAGATAGTATCTCATCCAATTTGTCTCTGTAAAGAACACACATAGCTAAGGCTACAACCAATAATATATCATTATTGTTTTTGCACGTCATGGGTTAATTTCTCATATATGATATATATGGGCATTCCTTCATTGTCTTACCTTTTGCTAGATATTTTTGTCTTCCCCAAATTCTGTGATATTTTCATCTTACTACATATTTATAATATCTGTATGTTTATATGTAAAACTCTTTATTTATTGCTGAACTTCAGTGGAGTTCAGTTCAGGAATTGTTGTTAACCTGTGGCATGTGAGGCCACTGAAATCTATTGCTTCTCAATATGATTTAGGATTCCATTGGTATGTGGATGGATCAGATTAGTCGAGCACTTCCATCTAATTATATTAGAGCTGTCTGAGTCTTGACTGATTGTTTGGGTGATATTAATGTCTGAATGGTGAAGAATTTTTATGAAGATAAATTCCAGTAAGACTGACATTTTATTAACTAGTTTTAGAAGCTTGTTAGGTATTACTTCTTCTCTTGCAATTAACAATTATAAATAATGCAATACTATCATTCTCAAATGTAAACACCTTCGGTATTACTCTATATTATCTTTTAAATTTATTGTTTGATGTGCTTTTATACCTATTAACAAGGCTTCTTTATACTGTGTGCCTAATATCACTAAGCTGAGTTCCCTGATCAATAAGGGGATATGGAGTTATTAATAAGAGCTTTCATTATCTCAGGGATTAATTATAATAATTTTATATTTTCCCTGCAAGGGCTGTTATTAAATTATAGCTGAGAGGATATGTTGCAGCCAGAACGTTTATTATATTATTTCATTTAATTTCATCATCTCATTCCACTTATCAAATCTGACCATTTGATTGTCAGTGTAATTTGCTTTAGATTTTTAAGCAACTTTTGTTTACCTATAAAATATTAAAGGTACTGGCTTGGGCTATCTTTCAAATGTACATTTTCTTGTGTACAGTATCTGGTCATTTCCTACTTGGAGATTCTGTCAACTTATTCATTTGTTCTGAATATTGGAAATTGGAGATAATCAGGACTATTTATGAATACTGATTCTGAAATCATGATTCTTATTTATACCAGAGAAATCCAACCATTTCAGTCCTTAATCAAAACTGAAGAAGTATGTGTTTGATAAAAATTTTCATGATGTATAAATTTATATGTTGATTTAGTCTCTTAGTAAAGGATGTAAAAATTGCATTAATGCAGTCAGCATTATTTTATAATATATATACTGTCTAGTGCTGTAGACAACTGAAATTAATATTAAAAGAAGGACTCCTTCCACTGTAGCCAAGAGTATCAAGGGAACAGTGGAAGATATAATCCCTGCAATGATCCTCTTCAACAGGAATCTACCAGTGGAGACGCTTGTCTCAAAGAAAGTTGCTGGTACTCCAGTACTGGCTGACATTGATGATTCAGTTAATTACAGAATATGATAATTAACTGTTGTCACACATAGGCATCAAATAGCTGGTTAGATTAGAAACCACTTTCAGTTACACTCATAGCAGTCCAGAGTAATTTCAGTGCATTCAGTGGAGGTACTTGAAATTTACACTTGTATAAACTAAGAGCAGAATTTGGTCTTCTATGGTTCTTCTCCTCCAAGAATGACAAAGTAAATTTGACTGTATAAATGGATTAAAATCAAGGATCTCCTCGACAACACAGGATGGGTTCCATATTGCATATTTTCAAATACATAGTCTGGCCTAATGTAAGTGCCAAAGATATTGTGAATTGTCTTTGGAGTCTTGCTTTAGGAGACTTTTCCACAGCTTAAAAAAATCTGCTGAACAAACTTTTCTCTTTTTTCCAAAGTCAAATCCTACTCTAAGGAATTTTTAAGAGACTCAGTCTGACTCAGAAGCTTTCGGGAGCCTTACAGATAAGCCATCCCATTGGGTTCCTCCCAGTTCAGTCTATCAGAGCTAACTTAGTGAATAAATCACACCACACAGATGTATCTGGCCAGAAATATTTTTATTCACTAAAGGGAATAAAAAGGAAGGGGAAGAGGAAGGGATAGCATCATAATTCTGCAAATTTAGTTTACAACATTCAACTCTGTAAACTATGAACAAAATAGTGATTATTTCTATCTTCTTTCTCAGATGCTATAGTGGAGAGGCTACTGGATCCAGATCTGCGATACCAGCAATGGTCCATGGTGACAGGAGAGGTAAGTAGTCTTAACTCTACTGTATTCTGATCCTTATTTCTTTGACATGTCTAGTATATTATATCTTCTCAGTTTAGTAATATCAATGACTTTTATTAATCCATTGCCTACTCCCTCTTACATACTACTAGTGCTAATTTAACGTCCAATGATTTGGTCGAGCCAGCAATAAAAAATGTCAGAACAATTTTCAGCACTAAAGCATTTCCCTGTATCATCAGAATAGTGTGTGTGTTCTTGGAACTGATTTTGGACACAACATGTAATTTACATTGTCTACTTGTAATTATTATCTTACAATTATACTGGGCCCCATCTAACATGTCTGTGACATACAGGAAATCAGGAGGGAAGGGAGTACAGAATGGTGGAGCTTTTCAAAAAAGGATTTAGAATTTGTTTTCCCCAAATACCTATAGGATACTCTTAGTAAGATACCTTCTCCTGGGGCTCATCAGACATTGACTCATCTTGTTATTACCACTTACTATGGGCTCAATCGAAATGAATATTTAATAGCAAGGGCATAATCAGTCATACTGAGCAGGTTAGTTATATTTAATTTGCAAATTGTATAGTAGAGCTATAGATACTATGTTGTTCCTTGGTACACTGAGTAACAGTCTAGAATCAATTTAATGGGCATGCCAATATTATGCATCTTTTAGCAAAATTAGACATTAACATACAGTGGTGATGAGCATAGGATGGATAGAATCTTTCAACTCTGCTAATAGATACACAATCAAAAAGGTGAGTTGTTTCTATCTTTCATGTTCTCTACAACTGAAATATTCAGCATCAAGACAGATCCAAGAAGTCATGTAGCTATGCTTCTTTACATTTGTGATGTGTTGCATATGAAGTATTATGCTAGAAAATGCAATATAAAGCTGTTTCCCATAACAAATGTGGAAATGTGTTTCTGTATGAAAATCTAATCTGTGAAAAATATGAGATGCCTATCAGCAAAGCATACTGTTTCCTTACATTTCTTCTGTCATATACAGTATGAGGTATTATCATTTTAATAACTTACAGAGCAAGAACATAGTAATATATCTACTGACTACAAGTTATATGGGAAATTAATTTGGAAAATGTTAAAGAATGTTGTCTATGATGTATGAGGGAACCTAAGTGAGCACAGTATTTCTTTATATTGTTGACATGATTCACAATTCACATATGAAGTGTTATCACTTTTAATATATTACAATGGAAAAAATAACTATAAATCCTATTTTATCCAAGCTGAGGAATATAACTTTCTGCCATTTTTCATAGTTAGAGGAGTCATTCCCCCCACTCCTAGTATCAATACATTACAGATTGTTAGAAGGCTATGTTTAATCAAAGTTGTTTGATAAGCATTTAACAGGTGCTATCAGTTTGTCTCCGTTGGTTAATCATGGAGGGATCATGATACTATATCTATATTAAGGTTGCCCAAGCATTTCCATTCTAGCAAGTTATTTTTAGTTTCTTATAACATTGCTGAAGTTTCATCTTTTCAGCTGGAAACTTAAAATGGTGAGATGTACTCAGCATGGAAAGAGTGGGAACTGTACATTTATTGTAAGACAAAAATGTGTTCCTTTATTTGATCAGCTCTAGTGTCTCAACAGGAGAGTCTGGAACTCCAAAATTTGGCAGGAACAGTGTGATTTTTTTAACAAAATGCCTGATTTAGAAGTGATTTAGGGACTTCCCTAACAATTGGACTCTTCGGGTGCTCTGAAATTTTAATCCATAGGCCCTGGAACTTATATACGCCTTTCACTTGTCTGCTGAAAATTAGTTCTAATTTGGCCATTTTATAAGGACTTTATAAATATAATTTACAAAAGCACATTGGCTCATGAGAGCACATTGATCCATTTCACTGTATAGCGATCCTTCCATAAAATGAGTCAAATTAAGCATAGAAATATGCAGAGCACAGTCTGGCTTTCTTTGATGCATCACTAATGGAGACCTGCTTTCTTCCATGGAAATGAATCTATAAAAGAAGGAGTGTTCTTAGCTATCTGTACCTATTCCATGATACACATAATCAAATTACTTTTTCCTTATTATTATTTTTAATAACCCCGGGAAATACATATACATGCATGCACACATCAACACACACACACTCTTCAACAGGAAAAGGACATTACTTTTCAAAGTAAATCACTGAAAAGTTAGAAAACATAAAAAATAGAGTTAATGAGCCTTTAGTTTGCTTGTCTTTACTTCTCCATTATCATAGAATCATAGAATAATAGGACTGGAAGGGACCTCGAGAGGTCATCGAGTCCAGCCCCCCACCCTCAAGGCAGGACCACGCTCCGTCTACACCATCCCTGACAGATGTCTATCTAACCTGTTCTTAAATATCTCCAGAGAGGGAGATTCCACCACCTCCCTTGGCAATTTATTCCAATATTTGACCACCCTGACAGTTAGGAATTTTTTCCTAATGTCCAATCTAAACCTCCCCTGCTGCACTTTAAGCCCATTACTCCTTGTCCTGTCCTCAGAAACCAAGAGGAACAAATTTTCTCCTTCCTCCTTGTGACACCCTTTTAGATATTTGAAAACCGCTATCATGTCCCACCTTAATCTTCTTCTTTCCAAACTAAACAAGCCCAGCTCATGAAGCCTGGCTTCATAGGTCATGTTCTCTAAACCTTTAATCATTCTTGTTGCTCTTCTCTGTACCCTTTCCAATTTCTCCACATCTTTCTTGAAATGTGGCGCCCAGAACTGGACACAGTACTCCAGCTGAGGCCTAACTAGTGCAGAGTAGAGCGGCAGAATGACTTCACGAGTTTTGCTTACAACACACCTGTTGATACAACCTAAAATCATATTTCCTTTTTTTGCAACAGCATCACACTGTTGACTCATATTCAACTTGTGGTCCACTATGACCCCTAGATCCCTTTCCGCCATGCTCCTTCCTAGATAGTCGCTTCCCATCTTGTATGTATGGAACTGATTGTTCCTTCCTAAGTGGAGCACTTTGCATTTCTCTTTATTAAACCTCATCCTGTTTACCTCTGACCATTTCTCTAACTTGCTAAGGTCATTTTGAATTATGTCCCTATCCTCCAAAGAAGTTGCAACCACACCCAGTATGGTATCATCTGCAAACTTAATAAGCGTACTCTCTATCCCAATATCTATATCATTGATGAAGATATTGAACAGTACGGGTCCCAAAACAGACCCTTGAGGAACTCCACTTGCTATCCCTTTCCAGCAGGATTTAGAACCGTTAACAACAACTCTCTGACTACGGTTATCCAGCCAATTATGCACCCACCTTATCGTGGCCCTATCTAAGTTATATTTGCCTAGTTTATCAATAAGAATATCATGCGAGACCGTATCAAATGCCTTACTAAAGTCTAGGTATATGACATCCACCGCTTCTCCCTTATCCACAAGGCTCGTTATCTTATCAAAGAAAGCTATCAGATTAGTTTGGCATGACTTGTTCTTCACAAACCCATGCTGGCTATTCCCTATCACTTTATTACCTTCCAAGGGTTTGCATAGGATTTCCTTAATTACCTGCTCCATTATCTTCCCTGCGACAGACGTTAAACTGACCGGTCTGTAGTTTCCTGGGTTGTTCTTATTCCCCTTTTTATAGATGGGTACAATATTTGCCCTTTTCCAGTCTTCTGGAATCTCCCCTGTCTGCCATGATTTTTCAAAGATCATAGCTAAAGGCTCAGATACCTCCTCTATCAGCTCCTTGAGTATCCTGGGATGCATTTCATCAGGACCTGGTGACTTGCTGACATCTAACTTTCCTAAGTGATTTTTAACTTGTTCTTTGTGTATCCTATCTTCTAAACTTACCCTCTCTCTGCTTGTATTCACTACGTTAGGCACTCTTCCAGACTTCTCGGTGAAGACCGAAACAAAGAAGTCATTGAGCATCTCCGCCATTTCCAAGTTTCCTGTTACTGCTTCTCCCTCCTCACTAAGCAGTGGGCCTACCCTGTCCTTGGTCTTCCTCTTGCTTTTAATGTATTTATAAAAGGTCTTCTTGTTTCCCTTTATGCCTGTAGCTAGTTTGATCTCATTTTATGCCTTTGCCTTTCTAATCTTGCCCCTGCATTCCCGTGTTGCTTGCTTATATTCATCCTTTGTTAGTTGTCCTAGTTTCCATTTTTTATATGACTCCTTTTTTATTTTGAGATCATGCAAGATCTCCTTGTTAAGCCAAGCTGGTCTTTTGCCATATTTTCTATCTTTCCTACACAGCGGAATTGTTTGCTTTTGGGCCCTTAACAACGTCCCTTTGAAATACTTCCAACACTCCTCAGTTGTTTTTCCCTTCAGTCTTGCTTCCCATGGGACCTTACCTACAAGTTCTCTGAGCTTATCAAAATCTGCCTTCCTGAAATCCATTACCTCAATTGTGCTGGTCTCCCTTCTACCTTTCCTTAAGATCATGAACTCTATTATTTCGTGATCACTGTCCCCTATACTGTCTTCCACTTTCAAGTTCTCAACTAGTTCCTCCCTATTTGTTAAAACCAAATCCAGAACAGCTTCTCCTCTGGTAGCTTTTTCAACCTTCTGAAACAGAAAGTTGTCTCCAGTACAGTATTTCCACATTCTTGAGATTAGATGATATTTCTGTGCATGGCTCTGGCTTCTTCCAGTGCAATAGATGGGCAGTGCTCAGTCAACAAGACATCTGTTCAGTATTTATTGTTATGGCCCCATTTGTTGGCATGAATGAGAATTTTTTTCTTTATTTATAAGCTATCACTCATAGCTGGAGGATCTACATGATTAATAAACATTATTAACCCTGTTTCATCTGTGAACAAACTGAGGAACAAAAAGGTCAAACCTACTTTTACATTGTCACATGGCAGCTAGTCGTGAAATCAGGAAAAGAACCCAGAATTCCTGTCTCATAGACATGAGTTCTAACTGGTGAACAAATGCTTAGTTGTGGTCTGTGCTAGAACTTTATTTTAAAATAACCACACCAGGGCTGAATTTATAAGTGGAGCATCCATACATTTTGAAACAATGGGCTGCAGAATTTTAACTCTGTACTCCTGCTTTTCATCAGGAATAAAATAGATATTTTGAAATAACAGTAGTATGGATGCTCCGGTGTCTCTATTTTGAAATAATTACTCCCCAGAGTAAATAGAATTAATTACTCCCCAGTGCTTCCTGGGGCTCTAAGTCTGAGGTAGCGCATCCACATAAACGGAACCTGCCTCAGATGAATTTTGGTGCTTCCCTGTAGGGAGAACACATTAGTGCAAATTTGTTAAATACAGAGTTCTTAAGTCAAACTTAGTAATTTCACAATAGTTCCCTAGTATAGACATGGCCTTACTGTTTTGGAAAATGCCAATCATGAATGGTTGCTCGAGAAGCTACTCTTTTGTAAAGATACATGATAGTGGTGTTACTGCCATTGCAAGTAGGTTGATAAGTCAGTGAGCACCTGCATAATGAAAAGCAACCACAATAATGCAGAATTTGAAATGCACCAGTGATCAGACACAACATTAAAATTCATTTTATCAGTACTAAGTTGGCCATAGTCATTCTGAAAATTTTAAAATTTTGGCATGATTAATATCCCATAAGCTATGACTTTGTCAAAGATAAATTATGGACCTCAAGGAACAGATGTAAATTAGAATTGATTCAATGAGAGATAATAAAAGCTGACATGGACATGTGCTGCAATGTCCACAGTTCAGGCAAAATTCATATTTCAGCAAAGAATGCCAAAATAAAAGTTACAAGGAGTCCTTTAGCACCTTATAGACTAACAGATGTATTGGAGCATAAGCTTTCGTGGGCAAAGACCCACTTTGTCGATGCATGTAGTGGAAATATGCAGGCAAGAGTTATACCTGCCTCTGGAAATTTCCACTACCTGTATCTGACGAAGTGGGTCTTTGCTCACGAAAGCTTATGCTCCAATTCATCTGTTAGTCTATACAGGACTCCTTATTGCTTTTGCAGATTTTACCTCTCTGAAAATAAAAGTTGTTTTCTTTTTCACAAAAAAGATTGAACAGTTTGTATAAACCCATGCCAAGTAGAATTTCATCTACATCTATTAACAACATTCCACATCAGAGGGAGGAAACTTTCTGAAGTTCCCAAAGTAGAAATTTGCCTACACCATTCTGTCAGAGTTAGATTTGAATCTCCCTGGAATAGGCAGCTAGGTAAGTCCAGCAGAACATATGGATTTTATGAGTTCTGGTGGACCACAGGGTTATGCATGCTGAAGCCCGTGTGTCCAGAATTGCAGAGACCACCTTCTGACTCCAGCTGTGGTTCAGATGGAAACATATTGGCTAGATTTTTAAAGGTATGTAGGTGTCAAGAATCAGGGTCTGCACCAAAGCTAGCCTCCAGGAAGCCTAATAAGTACAGCATGACTGATTAGCCAGGAAACCTGATTAGCTATAGTAGCAGCTTGCTGTCTTCCCAATGCTCATAGCAGCCACTGTTACCCTGTTCCTGAAACTTCTCCTTTGCAACCTGCCTTGCCTCTATTCCAACCTTGCCTTGAACCTCTCTTTCCATTATACACTTTTTACTCCAGTTCCTGTGCTCCAGTTCCTGAGCTCTAGTTTGACTCATAGCTCTGGTTGCTGACTATGGACTCCACCTCGATTTCATTATGTGACATTCACTTCCTGACTTCTGATTTTTACCCTTGACTCTAGCTCCTGACTACAGACTCTATCTCAACCCAATATCCACGGAAAGAAAATAGGAGCTGAGCTTCTAATTCTCTTATACCCCTTTGAAAGGCTCACTCTATAATTCTTCATTTTTCTCTCTTTCTCTGAAACTTGGCTTTTTAACCTTGCAAAGCTTTTGTACCATTTATATAAAAAGGTGTACTACATGGTATATTTATTATCAGATTCACTATAATTATGGAGTGCTGACCTATGGTTTTTAAGAATTTTTCAAAATTTCAGTTAAATTTACCAGATTCAGAAATGGAAGAGTTTGGAATGGTTATTTGCTACATTTTAAACTTTTAATCGGCTATTTACTGCAAATAAAATATTGCCCTTTGCATTCAACTAGAATATCAGGAGATAAAAAGCAATTGTGGAAAAAATATGCAGGCAGGCACAGCAAAACTTGTTTCTCTATAAAATAAGATGTTATGGTACCAAGAAAAAGATAGCAAACACAATACTGTAATGCAGGATGGATTATGTTTTATTCTATAGTACATGAGGAGTGATGGCATCTTTATGTATACAAATACAGAGCAATATAATATAAGGATATCTTTAAAGAAGTGTTGTTTGGTTTATAGAGATCCTTGTCTAAGTATGAATATTTTAACAGATGTATGCAGATAATGCATCATGGACTTTGCTCTAGCATGCCATCTACATTCCATGTTCTGAGCATTTTAACAATCTATTTTCTATTAACTATTAATATTAATAACTATTAATAGAACTATTTTCTATTA
Organism: Pelodiscus sinensis; assembly: GCF_049634645.1. NCBI lineage: Eukaryota > Metazoa > Chordata > Testudines > Trionychidae > Pelodiscus > Pelodiscus sinensis. The sequence goes on from NC_134713.1 coordinate 38,349,940, forward strand.
ACATAAAGGATGTTCTTGTTATGGGACCAGGGATATTTCCTCTTTTGGGAAAAAAATTGAATAAATAATGACATTTATTTTCATATCAGTCACGTAAATCATTCACAGCTGTACATAAGTTTTGTCATATCAGTCAGACTGCAGATCATCATTTGACCTATGCACTAGGAATTATTTTTGGAGAACTTTTATGGCCTGTGTCATACAGGAGGTCAGACAAGATGATCAGATTGGTCCCTTCTGGCCTTGGCATATATGAAGATAGTGGTTCTATCTTCAGGCTGTGTTGGGCACATTCCAATAAAAGTGATCAAAACAGTAGCAAAATTTTCAAGATAGGCTTGCACTTTATTGAACAACTGAGTAACCACAGTGTGATTGGAGGGGGTCTCCGGAAGTACCATATGCCAATGTGCACTTTTGCAGCTAAGGAAGAAATCAGGTGTCCTAAAATTTGTTCTAGAACGATCATATTTTAAAATTGACTCAAAGTGATGTTTTTGCTTTTACAAGTCCTTTTAGATTCACCTTCATAGTTATCCTCAGTAGCACAAGGAACACTTGCTGTAATTTGAACTATAATTTTTCCATGAAACAGAGAAGGATTTCCTGATACAGAGAAGCACTCCATGGCTATGTCTATACTGCAGAGTTTTTGCACAAAAATGGCCGGTTTTGTGAAAAAACTCACAGGGCGTCCATACCTCAAGCGCGTTTTTGCGCAAGAAAATTGACAGTGACTCAACAGAACAGAGGAGTTTTTGCAGTATAGGTATTCCTCTTTCTACGAAGAATAACTCCTTTTTGCACAAGAGATCTTGCACAAAAAGGTGTGTGTGGATGGAAAACAGGGTGTTTTTGTGCAAAAACATCCTATTGAAAGACACACAGGTGCCCTGGTGGCCATTCTGTTCATGGCAATCAAAGTTTTCTTGTGAGAGAGCATCCATGCCATCTGGATGCTCTCTTGCACAGAAGCGCATCACTTTTCCGATGCACTTTTATAGTGTGGACACTCTCTTGCTCAAGAAGTTTTTGTGGAAGATCTCTTCTGTAAAAAGCTTCTTGTCTAAGAAGCCTGCAGTTTAAATGTAGTCCATATATGAGTGCATGAGTAACTGCCATCTGACAGATTTGAACTTGGGATTTCTGGAGCCTAGTGTAGAAGTCTCTACCACTTGAGCTAAAAGCCAGTTGTTCTTAAAGCTCCCTTGTAGAGCTCCCTTGTTCTTAGCTCTTGCAGTAAGTGGTCTAAGTGCCACTATCTGGGAAAGTGAACCACACTAAGGCTAGGTTTTTTGCGCAAAAACTTGTGGAGCATCCACACTACAAGCACATTTTTGCACAAGAAAAAGTACAGTCCGAAGATCGTCAGAAGACAGGGCTTTTTGCCCAAGAGTTATTCCTCTTTCTATGAGGAATAAGCCTTTTTGCGCAAGAGTTCTTGTGCAAAAAGGCATATGTGGATGGACAACAGGGATTTCTTATGCAAGAAGCCTGCAGTATAGACATAGCCCCCCGTGAGTGGGTTACACACTATCTAACTACAGGCAGTCCCCGGGTTACGTACAAGATAGGGACTGTAGGTTTGTTCTTAAGTTGAATTTGTATGTAAGTCGGAACTGGTACATATTGTAGGGGAAACTTTAGCCAAACGTTTCTCCAGAGCTCAGTTTTATTCTCCCACACCTCACTTCCCTCAGTCCTTTATTCTCAAGCTGAGGTGTCTGCTGAGAAAAGCCGCTTCACGTCTCCCTGGTCTGCTGGGGTGGGGGGGCTAGCTTTGCGTCTCCCTGGTCTGCTGGGGAGAAGCAGCTAGTGCGGGGTTGCCTCACCCCGTTTGTAAGTAGGGATCTGATGTAAGTCGGATCCATGTAACCCAGGGACTGCCTGTACATTCTTCCCAGAAAAATAATCCTAGTGACCTTCAGCTTAGTATTGTGAATGGTACAGCCTGCTTTGATGCAGTGATTTTCTGGAGATGCAGACAAGACCTCCATTTTAAATCCCTTTGGCGTTCAATTTCCAGTATGTTACGTTGTTTCCTATGGTGTAACTTGTCCATTGGAATGGACATGCAGGTCACTTGTTTGTACACAAAGCCATAATTATTGGCTGATCACATATGTACAAACCAGAGTTACTGAAAAAAATAATCACTTAGGAGATGATCCAAGACTTGAAAGATGTCTGCAGAAATTACTTTCCACTGATGCAGAAGTGAATTTGAACAATCATGGCAAATCTCTTGTGTAGTGATATACAAATTTGTTATATTTTGAATTTATCATTAATATTTTGGAAATGCAAAATTTAATTTTCTTTTAAATGTATCTTTCTTTTCCAGGGACAGAGAATTTCATCCTAATTAATCGCATTCCTGGATGTCAAAGGCTCCTATTAATGTTCATGAAAATGGTACCCTCAGTTGTAGATCTGAATCAATTTTCAGTCATTATAATCTAAATCAGTTTAATTGTATAGTTTTATTTATTTTGTAGTTAGTGCTGGTTTATTATTTTATTTGTACTCTCAGACCAGACACTAAGGGTTGAATGGGCATTTTATTTAAAATGCTCCCTCCAGGTCAGGACTGGTAAATAATGGAGATATGTTGTAAGGAAAGTATGTACTGCTGCTGTTCCTAATATGTGTGATATGTACGCAAATAGAGAACCTCAATCTTTACTATTTTCAGTATCTGCCAACCTTTATAGATTATGCTTCACCACAACTGGAATGGGAACATCTCAAACCCCGAAGCTTCACTATGCCATTTTGAATGATCTGCATTTCTAGCAAAATACCCATAAGGTACCTTCTCATACACTACATTTAGAAAAGTACTGATCCATTCTGAGAACTTTCTTCTTATTTTCTGAACTTATCAACTCTTGATAAGCAGGGCATTTTGCAATGTATATTGTTATTAAAACTTGGAGAAAATGGGAAACTGTTCACATTGGTCAGCAATATCAGTGAGTAATGCATCATCATTGTGCCATTGCCCTGGTACCACAATATATCATCAAAGTGCTGTTGCTTTAGTGATGAATTAATGCAATACATCATAAAAATGATATATTATTGTGATGATATATTATTCTCTAATATGGGATCCACAGGCAAAAGCAGGTTCTACGCATTCAATTTTAAATGGACATAAATGATAATATAACACACGTAAATTTAAATAGATATAAATACCTTTTTCTTTTAAAAGACTTTGTATTAATTCATCTCAATTAAGTAATGAAATAAAGCAAACATAATTATTCAGAATTTTTTAGCTCCATGAAACGTATGTTTATTTATAATGTATAACAGAACCCACTCTCTCTGCATTTATGAGTATCTAAAGGAAACAAACTGAAGAGAAGGCACTAATCATAGCTTGAATTTAATGTCTCATGATCTATTTGAGGACTGCTAGGCTTACAAACAAACAAACTTGCTGGGAGGGTCCACATTGATAGCTACAATACACAGGAAGCTCAGAGGGGCACTTAGACTTTCATTTTGCAAACAGTTCCTTTTCATTGTCTTATAAATTTGTCAGTGTTTTAGATTGCAGGATGCAATTAGGCACAATAATTCAAAATTCAGGAAAGATCGTTTCTGGAAAGCTTGAGCGAAATGACACTCTCCCAGTTCAATGGGGAGGGGAACTTGAGGGGACAGCCTTAACAAGGAAGGAGAGAGATATTAATTGAGGTACACTTTGTAACTCTTCCACCCCTTACCTCTTGTACTAGCTGGCACCAACTTACCAATTAGCAGGGAGGGGTGCTAATTGGCCCACATTTCCCAACAACCAGAGATTTAACCTGGCCCATGGGCTTTGTGGAGCCTCTTGGCATTGCTTGAGATAGCACCGCCAGCACTTCTGCTTCCAGAACCTATGCATGCCATGCCACTCCTGCATCCATTGACAAATCAGTGTAGACCCCTCAGTCTGGTTCTTCACTTTGTGGAGAACGATCTTGGGAGATGCACAGGAGTCAGCTTAAGAACAGACTCCAGTGGATGTTAGCTTGATTAGGCAATTGTGACCAAAGTTAAAGTTAATATGTTCTGAATGGTTCTTAAAGCAGATTTGGGGGATCACTGGACACCCAAAGACCATGGACAAGGCTGAAAAGAAAGTGAACAGGAAGGTCATCAAAATATCCTGGAGGGCAGGGGAGAAGGTAGTTCTGTGCTTCTGGAAGTGGTAGTGCCGTGGTGAAAAAGGGTGAGGCTGTGTCTAGCCTCCCCTTGCTACCCTTCAGTGCTGTCCGGAGCACGCCATTCCACGAGGAGTAACAGTAGTTCGAATTAGGATCTTTAATTCGAACTACATACTCCATGCCATGTGGAGCTGCAGGCACAGAGTTTGGACTAAGGGGGATTTAAAAATGGCGGTGCCCGGGAACATGCAAAAGAAGCCCGGGATATTTAAATCCCGGGCTTCATTTGCAACACCGTTTGCCCTCATTATCCTACCTAGCTCGAACTAACGAGCTAGTGTAGATGTACCCAAAGAGACTATGCAAATGAGGCATGAGAACATGCTAATCCATGCTTCATTTGCATTGCCTCTTGCAGAAAAAGTCATAGTGTAGACATAGATTATCTGATATCCCTAACTGACAGCCCTAATTAAGACTGTTTGTTCATTTGTTTGCTGCCCCTCACTGAGCAAGGGCTTGAGCTTCTGAACTGTTTGCCTGTTGCCCACCCTGAACCAAGGCCAGGTTCTGAACTGTTTGCTTGTGACTCTGCCCTGAATCAAGGCTTGGGACTCTAAATTGTTTATTTGTTTATTGCCCCACCCTGAGCAAGAGCTTGGGCTCTGGACTGTTTATTCTCCTACCGACACCTAATTGAGACTGTGGACTGCGCCAGCCATGAAGACCCCTGAAAAGTTAAGTCTCCAAAAAGACTATGTGGTGTATTGTGGGGCAGAGTGGCCATCCACTGACCTCGAGGGGAGGAGCTCCTCCCTGAGCCCTACAGGGCTACAGAGCCCAATGACTTCAATTAGACTAAGTAATTTCAGTCTTCAAGGAACTAAAATAGTGTGCCAAGGCAGAGACAAGCCCACCACTGGCTGGCCAAAGGAGGCTACTGCCCCAAGGCTCACCAATTAAAAAGGATCCGAGGCTCCTAGCTACTGCTGCTGCTGAAGCAGTTGAATTGCTTGGAGTCCTGCACATGGAGTCCTGGGCCTAGTTCTGGTGTGTTGGGAGGAGGTGGGAGTGCTGTGCTTCAGGCAGCACTGAGAGCTGACTGCTCCTGGTTCTACCCCTTCCATCAGTGGACTTTCTCCTTCCAGTAGTGTGGAGCCATCCCTTCTACCTTCCCCCCCGTGTTGGCCAGCGGCTGGGTGAGGGCATTGCCTCCCATGGAAAGTGAGCAGGAACACCCAGCTGCCACTAATGCCTTGGCCAACTGCAAGAGCAAATAATTGAATAGGTGAGATACTCCCAGGTGATTCAAGTAGATCTATGCTTCCAAGAAAGAAAGAAATCCCTCCAAGAATCCTGCCAAACTGATTGGGAAGATATAATTCCTCACCCCGATATGTCAATTTGTTTGATCCTGAGCATATGAGCCAGAAACACTGGTCAGCTATGTCAGAAAGCGGATTCTCCATATCACCTCAGACCAGTGAAACACTCTGTCTTGTGTCTCATCTTCAGCTATTGCCATTTTCTGATACTTCAGAGGAAAGCAAAACACAAAACAAACAAACAAACAAAAATACATTTCACCAATTGTTCATTGGGGAGATTAATTCCTTCCTGTCTCATTAAAGCATGAGATTTGAGCTTGAACTATCTACACAAGCAACTACATTAAAACAACAACACAGAATAGTAATTTTCACTAGGATCACCAAAAGGCCCACTGATAATTTGAGGCTTATATTCTAGAGAAATTTCAAATCTCTACCACTGAGGCAGCAGAAATAGATAATATAGTTGCAAACTGTTATTTAAGAATGAGAAAATGTGTTTTGTTATTTCCTCTTGAAAATAGCTTATATTATTTGAGGCAGCCAGAGTACTGAAATGAGGACAGACACGTGGACGGATTTTAAGATGCAGGCTGCAACTTTTGTTAAACTCTTATCACAAAGGAGGAAAGCTATCTGCTCATCATCCATACTCTCTTATACCAGGCATTTAATTGGTCCTAGTATTGGGGTTTCAGACCATCTAATCCATAATTTTCTGAGGACTCAAACTTGCTTACTCTTATCACCTTGCAAATGTGACAGAGCATGATGAGGTATGCGAAGCACAGCCCCAAGGGTCACAAGATATGATGCTAGCCTCTGATCCCAAGGGCCATGGCCAACATCCCAAGTCGGTACCTCTGGGAAGAGTTCATTTTATCCTTTTAACAACACTGAGAATTTGCCACAGAAGGCACCCCACATATCAATCATATATCTCTATAATATACACAATGAGTAATTTATTTTGTGGTTCTTATATGTACTCCTGCCTCTGTAATTTCCATTCCAACTCATTCCAAGTAGATTTTACCAATGACCTAACAAAACTTTTAGTCTTTAAAGTGCCACAGGATGTCTCATTGTTTCCTCAGATACAGAGTAATGTGGCTACTCCTTTGAGACTTCATCTCAAAGTCCAAACATATTCCAAATGACTGCCTAAAGCTTCCAGAGTATTGAACAACTATGATCCTCAGATACTCCACCAATGAAACACCCAAAATTGAATTCTCTCAAAACTGTGTAAATACATCTGTGCAAAAGATGGAAACGTCTCTGAGCTGGTTTGAGACTGTGAAATAAACTCTCTCTAAGAATTAGGAACCATCACAAATCTCATTGCTTTCAGTTACAATTTCAAGGTTCATTCCTTTCACCTTGTTTCTATAACACAAGCACGTACCATATATTTATTAAATAACATTTCCCCTTCCCCCAACCAAATCTACTGAAATAAATAGCTGGGAGTCCCTGGTCCCTTTGAATTTCCAGGACCCTTTTTCCCTCTCCCACTGGTGGGTCTGTATAAAATGACCAGTTTCAAAGATGGGAGAGGAGTGAGGAAGAAATTTGTTTATGGGATGGAATGGTACAAAACTATACTTCACTCTACAAATTATATGTAAGGTAAAAAGTAACATTTTAAAACACTGAAGGACAAGCATTAACAGGCCATAGATCTTTGTATTCTGTTCTGCATAGCGCCTTTGCCTGTTGGTATGATATGCCTATGAGCACACTGCCTTGAAATTCTTTCCTGCTGTCATCAAATATCTTCATTTTTTTCCCCAGTGAATACCCATTGTTTTGTAATTTATAAAAAAACTAACAGAATCTTTCCGTGTCTCCAAGGGATTTGAAATGTGAAATCCACCAAGAATCACAACTCTGTCCTTTCTTTTTTAAAGTATATTTGCAGTCTCCTGGTAAGTAAAATTCTAAACACAGAGTAGAATCAGAACACTGATTAAACACAATTCTTTCTCTTTAAGTCTCTCTTCACTCTTGGCCTTGGAGTGGTGCATGGATAATGATGCCATTGACACTGGGAAGACAGAAGTGTTGTTGGCAGTTAGACATCATTGTTTAAATTGCTTCCTTCACATCTCTTTTTAGTGATGATATTCATTCATAGATAGTGAGCGTGACTAAGGCTCTTTGCTGCACTTTCACCCATGCCCTTTCCATGGAAAGTCATGTAACAAATGCTGTACACATTTTTCTTTAGTATTTCAATATGCATACAATATGGTTGTAGTTCTAAAGGCACAGAATGTATAAGGCACATTCTACTCTGATATAGAACCTCACAATAGCAACACATGGCCAATAGTTTTTACCAAGGCATTAAACAGTGCTTTTGCATTACTTGAAGCATGCTTTAACTCGTGATCTAAGTTGTAGTCTCTTGATAGCCATCTTTTTGTGTGTGTGACATTTAGAGCTGGAGCCTTAGCTAGCGGAAACCTCTGGTTAGCAGGGTGGAACAGACCTTTAGACCATTGGTCAAAATGAGGGAAGCGGGCTGCATGTGTGTCTATATCTGATGTTAAAGCAGAAAGAGATCAGAAGGAACCTTGTGATTCAGCATGGTCACACTGTTGCTCTTAGGAGTAGTTAGAATATAGATTGAGTTATAAAGAAACTATAATGATTGATTAAAAGTTTGTACTAATAGAAGCTTTTATTAGAAGTAGATTGAAACCTTATTAAGGAAATTGTATCCCTTTTCCCATGTGAAAAAATTATATAGCTCCTGGGGAGAGGGAATGAATGAGTGTGAAATATGAGTGTTTGGAGAAAGATAACAACTTGATGGCTCAGCAGTTTTGGAGTCAAGATGGTCAAAAAAAGGGAAGAAGAATCTGGAAAACTGAGGGGTACCGACATACCATCAATTGGGCCCAATATAAGGCAGAGCAGAGCAAGGCATATAGATGGCCTTGGAGTTATGAGCAAGTACCCCTTTACAGATAAACACCAGGAAGGAGGCTCTGAGATACTGATGCCAGATAACAATGAAAAAGGACTTCCAGATAAACAGATGTTAAACAGAACTGATGGTGACAGATTAAGAACTGACACAGCAAAATGTAAAGGGCCTGAATGGGAGAAAAGTACTTTAAAAGATGGGGCATCTTGCATGAATCTCCAGGTCTCATCTTGTCAAGATTGGAGTGTCATTCTGGACCAAGAGAAGCCCCTGCTCTTCCCCCTAATTCATCTGGCCAGTGAATTAATGTGAGCAACACACTGGTAAATGTAAGCAATGACAAGACAGGATGTGTGTGGGGTATTTGTAAATATGCATATAATATCCTCCTGTGAAATTCTTTCAAGTATAACCTATCTACCCAATTGTAACTAATTAAACTCCTTAACTGATGGACCAGAAAATATATCTAGGATTACAACAGACATTAGGGCTATGTCTACACAGCAGTGTTATTTCAGAATCTACACAGTAATGTAACATAATGTAACAATAATGTGGAGATGAAAGACTTCTTACTCCGACTCATGAGGAGTAAGGAAAGTTGGAGTGAGAGTACTTTTCTTGGACTTCCTGCTGCGTTGACAAGGTCAAAAGCAAAATAAGTTATTTTGACTTATGTTATGCAATTGAGGTAGCTCAAGTTGTATATGTTATTTTGGCTTTAGCCCTGCTGTGTAGACCTTTTCAGAGGATAATTTGAGTGGAGGTTATGGTAACACAAACCTATTCAGCTTGTCTTGGACTCTTCTGAGACATCATAGGAGGCTCTTATCCGAATGGCTGTCCTGGGCCACCTACAAAACAGGTGCAACTGGAGGGCTGAGAAATGCACTAATAGCTCCCATCAGTGGGTTTTCTGTGATCAATATAGGTAATTATAAAGCTAAGTCAGAAGAGTTCTGCAGATATAATATCCCACCATTAGGAATTTCAGCTATTTGGCTCTCTCCCTCTTGCGCCACAACCATGTATAGTATTTTTAACATTTACAAAATGCATTTTGAAAATATTATCTTTCTTTCTTGTCAATGTTTCTCAATAGAACTAAATGGTAAGATAGCAGAATTCTTCACACATTTACCAAAACAGAAATAATTTCCACGCCAAAATCTAAACTTAATACAAAATACAATGTCTATATATAGGTGTATCTATAGTTGTTTTATTTTTTCAACTTTTTATCATGTTATTGTCTGGACTTTCTCACACATATACATTAGCTATTTTGGTAAAGGTTTCAAAATTTTCCACATGACTTGGGAGCATCACTCCCATTTTTAAAACTCGATTAGGCACTTTGGATGATGTTACAAAAGTAGTTAAGTGCTTAAAGATTCAGGTAGCTGCCTAGTGGTTTTTCAAGATTATCTAAGCAGGTTAAGTACCAAACTCTGATTGCTTCATTGAAGACATGGGAGACATTTAATTTGCTTAGATGCTTTTGTAATTTGCTTAGATGTTTCTCTTCAATGTCAAGCACCTAAATACCTTCTTAGGACCTAAGTCACTTTTGAAAATGGCACAACAGTCACTTTTGAAATGTTATCACTTGTGTTTAGATACCATGGTCACAGAGTTGTGGGTTTTTTTTATTTTTGTTATTGTTCTTATCTCTTATGTACATTAAAATAAGATAGATAAACTACATCAACTCAGAATACATCATTCTAAACAGTTTGTTTAATAAATTATTGTTTGTCTAGTTATCTGAACTGAAGATGTGGCATTTGTACTGAATCTACTCTTAGCAACACTATCAAATGCGTGAACCAGACATGATATTTTATAGCAAATTTTGAACTTTTTTTAAAGTGATTGTGACCAATATCAGTTACTTGATTTTCACTTCTTCTGCTCCTGATTCTCTCACCAAGATGATATTAGTCTTAGAAAAAACTGATGATCTCTTTACAAAGAATTAATAACATAGTTGGCCTCCTGTTTAAAGAGTGCTTACTGGTGGCCTGCACTTAACTAACACTTTCTTAAGTTTCATTTTTCTTTCTCTTTCAGTTTCTCTTGATGCCCATATTACCCCACTCCTTTTTTGTCTACAAATACTCATTCAACTGCTCTGTCAACTGCTCTTCTCTCGCCCAGTTCTCCTTGCTGTCTTGCCTTTCTCCAGCTGGAACAATTTTCAAAGTATCTTTCTATGACAGAACAAACGCCTGTATTTGTATATTTATTTATTTCTCTATCACACTATTTGTAGTGTGGAGTGTTGATACCTGCTAAAAATGTATGACGAAACTATTGTTGTCTGTAATTCAACCCAGGGTTGTCCCCAAAGCCCCAATCTGATGAGGACCTAGGATGTTGAATGAACATATTGGAAGACAAAGCCTTTGTTCTATAGAGCTTAGGAACAGATTTTTTTAAGGGGAGGAGAACCTTTTTTTGGGTCAGGGGCCACTGACCCACTGAAAAATCAGTCGGTGGGGGGCAGCAGGGGCTAGAGCACCAGTGTGGACTCCCTACGGAGGGCCGTATCAATGCAAGATGGGGACCACATCTGGCCCCTGGGTCTAAGGTTCCTCACCCTTGTTTTAAGGGATTTAATTGTTCCTTGTGCGTAAACTTTGATTACAAAAGTAATCATTGTAATTTCAGTTTACTGTAGGAATAGTGAATGTGTTAAGTCTGCTTTGATAGCATGAGGCCCACCTGTGGATAATAATGTATATAATAAATATGCAAAAGTGGGCAGTTGTGAAGTCCCATATCCTGAATTCCTTCAGCTTGGAATAAAGCTTAGAGGGAACACTGAGGTGGATTTTTATTCATTTTTTATATTACTAACATTTTATTTTTAGATTTTTGGAGGTGCAGAAGAGGCTGTAACCAAGAGGTGACAAGGATTGTTGAGGTAAAGCAAAGCCATCTTGTTAGTCTTTAAAGTGCTACATTGTCCTGCATTTTGCCAAAGCAAGAGGGACACTGGGAATGATTCAGAAAGGAAATAGAGGGAAGGGGAAAGAATCATAGGAATGTAGTGCTGTAAGTGAACTTGAGAGGACATCAAGTTCAGACTTTTGCATTAAACTAGGCCCAAGTGCTCCTAGACCACCCTGTTTGCCCAACCTAGTCCAGTGATGGGTATTCCACAACTTCCCTTGGAAGTTTAATCCAGAAATTAATTATTCTTATTATACATTTTTATTAGTAGCTAATCTAAATGCCCAATATTGAAAATTAAGCCCATATGGCTTGTTTTATCTTCAGTGGAGATGGTAAACAATTGATCACCCTTCTCTTGAGAGCAACCATTAACATATTTAAAGACTGTTATTACATTTTCCCTTTGTCTTCTTTTATCAAGACTAAGCATGGCAATTTTGGGGAATCATAGGTCAGGTTTTCTAAACATTTTATATTTTTCCTTGCTTCCCTCCCTCCAATTTAACCACATCTTTACTAAAGTGTGGCACACACACTGGGAAACAGTGCTCCAGTTCAGGCCTCACTATTACAGAGAAGAATGGGAATTATCTCTCATACATATTCCTGATAATACACTCCAATATTAAACTTTTTTGTAATTTCATTATATTACCTGATATTAAATTTGTGATCCACTATGCCTGCCAAATCCTATTCAGTGCTATTATGACCTACCCAGTATTCTCCATTTTATAGCTGTGCATCTGATATTTTCTTCCTAAGGGTAGTAGTATTTTTTGCTTGTCTTTATTGAATTTGATCTTGTAGATGTCAGACCAATTTTCTAATTTGTTATGGTCATTTTGAATTCGGAACTAGTCCTCTAACATGCTTGCAACTCATTTCTTATTAGGATCATCTGCACATTTTTTAAGCAGTAAATGTTGTTTCTATATATTAAATCTAGTGTACTGATAAAATGCCAGCCTAAACATACAAAATGTTAAGTGTGCATATATGGAAGAAATAAGGGTTTTTTTTAGTATATGAGATATGTATATTTTTAGTATATTTTTCTTCTACATGTATTTCTTCTGGCCAACCTAAACGCAGTCAAATAAGGCATTACTAATATGACATTTTATCTCGAATAGTATTCTATTTAACCCTTTACCATGCTTTCTTATTCTTTGTCTTATTGATTCCACAACATATTTTTTCTATTCAAATTTCCCAAAAACTTTCTACATACAGTGCCTGATCGTGTGAGGTGGTTAGTGACATTAATTCCCCTTCATTTCAGGAAACACTCATCCCTTCACAGGATCAGGATGCCCACGATTTTATAGGCTCTGAGTTTCAGAATGGTAATCCAAATGTCAATATCATGCAAATTAGTTGAAACTCTAATGAAGAACAGAATTATTAGATTAATACAGGGGTTCTCAAACTTTGTGATACCATGACACCCCTGTAAGTTGCTTGCGACCCCCTGGGGGGTCGGGACCCACAGTTTGAGAAATATGGGATTAATAGATAAACATGATATCGAGCAAAAAGTCAACACAGCTTTAGAATTCTTTGAGGGTGTCAAATGCCATGTGAACAAAAGATGATCCAGTGGATACAGTGTAGTTAGACTTGCAGAAAGTCTTTGACAAGGTCACTAACTGAAACCTCTTCAGCAAATTAAACAATTATGGGATAGGAGGCAAGGTCCTCTAACAGATCAGTAACTAATAAAATATAGGAAACAAAAGATAGGAATAAGTGGTCAATTTTCACAGTGCAGAGTGGTAAGTAGTGGGGTTCTCCCCTTCTCTCCAGGAGCTGTACAGGTCATGTGCTGTTCAACATTTTCATAAATGATCTAGAAAAGGAGGTGGAAAAACAAGTGGCAAAATTTACAGGCAATACAAAAATAAGTCCAAAGCTGACTGCAAAGATTTATTAAGGGGTCTTAAAAAAGGGAAGACTGGACAACAAAATGGCATTATAAATTCAGTGTTGATAAGTATAAATAAATGCACTTTGGGAAAAAAATTGAACTATAAGTACAAAATGATTAAATCTAAATTATCTGTTTCCATTGAAGTATGTGATCTTGCAGACATTGTGGATAGTTCTCTGAAAACATTCACTCAATGTGTAGCAGCAATCAAAAAGCCAACAGAATGTTAGGAACCATTAGTAAAAGGAGAGATAACAAAACAGAAAATATCAAGTAATCCTGGAGCACCTTAGGCCTGGTGCAAAGTCGACTTAAGATATGCAATTCCAGCTACGTTAACTATCTGCATCCTGGGTAATGCAGCCTGCCCCTTGCTCCATTGGCTGATCAAGCACCACAGGAGCAGCCTGGACCCCATCAAGGTACATTTCAATGCTGGGCTCAGCAGGTGCCACGTAGTGGTTGAGTGTGCCTTTGGCCACCTAAAAGGGAGGTTCAGGAGTCTCCTCACCCATCTTTTACATGGTGGTGGTCTGCTGTGTGCTCCATAACATATGTAAGGCTTTTTTCCGGAGGATCGGGGCCAGTGTAGACACTCTTTTCCGGCTTTTCTAAAAGCCGGAAAAAAGCGGCGGACATTTTTATTTAAATGCCGCGGGGGATATTTAAATCCCCCGCGGATTTCCCTATTACGACCTGTAAAATTAGCATGCCCCTTTCGGAAAAGGGGCCAGTGTAGACGTAGCCAATGAGTTCTTCTTAAAGAATTCCTAATTCTCATTTGTATTTTTATTTAATTTTTCTTCAATAGATATCACTTATACATTTCCTTATCTTTGGTTAGTAAACCTTTTAAAGCACCAAGTGTATATATTACTGATTGGAACTGTATTCTGTTGGGCTATCATGAATATTTTAAGGTCTGATTCATTCATGTGTATCCATCATAATGAAGTCCACAATAGTTTTAAAAAATTACCATCTGTAAAATTAAGACACTGGCTGTATTAAGCCTCCCAAGCATCCCAAATGGAAGTCTCACACAATAACATTTTTTTTCTTCACACATTTTACACAAGTAGTTAAAGAGTAATTTATCCTGTTCTCTGGTCTGCAACAGATTTTCACCAGTAGGCCCTCTTGGGCTTTTTTAGTTATCATACTGATCTATGCCATTCAAGATCTCACACTTCTGAAGTCATGTCTATACTAAGCAGGGGATTGATGCTAAGGAGATCTATCTCCCAGCATTCAACTTAGGTAGGCTTAGTAAGGACCTACTAAATCAAACTCTGCGGGTGCCCCTGTCAACTTCAACACTCAAGTTTCTCCCATTGTCCTCCCACTGTGAGGACACTGGAGAAATTCAGCTTAAGTTAAGTTGTCTCCAATTGCATTATTTATGTAGCTGGAGTTGCATATCTGAAACCAACCCTCTGGTTTAGTATACACCTGGCCTGAGTTATCCATAATGCTAAAATTGGTAATGGTGTCTTTAATGAACTATCACCTCTTCCGCACATCTCTTTTAATTACTCTATTCTTCTTGGTCAGGTTATAACTAGTAATTTTAACAATGCAATCTTACAAAACTTCCTGCCAGGTTTCATTAATGCCAGATACATCAATTTTCTTCTCATCAGTGAAAATTTCCACTCTTCCTCTATATTTCCCATATTCCTAGCATAGCTCTATAAACAGCTGAATGATTTCTTGACTTCATGTTGTTCATTACGTCTGTTCAATTTGTTCATAACATGTAGAATTCAAATTTGAATTAATTTATCTTCTTGTAAACTTCCTCTTGCATTATTAATTTAATTCCATCCCAGCTGCCCCTGCTAGTCTCAGCTGAGAATATCAGGCCTTCATCTGATGAGATGCAGGTCATCCCATTCATACAGGTCTCTCTCCCACTAAAATTTGGCCCAATATTCCACAAAAACAAAACCTTCAGCTTCACACCAGTCATGCAGCCTGCAGTTCACCTCAACTATTTTTTACCTTCTTTTACTTGTGGGGCCAAAAAGAGCTCCAAAATGATGAGTCAGATTTTCCTTTTCTTCTTCTGTCTTTGAGGTATTCACTATTGAAAATAACTATCTTTTGCTTACTGGACTGGAAGCATTTCTGGAAGATATACTTTTGCCCAGGACTACTCAACATGCAGTCCATGGGCTGCATGCATCCTGTGGCCTGTTTGTGGCCCCCTGTGTAGTTTGGGTTTATGCAGGGCTCAATACACAGCCCATGGGTAGAATCCTTTGAACATGGACTCTGCTGGGAACACTCTCTATAACAGCAAGTCAATATAGTAGTCTTCAGTTAATATGCATTTTAGTAGTTCAATTCCTGGACTGTTATTGCTCATTAAAAGTCCTGTTCTATGGGTGGAAATTGAATAAATATTGCATTTTATTAATATCAGCAGAACTGACTTAAATGGGCCTGCATGTTGTGTAGTTTTACCTTAATTTTTGTATTCATGCCCATCAGTGTGAAAGAAGCTGTTTGCATATATTTGCATATTTATTTGCATGTACATGCAATCACACTTAAGTTGTAGCCCTCAGCATGTGCTGTGAGTATTATTGTGGCCCTCGAGGCTTGCAAAGTTGAGTAGCCCTGCTTTAGCCAAAAAGAAGATATTAAGCTTTATGCAATGTTAACTGGATGAAATTTCATAGCCTGGATTATAAAGGAGGTCAGATTATATTATCTAATGGTCTCCTCTGACTTTAAACTCATAATGTTGCCTAATGATGCTGCACTTGTTCAATCTTTGTTTAGTGCCCATGCATTATATCTAGCATAGGGATCTTTATTTAAATAACTAGATCAAAGGATTTACACTTGTGTAAATTTGTTTCATATAGACATGGACTGAGGCAGGCCTTTGTGCAGGATGAAAAAAAAGAAGGCTTCTTGCACCACATCCTTCCTTGTGCATCTGCATGAGTACACAGTAATAGGGTCTCAATCGCACAAAGACTGTGCACTGCAAACACCACTGCTCACAGTACTATGGTTAAAAAAGTGCAAATGTTTGCAGAATCAGAACAAGAGTAAGTATGTCAATGAAAGGAAACATACTTTTGAATTAATTATATATTCTTTCTATGAATTCTTCAGTGGATCCCTCTTGCTAATGGTGCAGCCTGATCCTTTCACAATAGACAAATAATTTCATGTTCATAGAATTATTTATTGTGTATATTATCTTGGGTTTTTCTGTCAATGAAGATTGCTCTTAAATGGCTATACCACTAACTTGCCATGACACTGTCACATTTTAGCAGATATGGAAAATATGTAAAGATATAGGACTTACACAAGAAATATCCTTAGGGACTACTCAATTGCAATTAATGTAACTAGACACTGGATGTCAGTGTTGCTGTTTTGGAAAAAAAAGAAAATAAAAAGTGTAACCGGCAGTGGGGAAATAAGTGAGATCTAATTGAATCATCCAAAACAGCTTCAGAAGCTAATTAACATTCTATATCTTCATGGTATAAGGGATGTTAGTTTTAAAGGAACAACTTTCCATAAAGAGTTTGATTTCTATTAAAAAACAAACAGATGAACAAACACTTAAACTAAATGGACATTTCTGAATTCTGTCACAGAGTTTTTAAGTGATAATTACCTTTCAACATCTCATTTACACAGAGACAAACAGTACACAATATGGCACGATGATATCTTCTCCATGGTTAATGTTTTAACTAGGTTTCCAATAAACAAACTTGAGTTTGGTTCACTCCTAAAATCAACAAAATATAAGGCCCGAAATTTTTAGTTTATATCTGGAAACACAGTAGAATTTTTCTCACATGAGAAGCTATTTGGACAAGAGTTTTGCTAATTATAAACTCCTCTTTCTAGCTGCCAAAGTTTCTTGTGTCTTTAAACAAGCAAACTAACTAACTAAGGTAGCTGGAATGCAGCAATTAATTTGACTTTTGTTAGACTTTGTAATCCTGTACAATCTCCCTTGCACTTGCTGACAAGAATCTTAACTCTTCCACTAGTCAGACTTTGACAATACTCTACAAACTAAGGTTCAGGAATATTTACAACATCTAGTGGCTATATAAGTGGATCTCAGAGAAGCAAGTACCATACTATATTTCACTTCCAATCAAGGTGAGGGAGGGTCCACATTCCAAATTACTGTAGGCAAAGATACTTGTGTTAGAGGAGGTAATCCTGAGAAGCCTATTTATATTGTGAAAATAGCATTACTCAGGTATACTAATATACATTCAGAGCAATAAATAATCTACATATTAAACACTCACAAGAAATTCTAAACATTGAGCCATATGGCCAAGATTTTCAAAAGTGACATTGGATGCCTTAATTTTGGGGGTGCTGAACCTAATTTCTCTTAAAGGTTTCTGATTTTCAGAAGTACTTCACATGTCCCCTCTCAAAATCAAGTCCCTTTAAGGTGTGTCAGTTTGGCTATCCAAAAATTTGGGCACCACAATTTATTAGTGACATTTGCATATATTGGGTCTTACATTTTTTAGGAACAAATAAAAATCAAAGCAATTTCACTCTGCTCAAGAAAAAGAGAGACAATATATTCTGGGAACATGAACGTGGTCAGTGTTCTCCCATGCCTTCAGGAGAGAAACTCTGTGGGGGTCCCTGCAACCCAAATGTTCAGGACATTTCTGTGTGTAAGGTGTGGACATCATATGGAGATAAGTCAGCAGACCTGCCATTATTCAAGCTCTTCAGTTTGCAGCCATGGTGAATAATGCTAGGGACTCATTAGCATTCTGGTTCTTGAATGGAGATTTCCATGTTTAAATTTAATAAGATACTGACAATTTTAAAACTTAAAATTCTAATTTCAACTCTCATTTTTAATTTCTATGTGGCTGAGAGAAATGTTTATCTACTTACGGAAAGAGAAGAATGTTCATATTTTTTCCAGTGAGCATTGTATTTGTATAAGCAGAATTTATATTTAACACATTTTTCTGCTATACTTATTTGAATAAATTCCCTATCTGGGATATTAAATGTGTGGACATTTTTTCCTATTGCATTTAGTATAGAAGAGAAGTCTTCTTTTGATCAGAAGGCCCAATCAGAAAGGGAGTAAGAAAAGCAGAAAGGGAACACGGTAACAAACTCTCTTGGAAATCTAGACCCAAAGTCAGCCAAGAAGCCAAAGTTAGCAATCAAGAAGATCTGAAGAGAGAAATTTCAACCAAACGACTGCAGCATACCCCACTGCATAGTTTCAGTCAATAGATCTGATCCATTTTCTGTTAAAGTCAATAAAAAGACTCCCATGGATTTCAATAGGAAGTGGATTTTATGCTGAAGAGGGGAGATTCAATCAATCTGAGGCTAGCCCAGATAGAAGAAAGAGGATTTGTGCCACCCAGTGTGTGGGTGTGACAAAAGAAGCAGTTTTCCCTGGGCCCCTTGTTTAAGAGCAGCTCCAAACTTGAGTGGAGTGGTTGTGCATGCCAGATTGCAATGCCTAGAATGGGAACCTGGGTCCAGTGCTTTGAGAGAGAAGCCATGTGTGGTGCAAGCTCACTTTCCAACTTCCTCCATCTCCAGCCCTCTTTTGGAAGTAATTTTTTAGAAGGATGTGTTGCCTCAGTTTCAGATTTTGATTTAGACCCCCAAAAACCTTTATGTTGTACTGAAGAGAACCAAACTGAAGTGATAGCTACTTGTCATTAAAAAAACCCAATGCACTTCAGAACCCTTAATCTCACTCAAAAGATACTGCTGCTGTTATGAAAAAACCCTGAGGATTTTTTTTAAAATTAGCTGACTGCAAAAATGAACATTTGGATTTACCCAAGTAAAGGAATCAGAAGGTATGATGGCTAATCAAGGAGCCCACCCTTCTTACTAAATTAGTAATGGACAAAACCTGTGTCATTGGACAGGAACCATTTAGCAGAAAAGCAGGATCAGGCACAGATAATAAAAAGGAATTAAGTATGTGAAAGGGGGTAAGAGTTTTGGGGCCCTATGTGGACATAGTAGAAAGAATAAGGAAAGCAGTAGTACAGGCATTTGAAAGTTAAATTACTGGGAGTGAGGAAAGCTTTTATTTGAGGGACAATGAAAGTGATTAAGGGTATGAGAAGTTGACTCTATGAAATGTGGAAGGAATTAAGCAATTCTTATAATGTGTTAGAAGGAAACCTGCTATAAAAAGACTCCTTGTTTCTTTGCAGCCTTTTTCCTAAGGAATGTGTAAATAATCCAGGCAAAGAAACAATCTAATTTAAAAAGTTGGCTATGAACACTTTTGTTAAATTTGATAAATGGGAAATAAGGGGTTCTAGAAAAGTTAACTGGTCAAATGCATAACAAGGAATGCATTGCAAATTTGTGAATCTGTTCAGTAGGTTTCAAATGAATTGGTTTTATTTTGTTTTGCATAATGCCCTCTCACTTAAACTGACAAGATACTTTGTGCCAGATACAAATAGTTAGTGCTGCTTGTCTTGGGGCATTTAACCCTAAGGTGGTTCTAAGAAAACAAACTGTTACACTAATAAGCTACTTAAAGCCTGTAAAACACCTTATGTATTTTAAAGAGAAAGCCTTTTAGACTTGCTGGAATGGTAATTAGCAAACACCTGTGCTAAGGAAAATCACTATAGCAGTAAAGATTCTCAGTTACTACCTGTGAATAAATTTGGAGCTTCACAGCAGACAGACTATTAAAAACCTGGTCTGTGGTATAAAAGGAAAACTGAGGCATACCACCTTTAACTTAATAATTGAGCAGTGAAGTGCTTTACCCAAACCCTCAAAAGCTGGTTTACAAAATTAGGGCATAAGTAATTATTGGGTAACAGAAGGCTGATCAAGAAGTTAGCAAGAATACTTGTAAAGTAAAGGAGTATTACAAAATATAATGTGCCACCCCCATGAGGGTAAAAAAAATGTTCTTTTGTCTTTTAGACCATCAGAAAGAGCTTGTACCACCTGAAGAACAACTGAAGGAAAAAAACATGGTTCTACTGTCATGACATAAATTGTGTTTTTTTGTTCTAAGTTTGTCTTGTTTTGTGGCACATGTATTGCAAACATTGTTGTGTGTTGTTTTTTAAATGAAATGACGTTCTAAGTAAAGTAAAAGTGTGAGCTAGGGAAAAAAAATGTTCAGCAAGAGAAAAGAGACACATTTGAGAAGGCCGACCGAGGTACACTCAGATAGGGGAAACCATGGACCAGGCTAATACCAAGTATTCCAAGGCCCTAAGCCAGGCAGTGGAGGTTAAAGCTATGATCATGGGCAGTGCCATCTCGGGGGATGGAACACTCTGGGGCTGTATTTGGGTGCTGGTTTGCCAAATTTTGTGGGGTGCATTTATTATAACATTCCTACTGGTACTAGTGCTCTACTGATGGTTCCAAAGTAAACTAAAAATATTAAAATTGCTGTATTTAATCTGATGGGTTTGAGAACTCAAGGTTAAGAGTAGGAAATGTAGGAACAGGTTTTTAACCCACTGTAGCCAGTAGCCCTTTGATATATAGGTTAAACCTTAAACTATGGTCTGTGGTTAAGCTGTCCCCCCCAGAAGCCTGCTGTTCAGCTGTAGCAAAGAGAAGCCAAAACAGTAACCGGAAGCTTTGAAAAAACAGGACAGACACAGAAAAGCAACCTGTTCTGTTTATAAGCAAGGTAGCACAACACCAAACAGAAAGCCAAAATTGGATACACATGAATTTCACATATACACATATGTGAGGTGCCCCACAGTCTGCATGGGAAAGAGACACCCAGATGCCCTCCTAAAGCCAACCACAAACTGTTGCTAAGGAACTAGAAATAGTGCCCCCCCCCCTTTCATGAGCCTATCTTGCTAATTTACCAAAGACATATTTTAACAATTGCTACTGTGTACCTTACTTCATTTTGCTTTTGCTTTATACCTATGGCAAGCACCTATGGACCACACCTATCTCCTATTGGGAAGACACCGTTACCACTCCTACGCATCCAAATAGGAATATGGGGGCTTGTCCAGAATCCAAGCTTGTGAGTTAATTGGGAGCTGGAGACTGACATCCAAAGAGAGGCATGCTTGTATAAATGCCCCAGAATGAATGGATGTGTCCTTTCTGGATCTCTGTAGAATAGAAACTGATACAGTGGGGGAGTATGTTATGGATGGTATATTCACCATATTCACTGTGGTGCTCACTGATCATGTGGGGTGCTTATGTGTGGTATCTACTACACCTGTTACCTGGAGTGACCAGACACCCAGTTTACCCCCCGCCCCAATCCATGAATGCAGGTGCAATGTCTCTGCCCTAGAAGCTGGCGGCCACATTTATACCAGTGTATCAGCAATCTGAGGTTTTGGCTAAAATGTTTCCCCCAAATTGGGCTCTTTCCCTTGGGCCAAAATAGCAAATGGTGTAGGATCAAATCCACATCCTTTATAAAATGATACAGTATTATAAGGGAGCCCTTGCCAATGAAAAAGCATCTAGTTTTCACATAATACATCAGAAGGGGAAATTCCTTAAACTAACAGCAGAGCTAGAATCAGTATCAGGGCATCACTGATATAATATTTTTCTGGGATATAGCCCCTACTGGACTGGCGTGTTTAACCTGATCCTCTATCCTATTGTTATTCTATCCTATTAGGTTTTATAATAGTTTGTATTATTATTAGTATGCTAGCATGTTATGTACATCATCTAGCCCACAGCACAACACTGCTGGCTCAACAAATAAAATACCAGGTTGTCCTCGAAAGGCTGACACCCTAATTAAGGGACATACCAGAGTAAGGTGCATGCCACACCACCCAGGGGTGGAATGTAGGGTTTAATTGTGGAAGAACTCTGTAGGTTTGAAGTATAGGGGTGACGAGGCCTGCACCCCCCCCCCCCACCTTTCCCTGCTACTGATGAGCCAGAAGAAAGCCTCTAGGAACATACACCACTGAATCAAGAACAAATTGTAGATAAGGGTGGAAACATAATAATTCTGTTTACCCAAATGTACTGATCATGTAACCAAAGCCAAAGGACAAACAGTATGGCTCAGCTATACTGCAATAAGCAATGAGTAACCCCCCGAAACTTCCAAACTGCAAAACAGGGTAAAAAACCTATATATAAGCTGCACAACAGTATAGCAATTTGTACCTCACCGATGGGCTTTGGGCTTTCAAGTAGGAATAAGAGATCCTCCGGAAAAGGGCTTTATTCCGGAGGATCGCGCCAGTCTAGACGCTTTTTTTCTGGCTTTTCCCCAAGCCGGAAAAAAAGCGGCGGACATGTTTATTTAAATCCGCGGGGGATATTTAAATCCCCCGCGGATTTCCCTATGCTGACTTACCTGATTGGCATCCCTTTTCTGGAATTTGTGGCCAGTCTAGACGTAGCCCCAGTGTTTGACAGATACCTCTGCAGCATGTTTTTGTACTTTGAGAACCCAGTGTCGGAACTGAGACTTACTCTTGTTGGCAATACCACCAACTATTAGATTTGTCTTAGAGTGAGAAGCAGTTATTATCAGAATTACTAATTCTTGGTATACACTAATAACATTGGTATAACATTGTTTAGTGTAACTCCTTTAATTGACCTACCCTACAATATTGCTACTCTTTGCTTTATAGAGTTCCTTTAATGTTTATGACCATTATGTTGTCATTCTTGGATGAACTCACTGAATACTGAATGCCCATGTATCTCTAACACTTGGCATTTAGAGTTTATTGGAAAACTGTCACAGCTACCACTACTACCAGCTTTCAGTGCACTGCTGCTTGCATGGAATGACGCTTATGCATATTTTAAATTAGATGACCAGGCGAGAAGGTCATTTATGATAGTGCTCCAGTCCCCCATTAAGATTAGTACCTTCTTGTGCTAGATGCTTTACTGATAGGGTACTCAATACCCAACCCCAAATAATTTGCCATCTGAGATGACAAGAAACATAAACAAGGAGATGGGGAAGGAGATAGTGAAGCCCAAGACAGTGAAGCACACACACACACACATATATATATATGGTAAGAGTGAAGGCCAGGTAGAACAGTTGAGGGAAGGGAGCTAAAGGGTAGTTGTGGAACAATACTTTTTCTTTATGAACGAGAAAACTAGAACTTAAATACACTGTGTATTTAAGTTCTAGTTTTCTCGTTCATAAAGAAAAAGTATTGTTCCACAACTACCCTTTAGCTCCCTTCCCTCAACTGTTCTACCTGGCCTTCACTCTTACCATTAGATTTTGACTGATGTATTGTGGGTCTCACCATAAGTCAAATCTATCAGTAAGACACTGTATTGAAAGAAAGCTGTGCTTTTATAAAAGCAAGTGATTGTTGCAAAATGTATATATACATTTATTTAAAGTCTGATTTTGTTTTAACCCAAAATTATCACATGTAGGAACAAATTTCCAACTCAAGAAGTGGAGAGGCAGAGGAAAATTAAATGTTAGGAGAGGCAGCTAGTCAATGGATATGAACCAACTTCTTGGTTGGAATGGTCTTTAAGAAAATAGAATTAAGGTAAATAGGAAAACTCCCCTGTTCAGGATAAGAAGCTTACAAGTGGCTTCTGTCACATGGCAAATTTTATGAGGGAAGCATGGTGTTAACCCTAGGTCAGCTTTGAAACTGGAAAAGCACATGCCAGTGTAGACGCTCTCTTCTGGAAGAGTTTTTGCAGAAGAACTCTTCCACAAAAGAGTTTTTGCGTGAGAATGCACCAGTGTAGCCATAGCCTTTATGTTTACCCAAGTAATGCAA
The DNA here is from genome assembly GCF_049634645.1 of Pelodiscus sinensis. Taxonomy (NCBI): domain Eukaryota; kingdom Metazoa; phylum Chordata; order Testudines; family Trionychidae; genus Pelodiscus; species Pelodiscus sinensis. The sequence goes on from NC_134713.1 coordinate 38,374,062, forward strand.
GAACTTCTCAACTTAATTTTTCCACTGTAAATTCTTCTGAGCATTTCCAATGGCATTCATTCTTTTCCCTTTGTTTAAATGAATTTTGGGGAAAAAAGTAGCATTTCTCTTCATTTATACATTTGTCCATTAGCGGTATTTCAGTGATGTGGTAGGTGCATCCAAATATTTTGCAAATGCATCGCTATGTAATAGCAAAGCCATCAAATTGCAACCTACTGTTAAATCACAATACAAAGTAATGACTTAATAAAACATAACATTTGTGGCAAAATACCAAAACTTTTCTCATGGAAGAGGAAATGATGAAAAGCAAGCCCTTCCCTTCACCATCACCAGTTAACATTTTTTTGAGGACAGTGCAAAATGTTAATGAACGTTTGGCTTCTGAGCCTCTTGGGTTCAAGGATAAGATCCAAATTCTACATATTGCACTATAGAGAAGTTCAAATCCTGAATTAAACTTCTCACCTTGGATACATTTCATAAAAGACATCAGGGTTGAATGGTCACTTGAGTTCAAGGGAGAGAAGAACTGGGAAGACGTGGGATGGAGCAAAGTCTGATCTCGCGTTGCCAACTCTCATGATTTTTTTCCAAAATCTCACGATTTTTTGGTATTTGATTTAATGGATCAGCTCCTAGAGGCAGTGATTATGTAAACAAACAAGCAAACAAACAAAACACCCTCTACTTTTACTTAAAATGATGTTAGCCCTCATGACTGGAGATAAAAGCTTGAAAATATGACTTGAGTACATATAACAATGCAAAAACAGGAAGGCAAATAAAAATAACAGATTTTTTGTGCTGGATTCATGAGTTTTAAATATTCGCTATTAGAAATATTGTTGATCATGAAAGTTGCTGAATGCTTTCTTTGAGACAAAGAATATGATCAACTACTACTGACTGCCATGGGAATCAAAGGGGTTGATTATACTGCAGGATCTGTCCTTGAGGACTGTGATGAGAGAGCCATTTTGGAGGGAAAGATGTGGAGCCTGGAGGGCCCTGAGGAGAGATGAAGAGAGGCTTGGAGGAAAAAAGGGCATGTGGTCTGTATGGGTACGTCTAGACTACATGGCTCCATCGACGGAGCCATGTAGATTTGTTGTTTTGGCAAAGGCAAATGAAGCCGTGATTTAAATGATCGCGGCTTCATTTACATTTACATGGCTGCCGCGCTGAGCCGACAAACAGCTGATCAGCTGTTTGTCGGCTCGCGCGCTAGTCTGCCGACAGAGGCATGTAGTCTAGACACAGCCTATGTGAGAGAAGATACTGAAGGGGAAGAGTGCTGGACTTTTTAAATCAAAATGAAAAAAAAAAGTGTAAATACCTGCTGATTAATTGCATTTATTTCTTTATATTTATTTTGTTGATAATGAGTTATATTTTATTACTGATGTATGTTATTAATACTTTCTTCATATTACCCCCTCACAGTCCTAGGTGCAGAGCATGCATTATTAACATAGTGAAATGAGATTTGCATTCTTACTATTTTATCCTGAAAACATCAGAAATAAGCAGTGGGAATGTGGCAAAAATTAAGTACACCATATTCCTATTGGCTACAAAATCAAAACCGAAGAAAAATGTAAGTGCCCAAGCCCATTTCAAGTTATATAACAGACAAACAAGAAAACAAACAAAGGAATTATGTTTACAATGAAAATGTAGTATTCAATATATAATGGCCTCACTTCTCCACAGATTCACAGCTTCTGATCAGGCAATTATTTTCTTCTTTTAGTGATCTTGAACATGCAGGACTAAAGAAATGTGATGGACAGACTTCATTATCACTCTAAGAAAATACATTTCTAACAATTGTACAATTTAAACAATGGATGTAGTTTTCATTCCAGTAATAAGAAAAAAAGGAAGTAGAAACATTTTTCTTCTGATAGGATCTATTTTGTTGGCTGTATTGTTTTTTTTTCTGTGAAGGAAAAGGATATCCAATTTGCACATGCTGGTCTGCACATCACTGGCCTACAGATCAGAAAGAAAAGGGAATTATTCAGTTACAAGTGAACTTAGTTCTGATTGCCAATCACTAGCTTTGCTTAATGGGTCAAAACTATGAGACAGACATTAAAGCATTTCTAATTAGACTTTTAAAAAATTATACAGTTGCCAAACTGCTTCTTCATTCACTACCTCGCACATTGATGTCCTGATTCTCATTTACATTAAGGCTTAGGCCGCTGGCTGTGTAATGAGGCCCTAAAGCTGGTGTTAATTGACGTTACACTCAGTTTAAGGCAACTGCTATAGTGGTATAAAGAGGCCTCTGAGAAGATGAAAATCAGTCCATAAAAGTTTTTTAATACCAAACCAGGCTTTGAGGGGGTTTATTTACAATATCATAGAGGACATTTTTTACATTGTTTTGAGGGAACAAGAGAAGAGTCTTTCATAGATAGTTTGAGTTCATAAAGATTAAGAAAAGCTTTTGTTCAAGGTTAGCTTTGGCTACTTCAGAGCTTCTTACATTTGAGCACAAAGTAACAAGGAACCAACTCTTGAGTGGACAGCTTTACTGTTACTTGACAGCTTCACTTTGAAGTGAAAATGAAACCCCTTGGATTGCAAAGTCACTGTTAGGTGCTTCTAAATTGCTTGCATGGGAGTTGAAGGTAAGCCAGAGTGATCCCTCTGCACCAGCCTGCCTCACTGAACCAGTGCCAGAAGAGTTTCTGAACTTCTCTATAACAGGTCAGTGACTTTTTACCATTTTTCCTCTGATAGGGTGGAGGTGTTGGCTTATGAATGACTGGCTTATGTTCAAGAATACATTGGTATTTTGACTTGCTTTCTATTAAATTTTTGCCTGTTACAAATTTATAAGCTTCATGTTTTTGGCAATTTGCACCTTTTTTGTAATTTTTCTCTTCCCTGCCTTCATTTACATCTGTTTAGTTCATGTAATTTCCTTTTTGCACTGTTGGATTCCTTTATTTTGTTTTCCTTTCTGAAGTAATTAAACAACATATTTCTAAAGTTTTATTGTTTTCAGATAGAAATTGATTCCAGTTTAAGAACTCCTCCCATAATTGTATAATAAAAAAAGAATCCATATAGTTCTGCAATTGTTAGGGGATAGTCAGTCACAATAACAGCAAAATTAAACTATATCTAATCTTTGACCTTGGTAGTGAATAATCCAGTGAAAAATTGAGTAAGTTTATACTATTAATATGATTGGTAGTCAAATCAATTCTTATAAAAATCTAATAATTTTTAACTATTAAAATTAATTATTTCAATCCAATATTCAGAAATCTATTACTTCCAAATCTTTACAGAGTGATAAATACAGAATAGATGTAAGGGACATTTTGTCCTTCAGAAGTAATATTTCAAGTTTTGTAGTGCATTATTACAGCTTCGTTTCCTTTTATCTGTTGTATAGTAATCTAAAGCAAAACATGTTGGTGGTTTTATTTATTTAAGTATTTCTAGAGAGCTTTTGCAATATTTTAAATTTTGTTCAGAATTTTAAATTTTATCAACATTTTAAAGGGTGTTCAGAATTTTAAATTTTATCAACATTTCAAAGGGTGGTAGGCTGTTTCAGAAAAAAAAAGAGGAGTCCTGTGGCATTTGAAAGACTAACAAATTTATTTGGGCATAAGCTTTCATGGGTTTGTGCCCATTTAATCTGATTCATGAAGTAGAAACTAGATTTTGGTAGGAATATATACACACAGGCAAAGATGGGTGTGTCACATTACTATATGAAGGACCAGTGCTAATGATGCCAATTCAATCAGTGTTGATATTGCCCACCCTCAACAGTTGATAAGAAGGTAAGAATAACAAATGGGGGAAATTGCTTTTTGCAATGAGCTAGTCATTCTCTTCCTCTATTCAAACCTAGTCTGATAGTCTCAAGTTTACGCATGAATTTTGGCTCTGATGTTTCATGCTACAGTATGTTTCTGGATTGTTTTTGCTCAAATATGGCAAGAATAAATGGACACAAATGAGACATAAAGAACGGTAAAACTAAAAAAGCAGTAGGGGAGCACGTCAACCTCCTTGGACACTCAGGATACATCTACACAGTCAAGCATGGCTCAAAATACAAAATGTACACAATTCAAGCTATGTAAATTGTACATATTGAGGCTGTGTCCAGACTCAGGGGTTTTTTCGGGAAAAGTAGCCTTTTCCCGAAAAAACTTCCTCTGCATCCAGACTCAAGCCGCATTCTTTCAAAATAATTTCGAAAGAACGCGGCTTTTCTTTAGATGGCGGTAAACCTCGTTTCACGAGGAAGAACGCCTTCTTTCGAAAGTTCCTCTTTCGAAAGAAGGCGTTCTTCAATGTAAATAGGGCTTCCTCGAAAGAGAGCATCCAGACTCGCTGGGTGCTCTCTTTCGAAAAAGCGGATTGCTCTTTCGAAAGATCTGCCTGCAGTCTAGATGCGATCTTTCGAAAGAGGCTCTTTTGAAAGATGCTTTCGAAAGAGCCTCTTTCGAAAGAACCCTGCAGTCTAGACATAGCCTGAGTAGCTTATTTTGAGATAGCCTATGCTGAAATTTGGCATTGTCTACACAGCACCAAATTTTAAAATAGAACGTGTCAAGGCTGTTCCTCACTCTGTCATGACGAATACACAAGTGGGGGCTTGCAAGAGCACTCCAAAACCTTGCCTCTACAGGCTCTGGTACAAAAACTCCCCTCCCCCCCAAATCCTAATACCCAGATTTTGGGGGATCCGCTGTCACCATCAAGGGCTTTTGAATCCACAAACAGGAGTGGACACTTGAAACCAATGCTGGGGATACCCCAAGCTCTTTTCCCCAAAAGAGATTGAAAAAAGAAAAGAGAAAAACAAGCTGCAGTCTGTGGTAGCAGACCCCTCAGTCAGGCATGCAGATACACACAGAGTTCCAGAGCACAAAAATTAATGAAGAGCAATTAATTAGAAAATGAAACAATAATTTATTATCAGAACCAAACTACAGTTGCAAGCATAGTAAAGTGGCTGGATGGGAAGAGCCACCAAATGTTCTAGGTACTCAGGGGAAGCCCGCGGGCTAAAAGCTTAGGGTATATCTACACTAGCCCCCTAGTTTGAACTAGGGTGGCTAATATAGGCATTCAAACTTGCAAATGAAGCCCAGGATTTAAATATCCTGCGGCTGAATGCGGCAGTCAGAAGTTAATCCGAACTAAGTCCTTAGTTCAGATTAACTGTTACATCTCATTGCAGTCAGTTCAAACCAAGGGGATTTAAAAATGGCGCCCGCCCGGGAACATGCAAATGAATCCCGGGATATTTAAATCCTGGGCTTCATTTGCAGGTTCGAATGCCTACATTAGCCACGCTAGTTCAAATTAGGGGGCTAGTGTAGACATACCCATAGGCAAAGTCAAACGAAGCCGCGATTTAAATGATCACGGCTTCATTTACATTTACATGGCTGCCGCGCTGAGCCGACAAATAGCTGATCAGCTATTTGTCCACTCAGCGCCCTAGTCTGGATGCTCCCCTGTCGACATCAAAGCCCTTTGTCGGCAGCCCCGGTAAACCTCATCCCACGAGGAATAACAGGGCTGCCGACAAAGGGCTTTGATGTCAGCAGGGGAGCTTCCAGACTAGTGCGCTGAGCGGACAAACAGCTGATCAGCTGTTTGTTGGCTCAGCGCGGAAGCCATGTAAATTTAAATGAAGCCGCGATCATTTAAATCGCGGCTTCGTTTGACTTTGCCTATGTGTCTAATCTACAAGCCTCTGATGACAGAGGCATGTAGTCTAGACACAGCCTTGGTTACAAACGAGAGAAAACACAATTAGCAACTCAGAAATTATTTCCAAATCCCCAAATGAGGAAAACAACAAATCATGATGGACTATCTAAAGTTTTCCATACTTAGACATTGTAGTAAGTCCTGTTTTGGAGAGAGACGTGTCTCCCATTTCCCTCAGTCTTGGAAGAAACCGCTCCACTTCTCAAACACAGAAAAGAGAGAAAAACTCCTCTTTTTCAGTTTGAAATTCCTACCTGCATTGTTATTGGCTAACCACTCGATACCTTACAAAGTACATAGTTAACCCCTTAGTCACCAGGTGCTGGTCAGCACTCCTGATTATGATAGAGTGCTATTCCAGCATCTTCCTTATTCCTCATGCAATGAGGTTTGCAGGAAGCTGGAAAAAGTGTTACTGTGTAGATGTACCTCCAGTAACAGACTTATAAGTTGCCATATTTGGCACTCTCCAAGAAGGAATGAACAAACATTCAAACTATCTTACCCATTACCAAGATAGCTTCCCCAATTATCACCTCTAATACCATTAGCTCACAAACATCCCACTCTCCCCACCTCTAATATCATCAATTCACAGACACTTACCTTCCTTCCTTCCCCCCCTCCCTCCGCATCCCCTCCTGTTCTGAAATGTGATTTGTCCTTTTCATATGTGTTCATTTTTTTTAATTGTATCCTTTGGTATATATGGTTGTGACTATTTTCTTCCACTATTTGATCTGAGGAAAGTGGGTCTGGCCCACGAAAGCTCATCATCTAATAAACCATCTTGTTAGTCTTTAAAGTGCTACATTGTCCTGCATTTTGCTTTTACTAATATAGGATATTAAGGCATCCATGCTATAGATGATAACTGAATGTTTGCTATACCTTTTATATGAGTAATGAAGAGGTAATTATCTGAATTTACAGCATAATGGCAGTGATACTTTTTATCATAAAGATGATAGATGAAGCAAGTTTGAAAAAAAAAAACATGTACACTACACAAAAGCAAATAGTTTATGTAGTGCATGCTGAATTCTATTGTACAGATATATTGTCTTGTGGACTCAGAGTATTAGAAAAAGCAACAAGGGTTAAAAAAACTTCCTTTTCATCAACAGGTCTCAGACAAAGATATACATCTCCTGGCTATTCATTTGATTTTTACAACCCATTGACAGAGCTTACCCTCAGGCCCGCAACTCCTCCAGACTGCATTAATTAAACATCAAATCCTCAACCCATCATTGAGCCTGGCTATGCTGGACTGGGCACTGCAGATGAAAAGGTGGAGAGCAGACCAAACCTGCAGATTGAACACACAGCCCTGGTGGATAGGAAGATTTTAAAAGCCAAAAGACAGACCAAAAAGTCCCTACGTATTCTAATCTCATTTGGGGACCAAGGGGGCTGACTTGTGATTTTTTTTGGACTTTCAGGGTTGGCAATACTACTGGTCCCTTCCATTGTTAACTCAAAACCTACTCCATAACCTCCCCATGAGTTGTCCTACAGAGAACACCTTTATGACCAAACTCTGCACCCATCAGGGTATGCATGCTGCCTACACAAGCCCCCTACATTCCCATCCCTTATTTTGGATATACCTGTTTGAATGATTGAGTATCCTCCGCTGACGCAGATGTGGGGTTTGGTTTACTGTTAAATGGTAAGATTTGCCCACTGAATCAGTCATTATTCCTTAAGTACTAATTTAATACCAACTGGAAAAATAGATGACATTTGCTCCTTTGACTTCAATAGCAGTCTGTTACTGACTCTAGTGGGGCCACAATCTCACCTATTGTCTCTAATACCTTTTCTATAAGGGTTTCCACACTTGAGACTACTTTGATATTAGCTATCATAGGCCTCCCAAAACCCTCAAAATGTCTAATAATTTTCTCTATTGCAGCACAGTTAGCTACCATAGTGATCTTTTACTTCCCTAAACTGTTGCATAGGTTATGTTCTAAATTACATGTCAGTGATGCCTCTTTGTCCTGCTTGGTTAGCTAGCACGTGGGGCCATGAAAGACTGTTTCCATTAGCAATTCTGTTTATTTACAAAGAATGTATACTGTCCAGTTTCTGTGAACATGGTAGGAAGAAGCAGACCCTTGTTGGAGCTTCATTGTAATGTATATCAGAATTCTGGAGGGAATTCTTAGAGTCTGATCTCTCCTCCAGGAAATAGACCTGCCTCTGAAAGAAACAATGTATGAAAAACCCCTGGGCAAAGATAGATTTTTAATTGAGTTTCAAACAAAAAGCCTTTGAACCTGTTAGGGGACCTGTGAGATATTTCTTCTCCGACATCAAAATGAGTGCCTCCTTACCTGCTTCCCACAATGCAAGAGATAATTATAGTCATAACACCCAAGCCAAGCAAAAATCCTGCTAACAGTAAAAGTTGCAGGCCCATTGCACTGATAAATTCTGATGTGAAGGTCCTTGTAAAAGCTTTTGAGGAGGAGGAGTTGTTACTCAAATTATTTATAAATCAGGTCAGAGTTATTGAATCTAAGCAAGGAACTGAAAATCTCAGGTAATTAATCGATACAATTGCAATTTCACAACACTTGAAAGAACTTTTGATGGAATGATCACTAAGTGCTGAAAAGGTGTTCAATAAAGTTGCATTTCTTTGCAGTTCTTGAAAGTATGGGATGTTCTGAACACTTAATCAACTGGATTAAACTGTCTTACATTAACCCTACTCCCACATGACCACTAATAACTATATTTCAGACCCATTCTCATTAAAGAGAGGAACCCAGCTGCTTGATATTCCCCATTTCCTTGTTCTTTTACAGTGTGTTAGAGCTACTGGCATTTGCAGGAGTGTGCAGGTATAACAGCTATCAAGCTTGGTCATATAGGACCATACCCCATGTTTATTACACCAAAACGTTTATGGGGAACAGGGAACCATTACCATCTTCTTCAAGAGACTTCAGCCAGTAGTTGAACTGGGGCATGTAGAGTCCCAGATCTGAACCAATATCATAATGCCTTTATAATTAACCAGGCCGAGGTAATGGCATGATCTTCCTCTATAAGAGCCGGGTACTGGACTGGCCATCTTTGCTTAATTTGGCCATTCCTAGATTGGGGGGGGGGGGGCGGAAGGGTGTACATTTTATTTTCAGGAGGTAATTCTCTTATGAAAAGCAGTAGGATGTTGTAAAGAAGAGAGGTGATTGCTCAGGGAGCGAAACAATATGGGGACAGTTTGGGAGTAAGTAGATTCCAGTGGGGGATCCTGTGGGTATGTCTTCACTGCAATAAAACATCTTCAGCTGGCTTGTTCCTGCACACTTTTCTCAGGGGCTTGTTCTGAAGAACTATAAAATGTACAATGTAAACATTCTAGGTTGGGCTAGAGCTTGAGCTCTGGGGTGTCCCTCCCTGGGAGGAAGAAAAAAGACAGTGAGGGAATGTCTACATTCCATACAAAACCCCTTGCCTATGCCAGCTCTCTCATGCTACCAGGGAATGGGGCTCTATAATTGCAGTGTAGTCTTTAGGGCTCAGGCTGTAGCCAATCTTCCCTCCTCAGCCATAGGAGGCTCTGGATACTGTATATATGAAAAATTACTTAATACCCACCACCCATTGGGTGAGCTTAGCATGCCAACATAAATTCCACCCTTCATCTCATTTAGAGGCCATGAGCTGATATAATCACATGCTAAAATTAGGAGCTGTGTCAAGGCTGGCCAGTTTTTCCAGAAAATCAGCCACTTTTCCGGAAAAGCTTGCCAGCTGTCTACACTGGCCGCTTGAATTTCTGCAAATGCACTGACTTCCTACTGTAAGAAATCAGTGCTTTTTGCAGAAATACTATGCTGCTCCCATTCGGGCAAAAGTCCGTTTTGCGCAAAGCTTTTGCACAAAAGGGCCAGTGTAGACATCCCAGATTTGTTTTGCGCAAAAAGCCCCGATCACGAAAATGGCGATCGGGGCTTTTTTGAGGAAAAGCGTGTCTTGATTGGCATGGACACTTTTCCTCAAAAAGTGCTTTTGCAGAAAAGCGTCTGTGCCAATCTAGACACTCTGTTTCTAAAATGCTTTTAACGGAAAACTTTTCCGTTAAAAGCATTTCCAGAAAATCATACCAGTCTAGACGTAGCCAGGAGGAAGATGGTAATCGGGAAAAATCAGATGGACTGTGCCCTACTATCTACATATCCCTATTAATAATTGAGGACCAGGTCACACCATTTAGTCTTTTCCAACTGCTGTACAATCTACTTAGTCCTTTTTGCTTCATGATATCTTTGGAGGGTTATTAGGAACTCAAATGTTGTAACTGCTTGTCTGGTTGAAATGGCAAATATAGAATAAAGCATTTGTAATATTTCAAAACCACAGTGACACACAATACAAAAACAAAACAAAACCTTTCTTACAATCTTAAGTTAAAGAAGGAAACAATCCTAATGGTAAAAGGGTAACAATAGTGACAAATAGAACTTTTTTGTCTGTTCCTGCTTTTACATTAATAGCAAACATAGACAGCCTACTTAATGATTTAATACACCAACAACACTAGGCCATGCCTTTCTGCTAGTCAGAAAGGATGGCTGGCAAAGGTACATGAAGACACATTACATTGCATAAAACTACAGTTTGGCTACATGGCTACACAGAAAATTCACCCAACCTCAAAGCAGATACCTGAATATTGGTTATATAAGAAGGTACCTGCATACTGGGTTATATTCTCAGCATATGAAAATTGTGACATCTATACCAAAGGTACTGGCTGGTTGTCAGATATCATTTTTCTACATTGGAAAAGAAAATCCCAGTCCCCACACTCAATGCATGAAAGCTGGTATAATGGACTGTCAGACATGGCTGTAAAGGAGACTATATATAGTGGATATGATGGCTTCTGTGGACCTCTGGGCAACTTGGGGAAGGCAGCTCTATGCTCCTGGAAGGGCTGTAGCTGAGGGCAGAAGGGGCAGAGCCAAGGGCAGCCAGCCCTCAGTGCTGTCCAGAGCGCGATGTCCCCACCCCAGCCCTTCATGCTGTTTGGAGCATGCAGCTCAGAGCAGTGCTTCAGTGGTAATTCAAAGGGCCTGAAATTCCAGTCACCACTGTTGCTACTTCAGCAAAGTGCAGAGTCCCAGGACCCTTTGAAGTGCTGGACCCCTGGGCAATTGTCCCCTTTACCTCCTGCAGGTGTCAGCAGAACTGACTATATAAAACAGAGGGCCAACCTTGGAAAACAAATTAGCATACTTGGAACAATTTTCTACATCAGGTCAACTAAAGATCCCTGCAGGAGGTTTAGTTGAAAGGTGTGAGATAAACCCTCTCTTGTTTTCTGACCATTCCACTCCCCCACCCCAACCTTTTACATCTTGATTAGATTTCCTTAATTTTTTAATTATATTTTGTTTTGCTATGTGCCAAAAAAATCTACATGATGGTAGTATAAGTGTTTACGGCTTCTCCCTTATAAAATACATAAGGGATTTTAAACTTATTTTAGATATTGACATCTTGTACACTTTTTGGTTTGTGTTATAAGAAAAATGCTAGGAAAAGTTTAATAAATAATTTTTAGAAGTTCTACAGTAAGTCATAGAATTATAAAACAGCGAAAACAGCATGATATTGAAGATATAAGGTAAAGTGAGATTACTGAAAATCTTCCTATTTACTTTAATGGGGCCAGAATTTCATACATTTATTTTAGGAATTTCCTAAAAAAAAAAACCCAGTTAAGATATTTTCACATTTAAAGTCTTGTTTTCTACCAGGTCATCTACTAATACTTTCGAATTTAGGAAATAAAATTGTTCATGCCTTTCCCTCCTTTAATTGTGCATACTAGTTTGTTATAGAGCTGATTAGGTTCAGGCTGATAACCAAAACTTCAAAAATATCTCTATATGTAAAGAGTATCTGTTCTGTAATATTGTGAAGAATATGTGAATTCTCTTCCTGGATCCCTGGAGGGTTATTTTGAAGGTTGTGAGATCCTTTCCTGCAAGATCATAAGGAATCATTGAATTCCTCCCTGCAGTCAATGGTTTCCTTTCAGCTGCCTCCAGTGTATGAATATACATCAGAAATGCCAAAGGGAAGGACTTTGAACTTGACTCTATTATTCACAGTTCATAAAGTGCAAAAATGAGACATACTAGATAAAACTAAAATATATAGTTAAACTGTTTACAATATGTATAATTTGCATACTTTCATTGGTATTCAACAGTTGTAAAATCAGCTTTTGTTGATGATCCCATCTGCTGCTTAGTTGCTGTAAATAGCTCTTTCTAGCTGTCTCAGCAGAGTTCTGACCCAAAATATAACATACCATAACACAGTCCATTACTCTCTTTTTCCACAAGTGACTACATTCTCCAGGTACAACCCAGGAATGACCTTACAGATGCATGCTAAAAGTACAGACACCTAATGCACTACGCCCGTGGTCACCAACCAGTAGATCGCGATCTACCGGTAGATCTCAGGAGCTCCAAGAGTAGCTCTTGAGCCCTCTCTGAACTGCGCACCTGCGCAGTACATTTACATTAGATTTCCTCATGTAATGTAGGCAGGGCTTCAAGGAGGGGCGGGGCAGTAGATCTTCGCCTGTTCTGAGACTTAAAAAGTGATATTGGGTGTAAAAAGGTTTGAGACCACTGCACTACGCAATGGGCCTAAAACCACCTCTGTCCTTATATACGCTATGGGATAGAGGCAGGTGAGTGACTGTATCATAATTATTCATATTAATAATTGGAAAAACACAAATGTCTCTCATGTTGAAATTAGAGTACTTCTCCCAGAAGCAAGGAGAGGATAATGGTGACACTGATGGGCTCCTACAGGCCTCTTATTTCTAGGGCATCATAATTAAGTGCAGTACTTTGTCCTGAGTGCAGTGCTTTGTCCTAGGGTACATTTAGACTGCAAGCTTCTTTCGAAAGAGAGCATCCATACCTCAAAACTGGATTGAAAAAGTGGTCTGCGTGTTCAAAAGAGAGCATCCAGACTTCATGGACACTCTCTCGAAAGAAAGCCCTGATTGCTGTTCACAGAATGGCTACCAGGGCAGCTGTGCTTTTTTCAATTGCTGCTTCATTCAAAAAGTGTCCCCGTTCTGTGTCCACACATGCCTTTTTTCAAAAGAACTCTTTTGAAAAAGTCATTCTTCCTCATAATTTGAGGTTTACCAATGTAAAAAAAAAAACCCTGTGTTCTTTTGATTTAATTTCGAAAGAACGTGATTGCAGTGTGGACGCAGGTAAAGTGTTTTTTAAAAAAGGGCATTTTTTTTTAAAAAAAATGTCGTTTAGATGTACCTCGACTGACTTAACATGGCCATTTTCTTTGCTGTTACCTCAACCAAGTCTCAGTCACTTAATTTCACATCAGGTGAAAAATAAAATTTTCTTTTATATTCATATTTATTTCAAATCATTATAGAATCAATACAAAGTTAATGAAGCATGTTAACACACAAAAATAATTAAATGTAGCCATTTGAGGAGAAGATGGATGGCAATTGAACCAAGAAGTGGCTCTGCTCTGCTATCTTTTGCCTGGGCCCTGTAAATCCAGCTCTTTGGGCTGCTAACACAGACAATTTCCATTTTACCTAAACCAAGATAGGAATCCCCCTGTTTTGGATTTTTGTTACTAATTATCCAGTATTTGAGCTGATGTAAAATGTGACAAAGTGCTCCCCCTTTGAACTACCTTCTCTTAGTTCTTCTACTCTCATCTTTTTTTCAACAAGCAATGAGAAATATGAAGGGATTGCATCCTCACTTATACTCCCCACCCACCACCACCACCACCAATTCAGGCACGCTGGGTGGGGAGTGGTCTGAATTACAGGCATGATTTAGAAGCATGATCATATAAAACAAGAACCAGAAATTCTAGAATGCTAATCCTGATTCTGAAACAGTTGTCTGATGCAGCTTTGGACTAAATAATTTAACATCTTATTAAGCTCTATCTATGATCCTTATTTTACACACTAGCCAATAGCCCATCATAACACAAGATTTCCAGGTCTCTCCTCCACGTCCTACTCCCTTTCTATCTTCGGGTATGTCTACACTACCACCCTAGTTCGAACTAGGGTGGTTAATGTAGCCATACGGAGTTGCAAATGAAGCCCGGGATTTGAATTTCCCGGGATTCATTTGCATAAAGCCGGGCGCCGCCATTTTTAAATGTCCGCTAGTGTGGACTCCATGCCTTGCGGCGGCATGAACTAGGTAGTTCTGACTAGGCTTCCTAGAGTGTGTCTAGACTACAGGGTTTTGTCGACAAAAGTAGACTTTTGTCAACAAAACTATACCTGCATCCACACTACCGCTGAGTTCTGTCGACATAACGACGACAGAACTCAGCAGTTTTGTCGACGCTGGTAAACCTCATTTTACGAGGCATAACGCCTTCTGTCGACAGAGTTCTGTTGACAGAAGGTGTTATTGCCTGTAGGGTTGCGTCTAGACTACAAGGTTTTGTCGACAAAGCAACTTGCTTTGTCGACAGAACTCAATGTAGTCTAGACGCTCTTTGTCGACAGAAGTTTTGTCGACAGTATCCGTCGACAAAACTTCTGTCGACAGAAGCCTGTAGTCTAGATGTACCCCTAGTCCGAACTACCGTTATTCCTCGGGTAATGAGGAAGCCTTGTGTAACTAGGAAGCCTAGTCCGAACTACCTAGTCAGTGCCACGTGTAGCCGCACAGCACGGAGTCCGCACTAGTGGACATTTAAAAATGGCGGTGCCCGGCTTTATGCAAATGAAGCCCGGGAAATTCAAATCCTGGGCTTCATTTGCAACTCCGTATGGCTACATTAACCACCCTAGTTCGAACTAGGGTGGTAGTGTAGACACACCCTTACTCTTCTCTCCTGAGCCTCCGGTCTCTCACTCTGTCTTTCTCTCTCTCTCTCTCTCTCTCTCTCACACGCTCCTAACGCCTACCCCCCCTCAGCTCTCCTCCACCTTCTGCCTCTCTCTCCATCTCTCTCTTTCTCTTCCCCCCCTTGCCTCTCACTCTCTCTCCATTCTCCTCCACCTCCTCTCTGTCTCCTCCGCTCTCCTCTGTCTCCGTCGGTGATGCACGCTCATCCAGGTCCCACCCCCTGGCCATGTACGTCATCGCCCCACCCCATTCCCCTCCCGCCGTGGTGCTCAGCTGACTTCTGTGCCACTTAGCCGGGCCACCGCAGGGGAGCAAGCAGCGCACACGGCCGATTGGACCCCGCATTCCTCATGCAGCACAGTCTGCCCAGAGGGAACAGCCATCATTTTGGGCAACAGCGCCACCCAGAGGGAACAGCCAGCATTTCAGCATTACAGACTCTCAGACATTGGGCTACTATATATATATGATAAGGAAATTATCTACCAACACAGTATGTCTAGACTGCATCCCTCTGTTGGCAGAGGAATGCAGATTAAGCAGGTTGACATTGCAAGTGAGGCAGGGATTTAAATATCCCGCTCCTAATTTGCATAAAATGGCCGACGCGTTTTGCCAACTCAGTACTTTGTCAGCAAAAAGCAGCAGTCTAGAGGGGGATCTGTCAAGAAAGAAAGCCTTTTTTGACGGATCCCTTATGCCTTTCTCGACAGATCCCCCTCTAGACTGCCACTTTTTGTGGACAAAGTGCTGAGTCGGCAAAACACGGCAGTCATTTTTATGCAAATTAGGCATGGGATATTTCAATCCCTGCCTCATTTGCAATGTCGACCTGCCTAATCTGCATCCCTCTGCCGACAGAGGGATGCAGTCTAGACATACCCTAAGTTATGAGGACTAATTAACTAATGTTTGGAAAGCATGTTAAAGACTATTATAATTATTTATTGGGTCTTTCCAGTGGTGCCTGCATTGTGCCACATCCTGTTGTGTAAACACAACAACACAATAGAAGACATATGCTCTGCTCAGAAGAATTATTAATATTATTTCTTGGTGCAATGTTTGGGTTGATTAGTTTTATTTTCTTGGTTATGTACTGTGTAGTACATAGTAGATAATAATATGACCAGTAGCAATATCTGTGCTGTAAAAAACACTGTTGCAGGCCGTACAATGCCTTCCCACACTGGCTCAACTTGTGAAATGAATTTGCATACATATAATTTAGAGCCTTCTTTTGTTTTTTTCAATAAGCCTTTTAAATTTAAACTTGCAGTGTATAACAATTTCCACTTTGTTTTAGTCTTTTTCTATTTTTTTCCAGTAAAATAATTTAAAATTCTATGAGGTTTTTCCATTCATTAACATAAGAAAAATGCATAAGCCTGTATAACTCTGACAAGTGAAACCTATCAAAACCACAGAGTCAGAGAATATAATATGAATGCATATTGATTGTTGAATAGCAAAAATTATGCTGTTAAAATTCTGCATGCCTTTGCAGAAAAATAATAGCATTAGTGTGACTCACAGTCTCCTCAGTCTTCTGTAGAAACCATTATACAATGCAAACAGTTAAGAATCTTACACATCTTGAAATCTTTGACTGTATCCAAGGCAGAATGAGAGTTAGTTTTCTTGCTCCCACATTCTATATATTTATTTGGTAAAGTTGTGATAATCATCAGGATTTGGGGTTACTAGTTGTTGAAACAATATAGTAATTTAAAATTTAAGCTTCTTGAATAATTTACCTTTCTTATTAGCATTATGTGCAGCTGTTGCTCAAATGAAAAATGAATACAACTGCTTCCTAGAGCTACCTTACTACAGACATATCCTCCATTCTGATGTCAGATCTGCAAATGAATTAGCACCAGATAATGGAATAAGTTATGCATTTCAGAGCCACACAGCAGTCTTTCTGGTTGGATTCCTGTTCTGCATAGACTAAGGGCCTGATCCAAAGCCCACTGAAATCTAATGAAAATTGTTCACACTTGTGAGCTTTGGATTAGTGAACAATGGAAGAAGATTCATAGATTGTTTTGTTTGAAAAAATTGAAAATTAATTTAATAATTTTTATGCCAAATATAGTCACAATTATTTGATTAGCTGTGTACAAGGGATGAATAATGAAAACAATTTAATTGAAAAAATATGGTCCTATACATTTTTCAATCAATATTACTCATAAAACTTTATTTTTGAATATGCAGCAAATTCATTAACTAAATAATAGCCTAAATATATGCAAAGCGCATTCTACATCTTTTTAATAAAGTGAGTGAATAATGAAAAAAGTAAGATATTTTAGTTAAAAAAGACTGCAAAGATTGATGTGTGAATTATTCAAAAAATATTATTCTACCGGTTCCATCCGGGAAACAGACACCCTCCAAAATTCATGTTTGAATGATTATGCATGCCTAGTGCCACTGAGGATGAAAAGGAAGTGTGGATTGTAAAATGTAAGGAGTTAGTTCGAATTAACATTTAACTGCCGCGTCTAGCTGTGGGCAGTTAGTTCAGACTAAGGGGGATTTAAAAATGGTGGCGCCTGGGAACATGAAAATGAAGCCCGGGATATTTAAATCCCAGGCTTCATTTGCAACTCCGGTTGCCCTCATTTGCCTACGTAGCTCGAACTAACAAGCTAGTGTAGACACTAAATTGCTAATGAAGATATTGAATAGAGCCGGTTCCAGAACTGAGCCCTGTACTTGTTATGCCCTTTCAGCATCACCATGAGTCATTGATAACTATACTGAGAAATGTTATCCAACCAGTTATGCACCCACCTTATAGTAGCCCCATCTATTTTGCATTTCCCTAGTTTATTGATAAAAGGGTCATATGAGATTGTATCAAATGCTTTCCAAAATCTAGGTATACCAAGTCTACTAGTTCCCCCTTACCCAAAAGGCTTGTTATCCTATCAAAGAAAGCTTTCAGATTGGTTTGATATTATTTGTTCTTTAAAAATCCATGGTGACTGTTACTTACTACCTTATTATCTTCCAGAAGTTTGCAGATGGATTCCTTAATGATTTGCTCCATTTTCTATCCTGGAACAGAAGTTAAGGTAACTGGTCTGTAATTCCCTGAGTTGTCCTTATTTCCCTTTTCATTGATGGGCATTATATTTGCCCTCTTCCAGTCTTCTGGAATTTCTCCTGTCTTTCATGACTTTTCAAAGATGACAGCTTATGGTTCAGATACCTCCTCAATCAGCTCCTTGAGTATTTTTAGGGAGTATTTCTTCAGGCCCTGGTGACCTGAGGGTATATCTAAGTCTTCTATGTATTTTTAACTTGTTCTTTTCCTATTTTAACTTCAGAACCTGTTTCCTGAATATCACCAGTCAGTGATGGTTAACCATGTACAATTACTTTTTGGTATCTCTGTTAGTCAGATTTTTATCCATTTCAGGATCTGCTATCCTGATTTTGTAAAGTGATAATTGTTTTAATTAAAAATGTCATGTAGCAGTACTCAAATGCCTTACTGAAGTTTAATATATTATTGTATCCTATATCAACTGATCCAGGAATTTGTATGAGACTGATGTCAGGCAAACCAATCTATAAGTACTCAGTAAAAGCAGCGAGGAGTCCTGTGGTACCTTATAGACTAACCAAAGTGTTGGAGCATAAGCTTTCGTGGACAAAGACCCACTTCATCAGATGCATGTATGACATCTGATGAAGTGAGTCTTTGCCCATGAAAGCTTATGCTCCAACACTTTGGTTAGTCTATAAGGTGCCACAGGACTCCTCGCCGCTTTTGCAGATTCAGACTAACAAGGCTACTCCTCTGATATAAGTACTCAGGTCATCCCATTATTAAATAATGGCAGAATATTAGAAAGTTATTCTTCTATGTTTTTATTTTTAGTCACTACAGCTAATAGATTTCAGTAAGTGCCCAAAACTGGACTAGAAAAAGCAAAAACAGGCAGAAACCTATTTACTTAGATTTGTAAGTTCTTCAGGGGCAGGGACTGTTTTTTCTTTATGTTTGTACAGTGTGTAGAATAATGACGACTTAGAGTCATATTTTTAAAGATATGTAGATACCTGAAGGTACAGGTAGGAACTAAGTGGGAATTTCAAATGTATTTAAGCACCTAATTCCCACTTAGTGGGCTTCATAGTGTGGAGAAGCAGCTTAAGTTTTGTCTGATGGAAGAGGAAAGTAATGACTGATAGGCAATTAATTATACAATATTTTAGCTGTTTCTTTTGTGTCTGAGGCTTCATGTGACTGTGTGCATGTTTGCGTGAAATGCTGGTTTCCCATTAGCTCAGATTTGATTAATAAATGAGCAGAACCTGCACACTCTCAGCTTTGGAAAGTTACTGTAGGCAATTTCTCTTTGTGATTTTCCCTTTTTTATGTTTTGTTTTACATTTTTTAAGATAGACAGACGTTACAGACTAATAGCTTATGGCAGTTGGCTAATGAGTTGAAACTTCTCTGAGGTATAGGATGCATACAAAGAGAGAGCCTATATGTCAAAGTAAACAAAATACTGTACCAAAAAAGGACAGTCTGGCAGTGCATTGAAAAGTATTGTTAGCACTCTCCCAGGGAACTCAGTGGGAAGAATATTTTTATTTAAACTATCATTTATTAAAGTTACAAAGTTAACAAGAAAGGACACTTTAAAATATGCTTTTTAGTTTTCTTGACCAGCCAGGGCTAATCATATTGGGGAGTTGGGTGCAGTTTGGAACTCATTTCATTTCCATTACAATGCAGTAACAGCAATTTACATAAAGTGACGTTAATAAATAAGATGTCTGTCTTTTTCTAGATACATTTATGAAGTTCTCATTTCAGCCCATCATTTAAAGATTCCACAATACATAACCATGATAGAGTTACCTTAACAACCTTGTCATTTCAATTTTTCACACATTTTGTTTATGTGCGTCCTATATCTCAGAAGTTTCAACTCATTAGCCGACTGCCATAGGCTATTAGTCTGTAACATTGCTTAGTCTTAAAAAATGTAAAACAAAATATTAAAAAAGGAAAAAAAATCACAAAGAGAAATTGCTTACACTCATTTCCAGACTCTGAGGCTCAGCATTTCTGCTCATTCATTAACCACATCTGAATTAAAGGGGGGTGATCATCTCATGCAAAAAAAAAAAATCT
Organism: Pelodiscus sinensis; assembly: GCF_049634645.1. Lineage (NCBI taxonomy): Eukaryota > Metazoa > Chordata > Testudines > Trionychidae > Pelodiscus > Pelodiscus sinensis. The sequence goes on from NC_134713.1 coordinate 38,393,928, forward strand.
CATTGTCAAACCGAGATTTCACAGTAATTTTTTTGTGGGCGTAGGACACTATAGTTGGTCCCAATTTTTTATTAGGTTCTGTAGTGACAACTCTTATACAAATCACAGTACATTAAAAAAAGATTCTGTTTCAGAGCTCTGTGTTTGGGTGTAAGGATGTTCTTGTGATTAAAGCACTATGCTGGGTTTCATGAAATTTGAGTTTTGATCCTAGGAACAGGTTTCTTTTGGCAATTCAGTTTCTCTCTCTATGCCTCAGTTCTCAAACTACTTCTTGAGGAACAAAAGACAGGACTTGAGAAGCATGTTTTATCTTTTTCTGCCACCTACAGCTGGTCTTGTCTTTTTCAAAATGTAAGGTCTACTGAGCAAATACTATCTTAGTATGTGACCAAGGCAGTGAGTATCATAGGTCGGAGAAGGCTCAGCCTTCCCAAATTTCTAGGCATAGCCCTGCCCACACTTTGCCCCCAGAACACCTACAGTAGGTATACTGGGGGCAGAGTGTCACCCTCCCCATGCTCCAGGACAGGGAGGCTGGGGACAAGTGCTCTCCCTGTGGTGCTGGGGGTGGTTTGGGGCCATGCACCACCCCACCTTCCTGGGGTGACGGGGGGGGGCGGGGCATGGGCAGACGGGGCAGGGTTGTGGGCATGGCTGAAGACTTGCCTCCCCAGTCCTATCTTTGCCCACTGCCCATGTATGTGACTGTATAATGCCTAATGTTTGTGGTCTCTAAGTGCTGCTAGAAGACCAAGGGACAGATAATGCACAAGAGTAAGGGGATATTCAATGAAATTATATGGTGAAAAATTGAAAATTGATTAAAGAAAATACTTGTTCACATATAATTAGATTGGAACTCATTGTCACAGGAAATCACTGAGGCAAAATCTTCATAGGATTCAGAACAGGACTGGACATTAATATACATAATAAAAATATTTGGAAGTATCATGATGCCAATTGATAAAAGATTTGACAGGAATATGTAAGATGTGATTTACAGAACATTTATTTTATGTGTTGGAAGATGTAAACAGAGGCTTCATTGTCTATCGGCGGTAGGGGAAAAGGGGAGAACAGCTAAATGAAAAACTGAGCCAGCAACCTGAGTAGGTTAACAATTTGGTCAGTAGTTCAGTCAGTTAAACAAGTGAGTTAGCAAACTCATCTTAGTATTAGGCTGGAAAGTGCTTATACAATAAATAGTAACTGTAACAAAGAATTCAAGTTGAGCACCTGAATGTAGTGTTGCACTTGCATTTAGTCCTATGCTATGCCTGTTTCAGAGAACTGACCAGTCACTGAGACATCAAATAAAGACCATATTAATTTCTACAGCTCAAAATTCTGTGAACCTGTGCATTCTGGGAGGCAAGGAAAAGAGCCAGGCAAAAGGAAATTAATCTCATGCTTCAGGATTTAGAGAGTATTTTAACTTTTAAAGAATAGGATGAGAATGGCATAGCTCCAGAATAACTGCACTTGTGTTTCCTGGATTGAGGGTATCCATTTACTATTTGAAGCTTTTAGCTGTCCTTTCTATTGCATGGGAACCTCTCTTTTCAGACTTTGGTTTTAAATAGTCACAGTCCACTGCCATGGACTGTGATATCCCCAGCAAGTCAGTTAGCAAAAAGGCCAGCATCTGTGCATTGCTTTCTTATTAAGGAAAAGGTCAGTGTGTTTCCGTGACGACACAGCAATTCCAATGCAAAATCCATTAGTGCAAAAGCATTCAAGAGAAAATGTATAAAAACAATACAATTTCCTTCACACTTATTAATACATGTACCAGAAATCACTCACTTCAGCATGGGAATCTGATAGGCCAATGTTCCTTCCAAGTCTTTAGCAAGGGTTGTGGACTTACTTTCAACAGAAGGACTTTGACTGTTTTGCTCCTTCAGGATAAAGGCCCTGAGACTTTTAGCTAAGCTTTTTATTCCAAAAGTCCTATTTTGTCCCTCTGCCCAGGAAACAAAACGAGTTCTTCCTTCAGTTTCCCAAAAGGTCAGGCTTCAAAGTGGAGAATTTATAAAACTAGACTTTATACCTCTTTAGCAATTCCAGATTCCAAAGGATACTCTCCCTTGAATGATACAGAAATCTATGAATTTTCTACAGTTCCTACCAATGTTCCAGCTAGAGCTGCACAGCAGCAGTTTCACAAGTGATTAATCAGCCCTGCCCATTCATAGGCTCAGGGCTCCGCTCATGGTGCTGACTGACTGGGTGGGGCTATCACCTGTGCTGCCATGCAGCTTAGAGAGAACACAAGTTCATAAAATGTGACACATTTCATGTAATTTTCTTGTAGTTTTCATGCTCTCAAAATAAAGTTTAATATTGTCCCTTTCACATGCCCCCCTTCCCCAAGCTTTATGAGTAGCTTAGTATTTTTAAAACACCTTCATCCTTGAAAGAGATTGGGTAAATATGCAAGCCTCTGTATCTCAATGCTCTGCAGAAAATTGTTAAAGAAAGAGGCAAACTTAGTTAGCAAAAGACCAAGAAAAGTGACTGTGTATGCCATTCTTCTCTACCATCACTGAGACATGCAGGAAAACACACATACATTTACTGAATGTTTATATTGCAAAAATAATAATAATAATTTTGGTTAAGGTCTCATTGCATTATGTATGGCATTTACACATACAGATACTAGTTCCCAGCCCCAAAGAGCTCATAATATAAGAAGACAAGGAAGGAGGGGAGCAGGAAGGGAACATATTCAAATGCATATGAATTTGTCATCCCCTCTTACCAATCAAACTCATGCCCTTCCACCACCTTGCCTTCTTGTCCCTGATGTGTGATAATTTCCTTTGTTGTGAACGTAATGCTGGACTGTCAAGTCTTCAGGCCAAGGTCCTTTTCCTTTCCTTTGTTCGTGAACATCTTCAGCTGCTAAAAAAAAGAATAATGATAATAAAAGAAGAAATAAATATCAATTCACAGCTAATGCTCACTTAATTTTTTTTACAGAGACAAGTTTAAGATGGTTGCTGTAATTTCAGAGTTCTTGGATGGCTAGTGTTTGTTTCTACACAAAGTAACAAAAAAAGAGTACAAAGGAAAACAAATGAGTATATGAATAAATAGATAATTTTTGTACCGTGCTGACAGATAAGACATTTTCTAATCCTTTTTCATTCTTAACAATCTGAGCAGTTTAACCCCAGGAGGAACACTTCTTATCCATTAGAATAGTTAATCCATATCTGACCCAGCTGCACTCATAGCACTGCTCTTGGATTATGCTGATTATTCTTTTATTCCAACATCCTTACTTTTAATTGTTGCTGAATAAAGAGGTATCTTATCAGTTCTTTCAAAGTTTATATTTTAACGGTTGCAATGGTGTATGCAAATAATTACTTATAGTTTGAAGTTCCTGTGTTCTAAAATTATGCTAGCACAAGGGAAGTCTTTCAGTATATAATCCTGGGCAGTGCCATCCATATCCATACGCAGAATACATAGCTGATTAGGGCACCACAAAAATCTGAGGCACGACTGGGTCTTAATGTCCACCTATCCTCCTTTTCCTATCCCTGCTCTGTGGCTTTGCTTCCTCTGGAGAGAATTCAGTTAACTTAAAAGTGAGAGAGCCTGCCAGACCTATTAGCAGAATATTGAACCTATGATACAGCCTTTCAAGTTGTAATGAAGCCATTTAACAGGCATTTAACAGCCAGATATATACTGTCAGTTTCTGAATTTACTGTATTAGTCAATAAGATCTTAGTTTAAATTCACTTTAAAAATATTTTATGTGTATTGCTGAAGATTATAAAATCACATCTCTAAAAAATTGTCATCCCTACCTGTGCCCCAGGCTGCCACTGGGCATAGGGGCATCACTTTAATGGTGCTACATAGGGCCCCATAAAGTCTTAGGATGTCCCTGATTGTGAAGTTCAGTGGACTTCCCCCACAATATCTCTCCTACTATTGAATAAAATATAAATATTATGTGGTCTGTTTTCACATTAACTTATGGGATATTTACTTATGATTCCCAGAAACACTAATAAGAGTTACACTTGTAAATTCCCTATTCTTCAGAAAGAGTATAATATCCTACACAAAACTCTTACTCCTAAGAGGAAATGTAAATAATGTGGCAAGACATTTCCAAAGCAAGATTAGCATCATGGACTTCTTTTTTATGATTTCTTATTTATAAAAGGACTTGGCTGATACAGCAAGCTTTATAAAACATTATATTGAAATACGTAATAGGTCTTTTGTTACCCCAAAGTAACAAACAATATGTTTTAAAAAATTATCATACTCACAAATCTGTAAGAAGAAACATAAGAACATAAGAACATAAGAACGGCCGTACTTGGTCAGACCAAAGGTCCTTCTAGCCCAGTATCCTGTCTACCAACAGTGGCCAGCACCAAGTGCCCCAGAGAGGGTGGACCGAAGACAATGATCAAGCGATTTGTCTCCTGCCATCTCTCTCCAGCCTCTGACAAACAGAGCCCAAGGACACCATTTTATTCCCTGGCTAATAGCCTTTTATGGACCTAACGTCCGTGAAATTATCTAGCTTCTCTTTAAACTCTATTATATTCCTAGCCTTCACAGCCTCCTCTGGCAAGGAGTTCACAGGTTGACTACACGCTGTGTGAAGAAGAACTTTCTTTTATTCGTTTTAAACCTGCTACCCATTAATTTCATTTGGTGACCTCTAGTTCTTCTATTTAGGGAACTAATAAATAACTTTTCTTTATCGGCCCTCTCCACACCACTCATGATTTTATAGACCTCTATCATATCCCCCCTCAGTCTCCTTTTTTCTAAACTGAAAAGTCCCAGTTGCTTTAACCTCTCCTCATATGGGACCCGTTCCAAACCCCTAATCATTTCAGTTGCCCTTTTCTGAACTCTTTCCAAGGCCAAAATATCTTTTTTGTGGTGAGGAGACCACATCTGTACACAGTATTCAAGATGTGGGCGTACCATAGTTTTATACAGGGGCAGTAAGATATTCTGTGTCTTATTTTCTATCCCTTTCCTAATAATTCCTAGCATCCTATTTGCCTTTTTGACCGCCGCTGCACACTGCGTGGAAGTTTTCAGAGAACTGTCCACGATAACTCCAAGATCCCTTTCCTGATTTGTCGTAGCCAAATTAGCCCCCATCATACTGTACGTACAGTTGGGGTTATTTTTCCCAATGTGCATTACTTTACACTTATCCACCTTAAATTTCATTTGCCATTTTGCTGCCCAATCACCAAGTTTGGTGAGATCATCTTGGAGTCCCTCAAGTGCTTCTGTCTTGACTATCCTAAACAGTTTGGTATCATCTGCAAACTTTACTACCTCACTGCTTACCCCTTTCTCCAGATCATTTATGAATAAGTTGAAAAGGATTGGTCCCAGGACTGACCCTTGGGGGACACCACTAGTTACCCCTCTCCAATCTGAAAATTTACCATTAATTCCTACCCTTTGTTTCCTGTCTTTTAACCAGTTCTCAATCCAAGAAAGGACCTTCCCTCTTATCCCATGGCCATGTAATTTACACAAGAGCCTTTGGTGAGGGATCTTGTCAAAGGCTTTCTGAAAATCCAAGTATACTATATCTACTGGATCCCTCTTATCCGCATGCTTGTTAACCCCTTCAAAGAACTCTAATAGATTAGTAAGACAGGATGGCCCTTTACAGAAACCATGTTGACTTTTGTCCAACAAATTATGTTCTTCTACATGCTTCACAATTTTATTCTTTACTATTGTTTTGACTAATTTGCCCGGTACTGAAGTTAGACTTACCGGTCTGTAATTGCCAGGATCACCTCTAGAGCCCTTTTTAAATATTGGTGTTACGTTGGCTACCTTCCAGTCATTAGGTACGGAAGCCGATTTAAAGGATAGGTTACAAACTACAGATAATAGCTCAGCAATTTCCCATTTGAGTTCTTTTAGAACCCTTGGATGAATGCCATCCGGTCCTGGAGATTTGTTAACATTAAGTTTTTCTATTTGTTCCAAAACCTCCTCTGATGACACTTCAATCCGGGACAGTTCCTCAGATTCACCAACCACAAAGGACGGTGCAGATTTGGGAATCTCCCCAACGTCCTCAGCCATGAAGACTGAAGCAAAGAAATCATTTAGTTTCTCCGCAATGGCTTTATGGTCATTGGTTGCTCCTTTTATAGCTTCATCATCTAGGGGACCCACGGGTTTTTTAGCAGGCTTCCTGCTTCTAATGTACTTAAAAAACATTTTGTTATTTCTTTTTGAGTTTTTGGCTAGCTGTTCCTCAAAATCTTTTTTTGCTTTTCTTATTACATTTTTACACTTGATTTGACAGTGTTTATGTTCCTTTCTATTTATCTCACTAGGATTGGACTTCCACTTCTTAAAAGATACCTTTTTGTCCCTCACTGCTTCTTTTACATGGTGGTTAAGCCACGGTGACACTGCTTTAGGTCTCTTGCTATGTTTTTTTAATTTGTGGTATACATTTAAGTTGGGGCTCTATTATGGTGTCTTTAAAAAGTTTCCATGCAGCTTTCAGGGATTTGGCTCTAGTCACTGTGCCTTTTAATTTCTGTTTAACTAACCTCCTCATTTTTGTGTAATTCCCCTTTTTGAAATTAAATGCCAGGGTGCTTGACTGCTGAGGTGTTCTTCCCACCACAGGAATGTTGAATGTTATTATATTATGGTCACTATTCCCAAGTGGTTCTGTAACGGTTATTTCCTTGACCTGATCCTGCACTCCACTCAGACTAAATCGAGAATTGCCTCTCCCCTTGTGGGTTCCTGCACTAGCTGCTCCAAGAAGCAGTCATTTAAGCCATTGAGAAATTTTATCTCCGCTTCTCTTCCTGAAGTGACATGTATCCAGTCAATATGGGGGTAATTAAAATCCCCCATTATTATAGAGTTCTCTATTTTGGTAGCCTCTCTAATCTCCCTCAGCATTTCAATGTCAGTATCGCTGTCCTGGTCATGTGGTCGATAATATATCCCTACTGCTAATTTCTTATTACTGGAGCATGGAATTACTATCCATAGCGATTCTATGGAACATGTTGATTCATTTAATATTTTTATTTCATTTGATTCTACATTATCTTTCACATACAGTGCCACTCCGCCACCCACCCGGCCTGTTCTATCCTTTCGATATATTTTATATCCCGGTATGATTGTGTCCCACAAATTTTCCTTATTCCACCAGGTTTCAGTGATGCCTATTATGTCAATCTCCTCATTTAATACGAGGTACTCCAGTTCACCCATCTTATTAGTCAGATTCCTAGCGTTTGTGTAGAAGCACTTTTGCCATTGCTTATTTGTCTGCCCTTCCCTGATGCATTGGATTCCTTTGAATGCGGTTGTTTGTCTGCTCTGGCCCATGGTTTGTCCTCTCCCCTCCTCTCTTTCTGACACTCTCCGCAGGGGGGCTGAACAAAGACTCCTGCTATCTTACCCATTACAAAGATAGCTTCCCCAATTATCACCTCTAATACTATTAACTCACAGACATCTACCCTTCCCCACCTCTAATATCATTAACTCACAGGCATTCACTTTCCTTCCCCCCCCCCCACATCCCCCTTCTGTTCTGAAATCTGATTTGTCCTTTTCATATGTGTTCATTTTTTTTAATTGTATCCTTTGGTATATATGGCTGTGACTATTTTCTTCCACTATTTGATCTGAGGAAGTGGGTCTGGCCCACGAAAAATCATCATCTAATAAACCATCTTGTTAGTCTTTAAAGTGCTACATAGTTCTGTATTTTGTTCCAGCTATCTATGTTTCTAACAATTGAATCACCCACTACTAGCACTTGCCTCCTCCTAACTGGCATTCCCTCCTCCTCAGAGGTATACTCAGTGCGAGAGGATACCGCAACATCCTCTGGGAGGAAGGTCCCAACTACGGGATGGTTTCCCTCTGCTCCCATTGAATGTCCTGTTCCCTTGAGACTTTCATCCTCCTTAAGAGCACTGGGGCTCTCAGACTGGAGGTGGGACAGTACTACAGTGTCCTGGAAAGACTCATCAACATATCTCTCTACCTCCCTTAGCTCCTCCAGTTCAGCCACCCTGGCCTCCAAAGCCCGAACTCGGTCTCTGAGGGTCAGGAGCTCCTTGCAACGAGTGCACACATACGTCACCCACCCACAGGCTAGGTAATCATACATGTTACACTCGACGCAATAAACAGGATAGCCCCCACTCTGCTGTTGGGCTTCTGTCTCCATTTTTTTAATGAATAAGTTTAGGTGTAAATGGGATTCTTTTTAAACCTCTGGATATAGAGTATTCTAAGAGTTATGTTTTAAAGAAGGCCCGAAGTCACTAGTGCCCTCTAACCTCCCCCTCTAAACTCCCTCTCCAAACTCTCCTGTTAGCTGTTCCTGTTTGCAAGCTCCCTGGTCGCTGAGTCACCGGCTTATATAGCTCTGGTACCCCCTCCCCTTGACTGAGGCTCAGCCAATTAACAGAGGCTTCTAGGTTTCAAACCTTTTAGAAGCTCCTTCAAACAAACAAACAATCAAACAAACCACCAAATTAGACAGAGATGTTCAGACTCTCTTCCTGCTATATTATTATTGGTCCTGCCATTCTCACAAAAGTGGCAAATAAAAATTTATACCTTGACATTTAAAACCTTTGTGTCTATGTAAAAGAAATGAGTTCTGGACACTGTCACTTTAGGATTAAAAGAAAGTATATTTTCTATAAGTAAATTCAAAATTGATATTACCATCTCTTTAACTTTTATCAACAGACACACTTCTAATCCTGTCTTGCATTTGTTTGAAGATGATTAATGAGTATAGATTAATGAATATTAATTAGCTAACTAAATAATTTTGAGAATAGAAGCAGCATATATTAAAACACACAATAGCCTTTTATGGAGATGAATCAGTGCTTCTGTGCAGAGGATATTGAACTGTCATTTTTGTTAATATATTTTTAAATAAAAGGATGTGTTAAAACAGACACAGCTGACTATGGACAGCGTAAGCACATTTCTTCAGGACTCCTGAACATTTCTAAATGTTCCTTATATCAAAACTTTATCTGCTGAGTCAATCACTTTGACTTCTACTGTAGTGATGGAAAGATGTCAAACCACCATCAGTTTAATTTACAATTTATTTGAGAGAGTTTGTGCATCTGTCTGTCTGTGTGTCTGTCCATCTGAGAGTCCAAATGACTTTATTATCACCTGGCTTGGGCTCTTTGGAGCTCCCATTGGAGACAACATCTGAAGATGTATCAACTTTTCAAAATAAAGTGAATATTTTGGAATGCCTGATGATGTGCTGTATTCATGTGGCTGACTAATCATTGTAAGTCATGCATCAGTGAAGGGATTGTGACAAGTAGTTACCCCTGGGGTGCAGTCTGGGAACTGTTGGAATTGCTGGCCCCCCTAATAGTTCATCTGGGTTGGCCTCTGACACTGAACTGCTTATGATACTCAGCCACCTCTGCAGACCCTTTTATCATCCCACATGATAGCAGGTGGTGCCAAACACCAGCTGAGTCACCTGAGTGCCTTATCCATGCCACTCAAGGACCAACAGTGGAGGCACCAGCCAATTTTCCAGCTCTCCAGCCTTGTACCCTTACTGGAATATAAATCCAGAATTATACCTTGAACAGCACAGGGATCTTCACAATGCAAACTCATGACATAATCTGCTCCCCGCTTAATGAACAGAAACTATGCACCTGCCTATATAAACTGAGCTAAGATTCCCCAGCACTTCACTGAGAAACACATTGGTTAAGATAAAACATAAAATAAATGTATAAACACGTACAATCCAGCAGAATATAAATGTTTCACAGATCAAGACTTTTAGAATGATACCTCACAAGGTATACTTTATACAAAATATATCATAATTACATCACCATAGTAAATATTGGGTGCTTTGGAGTATAGAATGTCTAAAGGCTTTCAAAATGTTTCCTTACCTAGTGGATTTGATCACACATATTAAAATTAATGGGTATTGGGCACTCAAATCCCCTAGCCACCTTTGAAGATTTCAGAATATTTGTAGACAGAAGTAAGAAGACAACTCAGGGTACATTTTCACTACTAGCTTCTTTCAAAATAAGCTTTTTCCAGAAGATTCCCCCTGGGAATTCCCATCCCTGGGGGGGGGGGGGGAAGAAGGGGAGTTCTACAGTCCTGCCTTCACACAGCCCTGTGGTGGGGAAGGCTTCATAGGCAGTGGTTCCTGGGAAGTTGGGGGGGGGGGCAGGGTAGAGGGCTCAGGGACCTCCCAAGGGCTCTTTTACCTCCTTTGATTCTCTTATTTGTTTGTTTATCTCCTTCTGAAGGTGGTAAGGGCCATCAACTCTGTCCTGATGTGCAGGGTCATTTGCCTCGGTGGCATGGACCCCATCATCACCGGATTTGCCACCCTGGGCTTCCAAACTGTGGGGGAAGAGGAGGGCTATTGACAGCACACACAACCCCATCTGGGCTCCTGGCCATTGAGCAGCACTGTACATAAATTTTCCAATGGTCCTGCAGGCCCAGGTTGACCACCACAGCCAGTTTGTAGACATCTTCATCAGCTAGTCAGGGAAGGTGCACAATGCCCACATCTTCCGCAACTCCAGCCTGTTCCAGAAGCTGGAGGCCAGCACTTTCTTCTCTGAGTGCAGCATTAGGGTCAGGGATGTGGACATGTCACTGTGCATCATGGGGGACATGGCCTACCCCTTCATGCCATGGCTTATGAAGCCTATACTAGACACCTTGACCCCAGTCAGGACTGCTTCAATAGCCGGCTGGGCAGGGACCACATGCAAGTTAAGTGTGATTTCAGCTGTCTGAAGACGAGGTTCAGATGCCTCCTTATCTGTCTCAAGGTGAGGGAGCAAAACATCCTCCAGGTGTTGTCAGCATGTTGAATGCTGCACAATATCATGGAAAGGAAGAGGAGGGCCTTCCTACCAGGGTGGGGGGCAGAGACCAGCTGGAAGGGAAAGACCTTTGAGCAGCCATGCACAACTGCCACCCAGCAGGCCTATCAGGCAGGGGTGCACATCCAGGAGGCCATGAGGGAGAATTTCTCTCAAGGACCCCAGTAACACTTTCCCCAGGACCTCGCCACTAGGGACCTGTGCCTTACCCCTCTCTGCCTTTCCTCCAACAACCCCTCCCTTTCCCCCTCTAACCCTCTTCCCAGACACAATACAAAAACTGTTTTGTTGATAAAACAGAACTATGTGGTGATTTATTTGGGGTAGAAGTAACTGGGAAGAAGGGAGGATGAGAACCTGGAAATGAAGAGGGTGGAAGGGGGCTGAGAAACTTGGAGGGGGAGGAGAGGCTTAGCACTGAGCATGACACATAGCTCAGTTGCTTCCTCTGCCTTGTATGCAGGGACCTCCATGACCTCAGGGGTGAAGGTGTCCGGGGATCCTTGGAGACACTGTCCCTGAGGCCTTGCCTTCATCTGTGAGCTGAGAGCAACAGTTCCAGGGTCAGAGGAAGGTGATATCCTGGGAGCAAGGCCATGGACAGGGCGCCCTATCTCACAGGGGCCCAGACATCCCCAGGGGACCATGCTCCCCCACCCGTGTCCCATGAACAAGCAGGCATGGGAAATGGCTGGACATGCTGTGATCAAATGGCCAGAAGGGGGACCATGAGCTGCCTGGGATTCCATCGGTGCTGCACATATGCTGGCTTCGGCATTGGTGGCATCCCATGGGCAGAGACCTTGTATCTCTGGCCACTGGGAGAGAAGGGTGAGGGTGGGGGGAGTGAGCATCACACACACCCATGCCTTCCAGTGCTGTCCCCGGGAGCGAGTGTTGCCTCAAGCATGAGGACATGCCTGTGTTCCGTGTGCGGCACTCCAGAGTCTATATGCATGTGTTTGTGTTCCCTTGTCCCCAGCCTCCTTCCAGCAGTGGCTTTCAGTGGGACATGGACACCCCCAGGAGTCAGAAGTGTGGGAGGCCTCAACAGAGCCTGTGAGCAGGAACCTAGGGGTGCTCCAGTGCTGCCTCCAAGGGCTGCGTGGCATGGACTGGCTCTATACATGCATCCACATCCATGGACTGCAGTGTGATGGCCAGACCAAGTGACATTCACACCACAGCCCCTCAGTGTCTGCCATCCCCATGCTGTGTATGTGAGAAAACTAAGATCACTCACCTGATGACCCCTCTCTGGCCTCAGAGGATGCCTGGGACACATCCAGGCCATGGGGTACCAGCTCCAATATGAGTGTGATCACAGTGCTGACCTCATTCTCCTCCTCCTTTCCTCCTCCTCATCGGCTGAGACTCCCAGGCAGGCAAGGTGTTTCCTGCTTCTGAGTCCAGCTATGGCCCTTGGTGGCCAAGTTATCTGTCATCTGGCCATAGATGTCCATGTTGCACTGTATGGAGTGGAGATCGTGCAGGTTGTCCCCATAACCCCACACCTTGAAGAGGGCCAGGATCTCTGCCCCAGACCAGGATGGTACACTCCTCTTGCAGCTCCTGGCAGGCCCCTGGGAGCCCAGTGAGTGTTCCCTGGGATGGGCAGGGAGCTCCTGGGGTCTTGGGGCTCAGACAGGGTGTTCAGATGTGTGGCACTGTGAGCTGCACTGTGGCTGGAGGCTATGAGGGCCAGCTTCCTGCAACAAGCCCTTTCCCCTGTGTCTGCTGCTTTAAGAGCTTCGTGGGAACAGGAACTATAGAGTCCTGATGAGTGTGGACAGAGTGGCCAGGTGGGCACCTATGGGATTTCCTGGAGGCCTTTTTTAAAAAAAAAACCTCACTATTCTGTGTCCACACACACCTTCTTCTGAAAAAGACTTGCCAGCTGTTCTCACTGGCCGCTTGAATTTGCGCAAGAACACTGACAATCTAATGTAAGATTGTCAGTGTTCTTGCACAAATACTATGCTGCTCCTGTTCAGGAAAAAGCCCTCTTGCGCAAATGTATTTGCACAAGAGGGCCAGTGTAGACAACTAAAAAGTGTTTTGCACAAAAAAGCCCCGATGGCTTTCTTGTGCAAAACTGCGTCTAGATTGGCACAGATGCTTTTCCGCAAAAAGTCTAGACGCTCTTTTCTGCAAATGCTTTTAACGGAAAAACTTTTCCATTAAAAGCATTTGCAGAAAATTATGCCAGTCTAGACGTAACCTAAGGGTGCATCTAGACAGGCAAGATTTTGCGCAAAAACTTGCCAGCTGTCTACACTGGCCGCTTGAATTTGTGCAAGAGCACTGACTTTGTAATGTACAAAATCAGTGCTTCTTGCGGAAATACTTTCACTCTCCCGCTCGGGAAAAAGCCCTCTTGTGCAAGAATACTTGCGCAAGAGGGCCAGTGTAGACAGGGAAGAACTGTTTTGTGCAAAAAAGCCCCGATGGCTAAAATGGAAATCAGGGCTTTCTTGCGCAAAATCACGTCTAGACTGGCCATGGATGCTTTTGCACAAAAGCACTTTTTGTGCAAAATCATCTGTGCCAATCTAGACGTGCTTTTGTGGAAATACTTTTAACTGAAAAACTTTTCCATTAAAAGTATTTCCGCAAAATCATGCCAGTCTAGACGCAGCCTAAGTGTTTGGCATGACCACTTGCATTTGCTTTTGCCCATCTACAGGTTAACTAACCAAGGCTGTGTCTAGACTACATGCCTCTGCCGTCAGAGGCATGTAGATTAGACACATAGGCAAAGTCAAATGAAGCCGCGATTTAAATGATCGCGGCTTCATTTAAATTTACATGGCTGCCGCGCTGAGCCGACAAACAGCTGATAAGCTGTTTGTCCACTCAGCGCGCTAGTCTGGATGCTCCCCTGCCGACATCAAAGCCCTTTGTCGGCAGCCCTGTTATTCCTCGTGGGATGAGGTTTACCGGGGCTGCCAACAAAGGGCTTTGATGTCATCAGGGGAGCGTCCAGACTAGCGTGCTGAGGACAAACAGCTGATCAGCTGTTTGTCGGCTCAGCACGGCAGCCATGTACATTTAAATGAAGCTGCGATCATTTAAATCACGGCTTCATTTGCCTTTGCCAAAACAACAAATCTACATGGCTCTGTCGATGGAGCCATGTAATTTAGACGTACCCCAAGTGTAGGAGAATGGACCACGTGTATCTGGAGGCACTATATAACTCTACAGTACATATTTACAACATTCCATTCTAATGATTTTCCTCATACAATAATTATGGAAGACCTCCGAGTAGTGTTTTTAATTAACCTATCATTCAGAAATATTATTTATATTGAATTCAAAGAGGCAGTATAGTCATTAATCATACTGACAAATGTAATACATATCATGTAAAGGGGAAAGTAGGTAGTAATATTATGTATAACATTTATATATCAACCATATATTTTAGGAATTTTGTCTGTTTGTTTAATCAAAAACTCCTTCTAACCAAAAAGGTAGGAGCTAGGACTACCAAATTTTGTATACAGCTTCCTTTTATCACAGCTTAAAGCAAAGTAAAGGTTTGGTTATGCCAGGAAAATGGGATGTGCTTTGAATGGGATTGCTTCTCATAAAACCAAACAGAAAAGAAATAAAATCACCAAATCAAATACAGTCTTCAAAATTAACATAACTGAATGTATGTTGAAACAGACTGAACTAAGATGAGCCAGTAAAATAGAAAAAACCTGGAATAGGAATACTTTTCAATGAACCTTACAGAAAAGAGTTAAAATGGAGACATTTTTAGTATTGCAATTTTGGCACAGCTAAATCAATGCTTATGGGTATGGTATTTTTGGTCTTGTAACATTAAGATTTTATTTTTCCTATATTGGCCACTAGCAGATTTATCCCATGTTACTTGGCTCCTTACTTTAAAAAAAAACTGTACATGCTTTATTTAAATGATTGTATTTTTCAAAAATACAGTGAAATTTTATAAAGTTAATATTTATTTTTATATCTTTAAAAAGATACTAAAGGTATGGGAGTCGCCTATTTTTCACACAGGGGAGTTTGGCATGTAAAAAGTTTTCAAAGCCTTGAGCAAGGCTGGGTCCTCACTTGGTCCAAATGTCATGTCCACTTCTTGAATCAAAAAGAAGCCACTGAGTCAATTCATAACTCTGCTTCTATGCCCCCAAGACTTTATTGCCAAGCTTCCTGGAACAGGACAAACTAGTAAAGGCTCTTTCCCCAGGGGCCCGGCTTAAAAGTTTGTGTGTCTGAATAACCAGTTTTGCAATACTGCATTAATCAAGCCCTTCAAAATATTTCTAGTTCCCGATGGTGATGTGGTAATGCTCCCCTGGAAGTAGAGCAAAAACCCCATAGATAATACATATGATTGCAATTATTAGTCATAGGTATATTCTCCTTCTGCACTCCTATGGCTCAAGTGACTGCAGCAAAAGGATAGAAATAGTTGGAAAAAATCCAAGATTTTTAAAAAGTACACTCTTTAAAGTATGTTGTTGGGTTTTGGTTTCTGTTTTTTTCAAAATTCCAACTTTTATATTGACCCTCTCTATACCTGGTATAAACATGAAACTTTCCATTTATATTGAGGGATGGTGGTTATAAAAATTAAAATGTTTGACAAAAAACTGCCAAATTGAAGTTTGAAACTGCACTACTAAAGAAAAGCGTATTGTTTTTGTATTCCCATGCTCTCTCCACACCAACAGTGGAGTAGAAGAGGGTGCAGGGGGACAAGACCCTTTTAAAGAAGTTGGGGCCAGTTCACCAGCCTTGTCAGCTGCCTCCCCAGGTGCTAGGATATTCAGAAGGCAGCTTTCTCAGCTTAGTTGATAGGGAGACATGCAGAGAAGTGGAGGACTTTTTAAAAATAATCCAGAAGGAAATTCTAAGAGGCTTTTGGTGTTGGGCCCAGGGAAGTGGCCTAGAGATAGATGCAGAAGACACCCCAGTAAAGGACTGTGGGAAAGACAAAGAGACTGAACAAGGTAGAAAGTGATAAGAAAAATAAGGCTATTGAGGAAGGTCGTGCAAAAAAACCCCACCAAAAAACCAAAACCTAGACACAAGGTGTGCAAGAACTATTCTCAAGGCCCAGTGTGTGAGAGAGGGGGTGGTTGTTGGTTATTTTGTGTGTGAGATTTTTTTTTTTCTGAAAGAGGTGAACTCATTAGACTTAGCTTTGCAAAGTCTCTTCAGCAATCCAACCTCCTGTGGTAAGTGGAGTACACAATTTTAAGCTTTGCTTGCAAGTTATCTTTGGATTAGCTGAATAAATTACATTTTGTGGCTCTTTCTATAAATGCCCTTCATCCTTCACCCCACTCCTATATAAAGTTTTCCCCCTCCCAAGATTAATTGACGTCTACAACATGCTCCATACACTGGTGGGTTTTTCACCATTTTTACACCAAAAGAATTCCATTGGGGTCAATGGATTTTCACTGATCTATGGTTTGAATGATGTAGTGAAGAAGCAGGTCTTATGAATGTATTTTTTCATTAGAATTTTTATTATCTTTCTCTTTCCTCCTTTTATCACAGGCTCTGTATTTGATTTTCACTTTGCCCTGTCTACTCTGTTTCACTACTCTACCTTCTCTCCTTTTGTGTTCGGTCTATCTTCAGTGGGCTTGAATGCACTAATGTTAAATTTTCATTTTAACTTTCAAATTCATAATGTTCTGGTAAATTTGAAAACTGTTGTCTGAGTGCATTCTCTGCCTGTTTTTACCCCCTTCCTGCCTCAAATATAGTCCAGAAAAAAAACTGTTGATCCAGGGAGGCTGACTGGTTGTACAGGTAGTCCCCGGGTTACGTACAAGATAGGGACTGTAGGTTTGTTCTTAAGTTGAATTTGTATGTAAGTCGGAACTGGTACATATTGTAGGGGAAACTCTAGCCAAACATTTCTCCAGAACTCAGTTTTATTCTCCCACACCTCACTTCCCTCAGTCCTTTATTCTCAAGCTGAGGTGTCTGCTGAGAAAAGCCGCTCCACGTCTCCCTGGTCTGCTGGGGGCGGCGCTAGCTTTGCGTCTCCCTGGTCTGCTGGGGGGAAGCAGCTAGTGCGGGGTTGCCTCACCCCGTTTGTAAGTAGGGATCTGATGTAAGTCGGATCCATGTAACCCGGGGACTGCCTGTATAGTGTTAGCCTTCCTCCCTGCTTCCTGCTGCTGTATTGTGTGCAACATTTTTATTATGCAGATATTTCTGTCTGTGTAGTCAGGAGTCAGGCAGAAACTTTATCATCTTGTATTCCAAGAGATTGTAAGTGTATAGTAGTTCAAGAATTCTCAAAGGAGGCAGGTTGCAAGAAATCAGAGTGGACCGTGTTCATATTTATTTCATATTTAGTTTCCAGCAAAAATTGTCATGACTATTAACAATGAAAGAGAAGAACCTACCTTGACATTCTGGAAAGCATTTACAAGAACAGTAGTAAATTTTCAAACTCTGGAAAATATTACTCCCTGGATAGTGCGTGATCATTTAATGCTCATATCTTTTACAGTCTTGCTATTTATATTCAGCTCCACTAGTCCCTTGGTGACTTCTGAACTCATTAGCAATTTTCAAAATTGAAGGAAGCTGTTTCAGAAAGCTGTAGGCATTCGATATAGTTATATTTCATTGATCTTACAATGTTAATGCACATCTAGTTCAAAATGTAATGAATAGGCTTGGAAATTTAAGTTTACATTATGCTTTATCCATTTAACTTTTAAGTACTATGACTGTATTTTCAGATGGTTGGTTGTGCATCTTATAAATTCAGGCAGGAATTATGTACAACGTGAAGAAGAATCTTAATAGAGATATGATAAGGATTTCTAGAATTAACAGTAATAAATACAGTGCTTCATATTCACTTTGGAAGCCTAATCCCTAAAAATTACTATACTAAGTGTAAATATGACAGTAGCAAAACTTTCACAAGTGTGTTAATAAATGGAATAACTCCATGAAAAAAGTGATTGAAGTTCAAAAAGCACCTGAACTCTAATTAAATTCAAAAAAGCACCTTAACTTCTTTCAACAGGAAGAGAGAGAGAGAGCATATGATAAAAGAATAGAGGTGGGATTCAAATCAGTCTTAAAATAGGCAGTCAATTGAAGTCAGGAACTTCACTTTCCAAGATTCTCTTATTTTAAAAAAAAGGTTTTAAAACATAATATTTAAATCTTGCTGCCCCTGGAAATGAGAACCCAGGATTATTTTGGAAATGTTCAAGTCCTTCTGACATGGTAATATCAAATATTTTTCATTAAAATATGTTTCCCATAAATTAAAAATCTGTTTTTCAACAAGACAAATATGTGTTTGTCATCATCCAACATACTGCGGTTTTAAATGTTAGAATAAAATCTGCAATGTTTTTCAGGCCGTATAATATTTTATTTCCTGAAGATTGTTAAAGTGATGAAAAAAATCAAATAAACTCATTTCCTGTTGGTTTTCTCTCTCCATTTATTCCTTCTAATGTGATTTGCTCCCACTTGTGCAACCCTCCCTGATCTTATATCAAATATCTCAGCAAGCCTCAGCATACTAGCCACTTTGGAAGTAAAGTTGATAGAGACATTTCTTGATTCTGCCCAGTAGGGTCAACTTTCTCTGAACTTGTCTACCAGCAATCTCTCTATGTGAAGCCATTCTGGACAGCAAACAATCAGCTGTGCTCCTTTTCACTCTTCCTTTCCATTACCATTATCTAATATAAGGGATGCCTTGCATGTTCAAAAGTTTTGGAGGGTTAGGCATGTTAATCTGTAATAGAAAAACCTTAAAAAAATACAATAGTCCTGCAGCACCTTAGGCTATGTCTAGACTACACACCTTTTTCGAAAGATGCTTTTTCAAAAAAAGCCTCTTTTGAAAAAGAACGTCTAGATTGCATTACATGGATTGAAAAAGTGATCTGCTTAATATAAGGGAGAGGGGCAGGAATTTGCAGAAGGTAATGTGGCTTAGAAGACAGCTCATCTTAGGAGAGGAGAACCAGCTGGAACTAACTGCATCAAGGGTCTTCTGGCAGTCAATATGAATAACTATGATTCCATGGATGGCTTTCCTCTGCATATTCCCTCTTTCAGTGTGCATCCTGATTAATCCAGTGTTGATCAGAATGTTCTAAGCAATCAATACACTCTGTGGAATGTACATTCACGGGAAAACAGATTATAAGAGAAAATGTCAGTCTACATACACCTCAGTTCCTTAAGTTCCACTAAACACCTTTACAAAGCAGAACTTCAAAGAAAAAGAACCAGTATGACAATGGAGAAACAAAGAACCACCATTACAATGGTAAGCAACTATTCTTCCTTTTTTGAGTTGACAACCAATGGGACTCTATTGAGCAGTACAACCATAGGAAAAATGAGCTGGGGATATATTGATAGATATCACAAAGCTTCTATAAATACCAAGTCTGCATAATATAATGTATCAAAGAAAAGCTTGATATTGATAGGAATCTGATGGGCCAGAGACCTCCCTGGTGCCAAGACAGACTTCAGCACCGAGGAACTGTCAGAGAACCTGTTGCCAATGACTCCCCATAACTGACAAGCTCAGAGGAAAATGCCAGCCTTTTTGGTGATGGACAACACTGGAATTGTAAACCAATACCTTATCTTGACAATGAAGGCCTTTACTTTCCCTGATTTGGAGTGGCTGGAAGTCACTGAAAGCATATTCTACCTCTACATATCATTTGGGGCTTGACACAAGGATAGATGAGTTGATCTGGGTCATGAGGAAAGCCTTTTGGTCTAAGATGGGAAGGCTTCAAATAACTACTACATGGAAATGGCCACTCCAAGACACATCTGGCAGCAGGGTCTTTCAAGTAACTGGAGGAACATGAAACATGATTTTTAAATGCATTTTTTGATGCTGAAAGCATTTCTAGATGGCAACATCAACAATATACACACAATCATTTTGATCTAGCTAATTTGAAGAATGATAGCAGTGAAGCTGTGGTTGCACTGGCTAGGGTTAAGTATTAAATATAAGTCTACCCAAAACTTTTGATACTCAGGCAGCTATCCCATGCCTTCACTTCATAGCCTCTTTGGTACTGTTGTTTGAATTATCTACTTTGGGAATTTCTACATATTCTGCAGTCACATGTCCTGCTTTATGTGTAGATAAACACTGAATGAAACACGATGACCCGAAACTGGGCTGTCCCATGAATTTACATTGTTCAAGAGTATACAAACTGACTACATATTACCTCAGCCAGCACAACAAAATCAGAGGAGACAGTTGGATAAAAAAGAAGTTTCTCTAAGTATAGAGCAACAATCTTTTTCCTTGCAGCTAACTTTAGAAAGGAGAAATAGTATATAGACTCATGACATCCTAACCACTTCTTCTAATGTTCAGTAGGCACAAGGGGTGCCTTCCTCCACTTCTGGAGTCTCAATAAACAAATGGGATGTAAAGATTCTGCTTTGAAGAAGAAATCTTCCTTTCTCTCAGCAACGTGTTCTCCAGAGGCTTCTTAAAAATATTTAGAATATAATCTTCCTACTCCCAAAATTGGGGATTAGCCAATGATAAAAGGGTAAAAAACTGTGATATTTGAATACATTTAATTTAATATGCAACCTCCATGAGATTTAGGAACAAAATTTTGCGGAGAGATTTACTGTTCACTATCTCATCCAAAAAGAATTAATATATTACATGAGAGATAGATCAGACAATTAATTAAAATGAAAAATGGCAGATAATAACTTAAACTGATTCTCTACCACTAACTGAATGGAGTTTTAATTAATTTTACGTCAGCAAAAGGAATTCCTAAAGTTACTAAATGATGCAAAAATTAATATTGTATCAATTAATCTGTTTCATAACCTCCATCTTCTCTTGAAGATATTTAACTCTCTGAGTGTCTTATTTAAAGAAGGACAACCCAGTTTTACTTTAGGAAATATCTACAGAAATAAAAAAGTAATTTGGTAATTGAAAATATTTGAGAATGTTGAAAGTTTGACAATTAAAGTTATTCTTTATTTGCAGCTTAAGTTTCTAAGGTGATGAGCTTTGAAAGATTAAGTGGGGAAGAAGGAAGCTGGCTCTGTGATGTGCCGGTTCTCTGTCTGTGGCAAGCTCCCCTTCCTGTTCCCAGAATAATGCATACTGAGGCCACTGCCTTTGATCTCAGAATTTGCAATGCATTTGATCTCTAAATCTGGGCAGTAACATGGAATACGCTCTCCTGTCTGTATCATGACTCTGCCAGCTGCACTTAACTCAAATGGTGTTTTGGATTCTGCTGAACTTGCTGATTTTACATTTAAAAGGAATTTTAACTCATTCGATTCTGATCCTGGTGAAGGTTAGCTATATTTCTGTTCAATAAATAAATTCTTGATCATTCCTTTTGGACCTAGTCCTGAATGTTATGCATTCCAGAATTCCAACTCCAACTCAGGGAAAGCTGGACTAGCTTAAATAATTGGGCTGATAATACTGATGTTATTTTCAATTGTGATGTATAGGAGGAATGCTGTGCTTAATCCACTTTTGCATGGACTATCTTAAATTAAATGCTGCAACTTGCCTAGGCAACTATCCAATGACCCACACAGATAAGTTATTGGAGAAATGGGAATGCGCCTAGTTCATCTCCACCCTAGACTTAACCAAGGGATACTGGCAAGGACCTCTGGAAGAGACAGCCAAGAAAAGGTCAGCCTTCATTACATATATGGGGCTATATGAATGTAATATTCTCTCTTTCAGGCTACACAATGAACGAGCAACCTTCCAAAGACTTGTAGATAATCTGCAGGCAGGATTTGGTTAATTTGCAGTAGCCTATTTTGATGATGTAGCTGTATTCTCTGATTTATAGGCAAAACACGTAGAATACCTCATTAAGCAAATGATGAATATGCAAATAAGTTTCTGGTCTTCCCAAAGCCGTCAGTGCCAGCTTTAGCAAAACTTTTGATATGGTCACCCACAATATTCTTGCTAGAAGTTAAGGGAATATGGATTGGATAAGTAGACTGTAAAATGGATAGAAATCTGGCTAGACCAGGGTTTCCCAAACTTTTTACTTTAGTTGGAACCCATTTTTTTTAGTACTGTTTTTTGCAGCCCCAAAATATAAATGCATATTAAAAAAAGAATGAAAAATGAATACATTTTCACTGTGTATTACTTATTCACAATAATAACAGTACATAACATAAATCTTAATTACAATTTAACCAGTAGACTTTTAACAGTTGTAAAGTTTGTTTATTTATAATTGAATGAGTTGAATATAAGTAATTTGTGTGCACTTTTTAGCTTTTAAATAACTAAAAAGAGAACTAATGGGAAGGGTGATGTTGTTTTGCATCACATAGCAACTTTATGTCAGGAGCAAAAGAAGAAAGTTTTATCCTCAAATCTGTTCAACATTGAATCTATTTCTATATTTATTTTTGAAGAAAACCAAAGATGAGAAACTAGTTTCACACTTATATGTTGTGACGAAAGGCATTAAGAATTTGACTACTTTTTCAGATAAATATGAATATTCATTTCTACAGCTCAACCAAAAATCAATCAAGGAGAGTTTATCAAAGTTCTCTTTTAAGGCAGAGTCACAGGAAAGTTCAATTAATGAATCCACTTCTGATGCACTCAATTATAGTATTTATTCATTTTCGGTGTCAACAGTAAATGGGTTCTTAATCCACATTTTACTGCCATCAATTGGAAGAAAATATTCATTTAAACTTGATGTTAGCCCCAAGCGGTGTTCTTGGATTGCTGCAGAAATCGCATCTGAGATATTAGTTTCAGCATATTTTCTTGTAATTCAGTTAAAGTACAAAAAGACAAAGTTTGTCTTGTTAACTCGCTGTGCCCATAAACGAAGTTTTTTAATTGTTGCCTCAACTTTTTTGTGAACTTTGAAAATACTACTTTTAGTGCCTTGTAAATTCACACTTAAATCAATTAAAAGACAAAATATGTCACATAAGTAAGCCACCATTGTTAACCAATCAAATCCATGAAACCTGTCTTTAAATGTAAATATAACATCTTTTGCCAATGGAGGGTGTTACTCCAAGAACAATAAAACTTCTTCCTTCATTTCAAAGAGTCGTTTCAGAATGTTTCCTTTTGACAGCCATAGAATCTCACAGTGTAGTAAGAACAAAATACAGGACTATGTAGCACTTTAAAGACTAACATGATGGTTTATTAGATGATGAGCTCTCGTGGGCCAGATCCACTTCCTCAGATCAAATAGTGGAAGAAAATAGTCACAACCATATATACCAAAGGATACAATTAAAAAAATGAACACATATGAAAAGGACAAATCAAATTTCAGAACAGAAGGAGGATGCGGGGGGGGGGGGAAGGTAAATGTCTGTGAGCTAATGATATTAAAGGTGATAATTGGGGAAGCTATCTTTGTAATGGGTAAGATAACTAGAGTCTTTGTTAAGACCCCAGTGTAAAGTGTCGAATTTTAGCATGAATAACAGTTCAGAGGATTCTCTTTCAAGTGAAGTTTTAAAAGGCTTTTGAAGCAGGATGCAGGTAATTAAGTTGTTGAGACAATGTCCTTTCTGGTTGAAATGGCAAGAAACTGTTTTTCTTTGTGATCCTGTCTAATATCTGTTTTGTGAGCATTGATCCTTTGGCGAAGTGTCTGAGACGTTTGTCCAATGTACATAGCAGATGGATACTTTCGGCACATGAAAGCATAAATTATATTTCTGGATGCGCAGGAATATGTGTTCTTGATCTTATAACTCACTTGGTTAGGTCCAATAATGGTATCAGCAGAGTGAATATGTGGCCAAAGCTGGCAACGGGGTTTGTTGCAAGGGAAGGTACTAGGGTTGGTATTAGTGTGGTATGTCCTGTGGTTGTTGGTAAGAATCATCTTGAGGTTAGGTGCTTGTCTATAGGAGACTATGGGTCTGTCTCTCAGAGCCTCTTGGACTTTAGTATCCTGTTCCAGTATAAGCTGTAGTTTATTGATAATGTGTTGGACAGGTTTAAGTTGGGGGATGTAGGTGATGACAAGTGATGTTCTATTGTTGGTTTTCTTGGGTCTGTCTTGAAGTAGATGGTTTCTGTGTATTTGTCTGGCTCTTTCAATTTGCTTTTTTATTTCTCCGGGTGGGTAGTTGAGGTTTATAAATGCTTGGTAGAGATCCTGAAGTTTCTGGTCTCTGTCAGTGGGATTAGAGCAGATGCGGTTGTATCGAAGGGCTTGGCTATAGATCATGGATCGTATGATGTGTTCTGGATGGGAGCTGGAACCATGTAGGTAACTGTATGAGTCAGTGGGTTTTCTGTAGAGAGTGGTGTCTAATTTTCCACTGTTGATTTGTACTGTAGTGTCCAAGAAATGGATCTCTCATGTAGAATGGTCCAGGCTGAGGTTGATGATGGGGTGTAGGTTGTTAAAATCTCTGTAGAATGTCTCCAGTGTTTCTTGGCCATGCGTCCAGATCATAAAGATGTCATCGATGTAGCGTAAGTAGAGAAGGAGTAAAAGGGGACGGGAGTTGAGGAAACGTTGTTCTAGAATGTTACCTGTTCTCCAAAAACTCATGAATGGATTTACTGGTTCCCTTGTCAAAAAGTTTGGGAACCCCTGCTCTAAACAATTCCTTTTGGCTTCCCTGTTTCCTTTCTCCTTTGGCGAGTTGGGCAGGCAGCAGTTTTGGTAAAAATATATCAGACATGCCTCCATCCTAAAGGTGTTGGCATTACTGAGGTGATCAATCCCCCCGTGTTTTGTTGTGGATTTTCCAGAGAAAATACTGGTGTTTTCCATAGGTTACCCACATCTCCCAGTCATAGCTGAGACTTGGAATTAACATGTATTTCTCAACTAAAAGTCTTAAATGTGTTCAGATATTGTGAACACTCGGCAAGTCAGTCTGCCAAAGGCAAGGCTGGCCTTGAATTTTGATATCTATGGCTTCAGCAGAATGGCTTGTGTGAAATTTGGAAGAGCAGCTCAAAGAGACCTCTCTCCTTTACTTAAGGGCTATGTCTAGACTACATGGCTCCATCAAAGGAGCCATGTAAAATAGTTTATTCACCATAGTCAAAGAAGTGGGGATTTAAATAATCCCTGCTTCATTAAAATAAAAATGGCCACCATGCTGTGCCGACGATCAGCTGATCCGGCACAGCGTGGCAGTCTAGACGTGGCGTGGTCGACAAGGGAAGCCTTTGTCGACTGCTCCAGTATACATCATGAAACCTCAGCCTGCGGCTACTTATTGCTTCAAGTGCCTTCAAAAAATGAGGGAGATTCTTGTGTTGTGTGTTACTTTTATTTAAAAGTTTTTCTGGGTGTTATTTTAACAGGTAAGTTAATCTCTTAGGCTGTGTCCAGACTCAGGGGTTCTTTCGAAAAAAGTAGCCTTTTTTCAAAAGAACTTCCCCTGCGTCCAGACTCAAGCCGCGTTCTTTCGAAATTAAATCGAAAGAACGCGGCTTTTCTTTCGACGGCTGTACAGCTAATTTTACGAGGAAGAATGCCTTTTTCGAGGGAGATCCGTCGAAAGTAAGTGAGTGTGGACGGGGGGAGCCCTTTTTTTCGAAAGTATTGGCCTCCAGGAAGAAGCCCTGGTGGACAGTCTGGGCCATGGGTTGCACGTCTGTGGTTCCTGGCTGCAGCCATTCCTTAAAGGAACAGGCACCCTCACAGACACTTGTTGCAGAGAAGGAGCCAGAGCACACGGCAACTTTGCTGCAGCATGTCCCAGCCCCAAGACCGTCCTGGCCCTTCCACCGAGCCTTCTGGAGACCCAGCCAAGGGCTCCAAATGCCGGGCACCATCCTGGTCTGGCCCAGAGATCAAGAGCCTGTTGGAGCTCTGGGGAGAGGAGGAGGCCTTACAGGCCCTCAAAAGCCGACGGCGAAATGCTGACATTTATGGCCGCATGGCTGAAGCCCTGGCCCAGAAGGGCCACTACCCCCGCACCCAGGACCAGGTGCGCTCCAAGGTCAAAGAGCTGCGCCAGGGGTACGTTAAGGCCAGGGAGGAGAGCTCCCATTCTGGGGCAGCCCCCCACTACTGCCCCTACTACCCCGAGCTGGCGGTTTGTCCAGTCATGCTTGGCAGACCCCGTGGTGGACGCTCCAGAGCAGGAGCCAGAGCACTCTGGAGATGGGGACATGGTCCCAGAGGAGGAGGACAGCGAGGAGACGGCGACCCTCACCATGGAGCCAGTCACCCAGACCTCAGAGGCCTCCCAGGCGTCATCTGGCGCAGGAGAGGAAGCAGCAGGTGAGTACAGTGAGTTTGTGTCACACCCGGGGGGGGGGGCGGAGGTTGGTGGGTGCACAGTGGGTGATGCACAAGGGAAACCTGTCATGCTCAGGCTGATGCCCAGGTCACACAAACACAGTGTGACCTTCAGAATGTCTGATTCCCCTGTCTCAAGGGAGAGGGCATGCCCTTTTGGACAGCTGTTGCACACATGACTGATTGTGATAGAAATGTAGCCGTGTTACTCTGATCTGAGGAAGTGGGTCTGGCCCAGGAAAGCTCATCCCCTAATAAACCATCCTGTTAGTATTTTAAGTGCTACAGAGTCCAGTTTTTAGGACTGATTGTGTCTTCTTCTTTTCCTCCACAGCCAGACCAGCCGTGGAAGAGGGCCGCAGCACCCCAGCCCCAACTCCATCTCCATCTCGGGGACATGGGAGCCGTAGACACAGGCGTGTCTATGCGGACATCCTCAGGCAGCACGTTGAGGCCGTGAAGGAGCTGAACTCCATCCTCAGAGAGAGGGCGGAGGCAGAGGATCGCTGGCGTGACCGGCTCATGGACGAGCTGGTCCTGCAGCGCACGTCCCTGTGCGCCACTCTGAGGGAGGTCTGCGGCTTGCCTGCTCCTATGCCTGGTCCTGCTCCTCCAGCATCCCATGACCCCACGCCACCAAACCCCCCTTCCACAACAGCATCCCTTTCCCCCCTTGGACCTCCCTCTCCCCCATCCCCCTCAGTTCCCCAGCCCCTCTCTCCCCCTGGCCCTCCTCTCCCCCAGGCTTCCACGTCCCAAGAGCACCCCAGCCAGCCAACCAACAGGTGCACCACCCGATCCCGCAGCCGTGGAGCACCCCAAACACGAGGCCCAGGCAGGAGAGGGAAATCTGGCAAGCCCTGTGCAACCTGATCCCCTTCCCCCCTCCAGGTTTCCAGTCCCCTTCCCTCCTCCAGGTTTCCAGTCCCCTTCCCCCCTCCAGGTTTCAAGCACCCCCATCACCCCAGTTAAACAAAGGGTTCAACAAAATGTTTCTTTATTGTAAATAGTTTTGTCAACAACAAAAATGAAAAAAAAATTTGTTATGTTTGCAACATTTATACTATTGTTTGATAATATGTACAAAAAGTAAACAGAACATTTTATTTTGAAACACACCCTGGTGTAACTGATGTGTCCAAACAGGGTCAGGAGATGGGTTGTGGAGGGAAGCTTCTATTGGGCCAGGGCCCAGTCCCCAGGCAGAAGCCCCTCAGTACACTCAGTCTCAGTGGCCTCCACTGGAGAATTGCTCCCGGAGGGCCTCCCGGATGCCAACAGCAGACCGGTGATCCTGGCAGATGGCAGCTGTCCGGGGCTGGGCAAAGAGCCTCTCCTGGCCATCAGCAGCTCTACCCCACCCTGGTAGGAAGGCATCCCCTTTCCTCTCCACGAGGTTATGGAGGACGCAACACGCGGCCACCACCTCAGGGATGTTGCTCTCCCCCATGTCGAGGCGTGTGAGCAAGCACCGGAATCTGCCTTTTAAACGGCCAAACGCACATTCCACCTGGTTGCGAGCCCAGTTAAGGTGAGCATTAAACTGCTCCTTGCTCGCATCCAGGTGGCCGGTGTAGGGCTTCATCAGCCACGGCATCAGGGGATAGGCGGCATCAGCCACTATGCACACCGGCATGTGCACATCCCCAACCGCAAACTGGCGATGGGGGAAAAATTTTCCTGCCTGAAGCCTCCAGTACAGGTACAAGTTTCTGAAGATGCGGGCATCGTGTGCCCGCCCTGACCACCCAACACAAATGTCCGAAAACTGTCCACGATGGTCGACCAGGGCCTGGAGGACCATAGAAAAGTATCCCTTTCTGTTTATGAATTGGGCTGTTCGATGGGGCGGTGCACGGATTGCAATGTGTGTCCCATCGAGCGCTCCTCCGCAATTCGGGAAGCCGAGGGCAGCAAAGCCGGCCATGACGCTGTCCAGATCTGGTAGACAGATGAGCCTGTTGAGCAGCTCCAAATTGATGGCCCTCACCTCCTGTGGAACGAGACAGACAACAAAATGTTAGAAGGGGTGCCTTATCTCTTAGGAGGAGAACCCACCGCCCACCTTCCCTCTCAAACCCCCGGGAATCCCCTCCTCAGAACCGCCCCCCCACAATTCAGGGTGAGTGGAGGAGCTCCCTCCCACTCCCACTCCACTTGGCCCTTCCTGACAGTCTCCCTTCCCCCCACCCCAAACTGTGACTGTCCCCAGACAATGACTTACCTCCATCAAGACGGCCCCAACAGTAGATCTCCCCACTCCAAATTGGTGTCTCACGGAGCGGTAGCTGTCGGGGGTTGCCAGCTTCCAGAGGGCAATGGCGACCCTCTTTTCCAGGGGGATAGTGGGCCACAGGTGGGTGTCTTGCCGTTGCAGAGCAGGGGCGAGCCAGGTACACAGCTCCTGGAAAGTGGTCTTTCTCATCCGGAAGTTCCGTAGCCAGTCTTGGTCATCCCAGATCTCCATCACGAGCCGGTCCCACAAGTCAGAGCTGGTGTCAAACCTCCAAACACGCCTGTCCACAAAAAAGTTTGGAGGCAAGGGCAGTGCGGCTGCTTGACGGAGGAGCCCCTCGTACCTCTGGTCTGGGTCCAGCTCGGGAAGTAGCCTCATGACAGTGTCATGCAGATGCAGCAACAGCTGCAGTATGGTGGTGTGGGGCCATCGCCTGCCCAGGGGCAGCTTTGGCTCCATGCCAAAAAAAAGGGTCTCAAAGCAAAAAACCTCAAAAGAAAAAAGCTGCTGGGGTGTCCCAGGAAGCTGAGCACTCCAAACCAGCACTGCAATGCCTTGCTTACTTCCTCGAAGGACAGCAAAGGCAGCTGCAGGAGCAGAGCAACGGGTGTTCAGGGGCGTCCCTTTAACCACGCGTCTCTGCAAAAGGCAGGCAGGCAGCACCCGGAAGGAAATGCTGCCCCCATGCCCTGGCAGAAGCAGTTCCGGGTGGCTTTCAATTTCGAAAGAGCATCCAGCAGTCTGGACGCTCTTTTTCGAAAAAGCGGATCGATATTTCGATCCGCGCATTGTAGTCTATACGCGCTCTTTCGAAAGAGGCTCTTTCGAAAGATGCTTTCGAAAGAGCCTCTTTCGAAAGAAGCCTGCAGTCTAGACATAGCCTTAGGGTATGTCTACACAGCAAAGTTATTTCAAAATAACCAAACTGTTATTTCGAAATAGGGGAGGGCTTATTTTGAAATTGGTAAACCTCATTTCACAAGGAATAGTGCCAATTTTGAAATTGCTATTTCGAAATAAGTGCTGTGCAGACACTTATTTTGAAATAAGGGGCCTCCAGCCCTTCCCAGGGTGCCCTGGTGGCCACTGTGGGCACAACCAAGAAAACTCCTCTCCCTCTCCCTGGAGCTTTTGAAGGGGTAGATTCTTGCCACATTGCCTGTGCCAGCTCCAAGCCTGCCAGCCCAGAGACAGCAGTTGCTTCACCTGATCCAGTGGCCTCAGCATGAGCCAAGCAGCCAGTGCCAGCCAGCCCTCCACAACTCCCTAGTACCAGTCTGCTAGCTCCCAGGAGCCTGCTATGGGCTGGAAAAGGCAGGCACCTGCCTGGTCCAGTGAGGAGATCGGGGACCTAATTCAGGTTTGGGGGATGCCTCCAACGTCCATGATCTCTGCACTAAATGGAGGAATGCAACCATCTAAAGGCGAATGGCTGCCAGCCTGGGCACCAAAGGCCACATGCAAACCCAGGAACAGGTTGTCATGAAAATAAAGAAGCTGCACCAGGCGTATGCCAAGGCTACAGGGAGCAGCTCCCAATCAGGGTCAGATCCAGATCCCTGCCCCTATTTTGATGCCATGGACCGCATCCTGGGGGACAGGACGTTCCGTGCCCCCCAGATGGTCATGGACCCTGGGGCAGAGCTTGCTGCCTCCTGCTGTTCCAGCCCCTGCTGCCTCCCCAGCTACCGCTCCTCCTCTCACTCCTCCTCCCCGTCCCGCTTCTTCCTCCCCACACTCCCAGGCATGCTGAGGCCCCCACACCTGCAGTGCTGGGAGACAGTTGGGCCGGCAAAACCCCCAAACCTGAACCCTGAGCTTCTCCTCCCCCTTCCTCTTCTTGCCTCCCCCTGCCAGCTCCCCACCTCTCTGCCCCCAGCCTGTCCCTCCTTTATCTTCACTGGCGGGTTAGTGCATGCGGGGGCCCAGCCCCAAACTGGAGCGGGTGGGGGAAGATGCAATACAAGCTCCCCCATCCTCCCAGGTTTGGGGCCTTGCTGTGCAGCAGCAGCGGAGCTGGAGGGGACAGGGCACAAATTTTGCCTTTGCCCCCGGGCACATATCACTATGCCTCTGACCTCCAGGAAGAAATCACAGCCAGTGTAGGCCAGCCTGTCCAGTACTGTCTGTGATTTGGGGGACATGTGATGGTTAGGAGGAGTGCTGGCCAATACTTGGTCACTAATGGGTTAAACTCAAGTAGCTAAGGATGTTGGCAAGGAGCTGATGGCTGATGATTGTGTGTTCTATTTACACAGATTGAGAGAATACATGATGTGACATTTAAGAGTTATTTTGGTGAATATCTGTAATAAAAGCATCAGGCTCAAAAAGAAACACTTGGTGGGAGAGTTTCCCTTCACACAGATAACTAAAATTCTCTGGACTAATTTGGATGATCAAATGAGAACAAATTCAGTTCCCTTCATTTCAAACAATGGATTATGCCGCACCTACTCCATTTCAATGTCTGCTGTCTATTACCTTATTCACAGAAGTTAACAGGTGTTAATTAGTGTTAGTATGCAACAGCAAATATATCCAATTGTGTGACCCTTTGTTCTCTTCAGGCTAATTCCTTGCTTTAATGTGGTTGTCAAACCAGTCTTATTTTTAAATATGGTTTGAAATGTTGATGCTTATTAAACGCATTATGTTTAACTTTAATTATTGCACTTATTTTAAAATAACAATTTTGCTTGTTTACATCACCACTTAGAGGCCAATTAGGCAACATTACTATTCTTATACCAGGTTCTAGAGGATAAAAATTAAAATCTGAATAACATTTTATATTTGAAAAGGTAAGAACACTGAAAGGTTTGCAATTCAGAGTGCCTACCTTTTATGCTCTGCCTACATGTTTGTAAAACAGATTGTACTGGGGAAACTTTCCCAATTTTTTTTCTGACACACATGAACTGCATATATGGTGGTGATTTTGATGTGATAAGTTGAAGAGGTACTCAAATCAATCAATCATGAAATTCATCTGTGTTCTGCTCTTTAATCATATCTACCATGAGAAGTTTCTGTCTCACAAATGTGTGATATATGCTCTAAAATTACACTTGGGAGCATTTAATTCTAGGCCATTGTTCACTTCAAGGCCTGATATTCTCTCTTTTCACTAGGATAAAAATGAACACTTGGGAAGGAGAGAGTCCTCACTTTTCAGCGAACGGAAAGAAGAATCTAGTAATATTCTTACACAAGATATCTTGCATCCAGTAGCCTTAATAGATACACAAAACACTATGTAACACAACCTCATAAAGAGTGAAATGAAAAGTGTCACATCATCTACACCTCCACCACATGACATGTGCCTCACCATTACCACAACAACGATATATCACAGACGAGATGCAATAAGTTTCATTCTGCCCTAAGAGGTCTGCCAGCCTTCCAGCACATTCACGGAAATTGTGTGGGCTTCCCATTCCTGTGAAATTATCTTAGTAAAGCTAAAGAACAAGCCATTTTCAACTGCATGAGATGTGTCATGTAAAGAAGAGATAAAATTATTTCCTTTCATGGTAAGATATTTTTTCAAATGATCAAGTAATATATGAAGGGCTGCCACAGAAAAAATGCAAGTGCATTTTTTGCAGATTCGTTAGCTAATACACCTGCATATTCTTCTTTGGCTGTTATTTTTGATAGCACTTTTGATAACAAATCTGACATCACCTAACCATTGTGCAAAACTCTGTAGAAGCATGAGATATCACAGCACACACACACACAAAATTATAGTTAGGGTACTATCAGTTAAGTGAAGAAAGCATAATTCTATACTAACAATTTTGAAAGTTATTCAGCCCAACTCTTTATAAATTAAATGAAATGGTTATGCATTTCATATACTCAAAGTTCTCTTCTATGATATGGAAAGGACAACCAGCAAAATGTATCCACCTCAGCACTGGGGTTTTAAGATCTAAAAGAATGCTCTGGTTTTGTAGAACAAAACTAGGCAAAATACCATAGTTAGAAGCTAGATAGCACAAAGAGATCTATCATGGTCTCAGCCAATAACAGTCACTTTTTTCATCCATTCATTGATTTCTGAAGAACTGAAAAGATTTAAGTCCAATTTTCTGTGACAAGCCTAAGAAGTAGTACAGCATCTGAACTGGAAATTTCTCTCTGTCCAGGAACATAGACTTTCTAATGACAATTGCTACTTTCTTTCTGGGTGTTTAATGTTGTCTTGCTCAATTGCATAAGTCTGATAACCATATCAATCAGAGTACTTGAAAGTGCCATTGAAGTGTCTGATACAATGCTGAGATTATGAACATTTTTTAAAAAAACCTGACTGTAAAATAAATAGTTGGGTTTTCTTGACATGAAAAAATTGAATGCTTCTGCATAAAAAGTCATCCTCTGGAGAGCATCCAGATTTCCTGAGACAGAGCTAAGCTGTTTGGGAGAGTGGTTTACATTTCAGACATAATCTCTCAAATTCTTTTCAGTTTTAGATTTAAATGTCAATCAGATGTGGAGGGATAATAGCAGCAGAAGTAGTCAAACTGCCATTGAATGAGGATTGGCTGTCCAATGAATTCAGCATATTAAGGTCTTTATTAAAACTGTAGAAATTGCAAAGAAACCTAGTGGACATGAAAATGGTATGAAAGCCCAAACTATCTTAAACTATGTTCAGTTCATATTACTATGAAATATTCTGTGTGGCAAGTATTTTACATGCAAGACCTATAGGCTGATTTCAGGGATAGGATACAAGTGGGTCTTGTGAATATAGAACTGTGTAAAAAATAACTTTAAACTAGCATGTGTGTGTTATTACAACTTTGTTCAAGTTAGAGGAAATAAACAATATCCTCAAAACATTCCAAGGGAACCAGAAATATTCTGTGAAGAACATGTTAAAGCTATCCCTTGATCATTTGAATTTTCTGCCTAATGAAAGTAGTTGTAGCCTATATTCCAAGCTGAAAGCAAGATTCCTTCAAAGTTTAGCTTTTCTTATTTATTGCTGACCTTGTATTCAATGACTTTTTGTGTCTCTTAGGGCACATCTAGGGTACGTCTAGACTACATGCCTCTGTCGCCAGAGGCATGTAGATTAGGCTATCAGACATAGGAAAATGAAGCGGCGATTTAAATAATGGCCGCTTCATTTAAATTTACATGGCTGCCACGCCGAGCCCACAAACAGCTGATCAGCTGTTTGTCGGCTCAGCGCGATAGTCTGGACGCGCGGGTGGTGACATCAAAGGTATTTGTCAACCACCCAGGTATACCTCATCCCAGCTGATCAGCTGTTTGTCGGCTCAGCGCGGCAGCCATGTACAATTAAATGAAGCGTCGATTATTTAAATCGCCGCTTCATTTTCCTATGTCTGGTAGCCTAATCTACATGCCTCTGGCGACAGAGGCATGTAGTCTAGACAGCAGGCACTATTTTGGGATATGTCCCGTATTCTAAAATAGCGATTTCCACATCTTAACAGCTCTTTTGTTATTTTGAAATGCAATCAAAATAGCTTGTTATTCCGATGTCCCGGGAAATCTTGTTCCACAGGAATTGAGGGATTTGTCAAAATAGTGGTCTATTTTGAAATTTGGCACTGAATAGACATTGCCAAATTTTGAAATAGAGTATCTCAAAATAAGCTATGCAACTTGCAAATTGCATAACATATTTCGAGCTAGCACCGCTATGTAGACACACCTTTAGAGTTTGAGATTGTATTGATGTTGAACAAATTATTTAAAAATATAAGTTAAATATATGTTAATACACAGTTTTACTTCTTTGAACTATTAATTAACTTTAAAACTCAGTTTAATACTTTGCATTTGAATTCTTGGAACTTCTCCTTATGACCTGATTACTCTAAGTATTGGTGGAACAATCAGGCTCGTCCCCTTCAGAGGGAATTACAAATAGAAGTTATTTTCCTTAGTATAGGGAAAACTATAGGTGTCCAATGTGAGCTGGATTCTACGTTAGCTAGCTTGGCTCCTAAAGATGCTTCAGATGAATTTTTATTTCCCTAGAGATCACTTGAGAACAGGAATCAAATTGAATAGCGTCTGGCTGGAATTGGATCCAATTCTAAGAAATGTCTATGTTTACAATGGCAGGAAAAGATAATATAAAAGAAAGGGAGAGAGGAATGGGAGTGTTGGGCAGACAGCACTTGCTGAGCTTGCTGATTTTGAATTTGAAAAAATGG
This sequence comes from Pelodiscus sinensis, assembly GCF_049634645.1. Classification (NCBI taxonomy): domain Eukaryota; kingdom Metazoa; phylum Chordata; order Testudines; family Trionychidae; genus Pelodiscus; species Pelodiscus sinensis. Next base: position 38,428,645 of record NC_134713.1, read on the forward strand.
GCATACATTCATGTGGCCAGAGGAGAGTGTTCAAAAAGAGTCGGAAATAGGTGCAGTTTTATGCAACTCAATGACAGCTAAGACATAGTTTTGCTTGACCACAAAAATCATAGATTCATACTAGAACTGGAAGGGACCTTGAGAGATCATCAAGTTCAGTCCCCTGCCCTCACAGCAGGACCAAGCACCATCAAGATAATTCCTAACAGGTATCTGTATAACCTACTCTTAAATACCTCCAGGGATAGAGATATCACAACCTCCCTAGGCAATTGATTCCAGTGCTTAACCACCCTGACAAGAAGTTTTTTTCCTAATGTCCAACCTAAACCTCCCTTGCTGCAATTTAAGCCCAATGCTTCTTGTCCTATCATCTCAGGTCAAGGAGAACAATTTTTCTCTTGGTATCTTGTAACACCCTTTTAGGTACTTGAAAGCTACTATCATATCCCCTCTCTGTCCTCTCTTTTTAAAATTAAACAAACTCAATTATTTCAGTCTTCCCTCATGGGTTACATTTTCTACATCGTCAATCATTTTTTTTTCTTTCCTGAAATGTGGTTCCCAGAACTGGACAGAATACTCCAGTTGAGGCCGAATGAGCACAGAGTAGAAACATTCCTGCTATCAATGGATCATAATCCACCTACATTGATATCTATATCACTATCTTTCAGGACAGCTATATTTTTCCAGAACAGCTTAGAGCTAAGATCCTGAGAACTGTATTTTTAAGTAACAGGCTTGATTTTGTAATAAGCTATAGAACTAGCATAGTCTATCTTCAGTACATACTGAGTAAACAGTAAGGTTAATGTATAAATAACTGCTGTTCCTCTTAAAGAAAGTACTAGTAACTGTGAAATAAAGATAGTTTTTACCATTTATATAGGTCTTATAAAATGTAAATGAGGTGGTCAAAAAGAAATCAAGAATTAATTTTTTAAAAGTTACAGGGTAAGAATCTGTAGAATTTAATATGGGGAAATATTTGTGAGTTTAAAACAGTGTATTGACCAAGTATTTAGGAAAATAAAACAAAGATTATTTTTAATATTTATTGACTTCAATAAGCGGCTAACTGGAGTATGTATCAATGGATTAGAGAATTAGCTATTGTTTGTGGACAGATACATGGGCAATAACAAACTATTAGTAAGCACTACAAAAATTATTTAAAATGGAAATCAGATGCTCAGCTATATATTAGTCAATATAAAAGCATTTAGCAAAGAAGGTAGGGAATTTATTAATGTTTGCATATTTTATTTAATAGTTAATGCATGATTGTGGAGCAGCCTGTCTTCCATGGGGCCGGCACACACACCTGCGCCTGGCAGTGCTATCGGTGGGAGCAGATAGGGCCTTGCACATGAAGGCATGCCTATGTGCTGTGTTTGGCACTCCTCAGTCTGTGTGGGGTCATGTATGCACCCTTGTGCCCAGCCTGCTTCCAGCGATGGCTGGTGATGTGAGTGTATCCCTCCTAGGGGTCAGATGTGTGTGGCCTTCATGGAGCCTGTGAGCAGGAGCACAGGGTGCTCTGCATCTGCCTCCATAGGCAGCGTGGCGCAGACTGGTGCAGCACGTACTTCCACATGCATGGAGTGCAGCATAATGTCCAGGCCGAGCAGGCCGAGCGACGATCACACCCCATTCCCTCTGCACCCACCTATCCTACCCTGTAGGTTGCCCCTGGCTGGATCCTGGGAAAAATGTTGCAGTGTAGATGCGCCCAGAGTGTCTAATCCGGCAATAAAACTAGAGTAATTCTGTTAAAGTTAATGGAGTTACACCATTGTGTATTTGAAGTGAATGAAGACAGAATTCTAACTGATGACTTCAAAAGCACTCAGCAAATCCTTAAATTTAAGAATACTTTAGATTGTATAGCAGATATTCTTAGCTTTCTAGTAAAATTATTTTGAATGTATGAATCTTCAGTAAAATAATTAATTAAAATAAATTAGATATAAAAATGATTTACAACATATGCTTCTGTTCTACAAACAGAAAATAATAGTTTCCTAAAGTCATAACATACTACTACTACAACAAATAATAATAAATATATCAGAGTCTAGTTCTGCTCAGTTAATGTTATTTCTAAGAATTCCTCACTAGAGAATTTAGGGGTTAAACTTACTAGTATCTGTCCTGCCCATTTTGCTGTAAGCAGACAACACTTCTTTTATCTTTCCTTTGATCTCTTCCCTGCCATTTGCTTATTCTAAATAGTCTCTCTCTCACCAACATTTTGGTTTTGCCCAGCAGCACTGCTTCTTTTTAAATTAGAGTCAGGGTAGAGAGAACTTCATTTTGCAACAGCTGAAATGCATCTCACTATCATGATGTGTTAATGGTCCACCATCTACTAATATTTCTTCAACTCATAAGCAACAGCTGTGGGTTCAGATTCTCAGGGACACAGCTGTATTCAGGGACTATTGAAGACTGCTCATGGTCTTAGAAAGAGAATGAAAAATATGTACTATCATGCAGAATGTCATAGCATAATTTTTGTCACCTCTGTGGCAGACCCCAGTATTCACTGCCCAGGATAAAGCTATCCTACAGAAGCAGTGTCACAGAGATAATGCAACTGGACAATGTCAGTGACAAACAATGGCACAACTGATTACTTCTAACCTCCCATGTAGCAACAGTGCACTATATACAAATTCCAACAACGAAGCTCTGTTACCAGTACACAAGGTCCGTCTTGGTGAACATATTTAAGCAAGGTCTTGACTCACGGTATGATATTGGACAATCAGCTGACTCATGCATAAATCTCTTTCTGGACTCAGGAAAATCTAGAAATCTCCTGGACATGCCTACTAAATATTCATGTTTGCTTGGGCAAGGCTATTAGGAACAATATGAAACTATAAGAGAAGGACTATGCATTTTTTTTCCTTTGGTAATGCCTCAAGGGATTTGAACCATACTTTCTGGACAACACCAGTCATTGACAGATGCTGTCAGTGTAACAAGCCCCACAGTTACTGGTTACTATGGGCACATCTACACACCAGAGCAAAACTCGAAATAAACTACACATCTTGAGAGCCACCCTAATAGTGTAGCTTAAGTCAAAATAGCTTATTTTAAATTTTGATGCTGTCTACACAGCAGTTATTTTGAGATAGAGCACACTTCTCCCAGCTTCCCTTACTCTTTGTACAATGAGGGTTATAGGAGTTGGAGCAAGCAGTCCTCCAGATCAACATTATTTCGACATTATGTCGAAATAACTGCTTGTGTGTAGATGCAGACTATGTTATTTTGGAATAACGTCCGTTATTTCATAATAATGCTGCTGTGTAGACATAACCTATCTCTGCAACCTCCTCCCCCAAATAGTGCATACAGAAACAGAGGCTTGAACTGGAGAAGAGATGCCCCCACTCCATACCAATTCTTCCTCAAGTAGTCGCACATGTGCATTCTACACAGGTGCATGCATGAGCATGCTGGAAAGTTTTTTGCTGTAATATCCACTGAGGCTATAGACATGCTACTCCGACCTCCTTCATTTCCTTTATACCATCTACACAACCTCAGTCAGAGTTCATTATAGAGTTTACCACTTTTTTGTGTGTGCATAATTAGTTAATTTAGCTTTCCTATTAATAAATATTAGTAATTTGGAATCTCTTTTTGTTTATTTTATTGTGTTTAATTTAATCTTAGTGTTAGGTACTGCTGATATGCAACACTTTCCAGGCTTTGAACACTACCGCTTGTGTGGTGTGTCTATTCAGAATAGTAATCCCCACACGTACCGCCTTCTGTACCATATTGAGGGGGATACTGAGCGGTGCAGTATCTGCTATTTTTTCAAAAAGAGAGTGCAGATTTCCATAGATTATGCCTCAAATACCACCTAATGGAGCAGGTGAGGAGGCCCATATTAGATCAAAGTCCATCAGGAGAGCATTCAGATTTCCCTGAGACAGTGTCTGTATTTGTCTCAGAGGCTGTCTACACTACAGGCTTCTTGCGCAAGAAGCTTTTTGCAAAAGAGGTCTTCCACAAAAATGCCTTGCACAAGAGCACATCCACGCTACAAAAGCGCATTGCAAAAGAAACGCACTTTTGCACAAGACAGTGTCCAGACTGCATGGATGCTCTCTTGAAATAAAGCTCTGATTGCTATTCAAAGAATAGCCACCAGAGCACCTGTGCTTTTTTTCATTGTCTTTTTGTGCAAAAAAAAGCACCTGTTGCCAGTCCATATGCACCTTTTTGCACAAGAATTCTTGCACAAAAAGGAATTATTACTCATAGAAAGCGGAATACCTATACTGCAAAGACCCCTCTGTTCTTTTGATTTACTGTAAATGTTCTTGGACAAAAACACTCTTGAGATGTGGACACTCTGTGGGGTCTTGCACAAAACTGGCTGTTTTGGGGCAAAAACCCTGTAAGTGAAGACATAGCCAGACTCTGCTACTCCTCTATGGGAGAAGAAGGGTCATTGTCCTTTTCCTGGTGCTTCCTACTAGAAGACACACTTGTCAAGACCATTAGACAATCAAGACCAGTCAATGTTGAAGAAGAGTTCTTAATAAAAGACTCCAGTGGTATCAGAAGCCTATAGCAAAATATTTTATGGACTCATCTGGTATCAAGGGTTGATCTGTGGTATTGGTCCATGACTCCCTAGTGCAGAGGCGGGCAAAAGGACCTCCACGGGCTGGATCTGGCCCTGCCAAAAAGTAGGGTCCCTGCTACTTCCCTGTCCCCAGGCCAATTAGGCCAATTAGGGCCTGGAGGTGAGGGAGATCATGTAGCCTTCTCCGCTCTGCCCGTTCCCTGCAAGCAGCGTGCAGTGGGGGCAGAGCGGAGAAGGCTTCATGCGCTCCCCTACCCCCAGGCTTTAATTATCCTGGGGGCAGGGGAGCATGTGAAGACTTATCCCACCCTGCCAGGACCACTTGGTGCTTTGAAATGCTATGTGCTGCTTGCAGGGCGATGGGGGAGATCAGAGGAGGCTTCGCGCGCTTCTTCACTGCCAGGCCAATCAGGAAAAGGCCCTTCCTTCGCCCTGCCCCAGCCCTGCAAGGAGTCTGCAGCACTTCAAAGTGCCACGTGCTCCTCGAAGGGAGGGAGGAGGCTTCCCATGGTCCCCCGCCACCAGGCCCTGATTGGCCTGGGGATGGGAGAGCATGGCAACCTCTTCCAGGGCATGGGTGCCTAGTGGGAAGTGGGGTAAAGGAGCTCCTCCACCCCCAGACCAATCATGGTCTGGGGGTGGGGTAGTCCCGCCCCTTCCTGTTTAGGCTCCACTACTTCTGGGGTGGCCAGGGGCTACTACAAAAAATTTTGAAGTGGCCCCTGGAAACAATTATTGCCCACCCATGCCCTAGTGCCATGTCAGAAGGATCTCAGAGCTGCACAGTCAACTGCAGCACAATATATGGAATGGCCATTGAATACAATATCAATAGGATCTGTGTTAGTACCAGCGAGTTTGTGGTTCAGGAGACAATTGTTCTGTCATTGCCTTTTTTGGTGCTGGGTATGGCACTATTGTCAACTCCAGTGCAGAGACTTTTGGTTGAACCAACACCAATACCTGATAAAAAACATGTGAGGCTCTTTGGCAGATACTTTTTTTTGTTCTTCCTTTGTAGCATGGGGCATGTATCATTTTCAGGTTTAAACTACAGTAAGTGGTAGATTCTCTGTAACTCTGAGTATTTAAATTATGATTTCAGGACTTCAGTATCTTAGCCAGAGCTTGTGGGGTATTTTTTACAGGAATGAATAGGGGAAGTTCTGTAACATGCAATGTGTAGGGAACCAGACTAGATGATCATGATAGTCTCTTCTGACCTTGAATCTATAGTCTATAAGACTCCTTCACCAGTTCTGACTTTAGCACATTATGCATAGTGTTTTGGCAAAGGTGAGAATTTTAGCCTCTCTGTTGGTCTTGGAATTTTCTTAACCACTAGCAACAAGGTTCTTCCTCTGTATCAGTTTTTATCTCTACCAAGTTACTGACTACAGGGTCTGTCTTGGCATCAATTTGAGACTTATCTGCTTCTCATGAGGACTTTATAGTGCTGACTTCAGTACTTACTTTAATGCTATAACCTCTTCACAGTGGCTTGATTGTTCAGAAGCCCAGTAAGGCTTTGTGCCCTTGTTTTCAAATGAATATTCTTAAGATTTTGAGCAGTTAGGCTTAAAGAAGCTAGTAGCTTACTATCTCCACCAAGGTGCAGACTTTCTAGGAGGTCATCTAGACTTCCTGCAAAACAGGCATGCCAGTCCCAAGTGTGGGGAAGATCATATGACATCTGGGACACACCACTGTGGCTATTGTTCTGTTGGCCTCCCATGCCTGGTTCCCTTCCTGGGTGGCTGTTTTGGAAACCCTTACGCCCACAGATCTTTATCTCTGGCCCATGATAGAAGATCTCCATGACATCCAGTGACAACGCTATAGGAGCCATCTGTTTTTGAGATCAGACTCCATTCCTCCAGAGTTGTCTGTAAAATGGGAAGAGCCATAACCCAAGGAGATTGTTTTAACATAGTAGAATCTACCAACCCCTATTAATCTTTCTTTTGCCTTGCCAGATTATTCTATAATCTAAGACGCATTTTCTCAGTTCCTGATTATTTTAAATCTTATCAGGAGCATCTAAGAAGAATAGCTATATCTATTGGGCATTCAGATGGAGCTTGTACAAGTAATATGCACAAGCTCTTAGACATTCTGTTTTCCTCCCTGGGGAGTTTGCTCCCTTTTAATGAGGCACTATTAGAACTAGCCAATACTTTGATCCCTAGAGCTAAGTGCACAAAACAAGTGCTATCACTTCTCAATGCAAGCATTTGAATGTTTTTATTCTTATCTTGCACCAAACTGTCTAATTATTACAATTCCCAATAAGAGAATGTAATAAGAAAGATTTATATAAAATTCCAAAAAATAAAAAACCTAACAACCCTTAAGAGATTTGTTTTGGGGAGAAAAAATATATCATCTTCTCCTTGCAAATGTGCATATTGAATCAGCAGATGCTTTAACTAAATATGACCTTGGAAATTAGTAAGTAATGTCAAAGTTTACTGAAAAGTTCTCTGAGGACTTGCAATAGAATTTTAAGGTGTTTCTTGCAGAAGATCTCACGGTGGACAAAATTTCTCTCCAGTCTGTGCTTGATGTTAGTGAGGCTTGTTGCATAGTGATAACATCTACAATAACAATAAGGAGAGCATCCTAATCACAAAACTCAGTCATAAATATGAATATTCAACAGACTAATAAGTCTTAATTTTGCTTGTCAAGCCTTATTTTCTAACAAATTCAATAATTTAATGGTTCTCAAAACTTTCTTTCCTCCTTTAGAATGTCTATTTCAGCTTCCTATGGGCTTCAATAACAGCAAAAGCAGTTTTAGAGGCTGCCATTTTATTCATGAAGGCAAACAGCATTTTCAAGAGTAGACAAAAATTTCAACATAGGAGATTGTCTAATTAAAACTCTATGCCAGCAGTTCATCCTCAGTAAGCCATGAGGAAGCAATCCATCTGACTTCCTGCCTGAGGAGAGCAATATAGTTATCAGCAATTTACTCTCCAATGACCCTACCCCATATTTGAAGACAGATTACCCCATTTCCTCTGTGGTTGGGAATCCTTTATGACAGAGAGATTCACTAAGCACTTTGGGTATGTCTACACTACCCTCCTAGTTCGAACTAGGAGGGTAATGTAGGCATACCGCACATGCAAATGAAGCCCGGTATTTGAATTTCCCAGGCTTCATTTGCATAAGCCGGGTGCCGCCATTTTTAAATCCCGGCTGGTTCGAACCCCGTGCCGCACGGCTACTCGTGGAATGAGGAGTAACGGTAGTTCGAACTAGGAAGCCTAGTTCGAACTAGCTAGTTCGTGCCGCGTGTTCACTAGTTCAAACTAGCGGGGTAGTGTAGACATACCCTTTGAGACTAGGATATTTTATTTAGTTTCCAATTATTATTCAGTTTCATCCTTCCCATTCAGGAACCCTGCTTGTGAGTCGGTGCCTCTTTACGAGCTTCAAACTAATCTATTTAAGTCACAGAGAGGAAGCTCTCCCTCAGCACCAGGGAAGGGATTTTTATTTATAATGCTTTCTGATTCCCAAGTCAAAGTAGGCTCTGAGATATATTTGAGGTCTTCAAAATCTCAACAAGTCACTCAGATATATAAGATTTTGTATAATTTCTCCAGCATTGAGTCTTCCTTCCCTAGATTGTAATACTGGTTTACCTCCCTCAGGGTATGTCTACACTACACTCCTAGTTCGAACTAGGAGGGTAATGTAGGCATACCGCACTTGCAAATGAAGCCCAGGATTTGAATTTCCCGGGCTTCATTTGCATAAGCGGGGCTCCGCCATTTTTAAAATCCCGCTCATTCGAACCCTGTGCAGCGCGGCAACATGGGGCACGAACTAGGTAGTTCGAACTAGGCTTCCTAGTTTGAACTACCGTTACTCCTCATTCCACGAGGAGTTCGAACTAACGGGGTAGTGTAGACATACCCTCAGTCTGCAGGATGCCTACTTCCATGCAGCAGTTTTGCCAGGTCATAGGAAGTTTCTAAGATTTGTGGTAGTAAGCCAACATTATCAGAACACAGAACTTCCCTTTGGCCCTGTCGATATTCACCAAATACACAGAGGTAGTACCAGACTACCTGTAAAGTACAGGATCCCCATCTTCCTTTATGTGGATAATTGATTAGTTTGAAGTAGATCTGAACAAGTTCTCTGTGACTTGTGATACACTCCAGAAAATTATGTTAGTTTCAACACAGAAAACCATATTCACTTGAGTCCTATTTAACTCTATGAACTCGACCACTCCTGGAAGGATTTTGGGACATTCATCAGCTGGGTACTGTACTCAAGGGCTGTGTCTACACTGGCACCTTTTTTCCGGAAATGCTTAAAACAGAACAGTTTTCCGTTATAAGTATTTCCGGAAAAAAAGCGTCTACGTTGGCCACGGATGCTTTTCCGGAAAAAAGCCCCGATTGTCATTTTCGCGATTGGGCTTTTTTGCGGAAAAGACTACTGTGCTGTCTACACTGGCCCTTTTCCGAAACAGTTTTCCAGAAAAAGGACTTTTGCCCGAGCGGGAGTAGCATAGTTTTTCCGGAAAAGCAGCTGATTTCTTACAGTAAATCGTCACTGCTTTTCCGGAAATTCAAGGGGGCAGTGTAGACAGCTCACAGCTTATTCCGGAAAAGCGGCTGCTTTTCCGGAATAAGTGGCCCAGTATAGACACAGCCAAAAACTTTCCACTACCACAGTTTGGTCCTGTTTAGGCTGCAGGGCATCATATGTCTATGTGGCCTAAAAAACATGCTTTGCCAATGAAGCTTGCAAGGGTAGCTAATGTCAGTCTATTGACTATTCATATACCCCTTAGATATATTAGTCTATGTACCTGCAGCTGTCCTGGCATCTTTGAAGTGGTGGATGGATCAGAATAAAGAATGTGGAGGCATTCCATTTTCTTATGTTCTTCTGTCTAAGATGATTATCACTGACACATCTTTGACAGAATAAGGTGATCACCTGGTGATTTGGTGAACCTAAGCATTATGATAAGAACAAGAACCACCTATTGTGACATTCATAAAGCCTGTCAAACTTTTTCCTTTTTTCCCTGACATCATGGGTCTGTCAGTTTAGAATCAGACCTGCAATACAATCATGACATATTAGCTAAACAGAGTGGAGCAAAGTCCATTCAGCTTTTTCAGGAATTGTAAAACTCTGGAAATTTTGCCTTAGGGAAGGTGTTACTTTCATAAACTTCCATTTTCCAGGTTCCCAGAACCTGTTGACAGGATAATCCGAGAGTCACAAACAGTCTTTTTAAAACAGCATAGTGAACATCAGCTTTCATACCATGGAAAACTTTCAATCAATCTATTTGCAATGAGACATGACAGCAAATGTTCATTTGGTCTCAGGTGGATCATAGCCCAGGTTCATTTTTTTCTGCAGTGGAGGCAGGGATTTGTGTACTTTTCCCTCTCCTCATGGGTGATCTTGGTATTGAAATAAGACCATGTCAAATAATTCTCATAGAGGTGGTCTCATTAAGAAAGTGCTGGTTCACTAGTCTTCATAGCCTTTCTATTTGGCCTCCATGGGTTATACCTCTGTTTCCAGATCAACTGTCCCAAGATTAGTCAGTTATTACACCCCAGACAACCTACATCTCAGAGCATAGTTATTAAGTAGCCAGATCAAGTGGAGAATGTTTGCTCTTTGGCATTTCAATTTTTTTCCATAACATCAGTGGACTAGATCTGCTTATTTAGGCAAGTGAAAACTTGTGTCAATCTGGTCCACCTGTTAGGGTATAATTGCAACCAAAGAAATGATATGGGACTTTTAACATACCTATTACATTTTAAATTATCAGCTCTTTCTCTAAATTTCCTAACATTTCAGCCAGTAAAACTTCATCTCCCAATTCAAAGCAGATTGTTCTTTCTAATCCAGTGATTTCTAGATTTTTCAACGGGATTATTCTGCTGTTAGCATTTAACTATTAAAACAATGAGGTGATGTGTCTCATTTTCCCCTTCCACACAGCAGACTTGGTTCATTATAGTTTCTTACTGTAACAAGCTTTACATCTCTTTACAAGTAATAGCTGAGAACAATTATAAGGCTTCTTAACATTGGGTATGGTCACGTTGTAAATATGTCCCATCCTAAGATAGCATGGTCCAATGGCCACAGTTAGTAATGCAGTCCTAGATTCAGGGCAGCACAGTCTAATGGCTAGAGTAAATAACACAGCCCTGGGATTCAGGGCAACACAGACTAATAGCTAGTGTCTCAAGGGTTTGGGGCAGCACCTGGTCCCAACCCAAGGCCCTGTCAGCTAGTTAAGTCCAGCATCTCTTCCCATTCTGTATGTGTGAAACTGATTGTTCCTTCTTAAGCGGAGCACTTTGCATTTGTCTTTATTAAACTTCATCCTGTTTACCTCAGACCATTTCTCCAACTTGTCCAGATCATTTTTAATTATGACCCTATCCTCCAGAGCAGTCACAACCCCTCCCAGCTTGGTATCATCTTCAAACTTAATAAGCGTACTTTGTATGCCAATATCTAAATCGTTGATGAAGATATTGAACAGAGCCGGTCCCAAAACAGTCCCCTGCGGAACCCCACTTGTTATACCTTTCCAGCAGGATTGTGAACCATTTATGACTACTCTCTGAGTATAGTTATCCAGCCAGTTATGCACCCACCTTAGAGTAGCCCCACCTAAGTTGTATTTGCCTAGTTTATTGATGAGAAATTTGTGCAAGACTGTGTCAAATGCCTTATTAAAGTCTAGGTATACCACATCCACCGCTTCTCCCTTATCCACAAGACTCATTATCCTATCAAAGAAAGCTATCAGATTGGTTTGACACGATTTTTCTTTACAAATCCATGCTGGCTGTTCCCTATCATCTTGCCACCTTCCAAGTGTTTACAGATGATTTCCTTAATTACTTGCTCCATTATATTCCCTGGCACAGAAGTTAAACTAACTGGTCTGTCGTTTCCTGGGTTGTTCTTATTTCCCTTTTTATAAAAGGGCACTATATTTGCCCTTTTCCAGTCTTCTGGAATCTCTCCTGTCTCCCATGATTTTCCGAAGATGATAGCTAGAGGCGCAGATACCTTCTCTATCAGCTCCTTGAATATTCTAGGATGCATTTCCTCAGGCCCTGGTGATTTCCAGGCATCTAATTTTTCTAGGGGTATGTCTATACTACAGTGCTAATTTGAACTAACTTAGTTCGAATTAGCTAATTCGAACTAAGCTAATTCGAATTAGCACAGCTAGACTTAAAAACTAGTTCGAATTAGCGTTTTGCTAATTCGAACTAGCATGTCCACACAGAGTGGACCCTGAACAGAGGTTAAGGATGGCCGGAAGCAGTGCCGGCAGGGCATCAGATGAGGGCTTAGAGCGTGGAGATGCTGTCTCAGGCTAGCCGAGGGCTGTGCTTAAAGGGACCCGACCCCCACCCCAGACAGACAGTTCTCAGGGTTCCTCACTTGCAAAGCAGTCCTGGCTGGGAGTGCCCTGAGTGCCCACACGCGGAAGATCAGAACACTCGGCCATCACCCCGGCTGCACTTGCCACAGGTTGCCATCCAGGGGAGGGGGCAATCGGGGGGCTGCAGGAGAGCTTCCACCCCCAGAAGCCCACAGAGCCAGCCCAGTCCTTCCCATCGGGGGAGCGTACCCCATTCCTCCCTCACCTCCTTCCACTTACCCTTTCCTAGCCCCCCTTCCTGATGTGCAAAATAAAGAATAAGTGTGTTCAAAAATAGAATCTTTCTTTATTGAACAAAACTGGGGGAGACTGGGAAAAGGAGGTGGGAGAGGGGAAGAGAGAGGCTGGGAGAGGGGAGGGCAACTAAAATGATCAGGGGTTTGGAACAGGTCCCATATGAAGAGAGGCTAAAGAGACTGGGACTTTTCAGCTTAGAGAAGAGGAGATGGAGGGGGGATATGATAGAGGTCTGTAAAACCAAGAGTAGTGTGGAGAGGATGCATAAAGAAAAGTTCTCCATTAGTTCCCATAATAGAAGGACTAGAGAACACCAAAGGAAAGGAATGGGTAGCCGGCTTCAAACTAATAACAGAAAGTTGTTCTTCACAAAGCAAAGAGTCAACCTGTGGAACTCCTTGCTGCATGAGGCTGTGAAGGCTAGAACTAGAACAGAGTTTAAAGGAAAATTAGATCAAGTCATGTAGGTTGGGTCCATGGAGTGGTATTAGCCAGGGGGTAGAAATGGTGTCCCTGGCCTCTGTTTGTGGAAGGCTGGAGATGGATGGCACGAGACAAATGGCTTGGTCACTGTCTTTGTTCCATCCCCTCCAGGGTACCTAGGGTTGGCTGCTGTCGGCAGACAGGCTACTGGACTAGATGGACCTTTGGTCTGACCTAGTACGGCCATTCTCAGCTCAGGGCTGAGGGTCGGGGGTCTGACCACCCTGATTTTCATGCAAACCTGATCCTGGGTGGCCAGGCTGGCAGCTCTCCTGCCCTAGACAGCCACTTTCCTGTGCTTAGTGAGGAGTTCGTGGACGAGGTCCACGATGTCTGCACTAGACCAGGCGGGTGCCCACCTCTTGCGGTCCTGGCCAGGCTCCCAAGAGCCGCCAGCCTGGTCCCGGGAAGAGGCGGAGGGCTGGGGGGCATCGGGTGGCTGGCTCATGACATGCCAGGTGCAGGGTCTGCTGGCTGGGTGCTGGCAGGCTTGCACCTGGCATGGGCACCATAGCCAGCCCGTGCTCCTTTAAGGGGTCCGGGGCCAGGAGGGGGGCAATAGAGTTTCCCTGGTGGTGCCCAGAGTGGACACCAGGGAAAGCTGGGGAAGGCTAGCCTCCCACTAGTTCGAATTAAGGGGCTACACAGCCCTTAATTCGAACTAGTAAGTTCGAACTAGGCTTAGTCCTCGTTCAATGAGGTTTACCTAGTTCGAACTAAGCGCCCCGCTAGCAGAGCGCTAGTGTAGCACCTATGAAAGTTAATTCGAACTAACGTCCATTAGTTCGAATTAACTTTGTAGTGTAGACATACCCCTAGGTGATTTTTAACTTGTTATTTTTTTATTTTATCTTCTAAGCCATTCCCATTAGCATTCACTATGTTAGGCATTCCTTCAAACTTCTCGGAGAAGACCGAAACAAAGAAGTCATTAATCACCTCTGCCACTTCCAATTTTCCTGTTACTGTTTCTCCCTCCTCACTGACCAGTGGGCCTACCCTGTCCTTGGTCATTCTCTTGCTTCTAATGTATTTATAAAAAGTCTTCTTGTTTCCCTTTTTTCCCATAGCTAGTTTGAGCTCATTTTTTGCCTTTGCCTTTCTAATATTGCCCCTGCATTCCTATGTTGTTTGCCTATATTAATCCTTTGTAATTTGTCCTACTTTCCATTTTTTATAGGACTCCTTTTTTATTTTAAATCAACCATATAATAAAATGTAACAACTCCGTATTTAATGCTGATGATATATACATTTAAATAGGATTATGAGGTTCTGCAAATTGAGATTTTTTTTCCAATGACACCTCACAATGCATACTTTGTACAGAACATAACATAATCATATAGCAGTGAGGAACATTTGAATACAGGGGGCAACACTGGGTATAGTATGTCATAATAATTTTTCTATTTGTTCTTGAAAGTACTTAATCTAGTGTGGGTGTTGTAATAACTCTATTTGCTGGTTCATTGGCAGTCTATTAATGCTGAACTATGTTGAAAAACAAATCAACACTGAAGAAAACTTATGCCCTTGAACTAGATATGCACTTGATGAACAAGACTATCAGTGCCATTTTTGAGATCTGTGTGCAGAAGACCCTCCACTGAAATTTTCAGACGACGGACACTTTATTAGAAACTGTGCAAAAAAATTCTTGCAAGGAATGATAAGCTGCCACCATCAATGACCTCTCCAAAAGATAAGAGTGAAATGATGTCTGCAAAATAAATAACATGGTTGACAAAAATGGAATAGCATATTCAGAGAATAGAAAGGAAAAGAGAGAACCTGTCTTTGTATCTTAAAATGAAGCAAAAAAACCTGCACTTTGCAATATAATATTTGGATACAAACATTATCTTCTTCCTTAAAGCACAGAGTCATCTGCTTGGAAAATCACATTGAGGAATCTTGGTGATATCTGAAAATGGACATTGCTGCATCTTTGAAGAGTAGGAAAAGCAGCAAGGGAGGTGAATAGAATCAGAAAAAATGATATTTATGTCACAGAGTTTTTATGCATCAGAGAGATACAAGAGAAAAAAAAAAACACCTAACAGAGAGGTTGGGTTATCCTAGAGAGAGATTCTGTAGAGCTAGCCCTGCAGTAGAGTATTAAAAATTTACTTCATTTGTCAATGTCATCTTCTGCTCTTATGTCATATTTTAGGTTTCTGCAGTCTTGTATTTTATCTCACTAACTACTTATTCTCACCAAGAAAAGAAAGAACTAACATCAAACTATATCCTTGAGACATAACACCAAAGACTGGAAATGTATCTTGACATTTAAGGGTGAGAGTTTCCTAAGGGAGTTAAGTGTCCAGCACCTATTCTTGTTGGCAGTTTTGTAAATCCAACTAAAATGCCCACACTGTATTCAAACATATACATTTCCGGCTTCTTGACCCTGAGTATAAGGATAGCCTGATGACTTTATCTGTTCCCATATACAATGAAGGTGGAAGACGTGTTTTCTCTTATTGAAACTAGGGAAAAAAATCAGGGAACATCAGAAATCATTTATAAAAAGGATAAGTATTCCAAATGTGGTTTAGAAAAAAGCATGTGCTTTAAAATACATGGGAACACTTTTATATAACAAACTGCACAATATTTTTTCCTAGGTAATTGCATTGGCATTTCTCTCATAATATATCCATTTATATAAGAATAATGAATCATAAAATCCCCTCTGTGGAAAAACCTCCAGAAAGGTTAAAATCATGATGTTTTCCTTGCACTATTTTCTCATTCTTACTATTCATAGAACAGGACCCTTTTATGCAGGCACTAAACAAACATAAGGAAAAAATGTCCCCTGCCACAAAGATCTTACCATCTAAGTATATAGTAAGACAACAGGTGGAGACCCAGGGTTTGTTTACACTTGCCCCCTAGTTTGGACTAGGGAGGCAAATGAAGCATACCGAAGTTGCTAATGAAGTGCAGGATTGAAATATTTCACGCTTGATTAGCATATTCACAACCGGTAGCCATTTTAAAATGCTGGTCGCCCAATTTAACTTGCCGTGTGTAGATGCAGTAGTCCGATCCAAAACCCTTCCCTTGAATTAACTGTTACTCCTGTTACTCCTTATGCCTCATAAAATGAGGTTTACAAGATTGACCAACAAAGGCTTTCTTTGTCACCCAATCCCCATCTTCACAGACACTTTTTGCTGACAAACTGCTGCTCGGCAAAATGCAGCAGCCATTTTTATTCAAATGAAGTGCGGGAGATTTAAATCCCCACTTCATTTGCAATGTCGGTAGTCTAATTTACATCCCTCTGACAACAGAGGGATATAGTCTAGACGTACCCAGAGTGAAATATCCTGATTCCTGTAACATTTGAATCTGCTGCATTGAGCTATTCAGAATCTTGACACAGCAGATGTGCTGGGTTTTCTCCCTTCAGCCTATATTAAGGAGAGAAGCACAAGCTTTTAGGGCAGTATGGCAAAATGGCTTCCCACTGAGCCAAAGAAGGAGAGACCAGTCTCCGAACCAAGGTGGGCAAAGCCAGGCTATGCATGCCCCACCCACCAGAAGTTGCAAGTCAGGAAAGGAAGTAAAAAAGGTGGGTCCTGGAGCTCAGTTGGGCTGGAGGTGCTGAAGGGACAGATGCTGCCTGACTGCTCCCAAATCTGGCCAGAACTACTGGAACCATCCATTGACCAAAGCACTGAAAAGTCACTGTGACTGCCACTGGCCTTGAACCCTGAGGACCTCCATGGATCTAGCTACACAATAAGTGCAAGGAAGGATGTGGCTCAGAGGCAGCCGACTCCAGTCTGGCTGCTTTACACTCAGAGACCCATTCAGTATGAGGAAGCTGAATTCCCCCACTGACCCATTCGTGGAAAACTCCTCCATTGTTAGGGCCTTCAGCTGGGGCCCAGTGAAGTTGTGAGGCCAGTGGCATCCCTATTCCTGCTGCTACCCTACCTGTGTAGTGGCAACCTCCCCTCTCTATGCCAAGAAGCTTGTGTTTGTTGGCTCTCTGCCAAAGTTAGGTCACCTGCCCCCTATTCTACTCTGCCTGGATCATGGACCAGAGTCTATAACTGGTTGCTACTGTGGGTGGACTAACTGTCAGAAATTTAAACTGTTCAATGTTCTGGTAATTCCCTAGTGCCCTAGATGACACTCAGTCATGTAATAAGGTTTATAAAAGAATCCTTGTAAATACATCACATCCTTTGTGTTTTAAGTGCCATAATGTGTAAAACCCAAGGTTAAACTCTATTTTTCTTATTGAAGACAGTCTCATAATTCAAGATGGAAGAAAAATAACCAATTGAAAAAAGATACAAGATCAGCTTTATGAGGTGACCTAAATGTGACAGTAGCATCAGTCAAGCCTTTGTTCTTCCTATAAAAAAGTTAATACTTTACTGCTTCCACTAAGCAATATTGTGTTTGAAAACAGCTTTAACAAAGCTGTCCCCTACATGAAAGCCATTGCAATGTGTGAAGAATCTTATTTTTAAAGCCATTTTTAACAGTGTCTTGTTGCAGGAAATGTTGCATAATCTAGATTTTACAGGGATTATGTAACTCCAGATAAAGAGTGTAGCTTCCATTCTCTTCCTGTTTCTGCCTCACTGCATAGGCCTTCTAGGGTATGTCTACACTGTAAAGTTCGTTTCCAGAAATACAGACATTTTTCTGGAAAAACTATGCTTACGTCCATACTGCAATTGCATTTTTTCAACATAAAGTCGTTTTCAACATAAAGGGTTTTTTTCCAACAGTGGTAAACCTCTTTCTACAAGGAAGAAGCCTTTTTCTGAAAGAGCTCTTTCAGAAAAAGGTATGTGTGGACATGGAAGAGGAGGGTTTTTTTCTAAAGAAGAGGCTTCCAGGAACAAGCACAGGTGCCCTAGTGGCTACTCTGCCCATAGTAATCACAACTTAAATGTGAGATAGCATCCAATCAATGTGGACACTATCTTTCAAAAAATCAGATTGCTTTTTTTTCAATGAGCTTTTACTGTGTGGATGCTCTCTTTCGAAAGAAGTTTTTCCAGAAGATCTCTTCCGGAAAAGCTTCTTTCAAAAGAAGTCTGCAGTGTAGATGTAGCCCTAGATGTTATAAAGATGTCACTCCCATGGTTTTGCACTGGTATTTATCAATGCTTTTTAAATGAGCTCATGTGTACCACTAGCACCTGTCACTGTTTCTACACAAAGAACATTTTGCAGTACCACTGTCCATTCTGACAGAAGTGGGGAGGGGGAGAAAGAGGGAACCAATAGTGATCTGGTGTTCAGTCTTACTCAACCCTACCACATTGTAGTAGCATGGTCTTTTCTCTTCTTTAAACTTATTTTCTTTTTGGCATACCAGCAGGGTTTTGGTTTTTAGTTTGCATTCTGCAGTCTCTTGCCCATTTGAATACTGTAACCGTTGGCCCCCTTCATCTACAGTTGAAGTCATTATAAAGAATCCCACTGATTCAAAGTTCTTGCTTTTGTTGATACAAAATCTAATCCCCCATCATACAGTAGGATACAGCTGGTTGTATAAACATTGAAACAGCTATTTGCATTTAGAAATGTACTTTTTGCAAATACTCGGTCAAGACAAATATTTCTTAGTTTTGATTATTATAAACAGCTTTTATCTCTCAAATCAGATGATAATTGCTTTTTAAAATAGAGCTACTGGGAAGACAAGAGCAAAACCCTGGATTCACTTTCCCCCAGCTTCCTTCAGGGTACTTAGTGCTACCATCAATACTAGCTATTTTTAATAATCCTTTAGCAAGCTAGATCTGCATTCCTGTCCAGCTATTTGCATTCTCTCTTTTTATCTTCTGGGAGATAGCTTTTTACTGTTAAATCACCTTGCACAGCAATTATATATTTAAAATTTGTCCAAAGGTCTTTAGCACTGATTAACCAATATTTTAAATTTTAGTGAATAGTAGCAAAGAGGTGTTCTCTATCGCAGGGAAATGATTAAGTTTTTGCTAAATATACCATTAGTAATACAAAGATGAGTTCATGTAATTTGTTATATTACTATCAGCAAAATCCATCACTACTTTTTCTTATAGTGCACTGTCTTAATGCATATTATACATCCAATGTGCAATAGAATTAAATAATAAATATTACTTATGACTTAAAATTAATGCCCTGACTATCTCACCTTTTTATGCAAGCCAAATGGATGCAATTAGAATAGAATGTTGTGGAAAGGGGAGCACTGCCTCTATTTCATCATCCTTCTCCCTCTAACTCCATTATGATTCCTTAAATGGCTTTGGCCTAAGAAGAGAGAGACTAATGGAGGCATCCGGGAGTGCCAGTCCTTCTCATGGACAGCGAGAGTGGGATTTTCATAAGATTCCAGCCTCAGCCTGTTTCTCCTTCAAATGAAGTCAATGGTAAATTGGAATCAATGAAATATTTAGATAATAGCTGAATAGTTTTGAAAACCCTACCCCTAATGCCTACACAGGAAGGCTATGTCAATACTAGGGAGTTATTTCAAAACAAGTTATTGCTAAATTATAACTCTCAAAATAACTATTTTGAAATAAGCTATTCTTCTTCACAAGCAGGAGTTATTATTTTGAAATAACAAGTCCCTTATTTTGAAATAACAGGCTTAGTAGTATGGACAAATGTAGACATACCCAAATACAACTTTCTCTAGATTCTTAGAGTTGGTGATTTCCTTCATCCACCCCATCTCATAGACTTTAGGGTCAGAAGGGACCATTATGATCATCTAGTCTGACCCCCTGCACAATGCAGGCCACAGAATCTCACCCACCCACTCCTGGAATAATCATCACACCTATATCTCAGATATTGAAGTCCTTAAATGGTTTAAAGACCCCAAGATGCAGAGAAGCCTCCAGCAAGTGATCCGTGCCCCATGCTACAGAGGAAGGCGAAAAACCTCCAGGGCCTCTGCCAATCTAACCTGCAGGAAAATTCCTTCCCAACTCCAAATATGGCGATCAGCTGAACCCTGAGCATGTGGGCAAGACTCACCAGCCAGACACCCGGGAAAAAGTTCTCTATAGTAACTCCTATCATCCCTCTATTGGCCTATTTACCACTGATTGTGAAAGGTCAATTAATTACCAAGATCATGTTATCTCAACAAACCATCCCCTTCATAAACCCATCTAGCTTAATCTTGAAGCCAGATAGGTCTTTTGCCCCCACTACTTCCCTTGGAAAGCTGTTCCAGAACTTTACTCCTCTAATGGGTAGAAACCTTCATCTAATTTCAAGTCTAAACTACCTCGCCTAATGCAGCCCAAGATCTTATTAGCCTTTTTCACGGCCATGTCACAATGGCGGCTCATAGTCATCCTGTGATCAACCAGGACTCCGAGGTCCTTCTCCTCTTCTGTTACTTCCAACTGATATGTCCCCAGCTTATAACTAAAATTCTTGTTATTAATCCCTAAATGCATAACCTTACACTTCTCACTATTAAATTTCATCCTATTTCTATCATTCCAATTTACAAGATCATCCAGAACTTCCTGTATGATATCCCGATCCTTTTCTGAATTGGCAATACCTCCCAACTTTGTGTCATCCGCAAACTTTATTAGCACACTCCCACTTTTGGTGCTGAGGTCAGTAATAAAAAGATTAAATAAGATTGGTCTCAAAACTGATCCCTGAGGAACTCCACTAGTAACCTCCCTCCAATGTGACAGTTCACCTTTCAGTATGACCCACTGTAATCTCCCTTTTAACCAGTTGCTTCTCCACCTCTCACTTTTCATATTGATCCTCATCTTTTCCAATTTAACCAACAATTCCACATGTGGTACTGTATCTCTTCCCCACTCAGCCACACAAGGGACAGTTCTTTGGAAAGTTTGTAAGGTCATTCACGAAGGCTGTGTCTAGACTGGCCAGTTTTTCTGGAAAATCAGCCGCTTTTCTGGAAAAACTTGCCAGCTGTCTACACTGGCCACTTGAATTTCCGCAAAAGCACTGACTTCCTACTGTAAGAAATCAGTGCTTTTTGCGGAAATACTATGCTGCTCCCGTTCGGGCAAAAGTCCCTTTTGCGCAAAACTTTTGTGCAAAAGGGCCAGTGTAGACAGCTAAGATTTGTTTTCCGCAAAAAAGCCCAGATCGCAAAAATGGCGATCGAGGCTTTTTTGCAGAAAAGCATGTCTAGATTGGCCATGGACGCTTTTCCGCAAAAAGTGCTTTTGGGGAAATGCGTCTGTGCCAATCTAGATGCTCTATTCCAAAAATGCTTTTAGCAGAAAACTTTTCCGTTAAAAGCATTTCCGGAAAATCATGCCAGTCTAGACGCAGCTATAGAGTTTTCTCTTCTCTCTTACTCTCTTCTGCAGATATCCCTGTAGAAGGGAATGAACTAAGACATTGTAATTCACAGTGATGTTCAGCAAAGCAAAACTAAAAAAGAAGGGGGAAACAAAGACAAAGGAGGCACCAGAAATGTGTAAACTAGAGACAGCATTTTGCACTTCAAGCAAAAAGCATTCCTTTGTGAAAAAAACATTGACAGATTCAGTAAAAAAAAAAAAAAAATTATCCGCCAGTGTAGTTTTGAATATCTGTGCCAGAAGAAAAATTACATATTTGCAGTGTATTCTAGTAGAAAGGGAAGTTGAAGGTCAATGGGTGACTCACTACAATTGTTAGTGCTTGCTGAATTTTACCCTCCAGTTTAAGAGACTCATAATTCATACATCAGTATCAAACAAATCAAAATCAACAACCTCATAAAGGGAATGATTTGAGAGGGAAGTAGTATAAGTGGCAGGAGCTAGTCAACTGAAATCTATGACCTTCACAAGATCTGGAGTGATTTCTCTTGAGATTAGGCCCAATCATTTTTATTAATATATAATAAACCATCTGTGCTCGTCTTCACAGTAACCATTGAGAAATAATTGTAAAAATGGTTTAAATAGAATTTGTCTATTGTTTATTCAGTTCATGTTCACATTATTTCTCTGTTTGTAGAGCAGTTTGAATAATGGGAGAAGGGAGGGATTTCTCCAAATGTTTGTGCTCGTGGTTGAGTCACTGGCTCAGGACACAGTTCTGTTCCTAGCTCTGCTAGGGTATGTCTACATTACCACCCTAGTTCGAACTAGGGTGGTTAATGTAGTCATACGAAGTTGCAAATGAAGCCCGGAATTTGCATGTTGCTGGGCGCCGCCATTTTTAAATGCCCTCTAGTGCGGACTCCGTGCCCGCAGCTACACGTGGCACGAACTAGATAGTTTGGACTAGGCTTCCTATTCCGAACTATCTGTACGCCTCATGGAACTAATAATATTTAATCTGACTAATAATATTTAATTGTAAGCTGCTGTTAGGATGAATTTATTAAATATGTAAAGTTTGTGTTTTTGAGATTGCCTAGAGCCACCTGTAGACAGACTATTAGGAGCCTTTAGAGTTAAAGCACTAAACAGACGGTAACAGGAAATAAACTCTGTTCAGTTATTCACACCTTCACCATAGAGGCCTGTGTCTCTGGGTACATATGACAAGGTACCCAGTTCTTATAGTAATGAGAGCAATAGAAAAGCCCAAACATTACTGATAAATAAACACATTTCAAAACAAATGTGCAAAAAGAAAAATTAAGTATTTGCACTGCAGCCTAGCAGAAA
This sequence comes from Pelodiscus sinensis, assembly GCF_049634645.1. NCBI lineage: Eukaryota > Metazoa > Chordata > Testudines > Trionychidae > Pelodiscus > Pelodiscus sinensis. The sequence goes on from NC_134713.1 coordinate 38,451,116, forward strand.
GGGAAGGTGAATGTTAATGGGTGACTCACAACAATTGTTAGTGCTTGCTGAATTTTAGCCTGACCATCCTTGTGCCTTCTTCATATTTTTATTTGTTCCATTTTTAAAGTATACTTAGGCATTTAAGCCCCTTTCTCTTTCCATGAGATATAATCTCTCTTTAGTCACTTTTCAAAATATTACCACTTCTCCAGACTAATGTCTCCTCATTTAATGAAAACACATTGGCTTCAGTCAAGCACTCCTTCTTGAGATGATATCCCTGCAGACTCCATGGAAAAGAAGCAATCTCTGCAGCACCGCTTTACAAGGTGGTTCTCATGCTTGGGTTCTGTACTAGACTTGTGACTTATAGGAGGCCATTACAGATTATTTTTCCTTTTGTCTGTCTTGTCTTTTCCCATTTCATTTTTTAAATAGAACATCTAAAAGATTGATGAGGTCATACGCATTGTATAGTCCTTATCCCTAAAAAAGTCATAATAAAAGGAATGAAACATTAGGACAGAACCTGTAGCAGTGTTAGTCTTGTAACGCTATTCAGCCATACATCAATTATACATGCAAAGTTAGGATCTTCATCCTTAACTAGGTCATTAACCTTGACCTTGCACTGAAGGTTAAGGAACAAAAATCAGGATCAACTAGTGTTTCTGAAAGTCTTTTCTTGATGAAGCCACAGAGGCTAAGAATAAATATCTCAGAATAGGCTCATACATGGTCTAATTTAGTGTGACGATTCCCGCTTGTCTCCTTCTATTAACAACAATAGCTTTTTCTGCAAAGGGTCTTTTTTAAAAAAGTCAACCAAAGCTGACTACTCAAATGACCAAAATGTACAGTACATTGCATACTATTTTTCAGACAGTTCTGTACCCTCTTTGTAATACTTTATTCTAGATGATATTTTTCCTCATATGTTTCTAAAGCTTTATTAAGGTAAAGATATATCTGACCAATGCTTTCCCAATTCATAGGCTAATTTCCCTGTTAAAGAAGGAAATTAGATTGATTTGGCATGATTTGCTCTACACAAATCTGTATTGGCTATTACTTATCATCTTATTTTCCTTGAAAATTGTGTACAATTTGTTGTATCTTTCCTCTTGTTGAAATTAGGCTGCTTGGACTGTGATTCCCCAGGTCCAGTTTGTTCTCTTTTTTTTATAGTTAGGTATTATTTTTGCCCTTTTCTTGTCCTCTGGGACCTCATTCAACCTGCACGAGTTCTTGATGATAAGTGCAAATGGTTCAGAAATTGCTTCAGGTTGTTCTTTAAGTATTCTAGGATGAATTTCATCAGGCCCTTCCATTTGAATATTAACATAGAATTTGTTAATATTTTTAACCTGTTCATTCCCTATTTTGGCTTGTGTTCCTTCCTCCTTGTTAAAATTAATGGATTACTCATCAGGTATATGCTCATCTGGTAACAATTAACATTTTCAATGAAGACTGACAAAAATAGACTTTAAAAACTTTTGACTTCTCTGTGTCATCTGTTATTAGCTCTCCTTCCCCACTAAGTAATGAAACTATACTATCTTTCTCTAAGGCCAGGTCTACACTACACCCAGAAGGTCTGCTTAAAGTATGCAATTCCAGCTATGTAAAATATGTAGCTGGAGTCAGTTTACCTTAAGCCAAGCTTGGAAATTTCTTCATAGTAGGAGGCCAATGGGAGCAAACACTCCCATCTGCTTTCCTTACTTTTTGCAACTGTGAGGAGTACAGTTGCAAAACCATCTTCAGCCTTCAGATTACTAGGTCTTAACTAGACCCACTAAATCAAATACCAGAAAAATGATATCTGGCATGGCAAGTGGAGACATGAAAACTGCTCACTTTCCTGACTGATATGGAGAAACCAACAAGAGGACAGGAGAAAAGTGGCTGTAATAGGAGACAGATACTCAGGAATGCCCAACAGGTATTTATCATCTGCTGTTGCATCCATGCATTGGAGTAACTATGAGAGTGTAGAGTGGGAAGGAGTGAAAGAGTCTTGGTGAGAGAAGGTAAGTAGCTAAGTTGATTATTAAATTCTGGATCCATGAAAAAGGCTTTTAACACACTGGGAAGACAGCAATCTTTCACCTTTGAGTTCTGAGCTCTTCTGCTTGCCCATTTAGTGATATGAGAGGATAATGTGTTAAGAAAACAGGAGTAGGGCAGGACAACACTAAAACTGTTTGAACCTATGACTGTTCATTAGTCTGATTCTTCTTTGCCACTATGAACTATGAGTGTTGCTTTCTGTAAACTCTGAGGGTATGTCTACACTACCCCCCTAGTTCGAACTAGGGGGGTAATGTATGCATACTGAATTTGCTAATGAAGCCCGGGATTTGAATTTCCCGGGCTTCATTAGCATAAAACCGGCACCGCCATTTTTAAAAGCCGGCTAGTGCGAACCCCGTGCCGCGCGGCTACACGCGGCACGGACTAGATAGTTCGGATTAGGCTTCTAATCCGAACTATCTGTATGCCTCGTGGAACGAGGTGTACAGATAGTTAGGATTAGGAAGCCTAATCCGAACTATCTAGTCCGTGCCGCGTGTAGCCGCGCGGCACGGGATTCGCACTAGCCGGCTTTTACAAATGGCGGCGCCGGTTTTATGCTAATGAAGCCCGGGAAATTCAAATCCCGGGCTTCATTAGCAAGTTTGGTATGCATACATTACCCCCCTAGTTCGAACTAGGGGGGTAGTGTAGACATACTCTGAAAGCTAAATTTGTGTCCTCTAACTAGCTTAAACAAATTTTTTTACAATTATCTTTGGAAGTAATGTTCAATAAGCAAAATATTGGATATTGATTTTTCTATACAAGGAAACAAGTTCACTCAAAAATTGAACATTTCATCATTTGCATTTGCGTTTATGATGTATTCAGTCACTCTAAATACTAACATGCACAAAATCACACATAAACACACCTTAGTCACAATAAAACAAAGAGATAAATACAGGAATGAAAAGAAGCGGACATATTGCAATGGAAAATCAATGTGTTCCCATGGAGATTCATGGGTCTCAGATCTGCCATTTGTTATATACAGCATTCAGTGCAAAAAAAAGGTATATACCTTCTGTGTCAGTAGTACATGAACTTCCAATATCTTAGAACAGTTCTATGATCATCAAAGGAATACAGGCAGTCCCCGGGTTATGTACAAGATAGGGACTGTAGGTTTGTTCTTAAGTTGAATTTGTATGTAAGTCAGAACTGGTACATATTGTAGGGGAAACTCTAGCCAAACATTTCTCCAGAGCTCAGTTTTATTCTCCCACACCTCACTTCCCTCGGTCCTTTATTCTCAAGCTGAGGTGTCTGCTGAGAAGAGCCGCTCCACGTCTCCTTGGTCTGCTGGGGGTGGCGCTAGCTTCACGTCTCCCTGGTCTGCTGGGGGGAAGCAGCTAGTGCGGGGTTGTCTCACCCCGTTTGTAAGTAGGGATCCGATGTAAGTCGGATCCATGTAACCCGGGGGCTGCCTGTATAAAGAAAAAAACACAGTAGTTTTTGTTGTTATTTCAGGTGGCTTTTTCCATTTCTATTACTACACATTAACATTCTTGCTGCATTTCAGAACAAGCCAACAGACTGATTGTCACAATGTTAGATCACTATCATCACAGCCGATAGCATCAAAGTAATGAGTTGCTTATATTGAATCTAGACAAAACTGTGTTTGTAATTCCATTGAAAGTCTTCAGGTAAAGCATCTGTCCAAGGTTGAATCATTTAAGCTAGAATACTCCTTTATAAATACTAAAAGTGATCATGTCACTAACAACATGGATATGATCGTATAGATTAAACTTCAAAAATCTTATAGCTACAGAAAACTTTAATACTTTTAACAGATAGGGTTTGATCACCTTTTTCAGAGAATAAAATAATGGAATAAAATTGTGTTTTCCATCTTCTAATTGGATGCTACTCAGGACCAAATCTACAATAACACCCCTTCTAGTCCCCGACCAGGAACCTTCTATCTACTACCCAAAATACACAAACCTGGTAATCCCGGATGACCCATTGTCTCCAGCATTGGCACACTCACTGCAGGATTATCTGGCTATATTGACTCCCTCCTCAGACCCTATGCCACCAACACTCACAGCTACCTCCATGATACCACTGGCTTCCTGAGGAAACTCCAAAACATCAGTAATCTCCCTGAAAATACCATTCTGGCTACCATGGATGTAGAAGTCCTCTACACCAACATTCCACACAAAGACGGATTACAGGCCCTCAGGAACACCATCCCTGATAACAACACTGCACACTTGATTACAGAACTCTCCTATTTTGTCCTCACCCACAACTACTTCCAATTCAGAAACAATTTCTATCTCCAAATCAGCGGTACAGCCATGGGCACATGCATGGCACCACAATATGCCAACATTTTTATGGCTGACCTTGAACAACGTTTCCTCTGCTCTCACCCCCAACACCTCTTCTTTACTTGCGCTACATCGATGACATCTTCATCATATGGACACATGGTAAAGAGACTCTTGAATAATTCCACCAAGATTTCAACAACTTCCACCCCACTATCAACCTCAGCCTGGACCAATCCACAAGGGAAATCCACTTCCTGGACACTACAGTAAAGGTAAATAATGGACAACTTTCAACCACCCTATATCGTAAACCCACAAACCACTACACTTACCTTCATGCTTTCGGCTCCTATCCCAGACACATTTTTCAGTCGATTGTATATGGCCAAGCCCTACAATACAACCGGATTTGCTCCGACCCCACAGACAGAGACAATCTCCTACAGGATCTTTACAGAGCATTCATATATCTGAGATACCCACCTGGGGAAGTGAAAAAACAAATTGACAGAGCCAAAAAAGTACCCAGACATGAACTACTTCAAGACAGACCCAAAAGAGAAAATAACAGAACTCCTCTTGTTGTTACTTACAGTCCACAACTCATACCCCTCCAATGCATCATACACAATATACAACATATCTTGGAAAATGATCCCTCACTTTCAGAGGCCTTGGGAGAAAAAACTCTTCTTGCTTACAGACAACCCCCTATCCTGAAACTTATCCGTTCTGATAACCATGCCACAGAATCACATCATAAGCCTCCAGGAACCCAGTCCTGCAACCAGAAAAGATGCCAACTCTGCCCACATATCTATACTGATGAATTCAACACTGCAGCAAACAACACTAGCCACAAAATCAAAAACATCAATCATTTGACTGTTTATCTAGTAATTTGATCTACACCATCAAATGCCAACAGTGCCCCTCTACTATATATATTGGTCAAACTGGACGTTCTCTACGTGAAAGAATCAATGGAAAGAAATCGGATATACATAAAGAAAATACTCAGAAGCCAGTGGCAGAACATTTCTGTTCACCTAACTATAATCTCACAGATCTGAAGGTGGTAGTCTTGTCACAGGCCAGTTCCTCAAGCCAAATCCACAGGGAAAGCTTGGAATTACAGTACATATGCAAATTCAATTAAATTAATTATGGACTTAATCAAGATATAGGATGGTGGAACTTTTATCAATGAAGGTGCTAACTACTTTCTGAATGGTTTCCTTCCTGCCTTATCCATCCACTGACTTTGATCTTTATCTACTCAGGTTTATCACCCTTTCTACTGATACTTTATGCATAGAGGTAGGGGGGTGGGCGACAGAACATTTTTCTTTCCCCCCACCCTTCCCTTCTCCTATTTATTTCGAGTTTCCTTATCCTCTAATCATAACTCTGATGTAATTGAGGAGGATCTGCAATGTTTCAGATTTTCACGTAATTAGGACAATGTCATCTTCAAAAAGGAGCATCTGAAGAACTTTTCCATCAATCAGAAATCCATCTTTCACTTTGATCTTCCATGGGACATTTTACAGGATGCTGGCAAACAACTTTGGTGAACAAATGTCTCCCTACTTTACTCCTTACTTAACTTCAATGATCAAGGGGTCAACACAAAGCGTGATTTCCATAGTTGCATCCATTGTGGAATCTTGCATGATTCTAACATACACGGGGAGATGCCCTGAGAAAGGAGAGCATTTAAAGTTGCATTTTGTTTGACTGAGTCAAAGGCTTTTTAAAGGCAAAGAACAACAATCAGAGTGGCGTCTTGCACGCTCTACACTTTTCGGTCTTCTATGTGACCACAAAAATGTGGTACACTATGGAGAATCCCCTACAAAAACCTGCCTGTTTCCTTGTCTTGTTTTCCTCAAGGACACTTTCAATATGAGCATAGATCATTCTCATAAAGACTTTATAAAGATGAGAAAGGAGACAGATGGGTCAATAGTTGTGAATGTCTTCTTGATCAGCTTTTTTTGGCAGAAGAACAGTTCATGATCTCTTCCAATCTTTCAGAATTCTCCCCTCTGTAATGTACCTTGAGAATCTCTCACTAAGTGCTTTTAAGAGTGTATCACTTCCTGCATAAAGTTCTTCTATGTGTACCTGCCACTCTTTCCAACTTCATCTTCTGAAGGACTGCTGCCACTTCTTCGCGGAGCACATCAGGTTCGGGAGTGATGGAGCCCATGTGCAGTGGCTCTACTACTGTTGCGGACAAAAATAGTTCACTATAAAAGCACCAGCAAATTTGTTCCATTTCATGTCTGTTTGTCATTCTTCTAACTTCTTCATCAACAAATGTGCTTGGAAGAGTTTGGCTTAGCTGGATTTCACGCAGAACTCTTCGCAAACTTATTTTCTCTTCAATTGCCTTTTGCTGTTTTGCAAGGGAATGCTGGTCATAATCTTCTATCATCTGTCTCCTCAACGTTTTGCAGATGAGCTTATACTTCAGGTTGGTATCAATCTTGGCTGCCATGTCTCTCCATTTAGCAAGAAGATCAAGTGTTTGCTGGGTAAGACAATTTCTGGACTCACAGTGGCAGCAGTTTTATATTTGTCAAACTTTGCTAAAAAGTGATAGTAGTCGGAATCAATATCTTCAGTTTTATCCATTTCCCAGAACTCAGAGTCAACAGCATACTTAAATATATCCAAGCAGAACTGTTGTACCCACATGCAGTGCCTCACTGTCGCCTTTTTCCTTTCTTTCCATATGATGTTTATTTTGACTCTCACTCAACCACTCAATAAGCTGACAGTAAACAGAAGGCCAATTCTGAAATGACTGTGATATCTATAACCAGCCACCTTTTGCTCACCAGGAAATAATTTATTTCATTTTCTATTACATCATTTGGCTCTCATCAACTCTATCACTTTCCAACCCTCTTCTTGAAAAATGTGTTCATGATATATAGCTGAGAGACCTCTGCATAGTCAGCCAGTCTTTGACCTCTTTCATTTCTCATACCTGAGCCATATTGTTCACTGTAGTGTTCCTGATCTTCCTCTAAGCCCAACACAGCACTGAAATCATCAAGCATCACCATGAATGTTGTTTTAATCTGAAGAATCCTATCAAGTTTCCACTTCTTCATCTTCCACAGTGAACGTCGGTGCATAGGCTACAATTATTTTCATAGTGGCCTGTTTGCCTACATTCATCGTGGGTGCTCTGAAATGAGATGATAAAATTATCCATGAAATTATGGTTTCTGCTACCTTCAGGTGCACAATAAATCCAGTTCCCCTGACTTTTCCTTCTGCTGCTACAAGAAGAATTTGTTAGCCAGCTTTCCACTTTGCCATGACTTCCTTTTTTCTTCTGGTTTCAGATATGGCAAGAATGTCAATGCAAATATGATGCAGTTCTTCCAGCAATATATCAACCTGCTCATCGCTTGAGAGGGATCTCACAGTAAGTGTACCAACATATAAATTAATACAAATGGATGGTCTCAATACTGCGAGGCTCTTGGCATGCTCTGCCCCCATATCCATCACTCCACTACCATTACCATCACTGAGGAAGTGAAGAAGAACTACACATGACTGAAGGTCATGCTGTTTTATCATAGTGTTCATAGTTGCTGTGACCAAATCATCACCTGGTGGTCAACCTTCTCGTGATGAACTTCTCTGTACTTTGCTAGGCTGGTACTTGGATGGTGAACACAGAGTCCGCTGCTAGGGCCATACTCAAAACCTTTCCAGCTTGGTAGAACCTGTTAGAGTTTACGCTCCGCTGGCATAGCCTTTGAGATTCCAGGGTCACCTCCATGCCACGATTAGGCAACGGAATAGGATTTTAGTATTATGAGTCTCTCTCTCTCTCTCTCTTTCTCTTTATCTCTCTCTCTCTCTCCTCTCTATCTATGTATCTATCTGTCTATCTATCCATCTATCCCCCTGAAAGCTCATGACACTATGTGTGACAGGGTCAGAACAGAGGGCTATAAAAAAGTAGTGGGGGGAAATTTATTCTGAGGAGGGATCTTTGTTTCCAGAGTAACAGAGAGGGGCTGGTTTGTGACCAGCAGAAGCAATCAGGGGCAGTGAAACACTTGGGGCTACTTGACCAGGCCTGCAGAGTCAGGCCAGCATAGGTTAATTAGGACACCTATGAATGCCATTTCAGACTGGCTATAAAAGAAAGCCAGTTCAGACTGGTTATAAAAGAAGCTTTGCCTACAGTTAAGGAGCACGTGTAGCTGAGAGGAGGAGAACACCGCGGGAATAGGAGGAAAAGAGACCATAACTGAATACTAGGAGGATGAATCAGAGAAAAAAAAGGTGTGAGGAAGTATTTCAGGGGTCTTGGATCTGTCTTATAGCTGGTGTCAGGGATTCACACAGGCAGCTACAATTACAGGGCACTGGACTGGAATCAGGAGTAGAGGATGGGCCCAGGTTCTTCCCCAAAACCCACTTCCCCATTTCTACTTGGAGATAAGGATTGTGGACTTTATTGTCCATTTTACTATATGCTAGCCAATAATGAAAAGAGCTCAACAAACAGCAAACTAAAGTCCTAGGTGTTGTGTTTAAAACTGTGAGCTGCTGTGAGCCTCTAAGGCAAGAAAAATCCACCAGGAAGAGCAGGACCCACCGAGTTTTCATAGGAACTCTGTCAATTTGTGTGTGTGTGTGTGTGTGTGTGTGTGTGTGTGTGTGTGTGTTAGACTCTCTGAGACAATAAATGTCTGGGTTGCTGATATCAACTACACATCATTCTTCATACCACATTGGCATCACAGATAAACCTGGGCAGGGCAAGACGGGCCCACAATTTAGAGTGGTCAACGAGGTCTTTGTATAATGGTAGGTTTGGGTTTTCTCAACCATTCTGGTTATAGCATTCTCATGACAGAAATGTGGAGGGGTGATTTGTTCAATATTACCTGTAGTAGCAAGCTATTTTAGTATGTTAGACCTCAGAGAGAATTTTCACATTTGTTAGTTATCCTCTTAATGAACATGTCATTAATATAATAACCATTTAAAACCAATAACACTGGAGACGTCACTATTCTATAGCCTTTAGTCACAGAGCAATATCAAATTTGATTGCAATCTGAGATACAGCTACATCAGATTTGTGAAGAACAGCTCTTTTTGGGTATGTCTACACTACAAAGTTAGTTCAAACTAACGGACGTTAGTTCGAACTAACTTTGATAGGCGCTACACTAGCGTTCCGTTAGCTCGAACTTAATTCAAACTAATGGAGCGCTTAGTTTGAACTAGGTAAACCTCATTTTACGAGGATTAAGCCTAGTTCGAACTAGCTAGTTCGAATTAAGGGCTGTGTAGACCCTTAATTCGAACTAGTGGGAGGCTAGCCCTCCCCAGGTTACCCTGGTGGCCACTCTGGCCAACACCAGGGAAACTCTATTGCCCCCCTCCCTGCCCCGGAGCCCTTAAAGGGCCACGGGCTGGCTACACAGTTTGTGCCAGTTGCAAGGCTGCCAGCACCCATGCCAGCAGACCCTGCACCTACCACACTATGAGCCAGCCACCCGAGGACACCCAGCCCTCCACTGCTCCCCAGGACCAGCCTGGCGGCTCCCAGGAGCCTGCCCGGGGGCGCAAAAGGCAGGCGCCCGCTTGGTCAAGTGCGGAGATCGTGGACCTCATCGAGGTTTGGGGGGAAGCCTCCAATGTCCACGATCTCCGCACTAGCCACAGGAACGCGGCCGTCTACGGCCGCATGGCTGCCAGCCTGGCCGCCAGGGGCCACCAGCGCAGCCAGGAGCAGGTGCGCTGCAAGATTAAAGATCTGCGGCAGTCCTACTCCCGGGCCTGCCAGCCAGGGGCCGACCCGGAGGCCTGCCCCCACTTCCATGCCCTGGACCGCCTCCTGGGGGCTCATGCCGTCCCTGCCCACCGGGACGTAATAGACCCCCAGGGCAGAGAGCCCGCTCCTGGAGACGGAGGAGGAGGAGGAGGGCTCTGAGAGCCAGCAGCTTGCCACCAGCCTGCCCGAGACCCGGGACCCCCGAGGCACCCCACAGAGCCGCTCGCTTGTGTCGTCCGAGGCCGGGGAGGCGTCCACATGTGAGTACCATCGCGTTCTCCTTATGTGTACACGGGGCTGGGGCAAGAGGGAGCCCCAGGACTGTGCGCCTGGGCCTTGCCCACCAAGGAGCAGCAGCTGGGGATCCTGCAGGGGCCCTGGCCTTGCAGAGGGGAGCTGGGTTTCACACACCTGGGCCCCTGGGGTAATTGACCGCTGGTCTTGTTGCACCACAGCTGCAGCACCTGGGCCTGCAGGGTGCACCACACCGCCTGCAGCAGCTGGCCGTGCCCGGGCAAGCAGGAGAGCCAGGAATGAGGAGGAGTACCAAAGGCGGCACCTCCGGTTCATGGATCACCAGCTCTGCACCAGGACCACTGGGTCCAGGAGGACCTGAAGCTGCGCCGGAGGAGTCTGGAGGCCCTGCAGGAGCAGGGCTGTGCCCTGCGAGGGCACCTCCAGAGCCTGCTCGACCGCTTCCCATTTCCTCCTCCCCCTGCTCCTCCTGCTCCCCCTGCTCCTCCTCCTGCTCCCGCTCCTGCTTCCGCTCCTGCTTCCTCCACACCCCCTGTCCCTCCTGCCCCCCCCCACAACCATTTCCCACCGACGCCCCCGGACCCGCAGTGTGGCAAGACGGGAGAGGCAGCCGGACTCCCACCACTGAGCTTTCCTTTCCCTTCCTCCCTTCCCTCCCCTTCCAGCTCCCTCATCCCAGGTTTCCCCCTCCCCTCTCCCTCCCTCCCCCCACCCCACTTATGTTAAATAAACATACGTTTTTGTTTGAAAAACAGGTGTCTTTATTTTACAGTAGGTAGGGAGGGGAAAGGGGAAGGGGGGTAGGGTGGAAGAAGGCCTCAGTGGGGCATGCAGGGAGAGGTCAGTCCTCCTCCTCCACCAGGAAGCTCTCCCGCAGGGCTTCCCGGATCCGGACGGCCCCCCGCTGGGCTTCCCGGATGGCGGCGGTGCGGGGCTGACCGTAGTGTCCAGCCATGCGGTCAGCCTCAGCCATCCAGGCTGGCAGGAAAGCCTCCCCCTTTCGCTCACACAAATTGTGGAGCACACAACATGCTGCCACCACGGGAGGGATGTTGTGCTCAGCCAGGTCCAGACGGGTGAGGAGGCATCGAAAGCGGGCTTTCAGTCGCCCAAAGACCCCCTCCACCACGATGCGGGTCCTGGTCAGCCTGGCATTGAAGGCCTGGTGGGAGGGATTGAGGTGCCCCGTGTAGGGCTTCCTCAGCCACGGCTGCAGTGGGTAGGCGGCATTCCCCACCAGGCACACGGGCATGTCCACGTCCCTGACCCTGATGTGGCGGTCGGGGAAGAAGGTCCCGGCCTGCAGCCGCTGGCACACGGAGGAGTTGTGGTACACCCGGGCGTCATGTGCTTTGCTGGACCAGCCCACATTAATGTCCGTGAACTGGCCCCGGTGGTCACACATGGCCTGCGGGATCACGGAGAAGTACCCCTTTCTGTTGACGTACCGGGACGCCTGGTGTTCCGGGGCACGGATGGGGATGTGCGTCCCGTCGATGGCCCCCCCGCAGTTGGGGAAGCCGAGGACGCCAAAGCTCCGGATGACGGCATCCGGGTCGGCGAGGGTGACCACCCTGCGGAGCAGCACCTGGTTGATGGCCTTGACCACCTGCGGAGAGAGACACAGCAAAGCACCAATCAGTGGGGCGCCTGGGTGGCTGGGAGCGTTCGTGCCCTGGCAGTGCCCAGCGCCCCACTCCCGGTAGCAATCCCCCTGGCGGCGTGTAGTACGGCCGGGACAGACCGACCCCTCCAGTGCGGAGCGCTTTCACCTCCTCCCGCCCCCCCTTTGTCCCTGGGGCGGCCCATCCCCTCCTCGCAGCCCCCCTCTCCCCCAGCTTGGTGGCTGACAAGTGCCATACCTGCATGAGCACCGCTCCGACGGTGGATCTCCCCACGCCAAACTGGTTCCCGACGGATCGGTAGCTGTCCGGCGTGGAGAGCTTCCAGAGGGCGATGACCACCCGCTTCTGGAGGGGGATGGCGGGCCTCATGCGAGTGTCCCTTCTGCGCAGGGCAGGGTCGAGCCACTCGCAGAGCTCCAGGAAGGTGTCCCTCCTCATCCTGAAGTTCTGGGTCCACTGTCGGTCCTCGCAGCGCTCCAGGATGATGCGGTCCCACCAGTCCGTGCTGGTGTCCAGAAGCCAAACGCGGCGGGGCATACCGGTGCTGGGGCGCCGCCGCGGCTCTTCCATGGCCCCCAGGGTGGCCAGGCGGAGAGGCAGGGGGCTGACGTCCACCAGGTGGTGCCAGGCAGCCTCGAGCCATTGGTGGCAGGCTTGCAGCAGCAAGTCCAGAAAGTGCACCAGAAGGTGCAGGGCGAGCTGTGGCTCCATGTTGCCACCTGCGGCGGCCCCCCCGAAGGGAAGCACCAACACAGACGGGCACAGAGACCAACGCTTTGCTGTCCCTCGGCGAGGTTGGCAAGGAAGCAGGAAAAGCTGAGAACCAGCTGTCCAGGGGGGTCCCTTTAAGCTCGAGCCTCAGATAGCCTCAGACAGCAGCCACACAAAACAACTACTGACCTGATGCCCTGCCGGAACCATTTTCAGCCGCCCTTAAATGCCCCCCTGCGTCCAATCAGTGTGGACGCGCTAGTTCGAATTAGCAAAACGCTAATTCGAACTAGTTTTTAGTTCTAGATGCGCTAGTTCGAATTAGCTTAGTTCGAATTAACTAATTCGAACTAAGTTACTTCGAATTAGCGCTGTAGTGTAGACATACCCTCAGAGAGTTATTCTGACTGGGAATGGTCTTCTCATTAAGAACATATGTGGGGTTTCAGGCACATTCTTTTTGATTATTTAGTGTGGTTCTCTTACTTGAGATATGTCATTTTGCCAGAAGTGTGAGAAAGTGGTTTGGTTTCTGAGATACTACAGCTCTATTTCAGTCTGATTACTCATCACTGTTGATCAAAAGAAGAAAATCAAAAGAAGGTACTACCATATTCTAGACAACCACTGAACCTAGTCAGCAGGCATTAATCAACAATATGAGTTATTGTCTGTGTTGCACTGTAGCTGCACAAAGGGCTGTCACAAAAGCCCCAGTGATACTGGTGGATTGCAGAGAAACTTTGCCAGTTCCAAACTTGTTCAAAAGGAATTATTTTTGAGAAAGCAGGTCAAAACCAGGCAGGTAGATTGTGGGAGCAGTGATGAGGGATGGATTGGGGATTATAACAGATTCCACCCTAACATCCTGGCATAGCTGATGAGACCACAATGGGCGATGTGTCAGCAAACATGCAGCTGCTGATTTTAAAAGGTCATTGTGCAATAGCAGGCTTCAGCTGATTCATACTTGCTCCAGTTACTTGCAGTGGTAACCTCTCATCTGATATGAAGAGGAGTGCTATTGCTCAGAACTGAAAGCCGTGGGAGTGGAATTGCTGCAAAGTGCTGAGATGATGCATGTGCAGCACGAATTAACCATTGCAGCAACCTAGCTAGGGATATGGTGTTTCTCTATTATTAAAGGCTGAAATACTGTGGAGAGAAATTAAAACCTCGGCACACAAAACATGACTAAATCTTATGAGAAAGTGCAGCAAGAAACACAAGAGTGAGAAAAAGTATAAAAGCCTATATTAGAAATAAGTAAAAAGTATCAATATTCCTGCCAACGCTGTTCCCTACTGTGGCACTCCGAGTGCAGAAAGTGGGGGCCCACAAGAGTGCCTTAAATACCTTGCCTCTATAGGCTTCTACTTAAAAAAACCTCTCCAAAGTTACAGATTCTCTGGGCTTGGGAGACAGGCTACCATCATCAGGCATTTGAACTTATTTCAGAGGGGTACCCCTAAGCTCATTTACCACAAGTGAACTTGAAGAAAACAAACTGCAGTCTCTGGTAGCTGACCTCTCAAACTTAGGCTTGCATACACAGACCTCCTATTACCTTCCAGAGCATAAGAATCAAATCATCATCTTAAAAAAGATGATTTTATTAATAAAAACCAAAAAGATATACAGTAAAACTCCAGTTGTCCGACATCCAGTGGTCTAGCACTCCTGCTAGTCAGGCACCACCTGGAACCCGGATGTGCTCCAGGCAGCCGGACAATTGGAGCTGCTCTGCCCCAGACTTCCCCGAGTCAGCCGCTGGTCAGTTTCAGCACCGGCTGACTTGGGGACACAGCAGGAGTGCTGGGTTGGTCCCGTAGCGCTGCCCCTTGGCGCTGCATGACCAACCTGGCAGCACCCTAGCTGCTCTGCCCCGGGCTTCCCCAAGTCAGCCAGTGGTCAGTGCCGCCCCCCCCATCCTCCCCACCCTTCCTGACCCCAGACCCCTCGTAGCCCCCCCCTTCCAAAAGTCTGGCATATTTGATAATCCAGCACCCCCTGGGTCCTAAAGGTGCTGGATTATCGGAAGTTTATTGTACTTGATAATGCATACTCGGTTGGTAGGTGTTACAGAGTGAAGCCTGCCAAGCTCTATCTTTTCCTATTCTCTCCTTTTTTCTATATTTTAATAGAAATGCCAGGAATGCAAGGCTCTGTATGAGTTGGCTTTAGCAGTAGTGTAGTACGATAAGTAAGGGTTAATCATCTTCTAGAAATTATATATGTTCTTAATATCTTTTTAGAAATTATGAAAAACCTTGTGGCAAAATTTTCACTTGGGTCAGTACACAGATGGGGTCTGTGACTCAGTGCCTCGTGAGTCTAATGCTGCAAAACTCAGCTAACTGACATTGTGGATTAAGGAAACAGGAGGAAACAGACCCTCTTGTATCTAACTGTAAAGTTCCCACTTTTTCCATGTCTGGAAACAAGTCCAAGGGGACAACAGGTGATTTTATTCATGCATATTCAAAACCTGTCTCAAAATCATGGGTGTGTACCCATAAAATCACAGGGTGTGGAAATATGGTTTTTAATCATCACAGGCTGGGTATTATGACACAAAAAGAAGGATAAAAGCTATGGGAATAAGGAAGCCTGGGGCTCGAGCACATGCTCTATCTACTTCTTCATCAAGTATTTCTGGCATACAATAATTCTCTGGCAATATACAGGGGATTAAAGACCCTTAGCTGGCCAGGTTAGAATTCCTTCAGTGCAGACATTATTTAACATAACTCCCGTGGATGTCTTACCCAGGGCCCCACATAATAGTGTAGGAGTTGTGATGGGGGAAGGGCATTGCATAGAACCCTATGGGGATTCTGAGGAATTGTGAATTGTGGAACTCCCCATAGAAAGTCTAGAAAGGACTACCATAAGTTAAAGCACACCCCTGACCCTAAGTAATGCTGGGGAAGACACTGAACCCCAAGCATCCTGGAATCCTTAAAATCACTTTGCCCAGCATTCCTTTGGCTTGCATCTGTGTGCGCTGCTGCTTCAAGAGACAAGGCATACAATCACGCTGAGGGGCTGTTGTACATTTCATAAAGATATATATTGAATAAAGTCAGTGCTGTCACATTGCAAATGACCTCCTTGCTGAGTAGCTCTTGACAGCTAATGAGTGAGGTTGGCTTTTTTTTCAAACATTGGTCACTCATCATTTATTGAAGTTAGTTGTTCTGTGTCAGATTCCGTTCAGTTCATTCCAAACCAAAATATGATTGGGGGGGGGAGAGGCTTTTCTAGTATAAATTGAGTGTTTCTGTCTTTGCTGATTATATAGTACAGAAGGTGTGTTATGTATTATCTGTCAACTATTGTAAGTTTGAAGGCGTCCACTTTTCAAGTTCCTTCAATTGAAGATAAAATAATTAGAGATTTGAGCATTAAATGATATCCCTGAACCCACTCCGTTTGCAGAAGTGATAAAAAAGAAGAGCCAAGATTGTAAAACTAAATTGTAGAGAACAATGAAATGAAGGCAGCTAAATTGCTCTGGAGCTGGAGAAGTATCGTATATTGATCTGTTGATTAAGATGTAGAGACCATTCAAGCAGCAACTCTTCCATTATAGTCCATAGGGAGGGATAATATATGCTTCTTTGAACTATTTAAATCATAGTTTATGAAAGTCGTATGTTGCATCTCAAAACGAGACAATTGTATAGTAAAGATAGTAATTAAATGTAAAAAAGGCCTGGAATTTTGACTTCTGCACATCCCATTTTACAATGCTGCGATGCTCAGTGAAAAATTGATATATATTTTGTTTGTTTGCAACTTAATAATCTATTGTCGTCTTCATCTGGAGTTAATAAAATGGATGGTAGACAGGAAACAAATGCAACATTGAAATAATCAGGATGACATTTGGCCTGTATGTTTCACTGATAAATATGAATGGATAGAGAGTAAACCACTTCCAGCAGGACAGGCAGTACTTAATTTGTGCCAGGTCTTGCTATGGTTGAGCCCCAGCATCTATGGGCTTACTGCATCAGTTATGAAAATAAAAAAAAAATTGCTTGGGCCCTGGCACCTAAATCTCTGGCACTTCTTTCAGTACAAAATAAGCTTGGAGAACAGTCAGTGAAAACTAAGATCCTTTAAATGATCGTGTAAAATATGCTAAAGCTGTTTTACTATATTCTGCTTTTGATTATAAAATAATAAACTCAATGTAATAATCATATGGTATTAAAGATGATTAGATTGGCTGTTGCAATATACTGTGTTGTATTCTTTAGCACTGTTCTGCAAAACAGACTAAGTTCTGATTTCATTTACTTTAGTAAAGATCTAGACAAATCCATTTACAGAAGTGGATTTACATGGATATAACTGAGTTTGGCCAAGTGTGACCTAATTATCATAATATTTAGAAATTTTTCTTTTAAAAATATATTAATATGATAGTTATATAGAAAATAAAAGAACTCTGCTCAACAAGTAATTTACATATAAAGCAACAATTATATTTCTCATTTCAATATAAGATTGAAACTTCTGGTAATCTGCAATGTGATTTGTCCTTTTCATATTTGTTCATTTTTTTTAAATTGAATCCTTTGGTATATATGGTTGTGACTACTTTCTTCCACTATTTGATCTGAGGAAGTGGGTCTGGCCCACGAAAGCTCATCATCTAATAAACCATCTTGTTAGTCTTTAAAGTGCTACATTATCCTGCATTTTGCTTCAACTACCCCAGACTAACACGGCTACATTTCTATCACTTTATACAATATATGTAACTACCTAAGCACATACATATACAACATTGTCTCAACTTTTTCTTTATTCTTGATTTTGCTTTATGCCCTTTTTTCAATATGTGCTATAAAAACAATTTGATTTTTTAAAAATGACTAAACATATGAAATTTTATTCTATGAAAAAGCCAGCATGCTAAAAAAAGACAAGCCATGCAGATGGTAAATTTTATGACACTACTACAGAGTGAGCTGCTACTATGAAAGTGATTACCAAAGAGAAAAAAACATAGCAGGAGCATGTTGAGGCAATGCTAAACAGGTTCTCTCCCCCTGAGTGTATAAGCAGCAACCACATGAAGAGGCTAGATTGTTTCTTCAATCATCCTAAACTACAGGTAAAATGGAACCATGAAGTGAATCTGATGACAATGAAGTGGTATTACTAGAGGAGGCAGAAACTCAGAGCAATGCAAAGTTAAAAAAAAGAAAAAAGTGGAAAATACAGGACTAAACAGAGGTCTACAGAAATCATGTTTCAGAAGTGATACTTATGATGGACAAAAAGTGAGTTGCCATTTACACCAGTCTGTAAAAATCATTTTTTTACTGTAGAGCAAATGATGAAAGTGCAATCTGCTACTTTTGCAGAGGGACTGATGGTACAGACATATAAATCCTGATATAATAAATATTTTTTATAATGCCATAGGGAAAGCAGCCAACTACCAATACAAAACAAAACTGAGAATGTTATTTTCTTCACATCCACTCTTCAAGGGCTATGAATGGATTACATGTGATATAAAACATGAACAAAGTTTCCACCGAAAGGTCTTACTGCTCTTAAAAAAACAGTCTATAAGATATTGGAAAGTGTTTTTAGGATTAATGGAAATTTGTCAAAATGCCTGCAGTCCCCTCCATTCTTAGAAGCTGAAGTCTTATCTGTCTTCTTGAAATATGTATTGGAAAAGTGAAGAATACCCAAGAAGAATTATATTTTAGGACTGGGATAGTTGGTATATTCTGACATGTCTGATTTTCTTTTTTTCCCCATAAAGTAGATATTGGTTGCAGAATTTCAAGTTTCTTACAAATACTTTTCATAAATAAGTTCATAGCTAGGTCTTGTCTAAAAATAGCCATCCAAACTGTTAAATTTGTTTGCATACAAATTTAGGCATATAAGATTGGTACAAGATTTTTAGTATCAGTCTACATTGGGACACTGTTTTCATTTTTCAGTATTAAGCTATTTTTGAACACACAGGCTACGTCTACACTGGCGTGATTTTCCGAAAATGCTTTTAACAGAAAAGTTTTCCGTTAAAAGCATTTTCGGAAAAGCACGTCTAGATTGGCAGGATGCTTTTCCACAAAAGCACTTTTTGCGGAAAAGTGTCCGTGGCCAATCTAGACGCGGTTTTCCGCAAAAAAGCCCTGATTGCCATTTTCACGATCGGGGCTTTTTTGCGGAAAACACTACTGTGCTATCTACACTGGCCCTTTTGCGCAAAAGTCTTTCGGAAAAAGACTTTTGCCCGAATGGGAGCAGCATAGTATTTCCGGAAGAGCACTGACGGTCTTACATGAGATCGTCAGTGCTTTTCCAGAAATTCAAGTGGCCAGTGTAGACAGCTGGCAAGTTTTTCCGCAAAGCAGATGATTTTGCGGAAAAACTTGTCAGTCTAGACACAGCCACAATGTCTGACCTCTAAGGCTTTCACTTTTCTCCTCATGAAGTGCCTGGTTGTAGTAGTCCATCTTGGGCTGGATCCCTGCATTGTAGCAGCAAAGGGCAGCCTCCACAAAGTTGCTATTTGCCTTTTATTAAATTTGGTAGAGTCTGGGTACGCAATGAGAGAAGTCTTGGCATTGCCCCAAATGTGCTGTCAAAACAGCTATGCTGGCATGGCAAGCAATGTGTGTTACTTTTATTATGAGGCTGGCAATGGGTCCTATGGACCTAGGAGGAAAACTAATGTTTCTGTTTTCCACTATCTTTTTCCCAGCCTTCTCCTGAGAGAGGGGCACCAATGGTATTTACTGCCATCTAGTGAATATTTAAGGTGAATATTTTAATAGAATTAACACTCTCCTTAGTGACATATTTGGAGCTCATCTCTAATAATTGTATGTATTTATATGGTCTCTATGTTTGCAAAGTTGTAGTAGCAATGTTGATCCCAGGATAATATTATTATTGTCTCTCAAACATGTGTGTCTGAGCGTCTGTTTGTTTTTTGTTAGTTTGTTCCTGTATACGGGGTTGCTGTCTGGATACATGGTGTTAATTCAAGAAAATCTTGATTGTCCATAGTAAGGAAAGGATTATTGGCTTTAGATAGTGTAACCGTGGTCTCTTTTAGCTATTAGGTCACTCAGTTAGGGTGAGCTGCAAGCAGAATGGGGTGAAAACACCCCCAAAGCTGGTGGATAATATAATATTTAGATTTACCAAGCCAACACAAAACAGCATCAATATTATCTCACTGGTTACTCAAACATCTATACAATGCAGTTCACTTAAAGTACCCAGCCTCAGGCCTCCATCTAGGCATCCAGGTGAAATATGATGATGAAATAAAAATTGTTTAAAAAGGACAGAGAGTATTGGTTAAAAGATTGATATGCATATAGACATGAGTTTAATTCTTGAGGTTCAGATACATAGATTTGTTGAACTCTGTAGCTGCCGATGGATCTTTTCAGCTTAGTCCACAGTTATTAAATCAATGTCCCATAGACATACCGTCTCATCCTTGCAGCTTTCCCCCTAAGCATCGGAGCAGATATGAGATGAAAAAGGATCCTGAGGGGCTTTATACCTTTGTAGTAGCCTCTTGGCCTAGCGGAACACAATAGATTTTTGACATAATTCTGTCTCCCAAACATTGTGGCAATTATCACAAGGTAATTTATCCATTAAAAAGTTCATAAACAGTTTACTACAACCTTCAAAGTTACATGTAAACAATAATACTACTTCAATCAAGTTTCATAATCAATGTTAATATTCCCTTCTGAACGTCAATCAATGCTATAGTAATAGAAAAAGATTGTTCACTTCACAAGGCCTGAGCAAACAGCTACCATTTTACCACTCTAACAATATAAGTTTGCATTTCAAAGTTATACTCTAACCTAATGTAATAGCCCATCTATAACTTACACATCTTCCTAAGCAGTCTTTAAAGGTCAGCCCATGGATCAGTTAGCCTATGAACCTTTCTGGCCATATTCCATGTTTTAATTAGTTACAGTCACAAGGGATTTCAGGTTAAACAGCTGAAAATGTGAAATTTAATAGTTTTCAAATCCTATGGCCATGAAATCTACCTTCAGCATTGCATATATAAGACCATGTCATAAATCAGTCCTCATCATGGCCAGAACATATAAAGAAATGTTTGGTAAACAATCCCATATTGTTTGCCAATTTATATGGAGGAACACAATAAACCTTGGAGTATGGAGCCTGTCCTGAGGAGCTTTATACCTTTGTAGTAGCCTCTTGGCCTGGCAAAACACAATAGATTTACCTAAATATTGCCCCCACCATTGAGAGTATATGTTTAAATGAATGAAGTAAACTAGTAAAATGTTGTTAGATTGAGGCTAATCAAGCATTTCTTTAAGTGCATTTCTTTCTACAGAAATATTCAGTACACAGCATGTTCTAACCAATAACCATTTTTGAGGAAGAAGGCCTGTAATCCCAGGTCTAATGCCTGCCATTTTCCACCAGAAACTTTAGAGTATCACATAAGAACCACTATTCTGGAATCTCCTATGGACACTATGGAATCTCCTTTGCTCCACACACAGTTTTGGATTCCCTGATCTCACATACTTATTCAAACTTAAGTGCACATAAATCAATACCTAATTATCTTGCCACTGTCTTGTTTCCTTCTACTATTGCACATGAATGGGATTGCTCATATTCCCATTGCCAACTCAAGTCCTCACATGAACATTCACACTGTAGATTGTGATGGAAGTAGCCTTCTAGGTCAATATCACCAACCATCATTTCTTCATTTTGTTTGCAATTATCATGGTACTGCACTTCCGTTATAGGAATCCTCGGATGGATCTCCGTATCTCACAGGAAAATAGTAAATCAAAAATGGAGGAGGCCTTCTTCGAAAAGGTCCCTCACCAAAGACTCTAAGTAGTTATGGGATAAGGGAAGAACTTCTTTTGTATCCGTAACTGATTAAAAGATGGGAAACAAAGTGTATGCAAAAATGGTCACTTTTCACAGTAGAGAGAAGTAAACAATGGGGCCCCCCCAGGAACCTGTAGTGGAAACGGTTTGGTTCAACATTTCCATAAATGATCTGAAAAAGGGGCAAATAGTGAGGTGACACTGTTTGAAAATGATACAAAATCACTCAAGATAAATAACTCCAAAGCAGACAGTGAGTAATTACAAATGGATCTCATTAAAATGGGTAACTGGGCAAAAAATGGCAGATGAAATTCTGTTCTGACAAGTACAAAGTAATTGACATTTAAAAACATAATCCCAAACACACATATAAAAATGATGGTATCCAAATAAGATGTTTCCACTAAAGAAAGAGATTTTGGAGTCAATACGGATACTTCTCTGAAAAAATGTGTTCAATATGCAGCAGTTAAAAAAAGCAAACAAAATGTTAGTAATCCTGAGGAGAGGATAGATAATAAAACAGAAAATATCACAACACCACTATATACATCTGTAGTACACATTTATCTTTAATATTGTGTATTCTTCTGGTCATCCCATCTCAAAATATACATAGGGAATTGGAAAAGGTACAGAGCAAGGCAACAAAAATGATAAGGGAGTGAAACAGCATCCATAAGAGGAGAGATTAAGAAGACTGGGACCATTCATCTTAGAAAAGACACATCTAATGGGAGACATGAGAGACGTCTATAAAAGCATGAATGATGTAGAGGAAGTGATCATAGAAATGTTACTTACCCTTTCACTTAATACAGAAACTAAGTTCACCTAATGAAATTAATAGGCAACAAGTTTTAGAGAAACACAGGCATATATGTCTTCATACAAAACATGATCAATGTATGAAACTCAATGTCAGAGGATGTTGTGAAGACCAAAAACATAACTGGATTAAAAATAATTTGATAAATTCATGGAGGATAGTTCCATCAGTGGCTATTAAACATGATACTCCGGAATGCAGCTCCATGCTCTGGTTATCCCTACACCTCTGTGTGCCAGAATCTGGTACTGGATAGTAGGGGATGGATCACTAGATAATTGCCTTATTCCGATCATTACCTTGGAAGCCACTGCCAGAAGACAGGATGCAGGACTAGCTGGACTATTGGGCTGACCAATTATGACCATTTTTATATTATTATGAGGCTGGCAGAAGGATAGCTAGAACTAGGGATTTCTTGAATGGCATGAGAGAAATTTCAGGGGAAAACACTGGGGAAGTATTTAAAGGAGAAACGTGTCTTCCCTCCTATGCTCAGATCCAGAAATCAGCACTCTGATTTTTTGCATGTAGATAAGATCCAAAAGCAAAGAATGTTCAGGTTTAGAATATCAATATGAACCTTTGTTCAATATATATTATTTATATAGGGAAGCAGTGTGGCCTAGAGGATAGAGTAATGGACCCAACTCTGAGGAGACCTAGATTATATTCATAGCTTTGCCATTGGCTTCTGAGTGACTGCTTCACTTGGCACATGCCTTCCCTGGGCCGGACACTTGGGAAGGGGAAAGACCCTCCAGTGAGTGGCCCGGAGGTTATTCTGGCCTGATATACATCAGGAGGTTAGAGATTACTATGCTTCCTGCCCTGAATGCCAATGAACTGGACCTAAGGGCATACCCAAAGCCCCCTACCCATGCCAGTTGTAGGGGTGTCTTTTGAGCAAGTGGGGATGGACCTAGTGGGTTCCCCAGAGAAGAATAAGATGGAGAACCAGTTCATACTGGTAATACTAGTTTATGCGATTAGGTACCCAGAGACCGTGCCATTGTGGGTCGCTACTGAGAAGAATATAGCAAATGCATCCTCAGGGAGATTTTGACCAACCAGGTTACCAATGTCTCATCTAAACTAATTGTTGAATTGTGCTCTCTCATGCACATCAGAACCCTCCAAACCTCAGTCTACCATCCTGAAATAGATGGATTTGTAGAGCAGTTTAACGGCACCCTCAAGTCAATGCTATGAAAGTTTGTAGAGAGAACCCACACCATTGGGACACCCTCCTTCCAGCCCCACTCTTCACCATAAGGGAGGTACCCCAAACCTCAATAGGGTTCTTCCTCTTCAAACTCCTATACGGAAGAAAACTCAAAGGGATACTGGACCTGTTAAGGGAGGAATGGGAGGCCCAGGAGATGCAGGTACTCAGCACCATGCAATACGTGTTGAGACTCAAAGAATGCCTTTGAGCACTAGGTGCCTTTGCACACCAGAATCTAATACAGGCACAGCAAAGTCAAGAACATCAGTATAACTGGGGGGGGGAGGAGGGAAAATAGGAGCTAGGGCCTGTAAGTTTGAACCAGGGGATAGGGTATTGCTACTTTTACCATCTAATGAGTTAAAGCTCCTGGCTAAGTGACAAGGTCCCTTCAAAGTAGTGCGGTGTGTTGGACCGGTAGATTATGAACTAAGACTGCTGAGACAAAGAAAGGACATGCACCTACCATGTGAATCTTTTGAAAGCCTGGAAGACATGGGAGACAATATTTATTGCCCCAGCGCCATCAGAATCTAATCTGGGCCCTCTGGCAGGGGAATTCCTCGATCCAAATCCTGCAGAGATGGGGGAAGTCCTCAGTCCAATGCAACAAAGCCAACTGCAGGACCTCCTAGGGGTCTTCCAAGATGTCTTGTCCATACAACCAGGGTGGACAGATATGACCCACCATCACATTGCCACAGAGACAGGACAAATGGTGAGAGATACACACTGCCGAGGAAGATGTGGGACGTTGTAGACGATGCTCGAGATGGGAGTGATTGAGGAATCACAAAGCAAATGAAGAAGTCCCATTGTCCTAGTGCCAAAACCCGACAGGGCTATGAAATTCTGTATTGATTTCCGAAAAGTCAATGTGGTATTCCATTTCGATGCCTACCCAATGCCCTGAGTAGAAGAGCTATTGGAATGACTAGAGGGGCGGCTAACTACCAGTCTACTATTGATTTGACGAAGGGGTACTGGCAGATACCCCTCGTACCTAACTGCCTTCTCCACACCATTTGGGTTATACCAATTTGTTACCATGCCATTTGGACTGCATGGGGTGGCTGACACCTTCCAGAAACTGATGAATAAACTGTTGCCACCACATGACCAGTATGTACTGAAGTATACAGATGACTTTGGCATTGTTATCTACAGTAGCACCTGGGAAGATCACATACACCGTCTTAAGGAAGTCCTCCAAGCCCTTCAAGCAGCCAGCCTCATGGCAAATCTTACATTAGAATTTTTACATTAGAACGTCAGTGTTCTTGCGCAAATTCAAGCGGCCAGTGTAGACAGCTGGTAAGTTTTTGTGCAAAATCTTGCCAGTCTAGACGTACCCTACATAGTTAATATTGATATCATAGACTGATGAGAAAATGTCAGAATATTTGGAAGTTTAGTTCAGATAAGGAGCCAAAATAATGGATGTTTCTTTAATCCTGTGAGCATCTTATATCCAGGAACCCAAGAAGGGAATTTCTTCACAACAGACTCTCTTTCAAGTGTTTTGGATACTTTTCATTTCTAGTTGATGCAGAAATACAAAGAGAACAGCTTTTCTCACAGTATTTGTCTCTTCTGTTTCAGTTAGAAATGGAAGAGTTTCTGCAAATTAACGGGTCTGATTTTAGTTTGGGTAGGTACTTATTTTATCTGAACCTGTTTGTCCATCCTTAATAATAATGGGCCTTTAATGTTTAAAAACCTATTGAATGATCTTAAACCATAAACAGATTTTCGTCAGTTTCTCCCATTGTGCTTTCACTTTCTGGCATGGTCTCACTGAGTAATAAACATACTGTATATTGAGACTTCTTTGATAACAATTCAAATGAAACTGAACACAGGAAATTTTTTGAAAGTCTGCCAGAGTGGATATTCTGATCATCTGCCATGTATTTTAAGCAGATTGATGTGCGCATTTCCAGATGAAAGACTTTGCTCAGGATCCTAGAACTATAAGTAGCAGAAAAATAAAGACTTGAGTTAATCCAATTTCCAGTAGAGATAAAAGGTACCACAGGGGTTGAAAGACTAGTTTCCATCAAATGTGCTATTGCAATCATTCTTTAACTTGTTCTAGTAAAAGAACACTTAGGCTGTTCCCTGGAGAAAGAGACCTTTGATGGCAACCAGTTTTTCACAGCTTGCTTGTATACTTCTTATTTCAAAGTCAACACAAGAGACAAAAAAAATGTATATATTTTGTATGATATACTCCACAGTGGTTTTCTTATCCACTTCAGAGTGGAATTCAAACAAGCATAACATTTTAACAAGGACAAGACTGTGTATATAATTCTCTGAACATAAGCCATGTTGTGGCTAGGAAATATATAACACTTAATTGGGACATGCTTAATTAGTATGGCTGCTATATTAAAACACCTCCCAAGAGATTGATTTAGCTTCAGTGTGAATATTAATGCTTTAATCTGGACAATAATAGTTTACATTCTGTTTAACAATGTTGCATTTATTCTGTGCCAAAAGGTTACATAGTGTTCAACTAAGTGTTAAATAAGTGTGAAATTCTAAATTCTGATTTTATATTAATAAATGCAGATAAAAAGAGAAAGAGAAAGATGAAATGCCATGAATACCATTTTTATTCTTGTGCCATTTTTATTTTATTTCAATCTTTCTTTCTCCTTTTACCTCCCTTTTAAGATACTGGAATTTACTTCTACCAAAGTTGTGACTTAAATAACTATAAACACTTGTGATGTCAGATTATCTGACTACTATATTCCTGAGAATATAGGTCTTTCTATCTCGATCTGATATTGTGTCACATTCAGAAAGTATAATAGTAATAAGGTCTTGCCTTTCATCTAAAAAACTTGAAAAAATGTTATTGACTTCATTCACAACAGCCCTGAATGTGAGATAGGGCTGTGAGAGAAGATAGAATGATTGCTGAAAATTATTTTTATACAGTCCCTCATGAATCAAACACCTGTTCCTGTGAGCTGGATGAATCAGAGGCTGTACGTCCCGTTGTGTTGACTGCTGACCTGGAGAACAAAACATATCTGATTTACCATTTGGCCATTTCTACAATGGAAATCATCTCCAGGTCTGAAGGACTGAAAAATTTTTTAGCTCTTATTATGTCTGTTACCTCATTCTGAAACTGATTTTCAACCTGAGATTTTAATTAAATTTAATCAGCTAGGCCCAGATAATGAATGGCACAGCTTTAAGGATGTGGAACCCAGTGAATATAAAATAACTGCTTGCCTGATCTTCAGCTTTTTCATTTTGGTTCATATCAATAAACCATACCATTTTACTCAGCCTTATTAAGCACCCCAATCAGAGCATAACCTTGGACAGATGTTATACACCATATTGGTGTATTTCTTATATGTTCCTAGGATTTCGCCTGGGAAATATATAGTGTTTGTTTTTGTTCTAGGTTTGTCTTTGGGAGGGCAGCCCAGGAATGATCAATCAAGAAAAGAATCTGCCTAAAGTGATGTTATTAGTTAAAACAGATATCTAATACAAAATACAATGAGCCAGTGTTTTAATATGGTAAGGACTGCTGTAAATCCTGTTTTTTATATAATAAATATGGTTTATTAGTATTATTTAAAAAATGGCTTTAGCTTCATTTTAAGGGCACTGAGCTGTCCTGTACAATAGTGTTCTGCAAGAATAATCATTATCTGTCAGATTTCAGGATTTGATCAACGGAGGAGTTTCTTTGCCGACCTTTTGGCCTTACTTTCCCTCATGGGCAAACATTATGAAGAATTGCTCCCTACAACAGTGTGTCATGATCTTTCAGTTCATGTGAGTGAAGAGGTTTAATTGTGAACCTGACAATAACCTGCAGGATCAGAGCCAGAGGCCTACAAATCTAGGTTTAGCAGTATTCTCGAATGGATAATGCAATGGCCTAGAACAAAGAAAACCTAGATTGTATTCCAGCTGTTTCATTGTCCTACGGAGCAACCTTGGGCAAGTCACTTCAACATTCTGTGCCTCAGCTTCCTAATCTGTTAAATGGGGATAATAGTACTGACTTCCTTCATAAAATGCTTTAAGGCCTACTGATGAAAAGTGATAGAAATGTAGCCGTGTTAGTCTGGGGTAGTTGAAGCAAAATGCAGGACAATGTAGCACTTTAAAGACTAACAAGATGGTTTATTAGATGATGAGCTTTCGTGGGCCAGACCCACTTCCTACTTTCTTCCACTATTTGATCTGAGGAAGTGGGTCTGGCCCACGAAAGCTCATCATCTAATAAACCATCTTGTTAGTCTTTAAAGTGCTACATTGTCCTGCATTTTACTGATGAAAAGCACTTTCTTGGACCTGATAGTTAATTAATTTTCTGAAATGATTTTTTTACTCATAAAGCTTCCATCAAGAGTTAAGTAATTCCTATTGGTCAGTCTCCCTTAATGATTATTTTTATTTTGAAATTGTATAAAGATCTGTGAAGCATCTAATAAACTCTAAGGACTTATTTTATTCAGAATGAATTGGGACAACAGCTAAAGGCCCTCTGGATATTATTACAAAAGAAAATGAACATAACTTGATACTAACAATTATTCGTCCAAGTAAACTGGTCTCACTTTTTTATTTCCCAATAGAATTCATACTGTAGATAAAAACTCTTTATGACAATCTTGAAGCTGAAGATAGGGTTCATGATATTAAGTATAATACTTTATATTAAATAAAAAGAGAGAAATGACAGAGTTTGCATATGGTTCTTTGCCATTTCAACAAAGCCTCTAGCTATCAGTTATGAAGTAATTAAAAAAGAAAAATAATACAAATAATAAGAAATGTCTTCAGTAAAATTTCCCTTTATGAAGATTGCTTTATTGTATATATTGAACCTTTCAAAGTCAACCACAGAACAAACACACAAAAATAATATTGTTAAATTTCTGCTTATGAAATGACATAAAAGACATGTTTTTTTTTTTTTTTAACTTTAAACATTGAGGGCATGGCTACATTAGGAAGTTATTTCGAAATAATAACTCCCAAAATAACTATTTTGAAATAGTGTTTACACACTACTGGGAAGCCTTAAAATTAGTCTGAGGCAGGGTCCCTTAGGGTATGTCTACACTATGCAATAAGATTGAATTAAAATATGCAACTTCAGCTATGTTAATTGCATAGCTGAAGTTGAAGTACCTTAACTTGACTATTGGGACTGTCCACACTGCAGGAAATCAAAGGGAGAACACTGTCCCTTTGATGTCCCTTACTCCTTATAGAAGCAGAACTACCAGCATTGACTGGAGTGCCCCTGTCAGTTCAAATTTGCTTGTCTTCACTAGACCCACTAATTCGAACCCTAGAAGATCAACAGTGGCAGGTTCAATCTTATCTGTAGTATAGACATACCCTTAATGTGGACACACTACCTTGACTTAGAGCCCCACAAAGCACTGGAGAGTAATTACTTAAAATGACCCTGGAGAGTAATTATTTAGCAATAGCAGCCCTGGAGCATCCACACTACTGCTGTTTCAAAATAATTATTTCAAAATTAGTGTTATTGCTCATGGAAAGAGGGAGTTATTTTGAAATAACCAGCCTTTTATTTTGAAATAACAGGCTTGATAGCGTGGACACTCCTCTTGTTATTTCCAAATAACTCCCTAGTGAAAACCAGAGCTGAGTGTCCGAGACCATCATGGGCTAGCTGTTGCAATGGACATGTAAGATCCAATATTGCTAAAATAAAGAGAGGGAAGGGATATGGAGGATATTATAGGTCAGGTTCTTAGATATATATGCATTCTTCATATAAAAGGAGAGGTGGGTCCTAGATGGCTCTCTTGTATATATGAGAACTAATTTGGGCTTCTCTATCAGTATAAGGAAATGCAGAGGTCAGTACAAAGGGGACAAAGAGAGGGCTGAGAATTCAGCTTAGAAGCCAACATTGATGGGCTAATTTAAATTTAATGAAATTACATATATAGGCTAGTCATATTGCTCTATAGAGAGCTGTAGGCTATATTATGTGTCCCATAATAGAAGGCAGAAAAGTTGTAGCAATCAACACCATTTGATCTGAATTGTGTAATTTATGTAATTGCATGTGGCTCATTCTCTTTCTTTTATTTTTCACATTTTGCTATCTATCTGTGTATCCTTCTTTACCTATCACTACACAACGGTCTTTTTTTTCTTTTTTTAGTAAACTCAGCACTTCCTAAGCTGCTCCTCTAGAAATCATGTACACCATTTGGTTCCAAGACACTGATACAATGAGACATTTAAAGACTATTAAATATTTTAATATAGCTGTGAGATATATGAGCATCTATATAGACATTTCAGAGCATTATACACTTAGGCAATGTCTACACTGCTGGCTTTTGCTGGCAAAGAGTATGCAAATGAAGTGCTGATTAGCATTTTGTAACCCTTCATTTGCATAATATATTCGAGCCTTTTTTGCAGAAGGGGTTTTTACGCAAAAACAAGCAGTTTACTTACAGCTGTTTCCCATCACCACCACCTTCTTGTCTACATTTTTCACAGCCAAACTTTGCCAGTAGCAGGCCTGGGGCCTGGCCTTTTCCTCCTTACTCCCTTCCTTTATAACCCCTAGCTAATTAGAATGGTAGCTGTTTCTTATTGCCAGACAGACACAGGGATGTTCTACCAACTCCAATCTATTTCTCTTGATTGGGGCTGAAGTGGCAGGAGTCTGATTAAGCCCTCCTTACTCAGCACCCTATAACAGACAGGATAATGAAATAAGTCAGAAATTACATTGCTGGGATTCAGAACAAACTGTGCTGTCTGCATCTGCAGACAGGAGTCACGTTATAATAAGTCAGAACTGTAGTCACTGTACAATGGCGTGGATCAAGAGACTAGTCTCTGTGATGTGAAAAAGAATACATGCTGCAGTGCAGATCAAATATATGGCATGTGGTCAGTCAAGTGCACAGAGAGACAGGAATAGGCTTCAGTGAAGCCTAAAAGATTACGACGTATTACACTTTCTTATTGTGATTTTTTCAGTTGGTGTTCTTGCTTGGAGTGTCCTCCTGAACTTGTTACCTGTGTTCTTTTGTTATTTAACACCTTGAGCACCAGGACAGGTGAATGCTGAAGGCCAAATAGTACTACTCAAATTATAAGCATCCTGTAAGTAAACAATGAACATTATGACAATGTGATCAAACATATATTGCTTTGAAACTTACGCACTGAATATGGTTAGGTCAATAAAAGAGTTGATGCTTTTAAAATGGAAAATTTAACTTCATTCTGTTATCCCAAAAGAATTAGCTCTTTGTTGGTAACAATTTCTGTAAAGACATCTGAGAGTGTGAACAACAGTTAACACTGAAGAAAATGTGTAGATCCACAGACATTGCTAAGAAAATAACCCTGAATATGATCCATAATCGTTTTTCACTTGTCTTGGACACAATGGATATGTTTACAGTGGAACTGAAGGTGTAATAATCTGTGCAGTAGACATACCCACATGATCTCTGATTGATCTAGCACACTCAAAATTGAAGCCACATGGGCAGCAGAACAGGCTAGCCACCCAAATACGTGTTTAGGGTTTCACACAGAATGTTACTCAAAGCTGCTAGCCATTTGGCCATTCATGCTGCTCTAGCTAAACTTCTATTTTTAGTACGCTAGCTTGATCAGAGGAAATGTGGGTATATTTACCTGAACTGGAAATTGCATGGCCAGTTCCAGTGCTTAAATACCCTTTAAAAAAACCCAAGGCCTAAATCCTATCTTGTGGAGCACATGGTTGTAATGTCATGGCACCATGTAATGTTTTGTCTGCAGGAGTATAACCTGTACTTAATCAATATACCCAAAACAATTCCTTGCTAGAGAGAAACTCAACAGATTTTACTGGTGGTACTAGCTTTGAAAGTATTACATTGCAGCTGACAATAAGCATTTATAAAGATAATGCCTACATTTTTTAGTAGAAGTAGCAAAGTTATCTGTTCAAGAGTTAGCTGATGATGCCTACTAATGTTAGAAAGACAGGATGCCTGGGCAGAAGATCAGCCACTATGCAGGGCCTCACTATCATAGGGCATGTAGGACAGGATGGTTACTACAAAGCATTTCTCAGCCCTTAGGAACTGGTCCTGATTTGTAACTTGGGGAAAAGATTCCTCCTGCTTTTCCCTGAAAGAGATCCCTTGTGCCCATTTGTGAGATATTTTATTACCATGGCTATAATATTTATTTCCAAGTAACCTGCCTAATACTCCTCGAAATTATCACTCTTTAATCTTCTCTTCATTTTTATTTTACTTTCTTAATGGAAGACACTTAAGCAGATGAAAGAACTTTGTCCACAGAGACCTTGGTAGGCATTTATTTCCTGATTTACTGAGTTGATTTCACTGCACATATTGAACAATTTTCAGTTAGCAGCTTTAAAGAAGTCTATTCATTTAACAGTTGTTTAATTAAACCATCACTTCTAGCTCTCCTCAGCTGAAATCAGAATGTATCTTTCAAATATTTTTAAAACAATGAATATCAGTAGAATTAGAGATGGATAATATTTTTCAGATAAATGGTTTCTTTGCAAAAAATATGCAGTTTTGGTTCAAAGGAAACTATTCATGAATTTGACACACATTTACCAAATATTTTCAGCCAAAATTTTTTTAAGATAGAGTCACATGGAGGCTTCCTTACATCCCCTTCTCAAAACCATCAGAGAAGGTGAAGGTGTCCCCAGAATAACCTATATCCAGTGGTTAATGCATTGACCTGCAAAGTGGAAAACCCAAGTACATATGGTTTGAGTCAGAGTGAACATGGGTCTCTTATCTCTTAAGTGAGTGCTTTAACCACATGGCTACATGTCATAAAAGAAGATAAAGAGTGTCTCATTTTTTCTCCTGTTAAAGCTGCTCCAGTTTATATAAGTGTGCATCTACACTGCACGACAGGTTCAAATAAGATTCACAAATTGAGCTACGCAAATTGTGTTTCTTATTTTGATCTTATTTTGAAATAGCTTATTTAGAAATTTGGAGCTGTCTACACAGCACTTATTTCAAAATAAATCTCTATTCCAAAATGACACTCACGCTTCATGGAATGGGGCTTGTAGGGACATCGGAATAATGAGCCCATTATATTTCAAATTATATTCTGAAATAGGGCTGCAGGGTAGACATAGCCTAACTAATTAAATATTTATGGAACAGAAAAAGACTGACAGTATAGACTGGTAGTTGTAAATTCAGATGGAAAGAGGAACCACTGCATCCCAATCTTTTGTTAACCTCTGGTTTATGAATAACATTTTTATAAATATATTTTGCCTTTAATAACAACACAATTAAAAGACCCCAACATTGAAAATGAAATATTTAATTTGACCTGAAACAATTTTGAGGGGTTTTTTTTGTATTTTGGTTTACTGAGAAAAGTGATATTATATTGATCCAAAATTAATTTTTTGTTTAGCTACCAAATCCCGCCTCCCCCCTCCAATCAATTGTTTATATAACTCTATTAACATGACTATGTGGAAATGCTGGGTGCATTTGTTTCAGTATGGCAGTTCACATCAAACCATATGCACTGTTTAAAACTCACTTAATCCCTTGTAAGAAATATGGCTTTATGTGATCTCTGTGCCTTGAATAAGAATTTTCACTGGGTTGTATTTCAACTCTTATCTTTGAGGTATGCTTTTACTCTGATAATCAGCCATGCAGAAATGGCTCTTTCTTACTTGAATTCTGTTCCTTTTTGTGAATTCAGAGATAGCTGAGCTTTTTTAGTGACAAAAATAAGTTTCTATTTCTGTTAATCTTCATGTGTAGATTTTAAATTATTTGGAGTAAGGCCTGTGATTTTATGTGTTTGTGTATTGCCTTGTAAAATTTTCTTGTAAAATGGACTCCAATGTGTTTGAGATCATTAGGTGTCACTGCCATAAAAATGTAAAATAATGGAGAAACAATAGATACAAGATTGTAGTTTGGCTTTTATTTAACTAGTGTATAGTCAACAGAATTGTTAACTAAATTCTAATGCAGGAATGTCTTGCCCTCAGTTATGCCTGCGTAAAACAGTGTCCGCTTTGTCCTCTGTGCAATGCCTTTGTAGAAAATGAGCAAAATTCTGTGCTGCAGCAGCATAATTGGATTTAATCTGGTCAGCAATGGCAAGCAGACATTTCTCTCCATGCAGGTGAGTTTCCCACTGGTACGAAAGTGAACAAGATATTGGAATGAAAAGTTCATTTTGCCCTCAGAATACATTTGCCCTCAGAATAAGGAGGAGCACAGCAGAGCAGAGGTCTATTACAGCCTCTTCTGATCTAGATGACTGCAGGACCTTCTACCATTGGTGTAAATTAAAGCTGCTACTTCTAATCCTTGCCATTTTTATCAATGAAAGAGACAATATGCACATAGATTGTCCCCCATAACAATTATTTACACTAGTCTTGATAGTAAACAAACATGTTTTTTAAGTGCACACAGTAAGAGTTAAATGGTTGAAAGTGAAAATAGACAGATCAAAGTTAGTTACAACAGAATGAAAAGAAAATGCTTAGCTAATTCATATATAGTAAAAGTTATTACACACTTACCCTAAAATCTGTTTCCATCTCAGGAATGCCTTTAAGTCAAAAAAGAATCTTTAGCTCTGACATGCATCCCCAGCTTCCGTTTTGGGTGTGTCACACCAGCCAAAGACAAAGCCCCTTATTTACATTCCTTTGATAGCAACCTTCAACTATATGAAGAAGGGGTTCCTAAAGCAATGGAATTAAGCTATTCTCAAAGGTAGCAGCTGGCAGAACAAGCAGCAATGGTTTGAAGTTTCAGTGGGGGAGGTCTAAATTGGATATTAGGAAAGCTATTTCACTAGAAAGCCCTGGTTGGAACAATTTAGATAGGGTTGGTCCTACTTGAAGCAGGGGGTTGGACTTGATGACTTCCTGATGTCTCTTCTAGCCCTAATCTTCTGTAATTCTATGGTAATTTTCACTAAATTCTAAGGCTACATCTACACTGGAACGCTATTTCGAGATACCGGAGTTTCTTGAAAGTTTCTTGAAAGTAGGAACAAGGGATCTTGTGGAAAAGGGCTTATTTTCTGCAAGATCCCGTCTAGACTGGCACTTTTCTCCGGCAAAACCCCGAGCTGGAAAAAAGCGGCAGCCATGTTCATGCAAATGTCGCGGGGGATATTTAAATCCCCCGCGGTATTTGCAATTCCGACTGGTCTTATTAGCATCCCTTTTCCAGAAAGGGGTACCAATGTAGACACAGCCACATCTACACTGCACAGTTATTTTGGAATAAGCTATTCCGGAATAGTTATTCTGAAAAAACTTATTTCAAAATAGGATGTCTACAGGGAAGCCTCAAAATCAGTGCAAGGCAGGCTTCCCTGCAGTGTAGACATGCTATTTTGATGTGTAATCTCGATTTAGAGCTCCAGGATGAAGAACTTAGAATTGTCCTGGTGAGATGCTATTTCAAAATAGGAAAAGTGGAACATCTACATGTGCCTTATTTCGAAATAGCTGTTTCGGAATAGGCGTTATTCTTTGTGGAATGAGGTTTACAGAAGTCAGAATAAGCTGTCCATTATTTTAAAATTATTTTGAAACACCAGAATTGCTGTGTAAACACTCACATAGTTATTTCAGAATAAGAACCGTTATTCCAAAATAACTTTGGTGTGTAGACGTACCCCCTAAGAATAAGATGGCTTATCCTGTGAAAGGCAGCAGGTGTATAAGCTTCTTCTGAAGCCCCATTTACAACATGGTCAGCTCCCTACTTGCAGCCCAAACAACACAAGTTTTGAGGAAAGGGGAAAAGTAAGAGTGACACACTTTGTGATGGATGTTTGACTCTGGAATTCACTCACCTTGCACCTTGGATCACCTAAGTTCAAACTTCTGGCCAAACTTCAAAGGTTGCCTTCTTTTTCTGTGTTTTGAGAAGAATGAGGTGAAGTTAGAGGGCTTTGCTGGATATTTATTTAAGGGCAGCGTATAACACAGTGTATTTTAATTTTCAGGGCAAGGCTCCGTAAACATGGGCTGCACAACTGGAGATATTTCTATATATTGGGAAAAATGTGAGGGGCACTTACAGCCTGTGTGGGTCCTTGGACAAGGTTGGGATGGGGGGAGGCTTGACTCCAGGTTCCCAGAAGGGGAAGGCCTTGGGTGAAAGGGGTGGACCAGGGCAGCGGTCTAGAGCACAGTGCGCCTCTTCCCCTAGCTCTCAGAGCCACATGGAGTGCACAGTGTGGCACTCCAGTGGCTATTTAAAGGCACTGGGGTTCCTACCATTGCTGTTGAAGTGGTGGTGGCATCCAGGAGCCCTGAGCCCCTTTGAATCACTAGCCCTGAGGCAACTTCCCCCTTTGCTTCTCCTTGTTGGCCGGCTTATTATGAACTGACTGAAACCTCATGCAAACTAATGTCTTAATGAGTCCTCTCTTTAAGAGAGTTGTAAGAGAGAGTTAAGGGGTCACATCTATAACAAAGCATAACAGTCTCATAACAGAAAGGAGACCCATTTTAGTGGTCATTTTGACTATACTGTGACCAAGTGTATGGGGTGAGGAAGGATAGGAAAATATACAAAAATGAGGAGAGAAAAGAATCAAGAGAGAGGCAAAAAAGAAAGAAAGCATAGCAATGGCCTGTAAATACAGCATGACCTTAGAAAAAGCTATATTGAGAATTTTTGGCTCTTTTAGCTAAATCAAGAAACAGCTTCTTTTTTTTGGTTCCTTCTACATTCACTGACACAAGGCTTAGTAAATTTCTTTGTAAATGAAGAAAAAAACATTAAAATGATTTTTATCTATGAGCAATTTCCATTCCCAGGGCTTTGAAAGTTGACTAACTATTCACGTCTAAAGTCAGGACTATACAATAAGGTATTTATTATAAAAAGAAAAAAATACATCTCTGAAAGATCTACCTATGAATGT
This sequence comes from Pelodiscus sinensis, assembly GCF_049634645.1. Taxonomy (NCBI): domain Eukaryota; kingdom Metazoa; phylum Chordata; order Testudines; family Trionychidae; genus Pelodiscus; species Pelodiscus sinensis. The sequence goes on from NC_134713.1 coordinate 38,487,858, forward strand.
ATCAATATACTCATATGTAGATCACACCATATTTTTGCAGGTGTATATAAAATCATTTTTTTAAAATATGGATATCCGTGGTTCTAGAGATTTCTAATTTGAAACAAACTATTTGGAAGTGGATATAATAGGAATAAAATACAGGCATACATGGAAATACTGGAGTTCATATACCCCACACAAAGATATTTAAATAAAAGTGTATGATGGATTTATTTATTTTCTTCAAGCAATCTATTATATTCAGAAACAAATCAATTAAATTGGTCACCTAATTGCATTCACAAAATTATCATGCACATTTAGTGTTCATGGAAAAGATGTTGGTGTACACAAAATAGCTACAATTCTGATTGTCCACAAAAAAACAGCTGTCCATTTACATGCAAAATGCAGACTTGGGCATGCAATTAGTACATATAGAATTTATCCCTAGAGAGTTTTATAAATGATCTTTATAAATTTAGTCTGATTTTCCTTTTATCGTATTAATTCAATCTGATACCTTCTCATATTTTCTGAAAGATTTTCTTACTATAGGTATGTGCTGACGCTACATTATTAAAAATTAAAGTTGTCTGAAAAAAGATTTTAAAAAGTGTCTCAGGTTGAACAAAATTTGTTATAATTCTGAGGATTTTATACCATTTCAATTAAAAATAAATTAAGAGATTACAAAATGAAGTCATTTAAAATTGAAAAAATGAAAGATTTATTTTTAAAATTTTTAAAACAAAAAGTTTAATTTTTTCCAATTCTTTTGAATTTGTTTTTTTGACTAAAGCAATTATTTCAGGCTCGCTATTCTGACATCCCTGTAAGCCTCATTCTACAAGTAGTAAAGGATGTTTTGGCATACCGCTTTATTTAAAAATTTGGCACAGTATAGACAGTGCCAAATGATGAAATAAACTATTTTAAAATAGTATCAAAATAAGATCTTCAATTTGCATAGCTCAAATTGTGTATTGTATTTCGAGTTACGATACAGTGTAGACTCACCATGAAGTGCTACAAGACTACTTTTATTTTTTTACCCCTTGCAGTAACTTTCTTCAAGATATGTGACCCTGCAGGTGTTCCACTTCAGGTGAAGGTGCGTTCCTGTGCTTTTCATCAGAGAATTTTAGCAGCAATGCCCTGCCTGGTCATGAATGTGCTATCCAATCTAATGACAGTATTAATTCCACTCTCTGTGCTGAGATAATGCTGAGAAAAAAAATGTGCTATGTAGAGTATTCCATAGTGGAAATTAATAGCCTCCGAGATTTTCTGAAAGGTTTAGTTCTATCAAGGCAGAATGCTAGCACATGTCTGACATCTATAGTATGTGATATTGAGTCCTAAGAGCTTCTGTGTTATCTGGGAAAGAATGAGGGACAATTGATTGGTTAATTGATATAGAAGGAGGAAGATACTTTAGGAAGAACTTTTGGATGAGGTCTTAGAGTGAGCTTATTATTGAATAAGATGGCAAATGGTGGGTGTGCAATGAAGGTTCCCAACTCACCCACTTAAAAAGTTATTTTCATAGATTTTACGTACGTAAAAAAATGATCTAAGTTGTTTGCACCTGTCTATAAAAGGACACCACAACAGGTGCTCTCCGGCCGACCTTGGGGGGGGGGGGAGTGGGCTCGGGTGCACTAGGCGCCTGAATGGCAGGTGTCACTGCCTAAACTTACAGAATGCACAGTAGCTTAACTTTGACTAACTGCTGTTAATATCTGATATATTGCAATAGGCCTGCCCAGTGTTGGTATCTTGTCAATGTGGGCCATAGTGCCCAGTGGTGTAACATTGTACTGATCTCTGTTACCAACTGGTAGAGCTTCGCATTCGACAATAAACCTGCTCGATTGATTCCAAACCTTACCTGCATCTGTCGTTTCCAGGGCCTCTCAGAGATCTCCTGTGTTGACCCAAGTGCATGCGATCTAACACTCTAGATAAAGGGAGTACTGATTGTTACGCACGCAGCTGAAAGTTTATCATCACCGACGGAGTAGAGGTCCTGTCAGGAACGTGCCAGGATGATCCGGACCAGATGATGCTGACACTGACAGTTCAGACCACTAAAGGTACCGAGATACGAAGACACCGAGGTACAACACCTGTAAGAAAACATTTTGTGATTGAAGAGGCAGCTATTGATGTCCCTTCAGGCTTGTGGTAAAAGGTGATAATCATGAGATGTACTTTGAATTAACTAATGGAAAGTCCAGATGTCTTTAATCCCAAGATATAGTACAATTCTAAAGACAGGTGAGTGGAATTGGCACTAATGTGTCTGTTCTGACACCATATGTAGAACTTCTTCCAAAGGTAAAAAACAGGATTGATTTCTTTCTACTGTTTAGTATTATGTCCTTAACCAGCTTTGAACAGGTTAGTTCATCCTGAACCAGGTAGAAACCATGCTTTTAGGTGAAGTATCTCCAGCTTTGGAAGGTGAACCACGTCCTGTAATAGAAGGTTTGACAAAAGAATGACAGTATGTGATGTACAAACTGCTATCCACAACAGATAAGAGTGCTGGAGTGTCTGGGCCATGTTGCACCTCTCAATATGAACTTGGTCTTTTCAATACTTTTTTTCTGCATCATCCTTGCTAACAGAGGGTATGTCTACACTACCCCGCTAGTTCGAACTAGCGGGGTAATGTAGGCATACCGCACTTGCAAATGAAGCCCGGGATTTGAATTTCCCGGGCTTCATTTGCATAAGCAGGGAGCTGCCATTTTTAAAACCCCGCTGGTTCGAACCCCGTGCAGCGCGGCTACACGGGGCTCGAACTAGGTAGTTCGGACTAGGCTTCCTATTCCGAACTACCGGTACACCTCGGAATAGGAAGCCTAGTCCGAACTACCTAGTTCGAGCCCCGTGTAGCCGCTCTGCACGGGGTTCGAACCAGCGGGGTTTTAAAAATGGCGGCTCCCCGCTTATGCAAATGAAGCCCGGGAAATTCAAATCCCGGGCTTCATTTGCAAGTGCGGTATGCCTACATTACCCTCCTAGTTCGAACTAGGAGGGTAGTGTAGACATACCCAGAGTGATCTGGAGGAGGGGTAGGGTAGGACATGTATAACAAAAATGCCCATTGAAGGAGGCATTCTTCCCCTAAGGATTGGGGCCCCCAATCTTCCTTCAAGACCAATTGTGGGTATTTCTAATTCTGGGATGTTGCAAACAGGTTGATGGATGGATGACCCAATTGTCTGAATATGTTCTAGTTGTTTAGTTCCCATTGTTTAGTTCCCATTTACAGACCTGAGGAAAGTCTCTGCTGAGCATGTCTGCTGTAGCATTTTGACAGCCTGGGAGGTATGAAATTGAGCAATTGACATTGTATTGGATACTCCAGCTCTATTGTTTCATGGCTTTGTTTCACAGGCAATGTGATCAGGCTCCATCCTGTTGGTTTATGAACAACGTATGTGGTATTATCAATCATGGACTGTGTCAGCTGATGGCCAGGGCAGTGTGTGTGTGTTACACCCGAGTCTTCAACTGCTGGGACACAAGGTCCCGTCGCAGCAGGCAGCCTAGGGAGGCTGACAGGCACCCCGAGAAGTTTAACGTCCATGTATTTGACCGCTAGGACCGGGGTCCCTCCACGGCGAGCAGCCAACAGACTGACAGACGCCCCAAAGTTTACAGGGAGAGCTTATTACACCTCAGATTTTGACAGCTAGGATACATGATCCCTTCACAGCAGACAGTCTAGGGAAGGCTGAGAGATGCCCCCTGGATCTGTCCTCTGGAAGTGACACAATCCAAACACCCCAGCTCTCCCTATACCTGTCCCTTATAACCAGCTGGAGTTCTTTTAAATTGTGCTTGGTTCTGTTACAGCAACTGAAGGAGTCAGGTTAAAACTTAACCAATTACAGGTTTATTAAAAAGGCTCATAAAGCATGTGGTTAGAATAGCTATTGCTCTACTTCTTAACTGCTAGCAAATATAGATCTTAAAAAAGTTACAAAGGAAAAAGGAAGATAGAAAATAATGGTACCAAGTGACAGCTTAATCTTTAAAGACCTCTAACACTATGTATATACTTAAACAAAAGACACATACAAGTACAATTTTTACCCCCTTCTGTGCCTCTCATCTCCAGCGGGTCAGGCCAGGGTTGGTCCCCCAATTCCTCAGAAAGACGAGTACGAGGTGGGCATCCCCATGGAAGCTCAGGAGTTCAAACACCTAACCTGGCCAGCAGGTTGATGGCAGACCGATGCTCAGAGTGAGTGTGCTGCTGAACCCATCCTTATACTCCTAGGGGCCCATATCCTCTTTCTTAGCTAAGATGCCAAATTGTACTGGTTCGTTTTTGTGGCACCAGTTCTTACAAGGGAGTTTCAAATAATTTACACTTGTAAGAGAGAGATAACTAAATTAGGAGTACTGAACATTCTTTGCTGGGCGGGAGATTCCTTCCCCCCCAGACGAGTGTGTGATCGTATCAATATGGGTTTCAGTCAAGGGCACTCCTCGGCAGCCTCTTGGTCAGCGATTAATTCAACCACCCTCTTATCTCTGCTTACAGTTGTCCAGGGTCACTGGGTGAGCTGGCATATCTGGGCCACCTGTCAAATCTTTCAAAGACTATGCTGATTTTACTGCTCCGTGTGCCCTGTATGCTTACAGGCAAGCAAATATGATGTTACAGTGGGAAGGAGGGGTTCCTATCTGGCTACAAACTGGCCCCGATCATTGGCAGGAAGTGGAGGCATATGTTGCAATGTGCTCCAAGTTCTAAAAAATGTATATGTAACTGTCTCAGGTGGAGACCCTCCTGCACTGAATTGTGTTGTGCTGTAGATTTGCTACCCAACCTATCAAGGAAGCATCAGCTGTAAGCAAAATTGAAAGTGGAGTCTGGATGAAAAGGATGCTCCTGCATATGTTCTTGAGTTTTATCCATCAGTGTAGAGAGTTTTTTAATTTTGAATGGCATTTTGAAATATCTCTTCAGGCTGTGTTTGTATGATATGTAGATGGTTCTTAGCCAGTTCTGAAGGCAGTGCATATGAAGATAAGAATACTATATGAGAAATGTGGTTGCTGTTATATGGCCTACCAGCTGAAAGCAGGTTCATGTTCATACACAGGCACTATTTAGTACTTAAATAATGAGATTGGTCATAGTAATGAATCTGTTTATTAATAATAAAACTATGACTTCCAGGGTTTTATGATGAACCCTGATGAAGTCTAATTTCTGTATGGGATTTATAATTGATTTTTGGACATTTAGCTGAAATCCTTGTCTCAGGAAGAGAGCTAGTTTTCTGTGAATAACTTTGAGGGCTCCTGCTCTGGTGGGTATTTTTAATAGGCAATTGTCAAGATAGAGAAATAGAGAAATATTACCCTTATTTGAGAAAGTGTGCCACCACCACTTGAAGGATTTTGGAGAACATTTGTGGTGCTGTCAAGAAACTGAAAGGTAAAGTTTTTCATTGATGACTATTCCCAAATTAAATATGAGAAATCTCCTGTGCATGGGATATATAAATGTGCAAAAATAAGCATCTTGAAGGGTGAAGGCTAAGAATCAGTCCCCTTGTTCCAGCGCTGGTGTGATCATGGTAGTGTACTGTCATGAACCATTGGATCCTTATGAATTTGTTGAGCTTTCTGAGATCCAGGATTGGCCTCAATCTGGGTTAAGAAGTAGTAGAAGAAAAATCCGTTCAATATCTTGGATGTGTCTACACAGCAGGACTTAACTCGAAATAAGCTATGCAAATTGAACTATGTCAATTCCATAGCTTATTTCGAAATAGCTTAGTTCAAAATTGGGAGTATCTACACAGCACTTGTTTTGAAATAGAGCACTCTTCCCTTGCTCCCTTACTCCCTCACACTTCCCTTACTCCTCATTCAATGAGGGTTACAGGAGTCTGAAGTCGTCTAACTTGACAGTATTCAACATTATTTCAAAATAACTGCCTGTTGTGTGGATGCAGACTGTTATTTTGAAATAACACTAGTTATTTTGAAATAATGTTTCTGTGTAGATGTACCCTTGCTGTGGTGGTGCCTGACAAGAGTCCCTGAAGAGGGAGAGAGATGGGAGAATGGTAGGGAGAATGAAGATAAATAGGATGTGTACTGGATCAGGTCAGAGTCTTGATCTCATCCATGGTCAGAGTGAGGCCAACCTGCCTGTAATGAGTCAGTGTGGTCTTCCACTGACCTGAAGGGGAATCACTCCCTAAAACTCCTGGGTGGGTAGGACTAGAGCAGAAGGGTGGGGATGGGACTATAAGAGCAGGGACTGAGAGTTCAGTTAGAGTCCAGTCGGTGAACAGGGCAGACACTCTCCCCAGCCTTCTCAGCTGGGAGCTACAGCTGTCCCGCCATATGAGGGATGACTGGGTCAGGCTTCTAGGACTTCTGCTCGACCCTGGACATGGACCAATGCTACCCCAACCACTGCCAGGCTCTGAAGAGGGGCTGAGATGGCCAGAGCCCATACAAGGCTCCGGAGACTGGTCTGCACCTCTGGGACCAGTGCGTGACCCAGACCCTGAGCCCATGGATACCCTGCAAGTGCCATTGGCCCCAGCAGACTCTGAGGCTCAGCAGTTGATCCAGGTAGGCCCACGGGGAAACTGGGAAGGGGCCCAGGGAAAGCTAAGCCCAGTGTGTCTAAGGAAATGGAGGTCAGTTGGGCAGGGTGTTGTGGTCAGGACCCCACTGACCCATAGACCTGAGCATCTTGTTGTGGTCAGGATCACTGCTAGGGCCATGGGCTGGGATGCAGTGGAGTGGGTGGACCTGATTCTCCCCACATCACCCCCCCCCCCACCCAGATGGCAGATTCCCCACCTAAAGGGAGAAAAACCCTGCGCTTCTTGGGTCTCCACCAGAGAGCAAAGAGACCTGACCACTGCTCAGCCTGCAGACTTGCCTAAGTATTAAACAGTTTGAACTGCTTTTTTGTTACCATGCTCTGATTTGGGTGTATCCTTACAAACTGCTGCTCAGCCTGTAGCCAGGCCTGAGCCGATAACTGTTCCCTAACCTGCTCTGACCCAAGGCCTGGGCTCCAGAACGCTATACTGCTTGTTTCTTTGCTGCCCCACCCTGAACCAGGACCATGACTACTGAACCCTGAGGCTGTTTGTTTGTTGCCTCGTCCTGATCAAGGATGCAGACTATGTGAACTGTGGCCCAGCCCACAGCATAAGGCCCTGACCCATGTGGGAGAGCTGGGCCCAGGGAGCTGGAAATTCCTATTTAGCCAGGCCAGTGCAGTCAGTCAGCATGGCCTCCTGCTGACCTGGATGATTACAGTGCCTAACTTATAAGCAGGCCAAACAGGTAAACAGTCTGGCCCAGTCCCTGCTTCAGGGAGGGGCAACATCCAGTGCAGATACTTGGGCTTATGTTCAGGCCGAGTAAGAGTCAGGGTGGGGCAGCATTTAAGATGGGGCAGCAAACAGGTCGGGTGCTCAGGCCTAGCAACATTCAATATGCCCAGGCTCTAGTTCAGGACAAGGTAGCAAGCAGTTCAGGTGTTCAGGGCTGAAAGGGGCAGTCTTGATGCCCAACACCTAATGATGGCAGGGATGACTGCAGGGCAAATCTAGCTAAGAACTGACCCTCAGCTAGAATAAATTTGTATTGATACCTTTTATCTTCTGGGATAAATAATTAAATGAATAAATTCTGCAAAGTTGCAGCAATTTACATGGTCATATTCTGCCATTAGGGCTGCACAGTTGGCAACTCTAACTTGTAATATTGCTGATAAGTAGGCCTTCCAGACAAATAGCTCCAGATCTTTGTTATATGGCTTCCAATCTTTGTTTTCTGGCATGGACCAATATTACTAATGTCTACTGCATTGACTGACCATATCAACAACCAATGTGTTTAGTGACAGATGAGAGAATAAAAACTGTAACACATTTGAGGGAACATAGTACTTTTTTATTGGATCTTTTGCAGTTGGGCACTATTGTTACTGAGGTCTGCCAGATGTTTTTGGCTAGTTCCATGAGCACATCATTTATTGGGAACACTATTGTGGAAGCTAAGGAGATCTTAAGAATGTTCAATAGCTTATGTTGGCACTCTGGAACCTCGTCCAAAGTAATCTTCAGGCATTCTGGCACTCATCTGAATTTCCTGGAACTGTTTGAAATTGCCTGTGACTGAGGGTGGTGGAGGCACTGTCTGGGGAAGAGGAGGAATTATCAGCAGGTAGTGGCTTGTCCTGTTCCAGGGTCAGTTTTGGAGAACTGGAGGGATTGAGATGTCTAGAGTACTACCTCCTGTATGTAGCTCAGGCATCCCAACAAGACCACTGTGTGGGGGGAAATAGCTGGAGGCATTCACTGGTGATGGTACCAGAATTGTATATCAAACCATGATGATGTGTTGGACATACATGTCCTAGGTTGACTCGAGATTGGCTGGATGGGAGAGGAATGGTGTGGTATGAAGAGGAAGATGTTTTCTCTATCTTCCTCCTTTCTGGAAAGTGGAGGGCCCATAGGTGAAATGGGTTGGTCAGGTATCATGCATACTGGAGAAATGTTGATATCAAGAAGTAGGGATTCTGGTAGATATCCATAAGTATACCAAAAATACCCATAAGTATTTGTGTTGTAGAAAAGGCCTGGGGTAGATGGTTTCAGTAGTGAAGTGGTGAGTGGAGATAATGCCATTTTAGTAGGGGTCATGTCAACTATGAGTTTGCTTGCTTGGGGTCAGCAGATGCCATGGTGTAGGAAGGTGGTGCCAGAGGATCCCACTGCTTTGTATGTACTCAGTCATATTATAGTCAATACCAAAAATAAGGAATAAGTGGGAGACTGTTTCTTGGCTGTTCTTTAGTAGGCATTTCAAGTTTGGAGGAAATGCCTCATTGCCTTTTTGGAGGAATGGGTCTTCTCCTGTATGGAGGGTGATGTCTCTGGAGATCATTGTCCAGAGTGAGTCTCCTGGCTTGGATCAGATGCTTGTCACAGAGATTTTTCCATCAGGCTAATTTTGAGACATGGGTCTCTGTCTCTCCTGGTGCAATGCTTTAGGTTGCTGCAGACAGCACTTCTGAGGGATATGTGATTCACTCAAGCAGCAGATACATTGAGAATGTCATCCAAAACCAGGATCATGTCCTGTCATGAAAAGCAGTTTTTTAAGCCCAGTAAACTGGGCATGGTACAAGCTAATGTAGTTTACATGAGTAAATATTACCTACTCTAGAAGGTGCTGAAAGAAAGTTGGAGAGGTGGTGGTTTAGGTAAATGGGGAATAAAAAAGTTAAGGAAATCTGTTATACTAAAAATGACTTGAAGATTATTTTAAATACTAAATATCCTAACAGATTTAAGATTGATGGGAGCTTCATCTCAAATCAAGGATGACTGAGAAGGAAGTGAGAGGGATTGGTTTGCATGTACCAGATAAGGCACCAACAATGCTGAAAGACCGAGACTGTGCATGCATAACCTGGACACACGCTGCTGCTGAACGTCTGCATTCAAAAGTGCAGGGACATAATATAAGTTGAAGCACTCACAGAGTGCTTGAAGCACTCACTCATTTGAAGATGAAAAAAAAATTTTAGGCAAATGTTTTGCCTACTGCCTCTGAAGATATAATTTTTGACTGTAGAATACTCTTGAAAACTTTTGATGATATCGACTATTACCCATCAAGTTACTGTGGACAGAAACTTGCTTTTTCAATACAAAAGATTAAAAATAGTAACCAAAAATGAAAAGAATATTATGATTTTGCTTTAAATGAAACAATTAAGTCTGATATGGTGAATTTTTAACCATATTTAGCATCATGGAATCATAGACTACAAGAACTGGAAGGGACTTCAAGAGGCCATCAAGTCCAGTCCCATGCCCTGAGTTATATACAGAGATGATAATAAGCAAACTTGTGAATACTGGAAAAGTTTAATGGAAATGCCTGGCACTCAGAACTGAAGGAGAGACAGCTAAATAAGAAGGGACACCTATCAAAAAAACCGAAAGAGCAACGGTTAATGAAATATGATGCACTGTTAGCTAATTACATTTGTAATGAACAGAAAATACTTTCTGCTAGAAAACTTCTCCTCAGAATAATCAATCTCATCTAGTACTCTAGGAAATGTATTAGACCATAATAGAGATCTCATAAATCATTCAGCTAAATAGTACATGTGTTACAGAACATTATGAGCCAGACACATTATATTAATGTTACAAATGCACCTCATTAGTTGTAATACACAATGAGTAATTGGTCACTTGTTTGCACAGCCTTCATATCCATATTACTATCAGAACAAAGCAAGGGGAAAACTATCATATCCATCTACTCATCTCTGATGCATCCACATGACTGGGGTTTTCTCCTCTCTCTCTTATTCTTTGTTATTGAGATAAGTACTCTTGTAGTATGTGTTTTGTGCAGCTCTTAGATATAAAGTTTGGTTAGAAGAGCTGTTAAATGTTCATTCAGAGGGGCTATATCCTATCAAGAAAGCACAGAAATAGGAATTACTAGGTACTTTCTAAATAATGATAACTAAAGTCCTCTAAACTTGGTGGCTTGACAATGAATTAGGAATTACATTTAATGAAACTAAATGAGATCGTATGTATTTTATATCCGCAGATACAGTAACCACATATTACTTCTATTTTAGGTAGAAACTATTTTAAAACAGATTGCCTTTAGATTTAAGAACAGGTAATTATTTTATATGTTATTTTTACCTTACTCACTTGAAATCTAGGTGTCATTCTAGACATGTTTAGTCCCAGGGTACGTCTAGACTACAGGCTTTTGTCGACAGAAGTTTTGTCGACAGTATCTGTCGACAAAACTTCTGTCGACGAAGAGCGTCTAGACACATTTAGTTCTGTTGACAAAGCAAGCTGCTTTGTCAACAAAACCCTGTAGTCTAGACACAACCCTACATGCAATAACACCTTCTGTCGACAGAACTCTGTCGACAAAAGGCGTTATGCCTCATAAAATGAGGTTTACCAGCGTCGACAAAACTGCTGAGTTCTGTCGACGTTATGTCGACAGAACTCAGCAGTAGTGTAGACGCAGGTATAGTTTTGTCGACAAAAGTCCACTTTTGTTGACAAAACTCTGTAGTCGAGACTAAATAGAGTCCCCTTCTGTAAGTAAGGGAATGCCAATACTTGGAGCTAGCAGTGAGATTCCTAGCTCACATAGACACACTCACACTACTTCTCATCAAGTTAGCATATTAAAACGTAAGTAGTGTAGCCAGAATAGCATGGGCAGCAGCACAAAGCTTCACTGTTTAGGTGCCACAAGAAAATATCCATGGAGGTCAGATGGGAGTCCAGATGGCTAACCTTTGCACCCAGTTCACATTGACATACTCACATTAGCTCTCATGGAGCTAACATGCTAAAAATATTACTGTCGTTGTAATTGCACAGACACTAATGAACAGTTGCACAGATTAGCCATCTGTACTCCCACCTAACCTCCATCTCCACCTGATCTCATCTCCAGTTCCAAGTGTAAATATTGAATAAATGATTTTGAATCACATATAAAGATGTAGAACATTTGCGTGTCTGTAAAATCTAAACAAGATGTTTATAGCCAGGAAGAAAGGAACATATAGCAGCATAATATAGATCATAGGTACATTAGAACTTGTTTACAGAGGGCAGCAATGCACTGGACAGACGAGTGATTTCTAAAGCACACTTGTGTGTTGTTCATTAATTGGCCCACACAGACCCTCCTGGTGCACATTAAAAATTCCCTATACACTAAAGAAGTGCTGTTTGAAACAGTACTATATTAGATCACCACAAGAAGGTTTTTGTGTGCACCAGAAGGGTCTATAGGGACCGATTAAGACACAAAACTTTAGCGTACCTTACCAGTAACACCCTGTCAGGGGGTTCATGCCCCCACTGTGCCTCAGTGCCCCCTGACTGTCCTCATATAGCCCCTCTCAGGGCAAGTTACAGTCTGTATGGGTTGCTCATCATAGGTATGAGGGGGTCACTCACCACCGTAGCGGGGGTCCATCGTCTGTCCCCGGAATCAGTCCATTCCGCCCACCCGGGCCTCTGCTCACGTGGCGTTTCCCCTCTGGAATCCTCCGGTCACGTCGTTCTCTTCGCCACACTGCCCTCCGGCAGTGCCCAAGTCACTCGCTCTGAGCCTCCCTTCCGGGGGTTGGTGTCTCTCCAGCAGGCCTTGCCGCAGGCCTAGCAGGCTGGCCGGTTGGCTGTCCGAGCGCCCTGGCCCAGCCTGACACTCTAGCCCTGCCCTAGCTCCAGGGAGCATCCTGCTCCCTCAGCAGCCAGGCTCACACTCCCTTTGCTGAAGCAGCCCTTCCCTTTTATTGCTCCCAGCTGGGCCTTAATTGGCCAATGCCGCCCAGCTGGGCTGAACTCCCCGGGCCTGCTCCAGGCTGGGGTTTGGCTCTTAAAGGTCCAGTACAGAGCAGCTGCCCTGTTACAATAGGCATCTGTCTCACCGGCTCTGCTTACCTATAGAATAGTGATAGAAATGTAGCCGTGTTAGTCTGGGGTAGTTGAAGCAAAATGCAGGACAATGTAGCACTTTAAAGACTAACAAGATGGTTTATTAGATGATGAGCTTTCGTGGGCCAGACCCACTTCCTCAGATCAAATAGTGGAAGAAAGTAGTCACAACCATATATACCAAAGGATACAATTAAAAAAAATGAACAAATATGAAAAGGACAAATCACATTGCAGAACAGGAGGGGGATGCGGGGGGGGGGGGGGGAGGAAGGAAGGTAAGTGTCTGTGAATTGATGATATTAGAGGTGGGGAGAGTGGGATGTTTGTGAGTTAATGGTATTAGAGGTGATAATTGGGGAAACTGTCTTGGTAATGGGTGAGATAGTTCAAATGTTTGTTAAGTCCTTGGTAATGGGTGAGATAGTTCAAATGTTTGTTAAGTCCTCAAGGACTTAACAAACATTTGAACTATCTCACCCATTACCAAGACAGTTTCCCCAATTATCACCTCTAATACCATTAACTCACAAACATCCCACTTTCCCCACCTCTAATATCATCAATTCACAGACACTTACCTTCCTTCCTCCCCCCCCCCCCGCATCCCCCTCCTGTTCTGCAATGTCATTTGTCCTTTTCATATTTGTTCATTTTTTTTAATTGTATCCTTTGGTATATATGGTTGTGACTACTTTCTTCCACTATTTGATGTGAGGAAGTGGGTCTGGCCCACGAAAGCTCATCATCTAATAAACCATCTTGTTAGTCTTTAAAGTGCTACATTGTCCTGCATTTTGCTTCTGCTTACCTAGTCGGCCTCATGCTCGGCACGCAAACCAGGGGGCTTTGTCTCCAGCCCCTAGCCAGGGGAAGTCTTGGCTGGCCCTCCTCCAGCCTTTGCTGGTCATCCCCAGCTTGTCTCCCTCCAAGGAGCTCCTGCTTCCTCTGCTGGAAGCCCTCCACTGGCTCTCCCCCCCCCCAGCAAACTGTGCTCCTCCCTAACTGACCAAGGGACCAATGTGACTTCCAAACTGATGGCGGAACTTTTCCGCCTCTTAAACATTAAGACCATGCGTACCTCAGAGTCCCCGGGGGGATGGGGAGGAGGGTGTGGAGGTTGAGGAGGGAGAGGTGGGAGGGAGAGAAGGCGTGGAAAGAGGAGCAGGAGCTGGGGAGGCAGCATGCTCTGCACCAGGGTCTGCAGATGGGCACAGATGGCACGACCCTGGGCAAGCAGCTCCCGCCGGAACTCCCATTCATCCTGAACCCACTGCTCCATGGTGCAGTGCAGGGCTCGCAGGGCCCCCAGCTGTTGGTCTCGGTAACTTTGCAGTGTGGACTTAGTTCGGATTAACTTCTGACTGCCGCGTGTAGCTGCAGGCAGTCAGTTCAAACTAAGGGGATTTAAAAATGGCACCCGCCCAGGAACATGCAAATGAAGCCCGGGATATTTAAATCCTGGGCTTCATTTGCAAGTTCAAATGCCTGCATTAGCCACCCTAGTTTGAACTAGGGGGCTAGTCTAGACATACCCTATGAGATTTACATCCCTGCAATATCTGAGCACATCCCAAGCACCTACAAATAGGAACAAAAGTAGCAATCATTCTCTTGTTGTCTTTTTTTTCTTTCCATAAAGTAGGTCTAGCTCCACATAATAGATCTGCTTCCTGAGCTCACATGGCTTGTCCCATTGCTTGGCAACTTCCTGTTTCCAGTAGAGTACATCTGTAGAGAGAGGTCATGGCTAAATGTGGAAAACCCTTTTCTATAGCAGGACAGAGATCTTGTACTGAATTCTATTCTCCATTTCTGGTCTACCTGTAAATTCTAGTCCAGAAAGAAAATATATCCCTTTTTTTTCTTATTTCAAAAAAACTGGGAAAATTCAATGTATCCAAAAAAGGGATACTTGTTTGACTCTAAAAATATATAACTGTTCTAAAATGTCCTAACATTCAACTAAAATTTTGTACAATGGCAAAGTGGGTGCTGTAGAAAATCTCTTAACTCTCAATTGGACAGCAAATGGGATTCTCAATGGGTTAAATAAATATGTTATTGCTTCATGTTTCATAAAGGAGAAATGATATTTTATAATCACACTAAGGATCTTCAGGTGATATAGAATAATGACACAGCTAGCATAGGTGGGAAAAGGCTTTCAGTGTTGTGATTTATAGTCTTCCTGGGCATGTTATTATACAATAACACTTTCCTCAATGATTGTACTAAACTTCCATTAATGTTAATGGAGAAAATTGACCCTAGAATTTTGTAATTAGTAGTTCAACAATGATAGTTTTATGTGACTGTGTGTCGCTCAATGTGTTAAGAATAAAACTCACAGATAAATAGTAGTGTGACTTTGAAAAGTTATTCTCTATTGATATTATGGCAAACTATGAACTTGAGTACTGTATCACAGAATGAATATTAAATACAAGACGTAGTGAATTTGCACTTCTTCCTTTTATTTACAAATGTTTTTAAGAACATCCCTGTTTTTAAATCAATATCTTTTGTTCAGAATTTTTAAGATAACCTTTCCTCTAGCATATTTTTACATTGCTGTATAAGCCATCTAGTTGTCCTTATAAATCTTATTTATCATTCCACTTGTAAGCTGAAGCTGAGATAGTCAGAAGTAGGGGTAAGGCTTTGATCATTCTTTCTTTCTATATAAGACTAAATTATCAGTTATAGCCATACTGATGGATTTTTTGGTCTCCGAAGAAATATGAAATAAGATGAATTAAGAGTATCTTTGACAAGTAAATACAAAAAGAATGACACAATGTATTTTCATTTGTATTTTCTTCATCAAACATTTTCTGAAGAAACCAAACTGCAAAGTCTTTTTTGGTGAAGGTCAGATACAAAGATTGTTTCTATTTCTGCAAATTTTCAAGCAAGGTCCTTTAAGCAAACAAATTCCTAGGGAAAGTCCTATAGTTTCTATTCCCCTCTGTTGTTAATCATGTAAGTAACTATAAATGATATATTTGAAAATAATCTTTTAATTATAAATATATGAATACACATACTTAGAAAATAATTTTCCTATTTCTTCTTTTTATTATCTTTGTTGTTGTTGTTTTAATACAAACATGGCAATGCAAACAGATAAGTGAAAAAATAAACTCTACAGTTCATAATGACCAGCCATACTATGCAAACATACATATGCAAAAAACATTTAAAAAATGTAATAAAACTGATAAATAGTAGGCAATGTCTAAATTTATGGTGTTGGGTAGAGTGTATACACTACGCTGTGTCTAAACTACATGGCTCCATCAATGGAGCCATGTAGATTAGGCTGATCGGCAAAGGGAAATGAAGCCGCGATTTAAATAATCGCGGCTTCATTTAAATTTACATGGCTGCCGTGCTGAACCGACAAACAGCTGATCAGCTGTTTGTCAGCTCAGCGGTCTAGTCTGGACACTCCCGCGCCGACCTGAAAGCTCTTTATCGACCTCCCCGTTATGCCTCGTAAGATGAGGTTTACTGGGGAGGTCGATAAAAGACTTTCATGTTGGCAGGGGAGCGTCCAGACTAGCGCGCTGAGCTGACAAACAGCTGATCAGCTGTTTGTCGGCTCAGCGCGGCAGCCATGTAAATTTAAATGAAGCCGCGATTATTTAAATCGCGGCTTCATTTCCCTTTGCCAAACAAACAAATCTACATGGCTCCGTTGACGGAGCCATGTAGTTTAGACGTACCCTGAATGTCCCTATCATGGGTATACATATCAGTGAAGAGAGAGAGGCACTGCTTCAGCAAGTAGAAAAAAGACATGTCAAAACTTTAGGGAATGTACCCTGAATGTGCACCTGAATTATGCCTTTCTGTGTTCACTGCTATTTTTAACAGTTAAGTTTCACACAGCCTCCCTGCTCCTGAAGCCTTTCCAGTGAGCAGGAAAAGGCTCTGGCAGCAGGGACCTTTCACTGCAGTATGTAGCTACACCCTACACTGTGAACATAGCCTACTTTTGAGACTAAATTTCACAGATGAATTTCTTAAAATATATAGTTCTCGGTTTATTGATAATTCCCCTAATTACCTTAATTCTAATGTCAATATCTTTATATCCTAGGGTATTCCGACAAATTATGTTTTTTGTCATATGCACCACACTCTAAAGTTCTTGTTGTTGATTTTAACAGAAGCAAAAACGTATGGAAATAAAAATGAGATATTAAAAAAGAATGTTGTGATAACATGGGTGTGAGGGGTTTGTAGAACTTCTTTACCACTCATCAGGGATACTTCAGGAGTATAAGCCTATCTGGGTCAAACTGATATAACCCTTCTGTGAGCATTGACCAAGACCAGGTTTAATATCTAGGGATTCCTTTCCACCAATACAACACAGTGCTGGCTTAAGCACCATAAGCCTGGGAAATTCACACCCCACCCTGGGACATCTCTGAGAGGAAATACTTCCCTACTCGCAAATACAGACTGAGTGTAGAAAAGAAACTTGTAATAATTCTGAGGAAAATTACTCCGTGTTAAAAGATGCAGACAGCGTTGTGAAGGCCAGACTATAGGCCTATATGAAAGATGCAAACAATGCTGTAAAGGCCACTGCTATAAAATTACCATAAATCTTGTAAATCTTGTACAGGCAGTCCCTGGGTTACGTACAAGATAGGGACTATAGGTTTGTTCTTAAGTTGAATTTGTATGTAAGTCGGAACTGGCTCCAGATTCAGCTGCTGCCATTGAAACTGACCAGGGGCTGACTACAGGAAGCCGGAGGCAGAGTTGCTCTGCCCCCAGCTTTCTGGAATCAGCCTGATCAGTTTCAACAGCTGCTGAATCTGGAGCCTGGGACAGAACAGCTGGGGTGCTGCCCGGTAGGTTCCCACAGGACCAACCCAGCAACACCCCAGCTGCTCTACCCGAGGCATCCTGCAACAAAAGCCTGGTCTGCTGGGGGGGGGGGCGCACTAGCTGTGCCCCCTCCTCCCCCAGCAGACCAGAGAGACCTGAGCAAAGCCACACAGGCGGTGGGACCCCGCTTCCTGTGCGGCTTTGCTCCTGTCTCCCTTGGGTGCTGGGGGGAGTCCCCCCAGCACACCAGGGAGACCCGAGCAAAGCCGCACAGGCGGAGGGACTCCGCCGCCCGTGTGGCTTTGCTTCTTTGCCCCTGAGCAAAGCCGCACAGGTGGTGGGATGCTGCCTGTGCGGCTTTGCTCCTGTCCCCCTGGTCTGCTGGGGGGGTCCAGCAAAGCCGCTGGACCCCCGCAGCAGACCAGGGGGCAGGAGCAAAGCCGCCCAGGTGTCGGGGGTCCTGCTGCCTGGGCGGCTTTGCTCCTGTCCCCCAGGCGGCGGCTTTGCTCGGGTGTCCCAGGTCTGCTGGGGGGGGTCCAGCGGCTTTGCTGGACCCCCCCAGCAGAACAGGGAGACTGAGAGAAGCTTTTCTTGCCCCGGAGGACACGGGCAGCGACACGCCGTCCGTGAGCTCCGGAGCGAGAAAAGCCCAATTCGTAAGTGCGGATCCAATGTAAGTCGGATCCGCGTAAGTCAGGGACTGCCTGTAATTACCATAAATCACGTATGGTGCCAGTGGAAGTCAAGTATGATTTTCCTGGTGAAATTCATCTACCATCCTTGTATCTGAAGTTATAACTTGTAAGTATTGGCTATATACCTGAAGTTTAAGTCTGTGTTATTTTTCTGGGTGACACCTGCCCTGGCCAGAATTTATATTAGAGCTAGACAACTATGTGTTAATGGCCAATAAAGGACAGTGAAGAATGGGCCATTGAAGAAATTCACTGTATCCAGATAGCTCTTCCTGAGGTTGCCTCTGACAGCAAGAAGTCAATGACCATCTCTTGTGATTCATCAAAGTATGTGATAATCTCAAGTAAACCTGGAATCCATCTTGGTCTGTAATTTTTCACATACAAGGGCTGTGGGTTCTATATGGGATAGTAAATTTCAGTGTACATAGCAGAGGATATAAAAAGGACACCTAGAACATCTCCATGTTGCCTCTTTCCTGCTCTGATTGTCTAGACTTTGGATTTACAACTAAAAGAAGAACCTTGAAATATGGATGTTCCAATCTTTTGGAAGTTACCAGAGTTACTTTACAAGCCACCAGACCATAACATCACTGCTACAAACCTGACTTAGCGAGCATTTGCATATATGTAATATATTAATTTATAGGTATATAATCTATTAATCATTTAAAACTTTCTTCTTTTGTTATTATTGAAGGAACAGAATCTGGACACCGTAGGTGAAGCAAGCAGGAGAGTTTATTACACACACGGTGCTGGGTGGACTATCACTTGCTAAGCTCATTGAACACTGCCAAACAATAGGTTACAACTAATTATATGGGCTGCCCAATTGGCAGATCAAAGTGATGGGGGGAAGTAAGGTCCTGGACCCCTGGATAGGTGCTAATAAGAGTAATAATATAAAGTTACATAGTGTTTTCTTTAAACAAAGCAAACATCAGTGGTTCCAGTAAACAAGTATTTACACAAAGCAGACATCAATGATCAATTATCAGTTAAGTGGTGATATGTCTGTCAGCTTCAAGAACGTATCTCTGCAGGATGTGGTCCATTTGGGAATATCTGTGATTCATCTGGGGATTAAAGTAAAGACATTGGCATCATTGAATATGTCATGTCCTGCCTCCCATCCTGGGTGATCGCTTTCCTTTGATGGGCTAGACCGGTGGGGAAGGGGAATAACCATGTACTGTGTTTATGTGCCATTCCCAGAGTCTGAATTTAGATTGGGGTTCTTAACAGAATATCATAGCCTGCCTCAGAAATTTTCACCCTACAATTAAACTCTTTATTTAGTTTACTAAGTATTAGATGACAACATGATATTTGATTTGTAATCCATTTTGACCTGGGCTAAGTGTCTGGTCCTTGGAGATCAGTAAAGACCTCGCATATGGTGAAATGATGTTCAATAATCTCTCATTATATTAATCTTGATTGACTGGATAGGAGCCATGGGCCAGAATGCCTGAAGGGTGTTTGGCTTCTTATTAACCAGAAGTAATACTGTAGAAACTCTTTTGTTATTGGGTTGGTGAATCTAATTATAGAATAAACCTCTAATTTGGGAGAGATTGTATGCCCTATTTACGGTTGAATAACTTGAGTGTAGCATTATCAGTGTGCGCCACTCAAGCACCCAATAATAACCTATGATTCAAAGAATTATGATTGCATGGTTTTTAACCCTTTGCCCCATCATTCTTCCTGATATTAGCTTTCAGAAAGTTTCAGCTGCTGACAGTGTTGCTGGAGAGTGGTGAGTATAACTGTAAGGCTACGTCTACACTGGCCCCTTTTCCGAAAGGGGCATGTTAATTTCACAGGTCGTAATAGGGAAATCCGCGGGGGATTTAAATATCCCCCGCGGCATTTAAATAAAAATGTCCGCCATTTTTTCCGGCTTTTAGAAAAGCCGGAAAAGAGCGTCTACACTGGCCCCGATCCTCCGGAAAAAGCGCCCTTTTCCGGAGGATCTTATTCCTACTTTGAAGTACTTTTCTAAAAGCCGGAAAAAAGCGGCGGACATTTTTATTTAAATGCCGCGGGGGATATTTAAATCTCCCGCAGATTTCCCTATTACGACCTGTGAAATTAACATGCCCCTTTCAGAAAAGGGGCCAGTGTAGACGAGCCCTAAGAGTGAGAACATCTGCAGCCATCTTTCTGAACAGTCAGCACTCTCACTGTCCACAGTGGCAGACATCTTGGCTAATGTGTCTCTTATCTTCTGGATTTGCAGCTTATAGAGGAGTTTGTTGGTGCTATTGAGCTCCTATTTGGCATCAGAATAGTTGAAGCCATTTGAGGGGCATTATTAATTATTATTAATTATTATTATTATTATTATTAGGAAAAGATGCTACCCAGAAGATGGGAGCTAGTTAATTGTTCCAGAACACGTATAAATTCACTCTGCCATATTCAGTGTCATGCTAGTGATTCATATTTTCTCTTCTTTATATCTTGTATTTTGAATATGAACCTTAATAGTGAAATGTATAGGATGATACATGCAAAGAGATTAAAGATCCATCCAATCCTGGTGTCCTGCCTTTGACAATAATGAATTCCAAAAGTATTAGTGAAAGGCAGGAAAATTCCATATTTCACGTAGTTGATCTGGGGTAGGCTATGAGATAGATTCCTTGCAATCCCAGCTTGTGTAAACTCAAATAGTATTTTTATGGAACCCTTCTCTACAAAATAAAAAAAAGAACATCTTCACTCCTAGAAATGGGTGCACATCTTAAGAAAGCACTAATAGATTCAAGTATAATACCATTCGGTATAATGCCATTCAGTATTTAGAGTTACATTCATTCTCTTGCAGAAAACTACACAAGTCCCATTCTTTTCTTAAATCACCCGTGAGCCTGAGTTTGCATATGTCTACACTACTAAGTTTTCTCAATAAAATTTAAGTCAACACCCAAAAGTCAGATAAGTCGACACCCAAAAGTCAGCAAAAACAAAAATCACCAGAAGGTGTTAACACTTGTCCTCTCTTTCAACCGATCATATCTACACTGGGGGTATCGCCATCACCAACAATAAGAGCAATGCATTGTGGGTATGTATCCCAAGTGCTATGTTGTGGGAAGGTAGAGCTGATCCCTGTGTATCTTGGGATTCCCCCTCAGTACATCCACAGCCTCCTCAGCTGCCAGGAGCAGCATCATGAGTAGTTCTGTGAGCTCTCCATGCTGAGGAATGTCAAAACAGCACAGCAGTCTGTCCCCTTTCCCTTGCAGCAGCAGTCTGCCTTCCTTTTGCATTCCTATTGCAGGGCAGAACTTTGTTCCCCAAAGGGAGCTACATACTCAGTTCTCAGAGCTTTCAAAGAGGAAGAGTGCATGTTTGTAAGGCAGCAGAGATCAAAACTGAGGAGAGCCATCAGGGTAGGCATTGTGGGACACTTGGGGTGTGTCTAGACTACATGCCTCCGTCGACGGAGGCATGTAGATTAGCCAGATCGGCAGAGGGAAATGAAGCCGCGATTAAAATAATCGCGGCTTCATTTAAATTTAAATGGCTGCCCCGCTCTGCCGATCAGCTGTTTGTCGGCAGATCGGGGCTGTCTGGACGCGACGCGCCGACAAAGAAGCCTTTCTTGATCGGCACAGGTAAGCCTCGTGAAACCAGGTTTACCTGTGCCGATCAAGAAAGGCTTCTTTGTCGGCGTGGCGCGTCCAGACTGCCACGATCTGCCGACAAACAGCTGATCGGCAGAGCGGGACAGCCATTTAAATTTAAATGAAGCCGCGATTATTTTAATCGCGGCTTCATTTCCCTCTGCCGATCTGGCTAATCTACATGCCTCCGTCGACGGAGGCATGTAGTTTAGACGTACCCTTGCAGAAGCCAGTTCTGTTTACATGGACTCTTTGTTGACAATAAAGGGAGGGGAAAAGAAAAAAAACCTCTTAAAATCATTTTAAACTTTTATACATCTTTGTCTGAAGCAATAGAGAAGCCAGTAGTGTGCCAACTCTTAGACCATGTCTACATTGCAGAGCTTTACCGGGATATATCCCAGAGAAGCTCTGCCGTGTCCCAGGAACGAACATGTCTGCTTTTCCAAGCAAAATTTCAGAAAAGCAGATTCATTTTTTCGGCATCCCTGTAAACCTTGTTCTATGAGGAAGAAGGGATGTTCCGAAAGAGGGTTTTTTTTTCTGACATTTGGCCTGGAGTAGTTGGGTCAAATGTCAGAAAAAACTCTTTCAGAAGAAAAGCAGAAAAAAGATATGCAAATTGCAGTTCGCAATTTGCATATCTATTTCTGACTTTTCTTTGTACTGTTGACATAGCCTTATACTTACCCTTACCATAAGAATAGCAACTACATGTATGCTATCTAGAATACATTTAAAAGATATATCCCCATTATCCACCAGTATGATATTATATAAATAGATGAATTATGGATATTTTACACGTTCATCAGGAATGATCGCATTAGTTAAGGGCAGCAACAAGATACCAGGCTAGAAGAATCACTGATCTCTCCCTATATGTTACCCTTGAATGCAATAGGATTACTCAAATAAATTAAGTGTTGCTCATTTATTAAGAGTTTGCAGATCAAGGCCATGTTTGTTATGCTTTTTAATTGAGTATGATGTAGCCAATGCATAGAAGAAAATGCATATGCTTATTTAAATATAAGCTGTATGAGTAGGTATATCTTGATGCAGGGCTAATTATTCTTTTTAATTTTTTTCATTAACAATCTCATATTTGCATGTTAATGAATGTGGCTAAGATGTAAACCCTCCATCCATCTCAGTTTGCTTTTAAAGAAATAGAGCCCATTCCTTCCTCCATCCCCTGTAACTCTCTCCCTTTATTTCAGTCAATATCAAACATGAATTATTAATAATTTCGGGAAACTTGACACAGCGTGATCTGAAATGATCTCAATAACAATCTGAAGGACTGTAAACCAAACCACAGATATATCTATAGATTATTTAATACAAAGAAAAACAATTCTTCCAGTTTAGCAGGTCTAGGGAAAAGGTGCACAACTGTATTTTTTCAGTCATGTTTAAAAAATAAAATCAACATGAAGTCATGTGTGTTTGTAAAATAGTCACACACAAGACTTTCTCAAAACCATAAAGCAGATTCTCATATGCCGTAAATGGGCATTATTCCATTCATTTAAAAAAAGAGATATTCAGTTTTATACCAATTAAGAATCTAATTACAAATTAATACCAGTCAAGTAATGTGATCCTTTGACAAGATGCATAAATGAGTGTTTTTGGCTCCATTGGAGCAAAGTTATCAATGTTTTAATGTTCTCTGTATTATTATAGCCTAAAAGTATTTTAAAGGGAAAATGGCTACAAATAATGTGGAAAAGAGAAAACTGTTAATTGTCTTTTCTCAGGTTCTTATTACTTTATATTATATTACATTACATTAAAATCATGATCCTAAAATGATACAGAATATTTTTATCAAAAATTTATATGAAATGTTTTGATTTTGATAACTCAGTATTTTATTGGAAAAATATAAACAAACTGCGAGTAGAATTTGGTGCTTGTATTGGTAGAGCAGTATTAGTACTGTAGTAGCAATGGAGGGAAATTTTAGAAAGAAAAGGACACACTTTATCTTTTGCAGAAGGTCAAGTGGCAGACCTGCACTAGAGATGATTATGCTTTCCCTGACCTGTATAACAATCTTGGTTGAATGGGCTTTCAAGGATTTTAGAACAAAGTTTAGAACTTGGTGTTCCATTTTAAAACAGGCTTCAGTGAAAAGAGATTTCATCCATCCCAATACGGTTGAATTGGATCATCTTGTCATTTCCCGCCTCCCTTTCCAACAGATATGGAACATAACGAGCTGTTTTGAATCTTGGATTTCCACTGTTCTTACAAGATAAAATGTCCCAGCTCTCTGTATGATGGGTGTGTCTACACTGCATGTGGTACAGCATCACAGCGACAGCACTGTAGTATGATGCTGGACCATCACTATATAGATGCTTCCTAGAGAAATGGGTTTTTCTGTCACAGAAGGAAGTGCTTCTCAGTGAGCGGTGGTAGCTAGTTCAATAAAAGCTAAATGAGGAAATAATTAAATAGCCAATTCTTTAGTGATAATTGAAGCAATGGAAAACTACATTCCAAGGACTAGATCACATATAATCATAGACTTAGAACATTTTCCCCCCATTTCCTGGTTTTGACCTGCTGCCTGGTTGGACTTAGACCAGGGCTGATGAAAACATCCAAGCCAGTCAAGGGAGCTCCAAAACTCAAAATTGGAAGAAGAAAAAAAAAAGGCTCGAGCATAGGAATCCTGCAGCCCAACTAGCTACTCAGGGCTCACCATCCCTTGCAACAACAAGGAGCGGCCTTCCCTATGGACAAGATTGGGTCCTGAGGAGTCTGAGTTTCCACCCACGGACTCCATGCCTGTATCCTTGGGGAGGAAATGGGAACGAGGTTCCAACAGCGGAAGTGGAAGTGGACTCTCCAGCCACCCAGACAGCTAGGATAGTCCTGCAGTCCAAAGAAGAAGAAAAAACATAGCGAGCACCCTGGAACAAGAACAGGCTGTCACACAAACTGCCCCGGGCTCATATTTTAAAATATTTCTGGTTATTACTATAGTTCTCCTTTCACATTACAGCAGGGAGGGTTTCTCCTGTGGCCAAACAGAGAAGATAGCAAGGAAACTAGGAAAATAGCCAGATAAACTCTTGTAGTATAATACTGACAAAAGGCTTAGAGAGAGATCTTTTGGGTAAATTGCTGAGTGGAAAGAGTCTTGGGACTGTAAGCAAAGAGAACATCTCTTGGTGTTGGACTCATAGAGGGTGTCTACACAGCAAAATTATTTCAGAATAATGGCCGTTATTCCAAAATAACTATGCGAGCATCTACACAGCAATTCCAGTTTTCAAAATAATTTTGAAATAACAGACAGCTTAATCTGACTTCTATAAACCTCATTCTACGAAGAATGCCTATTCCAAAATAGCTATTTCGAAATAAGGCATATGTAGACACTCCACTGATGCTATTTCAAAATAGCCCCTCACCAGGGAGGGCCATTCTAAGTTATTTCTACCGGGGCTCTAAATCAAGATAGCATGTTTACGTTAGGGAAGCCTGCCTCGGACTAATTTTTAGGCTTCCATGCAGTGTAAATGTGCTGTTTTCAAATGAGCTATTTCGGAATAATTATTCTAGAATAGCTTATTCCGAAATAACTGTGCAGTGTAGACATAGCCATATTGTGTTCAGCACTCTCTCTGCATTCTTTGTAAATAAACAGGATTTGCCTCAGAAAATATCTGACTTTATCTTCATTTTTTGCTTCTTATAGAAAAACTCACAAGACCACTTGGCTCAAAAGTAGCAACAGTCCAAAAGGAATAAGATAGTCCAAAAGGAACAGTCCAAAATGAATTGGATTGGATGCAAAGCTGACAGATATTTTTTCTGAAACTTTCCTTGGTACCTCAAATAATTAAATGTTGAGATTCTGACCACATAGACCTGAAAGAACAAGCAATTGTATTCATTTGTCAGTAGGGAGGAACTATACCTGAACCATTATAGAATAACAAACTTTGGAAATCGTTATTTCTAGAAAAAATGCTAAAATAGCTAAAAGCTGATTGAAAAACTCTTTTGCTCTATTTTCAAGTCACAGCCACTCCTCAAATATTTGTTAAAATATTCCTTGGAAAAGATAGGAACTTTTCTCTGCCAGATATTTTTTGCAATTTACAGCATATAAGTTCTCCTTTCAAGTTACAATGTTACTGAATAAAAAAGAATGTTTTTAAATATTTGTGGTTATTACTATAGTCTATGTTTTAAAAGGTTTTTTAAAAAACTGTCTGTTCTCACGTGAGAAATAGTAGATTGCTTCATCTGTAAATATTAAATATAAAATGTGCAGCTTCTGTATTTTACAGTCAGAGGTAGTTCATGTTCCTGTGCGTGAGTGGAATTCAGCAGCATAGCTTTCTTGTATATCAAGAGGAGATAAACTGTGTTGTTATCAAATGCATACAAATCAGCAAATGTCCTGCAAAACTTCTTGCCAGTAGCACCGAAGACAAATGAGAAGTACACAGAATTCCTGCAGGGTCCTGCAAATCTGGCAGGTTAGAACTCGCCCAGAGGAAGACAACACACTGTAATGAACACTTCTTCTATTCTCTGTTGGATTTCAGACCTAGCAGTCTGTGATTGGTGGCCCTAGAGGGAAACAGCATATTTAGCTGTCCTTTCTACATTGAGGATTTTTGTTGGTTTAGACTTAGTTTATTTTTCTCTGGTGCCTGTGGCAGGGTGGAAAAGAAGATATTTGTTCTGATTCATATGAACCCTCCTTTTCTCACTATCAAAAGAAGCATGGATGTTCTCTATACCCCTCCTTTGCTGAAAAATCCTGAATTGTTTTTTTCAATGAATAATATGGTAGTATAAATGTGATCTCTTCTGCATAGTATTAGTGAATTAAAGCACAAAATTCCTTAACTTTTTAACTTAGTTTCTAGTGATGGACAAACTTTAAGACCAGGTGGAAGAGAACAAATGCTACTTTGCTCGAAATTCTAAAGCATGTTTTCTACTAGAGATGTGGAGGGGGTAGCTCAAACATTTTTCATCTGTAATCGCTTGAGCAAGAAATGGAATGCATTTACTAGACTCTAGACTTGCTTATTTGAAAAAAAATGCATTTACTAGCAGCTTGCTTTTTTGAAAAATCTGCTTGTAGTTTAGATGCTGTCTTTTGAAAGAAGCTTTTTCGAAAGAGGTTTATTGTCTAGATGCAGCCAGTGAGTGTAATATAATTTTAGGATACCTGAGAAATGTATCCTAAAATATTGGTAAATATTTTAACATTGATGATGAAAAACTAAACATGTGCTCATCCAACTGTACAGTGAGACTTTGTAGAATATCAATTTGAAGCCCTTTTTTACCTCATCCTCCTGGTTTAATGTATCACCAAAAGAATCTGCTTCGGATAAATATAACACAAAGTGGTCTTTGAAAATTAACCTTACCTAGTTTGACATTAGAGGACAGATACATTAACATATTTGTTTTTGAGGGAAAAGTAAAGGCGGTATCATGTTTTTACAAATCAATGAACAATGGCTAACAAATAATTTGTTTGGTAATTATTTCTTTTTTCCATCTACCCTGTATTGGTGGCTAGGCCAGTTAGAGATGGATGAACCTGTTACCATCTTGGCTCATAGAGATGTATCTTTTAGCTCATGCAGTAGAAGCTCATTCATTTACCTCCAGAGGTCTTATGCTTGACCTTCCCATCTGACATCCATCTGTGAGTAGATGATACACACCTGAGAATTAAATTGACTTTTACACAATTGAGTCAAATTTTTATTCCTATTCAATTTGCGATCCATTATAACACACAGATCCTTTTCTGAAGTACTACTGCCTAGCTAGTTATTTCCTAGTTTGTAATTGTACATTTGATTTTTGTTCCCTTTCTACATTGGGTACTTTGTACTTATTTTTATTTAATTTCATCTTACTGGTTTCAGATATTTTTTTCAATTTGTCACTATTGTTTTGAATTCCCAGTGTAGACATAGCCTTTGAGAGCTAAACATTAATTCACTCTTTGAATTGGATCTTTCACCCACCTTACAGAAATTTCACATCAACCATATTCCCTACTTTACTGATGATAATCTTATGTGAGACTGCCCAAAGCCTTTTTAAATTTGAGACATAAGAAGTTTACTGTTTCCCCTATACGTAGGCCAGTAACCTTGTCAAAGAAAGGAAATTAGGTTGATTTGGCATGATTTTTTTTCTTGAAAATCCATGTTGGCTCTTGTAACTTTATTATCTTCTAAGAGCTTACAGTTTTATTAATAATTTGTTCTAGTATCTTTCCAGTTATTGAAGTTAGGCTTGCTTATTTAAAATTCCCCAAGTTCTCTTTATCCCCATTTTAAAAGGCATGTACTATGTTTTCCCATTTCCTGTCCTTTGAAATCTCATCCTTTCTCCATGTGTTCTCAAAGATCATTGATAACAGTGTGCTTCATCTAATTCCTTACATATCTGGGATGAGTTGTCTGTGCTCATTGATTTCCTGCTTCCTACCTTCTTTGTTCTTGTTCTTGTTGTTTGTGGTGATGGTGGTGGTAATGTTGTGTGTGTTGTGATTGCTTTTATGGGATTGCTGTTTTGTGATGCAGGACTATTTGATTTGAATACACCTAACTTATCTAACTATGCTTTAATCTGTTTTTTCCCCTCTATATTTACTTGTGTTCATTCCCCCTTACAATGATTGTGTAAAGTAACTCATTACAATGTACCTGTTTTGAGAAGACTCG
Source organism: Pelodiscus sinensis (assembly GCF_049634645.1). NCBI lineage: Eukaryota > Metazoa > Chordata > Testudines > Trionychidae > Pelodiscus > Pelodiscus sinensis. Next base: position 38,516,300 of record NC_134713.1, read on the forward strand.
AGCAATATATATATATATTGGAAACATTAGCCTTTGTAATGAAAGGCCTTTTATTAAAATATTAGTATAATATCACTGATTAAAATAAGAACATGTACATATTGTAGTAGGAACATTTAAATAGAAATAAGAGTTAGTAAAATTAGAGTAATATAAATAATAATAATAACAATAGTAAATAATAATTAATAGCAGGAAGACTTAATTGCAAAACCTATACGGTTGTGACCCAAAGCCCCTTGAAGTATGCAGGGAGTCTTCGATCAGAAGTCTAAAAGAACTTCGAGAAATTGATGTTGAAGAAAATCAGAATTTATTCTCAACAATCCAAATATTTCACATCCAAATGATCAACAATTAATTCTTCAGATGGCAAGAAAGATGGTTTTTGCATCTGTCCAGCATGATAATCAATCATCATGCAGTTAATGCCATCCAAATAATTAAAATGAAACGTTAAACAGTAATATTTTTGATAATTTAGCTGTTTCTTTTTTCATTAACATATGGTTGCCTTACAGATATATATGTGGTTTTGTGCACTCTTAACAGGAATATTTTTAAAAAAATAGGAGATGAAAAATCTCCACCTATTTGATTAGAAAATCTAGTGAATGTTGTGCTATATTTTGTGTGCATTCGTTTAAAAAAACCTGAAGTCCTGGCTCAGAAACATACATAAAACCCTGAAGTGTATAAAATTATAAACTATTTTACAATGTAATACTTAATAGTTTCTATAAATATTCTCCCTTTTCTCTTTCTGCTTGTCTTAGATCCCCTTCTTTTCCCCCTGCTCATTAATAATGTCCTGCTTTTCCCTCCCCCTTAATAAGACCAGATAGTTGCAGTTCATTGTCAAAGTAGACTTTTCACAAACATCTATCCTTTCAAAGCCATTCATTAAAATCAGTTAGGCAGAGGTTTTCCAAATAACTTCGACCAATTTCTCAAAAACACTCTTATTTTCCTTGAAAGAGTCTTATTCAAAATCAGAAAATTGCTGAGGAGAATTAAGGTATTAATTACATGTCAATCTGGAACTGACTACAGAAAAAAAATGTCCTAATGAACAGGAACAGCAGTATATCCACATCTAACTTGGAATGTTACATATGATAGCAACCATTGTTAAATTAACCATAGCTAATTGACATCTTAATTTGTAATAGACTATTAAACATGTTCTGGATTATTAACTGGTTCATATTTTAGGTGTTCAGCTAATTAGATATTTCCTAAACTATTCATTTATACTTGAATAATTTGTCCCTTGTATCCTCTGTTGCAATGAAACATTTCTGTTTTTCCAGTGTCTATCCCAAGATACAATTCACTTCAAATAAGGAGGTTGGAGGTTCCTCATCCACATTTTATAGTAATTAAATTAATCTGTCATAATATCTACAGAACAAGATAAATTAATTAGCCAGCACTCGCTGTTGTGATTTTTTTACATGGAAGGAACTCTCCTTTCTGCTTTCACTTTCATACAAACTAAAATCTTGTCCATTTGGGCCACCTGGAACTGTTGACAAAAGTAAAAATTAAGGGCTTCGTTTCAAAGGATTTTCTGTTTTAGTTTTCCTTCTTAATTTTTGTCCCCACTAAATACATGAGAAATAGGTGTCATGGCACACCATATCAAAATACAGGATTGAAGTCATTAACATAAAAGTAGAAAAGACAAAGGGGAGGGTGGAGTATGTGACCTTTTTTGTGTATAAGCTTAAAAAACAACAAATGGTCTGGTAGCACTTTATAGACTAACAAAACACGAAAGCTCATGATATTATCTACATTATATCATCTACATGTTTACATCATCTACTATAAAGTGCTACCAGACCATTTGTTTTTTAAGTTTATCCTGTACAGACTAACTCAGCTACCTCCTGAAGCTTTGTGTGTGTGTGTATGTATGTGCATGTGTGCACATACACTTAGATAAGCTGCACAAATATTATAGAACCATAGAATACTTGAACTGGAAGCGATCACAAAAGGTAATCAAGTCCAGTCCCCTGCCCTCATGGCAGGACAAAGCATCATCTAGAATCTTCCCTGATAGATGTCTGTCTAACCTGCTCTTAAATATCTTCAATGATGGAGTTTTCACAGTTTCCCTTGGCAATTTATTCCAGTGCTTAACCACCCTGACAATTAGGAAGTTTTTCCTAATGCTCCAACTTAATATCTGAAAATAGGACAAGAAGGAAAGGTCTTAAATTGCCAAGGGAGGTTTTAAAAGAATGATTTTTCTTCCTCCTCATTCTTCCTCCTTGCATCACCCTTTTAGTTATTTGAAAGTTGATATCATGTCTCCTATCAGCCTTCTCTTTTCCAAATTAAAAAAAAAACCCAAACCAAAAAACAGTTCTTTCAGTCTTCCCTCATATGTCATGTTTTCTAGACTTTTAAGCATGTTTGTTGTTCTTCTCTGCACCTTCTCCAATTTCTCCACATCTTCCCTGAAATATAGCACTCTGAACTGGATACAATAATCAAACTGAGGCCTAAGCATTGCAGAGTAGAAGGGAAGAATTATGTCTTATATCTCCCTTATAACACCCCCATTAATGCATCCCAGAATGGCATTTGCTTTTTTTGCAACAGTGTCGACACATATTTAGCTTGTAGTCCGCTATGACCCCTAGATCTTTCTGCAGTATGCCTTCCTAGACAGTTGCTTTCCATTCTGTATGTGTGCTTCTGATTGTTCCACCATAAACAGAGTACTTTACATTTGTTCTTATTGAACGTCATCCTATTTATCTCAACCATTCTACAAACCTCCCTTGCTCAGCACCTTCAGGACCTGAGTGGCCCCAAACCACAGAATTTGCCAGACAAGGGGAGATCAATACTCCCTACCTGGGTGTAGGGTTCTGCTCCCAGATGGGACTGTGCTCCATACTGCCTGCCCCACTGTATCCAGCCCCCTCTTCTCTCACATTGCATGAGTCTTGGCCAGGGGCCACCCCTCTGTCTACAGCCCCAGCCAGGGCTGCATGCCCAAGTGCTGACCCCATTGATTTCAGCCTGGCCAGGGATGTGATTTCCACTTCCAGCCCTGGCTGGGACTGCACTCCTGTCTGCCTGCCCTACTGCCTCAAGCCCTGAATGGGGTTGCACTCCCCTCATTGCATCAACCCTGACTGGGGCCACACTCCCCACACCTCACCAACCCTCGCTGCAGCTGTTCTCTCTACATTGCCAGCTCCTGGCCATCAGCCCATCCCAAGCTGTGTTTCTGAACCTGGTCAGCCAGGGCTCTCAATCAATATCGATGGTCCTGCTGGATCATGAATGTTGGTGTAACAGAGAGACCCAGATTTTAGAGGTTCAACCTGTATTTTGAAATAAGTGTTATTCCCCGAGGAAAGCAGGAGTACAGATTTCAAAATAACTAGCCCATTATTTCAAAATAACAGGCTTTGTAATGTGGACACTTGGCTTATTATTTCAAAATAACTCCTTAATGTAGATCAGGGCTTAGATTTTAGAAATCCTGATTTGAAATGCTGCTCAGCAGCAGAGATTTAAAATGAGTTCACTGTGACATTTCTGAGAAGTGGGCACCTGGAGTTGTGAGGGATCTCATTATCACTCGCCCTTAGTGTGAGGAAGAGTTGTCTGTGCCTGTCATGGGTCAGTTTCTTGACTTCACCAGTCACAGGCAACACAAGAATTCACTCCACAGCACACATGGGCTTATCTATCCTTCATGAAAGCTAGAGAGAGGCACACTCTAACCACCAGGTGCTCTGAGCATCCTGTAGTATCCCCATAGCTGACTTGAATAGAGCCCCTTGAATAGAGCTCTGTTTAATCTTGTGCACTTAGATCTGCTAATAGAGAAAACAAGTGTATGTTTATTTAACAATCAATGCTTCTCATTAGGGGATTGTCTGGGCCATGCTGGGACTATCAATATGACCTTGATTTTGTCAGGGGGTTGCCTGTAGGTGAGGATTGGCTTGTCCCCCAAAGCCTGTGAGAGTAAGGGGTCATTTTCTAGGATAGGTTGTAGATTGTTAATAATGTGCTGCAGAGGTTTAAGTAAGGTGATGACCAGTGGTGTTCTGTGTTTTCTTTGTTGGTCCTGTCTTGAAGAAGCTGATGCCTAGGTACTTGGTCTGGCTCTGTCAGTCTGTTTTTTCCCTTCTTCATGTGGGTGTTTAAATTTTAAGAATGCTTGATAGAGATCCTGTAGGTGTTTTTCTCTGTCTGTGAGATTGGAACAAATCCAGTTGCATTTTAAGGTCTGGCTGTAAACAATTGATTGGGAAATGTGTTTTGGATGGAAATTAGAGGCATTCAGGTAAATGTAATGCTCAGTAGGTTTCTGGGATAAGGTGGTAGAAATGTGTCCATCGTGTAATTGTACTGTAGTGTCAAGGAAGTGAATATCTCGTGTGGACTAGTACAGTCTAAGGTTGATGGTGGTGTTGAAGTTGTTGAAATCCCTGTGGAATTTTTCAAGAGTCTCCTTCCTATGGGGTCATATGATAAAAATGTTGTCAATGTATCATAAGTAGAGTAAGGATGCTGGGGGCGAAAGCTGAGGAAACATTCTTTGAGGTCAGCCATAAAGATGTTGGCATATTGTGGGGCCATGTGGGTGCCCATTGAAGATATAAATTGTCCCCAAATTGGAAATAGTTGTGGGTGAGGACAAAGTTGCAAAGCTCTTAACCAGGTGTGCAGTAGCATCATCAGGGATAGTGTTCTGTTCTGTTCATGATGACAGATTATGAACAAGAGGCTGCCAGACAACTCTCCAACACCAGGCATATTCAACATAAATAATGATTGCAGAATCTGGCTCTAAATTAGCACCAAACTGAGCTACTATTATATTCAAGGCCACTTCCTTAGTTTTCTTATCTTTCTCATAGACCACTGTGTTATTGTAAAGGTCAAATATTTACCCAAAAATACATAGAAAAGACATGAGGAAAGACGAAAAATTCCTAATACAAAACAACATACTTTCACTCACATTAGTCTGAAATAATTGCGACAACACAGAACAAGAATTATTAGAATTATTCAACAAACTTTTTTGACATTAAATTATTTTATATTTTTCCAAGTAAGTGAGAAAACATAGTACTTTGTGTTTGAATCTGCAAATTCATTGTGTATTTTAAAAAGAAGAAAATGGTTTAGGAGGGTCTGCACTTTAAATCATATTCAATACAGTTTTGTTTTCTCTGAACTTTGATACCATATAAACTGATTTCATTTTCATTAGTCAGCAACAATGCAGATGGGGGTTTCTGAGCATGTTTCTAATTGAAGCGAGGGAGACAAACAAGAAGGTACTTTTTAATTATGGACTAACCAAGCCACACAATTGTTATTGTCATATGTGTTTTCCCTTCATTATTTTCTGTTTAGACGAAGGGTTATTAAAGGATATAATTATTGTATTAAGGATCTGATTCATAAAAGCTTTCCATTCCATTTAACTTGGATTTTTCCCCTGAATAATTATATTATTTTTCTCTATGCTGAACTCCTCTTTCTGTGCACTCAAGCAGCCACCTAGCTCTTCTGTGAAAAATGTTCAAGTCCAAAAAGTGAAATAGCTTACACAGACTTAGGAATGCTATACAGTCTAGCAAAGTATTCATCATTTGCATTGCCTTATATTCTTTTATTAGTTAAAAGTACTTACTTTATCAATTTTTAAGAAAGATAGAATATAGAACAAGGCTTAGTTAAGCAACTATTCAACTCTTTATTCCTATAATCTGTTTGAATTTGTATTGCTTAACTGAAGAAAAGGACTTCAAAATTTCATGTACTTGTATAGAATTTTATGAAGTATCTTTATCAGCTTATAATAGTATTGGGTATAAGGAGAAAAAAAATCTACTGGACTATGATTTAACTCAAAACCAAATCAGAAAACTACAATAGAAAATAACGGGTCTGCTTAATCACTATTTTAGGATGATGAATTTATTTAGATTTTTCACGTAGGGCTTGTCTACATTACAGAAAAGATTGAAGTTGCCACAATTGAACTTCCAGGGTTCAAATTAATGGGTCTAGTGAAGGCATGCTAATTCGAACTGAGAGGGTGCGTGCATCTGCACCATTAGTCCTGCTCTTCACAGGGGGTAAGGAAAGTCAATGGGCGCGTTTGTATGCATCAACCTACCAATGTGTGGTTGGCACCAATACATTATTTAAGATATTTCAACTCCAGCTATGAAGTGTGTTGTACCCACAAAAGCTCATGATACCATCTACATGGTTTATTAGTCTTTAAGGTGCTGGTAGACTATTCGTTGTTATTTAAGTTTTTCCAGTTATAAGCTGTCCCCTGAAGCGTATGTATTTAATGTAACTGTAGTTGAATATCTTAAGTCAACATTCCTCTATAGTGTAGACCTTGCCTAAGAGTCTCCCAAAATAAGTTCTTACTTGTGTCAGGTGATTTGCAGATCCAGTGTTGCTAATACAATATTATGTCTAGACTGGCATGATTTTCTGGAAATGCTTTTAACGGAAATTTTTTCCATTAAAAGCATTTTCGGAACAGAGCACTTTTTGCGGAAAAGCGTCCGTGCCAAGCTAGACGCGCTTTTCCGCAAAAAAGCCCCGATCGCCATTTTCGCAATCGGGGCTTTTTTGCGGAAAACAAATCCAAGCTGTCTACATTGGCCCTTTTGCACAAAACCTTTGTGCAAAAGGACTTTTGCCCGAATGGGAGCAGCATAGTTTTTCTGCAAAAACACTGACAATCTTACATGAGATTGTCAGTGTTCTCGCGGAAATTCAAGCGGCCAGTGTAGACAGCTGGCAAGTTTTTCCGGAAAAGCGGCTGATTTTCCGGAAAAACTGGCCAGTCTAGACACAGCCTATGGGAGAGGGAAGGAGGAAATGTCATAGCTAAAGTTTAAGACAATTTGACAAATACTTGCATGCTAACTCATTAAAATCTCCTTCTGAGTGGATTTACAGTAGTCAATCCTTTTAATCTACTACCCTATAAATTACGAGTCCTAGACTCAGACTAACATGCTATTGGGCAAAAAACAAGATCTACGTCAATTCAGGCTTAAACTACCCGTATATACTCGAGTATAAGCCGAGTTTTTCAGCACAGTTTTTGTGCTGAAAAATGCCCCCCTCGGCTTATACTCGAGTCAGAGAACTGAGGCGGGCAAAGCCTCAGAGGCGCGGGACCCCCCCCGCGGCTGCGGCTTCAGTCCGGGAGCCTGTGGTCTGCTGGGGACCATCCCCAGCAGACCACAGGCTCCCGGACTGAAGCCGCAGCCGCGGGGGGGTCCCGCGCCTCTGAGGCTTTGCCAGAGCAAAGCCTCAGAGGCGCGGGGAACCGCCGCTGCTGTCGCTTCAATCTGGGTGCCTGTGGTCTGCTGGGGACCGTCCCCAGCAGACCACAGGCTCCCGGACTGAAGCCGCAGCCGCGGGGGGGTCCCGCGCCTCTGAGGCTTTGCTCTGGCAAAGCCTCAGAAGCGCGGGAACCCGCCCGGTGCCCCTGGTCTGCTGGAGATGGTCTCCAGCAGACCAGGGGCACCGGAGCAGCTTTCGCCCCGACTTCCGGGGCTAGACCCGGTATCTATCTTCATTTTTTACATTTACCAGTAGCTGCCTCATTTCCTACCCTAGGCTTATACTCGAGTCAATACTTTTTCCCAGTTTTTTGGGGTAAAATTAGGTGCCTCGGCTTATATTCGGGTCGACTTATACTCGAGTAGGTATTTGCTTTGTTTTTTATTTTGTATATTTTACAATAATGCTATTATCAACTATGAATTACATGTACATGCTAAAATAGATAAGGCAAAAAAAATAGTTGTTCAAGATAATTGTCCTCACCAGGGAACAGAGAGACTCTTCTGAGTTCTCAGGTCTCTGCTGTATCCTTCTCCTATACCTTCTCCACAAGCCCTGGCTGGGAATCCCAGTGGCAAGAAGACTGGCAGCTGGGTTTGGGAGCAGGGTCAGAGCCCTGGTAGTGCAGCTGGAGCCACAGAAGCCCCAGTAGCAGGGCTAGGGCTGAAGACATGGCAGCTGCAGCTGCCTTGGTAGCAGGATCAGACTGCAGCAGCCCAGGCTACTGGGGTGCAGCAGCATGGCAACGTAGCCTGCTTGGATTGGGGGCTGCTGAGGCTAGCAGCAAGGAGAGGCAGTGGGCTGGGGGACGGTATCCCACTGTCTGGCAAATTCTTTCGTTCGGGACTGGTCAGATCCAGAGGGTATTGTACCTGTAGTTTATTTTTGCTTATCCTGATACGACTTACTTTTAACTGTCTACTTTTGTCATCTATTCTTTGCTGTTGACACCACTGGTTCCATCCATTTCTTATCTTACTATTCTCTTTTGTGCCCTTAGATTGTTAACTTGTTACCCAGTCTTCAGATTATGTATTAAGTATATCGATTACTTAAGAATCAATCCCCAGCTGTCATTTTGAGGGTTGTCGGGTCCTTTTCCCAAGGTCAGGCCCAGCATTATTCAAATTATTACACAGATGGAAACCTCAATATGCACAATTACACATTCTTACTAGAGGAACTCTTTATATTTACAAATATGTTTATTAATGCATTTAGTGCAGTCATAAATTCCACAACTCAGTAAGATAGAAATATTACAGAATGTACACCTGCACTTCCACATACTCGCCATCTCCTGTAGAACAATCTGAAATGTTAGCTACTATCTTCCTCATCACCATCATCTTCTCCAACACCACTGGTAGCAGCCGTAATTTCAATACCTCCAAAGGGCTACATCTCCTTTTCCTACTGCCACTTGTATGGGCTGCCACTTTCATAATATGTTACGTGGACACTGCTATGTTGATGCATACCCAGTAGGAGAATTTTCTCCTTTCCCTTATTTTTATTTCCTCTTACCACTAATGTTGCAGTGTCTTTTTCTGTAGCTTAGTATATCGGTGATCTGCAAAGCAGCGGGGTGGGTTATTTTTTATTTTACAGGTTGAGATCAGGCCTGATCAGGTTCAAAATTACCTTAAAACCTTTTCCTGGAGAAAAGGCTATCGCATGGAAAGTTTGGTAGTGGTAGGTCTTATAGTATCCAAGTTATTAGAGCACAAACTGACAAACATTCTCCATTATATATTAGATTTATTAAAATGGCCTCTTTGTGGTTTGATATCACAGTTGTTATTTCTGTCCTAACCAGTTGTTTTGTTTCTTTCCCAGGTTCAAGTAGTGGTGTAACTGTTAAGTTTAAAAGGACATTAACTTAGAAGCCCCCCTATGTTGACCTACTTTAATGCAACCTGTATGTTAAAGATCATAGCTGTATGTGGACTTTGTGCTTTAGTTCATCACCATTTAAATGAAAGGTCCCAAACATATGCATGCTAATTTTGCCTTAGCTCAACATACAGGATGTGGTCTGTATGTCTTTTGCATTCGAGATAAATATATTCTAATATAAATCCATAAACATAATAAAACAAATAATCAAACCCATAGGAAACTTACTAGAAAACATATATGTGCAAGCAAGCAGGCTAGTCTTAGATACACATCATGTGTCTGTTATAAATATTAGTTCATTTCCATGGCACATCCATAGTTGTATCATGTATGTGACATCAGAACTTCCTTTCAAATTATTTTTTTCAATTCCCCAAATATTTAAGGTTTTCTATTTATCAATGTATCTATGTAAAGTATATTTTTTTAGAGTTCATAGGCTTCAAGCCTTATGCCAACTTGCTGAAGATAATGTCTTGCAGGATACAGGCTGGTTGGTTTCTTGCATTACTGCTGAAAAGAATGTAAAGCAGAATATAATGCAAAGCAGTGAATATGAGAAAGGCAATCTAGTCCAGTGGGCCTAAATTGGGGTAAACATAAGCACTGCAGCTTGATATTGTTTTTCGCCATACTTTTTACACAGACCAAGATTTTCACCACTAAGATCCACAAAACTAGGTTTCATAGCTGTTTCAGCTGAACTCTGACATCTCTATCAACAGACACAGATTGAAAAAACAAAATTCCTTTATATTTTCTTCTGATCATATATTCTAACAAATCCTGATTGGCCAACATAAACTCCTAAATTATAAAAATCTGCATAACATGAGTTCAGTTCAAGAAACCTGTACACATGGTTTGTTTTATGTCTCTCTTTAATTAGAACTTGAAAAATAGTATGAAACCATTACCTGTGTTAGATTCTACAACCTTAGTTAACAATAGTAATTTGTTCAGTTTTGAAGCTGCTTTCCAACAGTCTTGAATAGAACCTGTTGCGCAACAAAGACACTCATAAGTCTGTGACAATCTTTAAATCACATACACAAGCATATACACTTCTTCATTAGTATACTATCCAGTTTCAGCAAATGGTCAGTTCACTCATTGACATCATCATCCAAGAGAAAGTCTGTCTTTTACTTATTACCAGATCTTTGTTCAAATGTCAGCTTACAGCCCAGTTGTTGTTTACAGCAGGAGCTGACACTGCTAACACAGGTGGATCAAAGGGCCAACACACTTATAATCTTTTTCCAAAGTGGTAGAAAGTAACCCAAATGGCTGGAAACTAAAAAGAGACACAGAGTGGTAGTCATGTTAGTCTATAACTTTAAAAACAATGAGTAGTCCTGTGACACCTTAGGGCATATCTACACAGGAGCATTATTTTGGAATAACTATTATTCCGAAATAAAGAGTGCATCTACACTACAAGCCTTTATTTCAAAATAATGTTGAGCTGGAGGACTTCTTACTCTGATTCATGATAACCCTCATTTTATGAGGAGTAAGGGAAGTCGAAGGAAGAGTGTTCTTCCTTTGACTTCCTGCTATGTAGTCAGTGCCTGAAGCCAAGATAAGTTACTTCGACATAAGCTACGTAATTAACATAGCTGAAGTTGCGTAGCTTAATTCAACTTTAGCCCTGTTGTGTAGACATACCCTTGGAGACTGACAAAAAGATGTATAGTAGAATGAGCTTTGGTGGGCAAAACCCACTTCTTCAGATGAGCTTGACTGGATAAAAAAGGGGGACTATCAGAATTATAACAGAAAAAGAAGGGAGAGGAAAGAAAAAAATGCACCTTTCAATAGTAGTGCCAGTGCTAATGAGGCTGATTGGGGTAGAAGTGTCCCATACTTATCTTTTGATGTCAAAAGATATAAAAACATTTTTTATGTAAAAAGCAGGAGCAGCCCTAGACGAGCTGTCGGCAACTGGCACCCTAGGCGAAACGCGCGATCGGCTCCCCCGCCTCCAAAGTCCTCAACCAGGGCCGACTTATCCAGTAGGCACAATGCCTGGGGCCAACGATACTTTTAGGGGCCCACAAAAATGTTTTCATTTCTTTTAAAATCAGAAGACAAAAATGAACTTTTAGGGTCAAAGAAAATGTTTTAATTTTTTTCTCACATCAGAAAAAAATGAAACTTTCAGGGCCCACGAAAAGCTATTAAATTTTGCCTAAAGCAGAAAAAAAAATGTTGAAGTATTTAAAGTTATATCAAATATTTTTAATATTTTCGTTTAATGCAGCAAGGGGCCCATGAAGGAAAAGTGCCTAGGGCCCACGAAAGTCATAATATGGCCCTGCCCTTAACGGCTGTTTATCTTGATGCCCTAGGCAACAGCCTAGTTTGCCTGGATTGACGGGCCGCCACTGGTAAAAAGATACAGTTTACCACAGTTAGTCACTTTCTGTGAGCCTCTCTACAGTGGATCCCATGGCAAGCATTGCCATTATACTTGTTTAGGTTATAGTTTATCCATCAACACTGATATCCTTTACCAGAGTCAGTCATTAGCATACGAACACTATGTGGTTTCAATTCCTTTTATTTACTGTCTCTTTTAGCACAGGTGTGTTTCACTAACTTGGTAACACAGGCATGCTTGATTGCACATATTAGCCTTATTTCTTCAATTTGTCACTAAACTAAGAGAAATGGATGTGAAAAAAGAAAAATCTTTCTTTCCCTAAAAGGATTGCGCAAGAAGTAAACTTGGTCATTAAAGTTTATTTTGCCCAAAGCTCTATCTCTTACCATCAACTTCCCTTTTATAAATATAACTTATTTTAATCTCATATTAGTTTCCATCTTGTTCCTGATTTTTCATTATTGTATCCGGCACACTATATCATAGCTTATTGTTTGACATCATCATTTTTTAATTCATTCATTCTAAGACAGGAAAAAGGACCTTTCTTCAGAGGCAGAAACAGTACATTCTTGTGAAAAAAAGAAGAGACTGCAACTTTACGCAGAGAAATCAAATACTGCCATTTATTTCTCTCTAAACCTTCTGTACTATCTTTGCTACAGAGCCTTGATGCCTTGGCAATTCTTAAATAGTAATAATGAACACTTCAGGGCCACCATTACAATAAATTGCACTATTTAACTCATAGATTACTATTGTGAAGAACATGTAAAAATAATCAACCTATTAATGAGTCTATAAATGCCTTGAGTTATATGGCTTTAGGGGTTGTAAATCTGCTTGGCATACATAAATCAAGGAGATAATATTTCAAAGGTAAAAAGCTTCTGATCAGGTTGGAGGGAAATTAAAGTTATAAATACAGTTGTAAAGCCACAAGTGTAAAAATAATGCAGGCATAAGTCCAACAGCAGAATGGGAGCTATCTAATTTATTGCAACGTATGTGATCACGAGCCTTAGGGACAGGTGGCATATGAATGCATTCTGTGCAAAGAGATCATGGCTCTCAGAGACTGAATTTGAAATTCTAGAATTACTAACTGTGGCATGTAACCTATCACTTATATCAGCTTCTGTCTGACCTGACTGGAGGAGAGCTAATATAACACCAACTTTTTAAAAAGCTTTTTTAAAAGTGATGATCCTAACAGTTAAAAGCTGGCAACTTTAAATTTCAGTACCAGGCTAACACTATCATAAAGAACAAAATTATTAGCCACAAAGATGACCATGATTTGTTGGGGGAAGAGTATGATCTATTAGACCTCTCTGAAGTGTCAACAAGCAGGTGGGCAAAGGGGGATCCAGTGAATATAACTTACTTGGACTTCCAGAAAGCCTTTGATGAAGTCTGTCACTCAGGGGACATCTAGACAGCCCCTTATCTTGGAATAAGCTATGCACTTTGCGCTAAACAAATTGCTTAGGTTATTTTGAATGTATTTCAGAATAGCTTATTTCAAAATTTAGCACCACCAAATTTCAAAATAATGTGTTATTTCAAAACATCCTTTAATCCTCATGGAATCTGAGTTACAGGGATTCTGGAATAGCATGCCCGTTATTTTAAAATCTATTTTGAAATAACAGGCACGTGTAAAAGACATGGAATAACTATTTCGGGATACCACTAGTATCCTGAAATAGGTCCTCTGTGTAGATGTACCCTAAAGGCTCTTATGTAAACTAAGCAGACATAATTTAAGAGAGAAGCTCCTCTCTTGGATCAATAACAGGTTAAAAGACAGGAAACAAAGTGTACAAATAATGATCAGTTCTCACAGTGGAGAGTGGTAAACAGTGAGACCCTCCATGGATCTGTAAGGAGATCAATTGTGTTAAACATATTCATAAATGATCTGGAAAAAAGGGATAAATTGTCAGATGGCAAAATTTGCAGATGATATTTAATTACTGAGATAGTTAAGACCAAAGCAGACTGCAAAAAGTTACAAAGAAATCTCACAAAACTGGGTGACTAGGCCACAAATTGGTGGATGAAACTGAACATTAATGAATGTAAAGTAATGCACATTGAAAAACATAATTCTAACTTACAGATTGATGGGGTCTAAATTAGTTGTTTCCACTAAAGAGAGAGAGATTGGTATAATTATACATAATTCTTTGAAAACATTTGCTTAATTTGTAACAAAAGTAAAAAACAAACAAACAGAATCTCAGTAAGCAGTAGGAAAGGTATAGATAATAAATAGAAAATATTTTATAAAGCCACTATATAAATCTATACTACACTATACCTTTAATCCTGTCTTCAGTTCTGATCAACACACCTCATAAAATGTAGGACCTATATTAATGAAGCTGATTACGTGAGCTGGATATGTGCCAGTCATACCTTTTAATGTGAAAATGTGGATATCAAAAGCAGGGGAAATTGGCTTTATAGTGCTTTAACCAGTTAATGTCTTTATTTGATCCCAGAGTAACAGTGAAAAACTTGTAGGTGAATTCTAGTTCTGCAGTTTCTCTCTGTAATTATGTGGTGAAATTCCTTTGTAGGAAAATGGCTACTTTTAAATCCATGATTGAGTCACCAGGTAGCTGACCCCTTCAAGTTTATGTGTGTTAATATTTTGATAAAATAGGTCTTATCTACCAAAGCTTATGATAGTATACAGCCTGTCCCCAAGTTCCGAACGGTCGATTTACGACCATTCGCAGTTATGACCAAAGCTGTTGTAAATGGTGGACCCCGAGTTATGAACGTGATCTATGGGGTCTGACTTACGAACAAACCAAGTTGCGACCAAGTGCTTGGTTCGTAACTGGTTCGTAAGTCGGAGAAGGGCTGTATATTTTTGTTAGTCTCTAAAGCCATTTCTCCACTAGGAAACTATTTCAAAATTAGTAAAGTTGACTTAACTCCCCATTAAACAAATTCAAACTAGCATGTTCACACTATGGGGAAGTCTCAAAATTATCTGAGGTGGGCTCTGTTAATGTGGACGTGCTATCTCAAATTTAGAGCCCCAGAAAGCACTGGGGAGTAATTAGTCCGAATTACTCTGGGGAGTAATTATTTCAAAACATCAGCACCAGAGTGTCCACACAACTGTTATTTTGAACTAACTATTTCAGAATTAGCATTATTCCTGATGAAAAATAGGAGTACAGATTTTGAAGTATAAAGCCTGTTATTTCAAAACAGCGTGGTAGTGTGGACACTCCATTTATAAATTCAGCCTGTGGAGGGGGGGGATGTTATTTCAAAATAAAGTCTTATTGTAGAGCAGGGCTAAGGTGCAATAGGACTATTCATTTTTTTTTAATAATTTGGTTTCTTTAATCTGGAAAAAGGAAGACAGAGAGAAGACGTGATAACAGTTTTCAAGTAACTAAAAAGATGGTTACAAGGAGGAGTCAGAAAATAATATTCTCCTTAACCTCTGATGATAGGACAAGAAACAATGGGTTTAATTGCAGCAAGGGAGGTTTAGATTGGGCATTAAGATAAACTTCCTGTCAGAGTGGTTAAGCACTGGCATAAATTGCCAAAGGAGGTTCCAGAATCTCCATCACTGTAGATTTTTAAGAGCAACTTAGATAAACTCTGGTAAGGTTTAGATGGGTCTAGATGGCTATGTCTACACACAATTTTTTTATTTTGGGAGAAGGATGCAAATAGAGCTGTGCATTTGCATTCTTCCTCCATTTTTTTTCTGGAAGACACTCTTCCGGTATTTACACTTGTCTACATGCAGCCAAATTTCAAAATAAACCCCTATTTCGAAAGACCTCTGTAAACCTCATTGTAGGAGTAATAAGGGGTCTTTCAAAATAGGGGTTTATTTCAAAATTTGACCTTGTATAGAGGTGGGTAAATACTGGAAGAGCATCTTCTGAAAAAAATCTGGAGGAAGTATGCAAATGTGCAGCGCTATTTGCATCCTTTTCCTGAAATGAAAATTGTGTGTAAACATTCCCAATGATCTAAATGGTGCTTGGTCCTGCCAGCAGTGCATGGGACAAGACTTGATGAACCATCAAGGTTCCTTTCAGTTCTATTCTTCTATGACTCTTATATGACTACCAACTGTTGGGACTGAGCGACAGGGTGATCATTTGATGATTGCTCATTTCTCATCATTCCTTCAGAAGCATCTGGCGCTGAGTACTTTCAGAAGACAGGATACCAATCCAAATGGTCCATTGTTCCTAAGTGCTGCAAATAGTTGAAGGGAAATGGTAGTTGTAAGTAGAGCTGAATGAATTTTTATTCATTACCCAAACTGAAAAATATTGCATCACTGGTTTATTTGGTTTAGGGTTTTTTTGGTTTGGGGTGTTTTGTTCTTGTTTTCCATTTTGTTTCACTTGGATTTTGAGGTTGTTGTTGTTTATAATGAGTCTAGTTAAATTTCTAAACAAAACGTATTTTTGAAATGAAAACATAAAATATTTCATTTAGAAAACATTAAAAATAATTTTAACATCTCTTATTTAGTTAAAGCTATTGCTGAGTTGAGCCCACATACATAAATGCTGCCTCAGTTGCCTCAAAACAGCATATTTTGCGCAATAAATATCAACTAAAAATTTCACCCAGCTCAAGTTACAAGGGAATCTGTTTAGGAGAAAGGAAAGTCTAAGATAGTGTAAGATATGGGAAAGGATGCAAGGAAGCTGAGGAATCATTTCTGTTCTTACAGGACTGGAGATAGCTTACATGGTCTTGAAGAAGATGAAGAACAGAATTCTATTCTGGGAGGAGACCCTGGGCTACTTAGAAGACCAGCAATAGGAAAAAGTAGTCATGTAGGACAGTGGTTCCTAACCACTGGTGCACAGACCAGTGGTGGGCTGCGAACCCCTGCCTGCCGAGTCATGGCTCTCTGCCAGGCTACACCCTCAGTTGATAATGAACCCCGCCTGCTTGAGAGCTCCATTCTCTATAAGATGTGCACCTGCGTGCGCACTAAAAATTCTCCTTCCTCCCTCCCATGATGAGGTGCGTCAGTGGGGAGGGTTCACAGAACCCAGAAGAACCAACTAATTGCTGGGGACAAATATTGAGAAAATAGGTACGGATGTGAGGGTCAAAGGGCTAAAATGAGGGAATTGGATGGGGATACCAAGCAGAGAACCCAGGAAAGCACCCACTGCTCCCCGAAGGTCTCGAGAGAGCCAGCGGACGCTGCCCATTGGAACTCTGCCCAGATACGTGAGAGGATACGGCAACGGAAATAGGCCCCACATTCACAGGCCCCTCCCCTGGTCAACCTTTTCTCCCTGGTTTTATAGATTGCCAATTTGTCCATAGCCAGGAGGAGGTTGACCAGGAGGTCCCGTGACTTTGTGAGGCCATGGATGGGATGTGCATAAATTAACAAATGGGGGGGGAAAGTTCAGCCAGAACCTCAACAGGAGGTACTGGAGGAGCCGAAAGAAGGGCTGTAACCTGGCACACTCGAGGTAGATGTGTACCAGGGTCTCCCTCATGCCACAGAAGACGCATGTTTTGGGGGTGGGGGGTGAACCGTGCCAAGTACACGCCTGTGCTCACCGCACCGTGCAGGATTCTCCAGAAGATGTCCCCGGTGGGCCGTGGAACCCAGGTCGAATAGAGACTGGCCCACTAGGGCTCCCCACCCTCTATTGGTGGTAGGAGGTCTTGCCACTTGGTGTCTGGGCGGGACACGAGAGTGGGGAAGTGGCATGTGTGAAGCACGAGCAAGTACAGGTGACTCTTTGGCACGGTTTGGAAAGGGACTGGCTGCATCGCGTGCAACCGACTAAGGTGACAAGGGGGAGGCAGTTGGGAAGGAAGGACAGGAGCAGTCCCATCCATCTCTGTAACCACTCAACCACGCTGGACTCTAAACCTTGCTAGTTCTCCGGTGGAGAGCTGGGGGCCGATGGAGAGATCAGGAGGGGTGGGAGTGAGGGGTGGGTGGGTTTCACCCTCTCGCAGGACCTTGTCGAGATAAACCCAAGCAGTGGGCAGCAAAGCGTCCTGCACCTCCTGAAGTATGCGCCGGGGAGTACGTAGGGTGGAGCGCTCAAAGATACACCCAGTCTCCCCGGTTGTAGTCCAGGAGGTCTCCAACTCTGGTAACTTCTGCATGGACTGGCACACCAAGGGGGACTGGGAAGCAGTCTGAGGACAAGGGCACACGCACAGCTACACACAGACAGAGGAGTGTCACACATGAAACATGGGCACGCCTGAACGTAAATGGTACCACCCACTTCTGCAGACAGCGCTGCCAGGTGCAGGTATGTGTGTGCAAGACCCATGGAAGGCCAGGCTATACTGCCCATCAGGCACTGAAACAAGTGCCTCACACACCAAGCAGCTGCCCTTTTCAGGCAGAGCTTTCTCCTGAATGCCTTCTCCAAGCAAGGCATTGTCACCTCTCTCTGTCACAACGAACTGCTTGCTACAAGCACTGCCAGGACTCTCTTCCCTATGAGCTTCCTTAAGCAACAGTTCACCCTTCTCTGGCTCTGCAGCAGCATTGCCCTGCTGCGCCCCAACCAACTCCTGCTGCAATTCCCTTATTCCCTGAGTCATCTCTGGCCCCTTCGGCGAATTCACAGACAATCCCCTCTCAGGCACACAGACAGACTCACAAGATACAAGGTCAGAGGCACCTTCTCTCCCTTTTCAGCTCTCTAGATGGCTGTAAATTGCCACACCATCATTAGGCTCCAGAGTTAACATACCATCATTCTCTCTTTGTGCCCGAGTTTAGGGGTCACCCTGGTCCCACAGAGTCACTCCCCCCTCTTCCAGCAACACAGCAGCATCAGGCACAACATCAGTGTCCTCGCTGTCTGATCTCTGGGGTTCTGGCACGACACTGCCTGGATCTACCCAACTCACAGCAGCCCCTTCCCCAGCAGACACAAACTTAGAGACATCTCGTTTCTGGGCCTTAGCTGTATCCATACCCAACTCTGGGACAACCGCACTGCTCTCAGCCAAGACAGCCTGTGGGGCACCCTCCTCAGATAAAGGAAGAAACTCTTCCCCACACACAGACTGACAACCAGAGACAGTTTCTCCCTTGTCTCAATACCCCTGGCTAATTTCAGGCATACAGGTATACACTGAGACAGCTTCCTTTACTGACCCACTGTTTCTTCCACCAGCCAAATTGCCGGCTTGCGCACACTGTACTTTTTCACACAACTCATTTTCAGCTTGTGCAGGTCCAATTTCACAAACCTCACCAGCCACCAACTCCTCAACTAAAACTTCACTCTGGCCAGCCCCTCCAGACTGCCCTAGAGAAACCTTTCCCTGATTTCTTGGCCCTTCCTGCCCTGTTTTTGATTCCAGCCTCACCTCTGAGGCATCAGACAGGCCCTTGGGTCCCTCACTCTCAGGCTCACTGCCCCCCTGCCAGACACACAGCTATCTGCCACAGGCATACATTTAGAGACACTTTCCCTTTGGTTACAGTAAGACTGACCAGCTCCAGGAAACTTTCCATAGCCACATGCACCCCATTCCCAAACCTCCCTGGGTATGTCTACACTACAGAGTTAGTTCGAACTAACTTAGTTCGAATTAGTTAATTCGAACTAAGCTAATTCGAACTAACGCGTCTAGAACTAAAAACTAGTTCTAATTAGCGTTTTGCTAATTCGAACTAGCATGTCCACATTGAGTGGACCCTGAACAGGGCTTAAGGATGGCCGGAAGCAGTGCCGGCAGGGCATCAGAGGAGGACTTAGAGCGTGGAGCTGCTGTCTCAGGCTAGCCGAGGGCTGCGCTTAAAGGGACCCGACCCCCACCCCGGACAGACAGTTCTCAGGGGTGCCCCGCTTGAAAACCAGTCCTGGCTTGGAGTGCCCACACTGGGCACATCACAGCACTCGGCCATCAGACCGGCTGCACTTGCCGCAGGCTGCCATCTGAGGAGAGGGGGCAATTGGGGGGCTGCAGGAGAGCTTCCACCCCCAGAAGCCCGCAGAGCCAGCCCAGTCCTCCCCATCGGGGGCTCGTACCCCATTCCTCCCTCACCTCCTTCCACTTACCCTTCCCTAGCCCCCCTTCCTGATGTACAAAATAAAGATAACATTTCTTCCAACATTGACTGTCTTTATTGAACAAAACTGGGGGAGACTGGGAAAAGGAGGTGGGAGAGGGGAAGAGAAAGGCTGGGAGAGGGGAGGGCAACTAACATGATCAGGGGTTGGGAACAGGTCCCAGATGAAGAGAGGCTACAGAGACTGGGACTGTTCAGCTTAGAAAAGAGGAGATGGAGCGGGGACAGGATAGATGTCTCTAAAAGCAGGGGTTGGGTGGAGAGGGTGCATTCAGAAAAGTTCTTCATGAGTTCCCATAAAGAGGGACTAGAGGACACCAAAGGAAAGGAATGGGTAGCAGGCTTCAAACTAGTAAGAGAAAGTTGTTCTTCACAAAGCAAAGAGTTAACCTGTGGAACTCCTTGCTGCAGGAGGCTGTGAAGGCTACAACTAGAACATAGTTTAAAGGGAAGTGAGATCAAGTCATGGAGGTTGGGTCCATGGAGTGGTATTAGCCAGGGGGTAGGAGTGGTGTCCCTGCCCAAAGTTTGTGGAAGACTGGAGAGGGATGGCATGAGACAAATGGCTTGGTCACTGTCTTCAGTCCATCCCCTCCAGGGTCCCTAGGGTTGGCCGCTGTCGGCAGACAGGCTACTGGGCTAGATGGACCTTTGGTCTGACCCAGTGTGGCCATTGTAAGATCAGGGCTCAGGGTCGGGGGTCTCAGTGGACCCCCTTGATTTTCATGCACACCTGCTCCTGGGTTGCCTGGCTGGCAGCTCTCCTGCCCTAGACGATCACTTTCCTGTGCCTAGTGCGGAGATCGTGGACGAGGTCCACGATGTCCACACTAGCCCAGGAAGGTGCCCGCCTCTTGCGGTCCCGGGCAACCTCCCGGGAGCCGCCAGCCTGGTCCCGGGAAGAGGGGGTGGGCTGGGGGACATCGGGTGGGTGGCTCTGTGCCGTGCCAGGTGCAGGGTCTGCTGGCTGGGTGCTGGCAGGCTTGCACCTGGCACGGGCACCGTAGCCAGCCCGTGCCCCTTTAAGGGGTCCGGGGCCGGGAGGGGGGCAATAGAGTTTTCCTGGTGTTGGCCAGAGTGGCCACCAGGGAAACCTGGGGAGGGCTAGCCTCCCACTAGTTCGAATTAAGGGGCTACACACCCCTTAATTCGAACTAGTATGTTCGAACTAGGCTTAATCCTCGTAAAATGAGGTTTTCCTAGTTCGAACTAAGTGCTCCGCTAGTTCGATTTAAATTCGAATTAGCGGAGCGCTAGTGTAGCGCCTATGAATGTTAGTTCGAACTAACATCCGTTAGTTCAAACTAACATTGTAGTGTAGACATACCCCCTGTTAGCTACAGGTAACACAAAAGGTTTGCATTCATACATGCTTTGGGGTTGGGTTATCACATCAGCTGGGCAAAACACGTCTGCCATATCATAAGCATACCGCATACCCACAGAATTATACATTTAACCTTCAGGAGGACCGTTCCATGAGGAGTAACGGTAGTTCGAATTAGAGATCCAAATTCGAACTACTACTCCATGCCGCGTGTAGCCGCGGGCACGGAGTTCAGACTAAGGGGGATTTAAAAATGGTGGCGCCCAGGAACATGCAAATGAAGCCCGGGATATTTAAATCCTGGGCTTCATTTGCAACCGCAGTTGCCCTCATTTGCCTACTTAGCTCGAACTAACGAGCTAGTGTAGACATACCCTGAGTACCCATCTTATAAAAGCTTCATCTAGGTTTTATTTCTCCAGTTTGCTTATAAGAAGGTCCTGAGAAATAGTATCAAAAGCCTTACTAAACTTGAGATATATCATACATACTGTTTCCACCCCACACCCACACATCTACAAGGATTATTATCCTGTCAAAGAAGGCTATTAGGTTGGTTTGGCATGATTTGTTTTTCACAAATCTATGTTGACTGTTACTTATAAGCTATTATCTTTTAGGTGCTTACAAATTGATTGTTTATTTGCTCCATTATCTTTCCATGTACTGAAGTTAAGCTGACTCATCTATAATTCCCTGGGTTGTCCTTATTTTCCTTCTTATACATAGGTACTTTATTTCCTTTTTTCCTGTCCTCTGGGATCTTTTCTGTCCTCCAAAACTTCTCAAAGAGAATCACTAATGACCCACAGATCTTGTCAGCTAGCTTCTTAAATATTATAGGATATGCTTCATCAGGTTCAGCTAACTTCAAGACCTCTAACATATTTAAGTTATTTTAACTTGTTCTTTTCCTATTTTATCACTGGATACGATCCCATTTAGTCTGATGTTTCCTGTCTCAGAGGTTTAGTTGTGTTAGTCTATAACTTTAAAAACAATGAGTAGCCATGGCACCTAAGAGTATGTCTACACTACAGCATTATTTCAAAATATCTTATTTTGAAATAACGTGTCTACACACAAAATGCATTTCAAAATAGTGTTTTACTATTTCGAAATAGCACGTCCACACTGTGGCTATGTCTACACTCACGGCTTCTTGTGCAAGTAATATGCAAATGAGGCTAAGCGTGGAATATTGCCGAGCCTCATTTGCATAACTAATGAGCCACCATTTTTTTCAGAAGAGACTCTTGTGCAAGAAGGAGCATCTACACAGCCCCTTCTTGCACAAGAAAAACCCTCTTGCACAACGCCGTTCTTACTGAAACGTAATAGGTGTAAAGGCATTGCGCAAGAGGGTTCTTCTTGCGCAAGAAGGGGCAGTGTAGACGCTCCTTCTTGCACAAGAGTCTTGTCTGAAAAAAATGGTGGCTCCTTAGGTATGCAAATGAGGCTTGGCGATATTCCACGCTTAGCCTCATTTGCATATTATTTGCGCAAGAAGCCGCGAGTGTAGACATAGCCTGAGTGGACTGTGAATCACATTTAAAGCTGGCCAGAACCCATTCCAGCAGGGTACCAGGTCAAGACATGGGGTATGTCTACACTACAAAGTTGATTCGAACTAACAGACGTTAGTTCGAATTATCTTTGATAGGCGCTACACTAGCAAATCGCTAGTTCGAACTCAATTAGAACTAGCGGGGCGCTTAATTCGAACTAGGTAAACCTCATTCCACGAGGACTAATGCCTAGTTTGAATTAAGTAGTTCGAATTAAGGGCTGTGTAGCCATTTAATTCGAACTAGTGGGAGGCTAGCCCTCCCCAGCTTGCCCTGGTGGCCACTCTGGGCACCACCAGGGAAACTCTTCTGTCCCCCTCCCGGCCCCGGAGCCCTTAAAGGGGCACGGGCTGGCTACAGTGCCTGTGCCAGGTGCAAGCCTGCAAGCACCCAGCCAGCAGACCCTGCACCTGGCACGGCACGAGCCAGCCACCCGCTGCCACCCAGCCCTCCGCCTCTTCCCGGGACCAGGCTGGTGGCTCCCAGGAGACTGCCCGGGGCTGCAGGACCTCATCCACGACTTCCATACTAGGCACAGGAAAGTGGCTGTCTAGGGAAGGATAGCTGCCAGCCTGGCCACCCAGGAGCAGGTGTGCATGAAAATCAAGGTGGTCCAGTGAGACCCCTGACCCTGAGCCCTGAGCTTAGAACATAAGAACATAAGAATGGCCGTACTGGGTAAGACCAAAGGTCCATCTAGCCCAGTAGTCTGTCTGCCGACAGCGTCCAACACTAGGTACCCTGGACCAAGCCATTTGTCTCGTGCCATCCATCTCCAGCCTTCCTCTAACAGAGGCCAGGGACACCATTTCTACCCCCTGGCTAGTACCACTCCATGGACCCAACCTCCATGAAATTATCTAACTTCTCTTTAAACTCTGTTATAGTTCTAGCCTTCACATCCTCCTGCAGCAAGGAGTTCTACAGGTTGACTATTTGCTTTGTGAAGAAGAACTTTCTTTTAGTAGTTTGAAGCCTGCTACCCATTAATTTCATTTGGTGTCCTCTAGTCCTTCTATTATGGCAACTAATGAAGAACTTTTATTTATGCACCTTCTCCACACCACTCATGCTTTTATAGACCTCTATCATATCCCCCCTCAGTCTCCTCTTTTCTAAGCTGAAAAGTCCCAGTCTCTTTAGCTTCTCTTCATATGGGACCTGTTCCAAACCCCTGATTTTAGTTGCCCTTTTCTGAACCTTTTCCAAGGGGTGAGGAGATCACATCTGTACACAGTATTGAAGGTATGGCATACTATAGTTTGATACTTCCCCTCCTCCTTCTTCCCCTGGCTTCCCCCTTCCAGCTCCCTCCTCCCAGGTTTCCTCCTCCCCTCTCCCACCCTCTCTCTTCCCCTCTCCCACCTCCTTTTTCCAGTCTTCCCGAGTTTTGTTCAATAAAGAGAGTTTCTATTTTTGAACACACGTGTCTTTTATTTTGTACATCAGAAAGGGGGGCTAGGGAGGGGTAAGTGGAAGGAGGTGAGGGAGGAATGGGGTACGAGCCCCTGATGGGGAGGACTGGGGTTGCTCTGCGGGCTCCTCGGGGTGGTAGCTTTCCTGCAGCCCCCCGATTGATACCCCTCCCCTGATGGCAGCCTGCCGCAAGTGCAGCCGGGCTGATGGCCGAGTGCTGTGATGTGCCAAGTGTGGGCACTCAGGGCACTTCAAGCCAGGACTGCTTTGCTGTCCCTCATCAAGTTAGACAAGCGAGCAAGGAACCCCTGAGAACTGTCTCTCCAGGGTGGGGGTCGGGTCCCTTTAAACACAGCCCTCGGCTAGCCTGAGACAGCAGCTCCACGCTCTAAGTCCTAATCTGATGCCCTGCCGGCACTGCTTCCAGCCATCCTTAACCCCGGTTCAGGGTCCACTCAATGTGGACATGCTAGTTCAAATTAGCAAAATGCTAATTCGAACTAGTTTTTAGGTCTAGATGCACTAGTTCGAATTAAGTTAGTTTGAATTAGTGCTGTAGTGTAGACATACCCTTACTGTGTGGGCTGCTGTCTGAGGCTAACTGAGGTCTGTGCTTAAAGGCCCCCCCCTTCACCTGGACATCCGGTTCTCAGGTTTCCCTGCTTACTTGTCTACTTTGATGAGAGACAGCAATGCATTTTTGTCTCAGAGTGCTCTGATTGCCCTCATTCGGGACATCACTGCACTCTGCAACATGCAGCCAGAGCTATCCAAGGGCACTCTGGTGCTTCTCTTGTAAATGTTGCTGTAAATGTTGTAATGTAACTAGCTACAGGAGGTCCATCCAGGAGGTCCATTGGTGGGCTGTTAGTATCCTGGAGGCCCTGTGGGAAAGCTTCCACCCTGAGGAGCACTAACAGTCTCCCTGGTCTACCCCATTGGGGGCTTGTGCCTCATTCCTCCCTCACGTCCTTCCACTTACCCCCCCCCCCACCCTCCTTTCTGATGTAAAATAAAATACATGTTTTTTTCATAAACACAGACTGTCTTTATTTAACAAAAGGGGTGAGGGGATGAAACTCTGGTGAGACTGGGGAAAGGAGGCAGGAGAAGGGAGGAGAGAGGGTGGGAGAGGGGAGGGGAAAACCTGGGAGGAAGGAGCTGGGGGAAGCAAGGGGAAGAAGGAGGAGCTCAGGGCTCAGAGGTGGGGGGTCTTGCTGGGCCAACTGTGTCCCAGCACAATTGATACATGGGCCTCAATATCCCCGGAGGGATGGAGAGGGGCTGGAGGATGAGGAGGGTGTGGAGGGAGAAGGAGTGGGAGGAGGAGAGGTAGCTGGGGAGGCAGCAGGCACTGCAGTGGCAGGAGGCAGCATGCTCTGCACCAGGGTCTTCAGGTATTGGCAGATGGCATGGCCCTGGGCAAGCTGCTCCCTCCAGAGCTCCAGGTCTTCCTGCACCCAGTTCTGGAGGGTGTGGTGGAAGGCTCACAGTACCCACAGGTGCTGCTTTCGGTACCCTTCCACTGCATGGGTGGTCCTGCTGAGCCCTCGGGTGTGGGAGCATGTCCCGGGAGGGGTAGTGTGCCCTGCACACGCAGCTGCTGCAGCTATGGAGAAACAAGAGAAGTGATCAGTTATCCCTGGGGACACAGTGGGTAAAGCCCAGCCCCACTCTGCAAGGTAAGGATGACCATTCCCTGCACCATCAGAACCGATGTGCTTGCACGCAGGCCATTTTCAGAATGTCCTCCTAACCGTGGGAATGGGAGCTGCTCCAAGACTGCACCCATGCCCCGGTTCTGTGTATAATGTGGCTGAGGTGGGAGCGGAGATGTCCTCTGCCTTTGTGTAGGATGGTCTTGTGGAGGGAGGGCGTCCTGCTGTGTCCCACCCTGGGGTCAGGAGCATGTCATGTCTCTTCTCACATGCATATGGCTAACAGGCCAAGGCCCTATGTGGCATCCAGCTGGGGCCACATGCCTAGGGATAGCATGGTACATGCTCGCACATGCACAGGTTGCTACGTGATCCATGATCAGCAAGGCCAACACACGCGGTCCCTGGTCTCCCTCCCTGTCCCGCCAATAAGGGGAAAGTGATGGCACTCACATATTTTTGCCTCCCCAGATGACACTGGTGATGGGTCTGCTGGGATGGTTCGGGGGTTCTGGTTATGTGGCACGCTCCCTTCAGGTTCCTGAGGCTCCTGGAGCTTCTCTTCCATGCCCTGGTCAGGGCCCTCTGCTCCAGGATTGATAACTGCCGGGGTGGCACGGACAGTCCCGCCCCCCAGGATGCAGTTTAGGGCATCAAAATAGGGTCAGGTGCCTGCCCCTGTGTGGGAGCTGTCCCGTGTGGCCCTGGCCTAGGCCTGCCGCAGCTCCTTCAGTTTCATGCACACCTGCTCCTGGGTGCGCATGTAGCCTTTGGTGGCCAGGCTGTCAGCCATCTGTCAGCCATCTAGTGTGGAGATCATGGACATTGGAGGCCTCCCCCCAAACATCAATCAAGTCCATGATCTCCATGCTGGACCAGGAAGATGCCCACCTTCTCCGTCCCCTGGCAGGCTCCTGGGAGCTGGGGGATTGGGCCCAGGGAGCAGTGGAGGGCTGGCTGGTACTGGCTGCCTGGCTCATGGTGGGGACACTGGGTCAGGGGCAGGCTCTATGCTGGCAGGCTTGTAGCTGGCACAGGCACTGTAGCCAGAATCTACCTCTTTAAGGGCTCCGGGGCTGGAGGAGAGAAGAGGAGTTTTCCTGGTTTGGCCCAGAGTGACCACCAGAAAAACTGGGAAGGGCTGGAGGCCCCCTATTTCGAAATAAGCATCTACACAGCGCTTATTTTGAATGAGCTATTTCATATTTGGCGTTATTCCTCGTAAAATTAGGTTTACCAAATTTGAAATAAGCGCTCCGCTGTTTTGAATTTATTTCGAAATAGTAGTTTGGCTGTGTAGATGCTAGGAAAGTTATTTTGAAATAATGGCTGTTATTTTGAAATAACTGAGGATATTTAAATCCCATGCTTCATTTGCAATTTCAGTCGCCCTCATTAGCCTCCCTTGATCGAACTAGGGGGCTAGTGTAGACATACCCTTAGAGACTAAGATAAATATAGAGAGTATCATGAGCTTTCATGGGAAAAACTCACTTCTTCAGATGAGCTTAGTCATCTGATCACAATTAAACTTCTTGCTGAAAACTGAAACACAAAAGGCACTTATTTATAACTTCAGCTTTTGCTACATTTTCTGATATTACCTTTCCCTTGTGAAAGTAGATAGAATTATATTGTAAGAGAAAGATGAATTATACTGTAATAATTGAGTAAGTTGAAGGAATACTGTTTGTCTCTGAACAGGAAAGAGAAGATTATGTTAATGTTGTTTGTAGGTATGCAGGATGGATCGGAATGGAGCCAGGTGTGTCTGGGAGAATTGGAAAAGGAACATTAGGTGTTAGACAGAAAATAATTGAGATAACCAGCGAGATATGGACAGGAGATTGCTGAGGGCTGATATAAAAATGAAGATACTTGACTAGTCTCATGGGAATAATGTGAAGTTTTGCCACCTTTTATAATCTTGTTAATTTCACTTTCTTTTGTCTGTATAAATCAAGGGGTTTGAGCCTTGTATGGTACTCACATTTTCTGGGTGTATTAGCAGAGCAGGTTTGCTAATAAACAGAGCCGTCTGACAAATCTGTGAGTCCTGTGTCTGACTTTGACACCCGCCTCATTGAGTAATTGGCCCACCCTGTCCTTGACCTTTCTTTTGCTTCTAATGTATTTATAACACATTTTCTTGTTACCTTTTGTAACCTTAGCTAGTTTTATCTTGTGTTATGTCTTGTCCTTTTTTATTTTGTTACTTGCTTGTGCTGTTTTTTTATATATTATCATCCTTCATAATTTGATCAAACTTCCACTTTTTGTAGGACTGATTTTGATTTCAGTCACTTAATATATCCAGGTGAAGACAGCATTTTCTCCTGCCATACTTCCTATCTTTCTTATGCATTGGTGATGTTAGTTGTTGTGTCCATATTAACATCTCTTTAAAAACTGCCCACTTCCCTGAACTTTTTTAGACTTTAGATTTGCTTCCTAGGGGAACATAACGACCTTTTTAAAGTTTCTTAAGTTTGCCACTGGCTTTAGTCTGCTGATTTTCTTCCCATCACTCTTTATAAATTATAAACTCTATTATTTCATGATCTTTTTCACCCATACTGCTTCCCACCTTCAGATTTTCAATCAGTTCCTTCCTATTTGTCAGAATCAAATTTCAAACAACCTCTACCCCCAGTAATTCTCTCCACTTTCTGCAATAAAAAAATATCTCCAGAGCATTCCAAGAACATGTTGTATAGTCTGTGCCCTACTGTGTTATTTTCCAATAAAAGTTTGGGTTGTTAAAATCTCCCATCATTGGCAGGTTTGGTGCTTTCAATGGTTTTGTTAGTTAATTAAAAAGCCTCCTCTTTTTCCTGGTGTGGCGGGGCATCCAGTGGGCCTTGCACTCACCCAGCGCCGTCCCCGATGTGCTGGGCAGGACAGCTGCCACCGGCGGTGCGGCGGCGACATTGGGAGGTGTGTTCAGCGGCTGCAGCCGATCTGGGGCAGGGTGTGCGGCCAGACGTTGGGGGTGGAGTCAGCCCAGGCAGGGACGTTGGCCTCAGTGGTCACAGCACAGGCATGGAGAAAAGCGCCAGTCTATCTTGCGGAAAATAAGCCTATTTGAAAGTAGGAATAGGGGATCTTCCGGAAAAGGGCTTATTTTCTGCAACATTCCATCTAGACTGGCGCTTTTCTCCGGCAAAACCCCGAGCCGGAAAAAAACAGCAGCCATTTCATACAAATGCCGTGGGGGATATTTAAATCCCCCGCGGCATTTGCAATTCCGACTGGTCTCATTAGCATCCCTTTTCCGGAAAGGGATGCCAATGTAGACACACCCATACCAGCAAGCCCAGCAGGAATGCTGGGTGCACCAACAGATGAGTCAGAGCTGCCCAACAACCACCCCACCTAGAGGACCTGAAGGGGGCTCTGAAGGAGGAGCGTTGCTGCCGATAAAGCTAACCAATGGGGGGAGAATGATGATCCTGAGGCATACCTGGTAACATTAGAACGAATGGCGCTGACGGTGAAGTGACCAGAGGACCATTGGGCAATGCTGCTGGCTCCCTACCTTACAGGCCCCGCACAGCTGGCGTACCGCAGCATCTCTGCACGGGACGCACTGCATTACTTTAACGTTAAAGAGGCAGTTCTGGACCAATTGGGTGTTATGTCAGAGATGAACAGGCAGCAGCTCTAGAGGGAGAAGTATCTCCCGAGGGCCATGGCCCAGAAGCTGCGGGAGGCAGGCTGGCGGTGGCTAGAGCCCAAGCAGACGGGGCCCAGGTCACAGAGGTAATTATCCTGGAGCAATGTGTGGAGATTCTTCCAGGAGAGGGGCAAAGATGGGTCCGTCACCACCAGCCCTCCACCTTAAATGAGGCTGTAGCCCTCATGGAGGACTATACAGCTGCTGAAGGGGTGGAGGAATGAAGATCCACTTAGAGGGAGATATGGTCTGCCACCCGAGGGATGAGCCTGCCCCGGAGCCAGGGGAAGGGCCCAGGAAGCCAAAGCAGAGCCCCATAATGAGAGATAATGGGTGACGGTTAGCCCCCATCTGGCTGGGAGGCATCAAAGAGGGGGAACCCGACACCCCGACAGGTGACCTGATGGAGCATCCGATGATGGTGGGAAAAGAGAAACCCAAAAATGTTTGTTCTGAGTGTGGGCAAGAAAGACACTTTCAGAGGGACTGCCCTTTCATGGACTGTTCCTTCCGGCATGCACTCACGCTGACCCCTGAGGAACAGGATAGCGAGACATTACAGATTATGGCCAGGGTGGTGCTGGAAGGCATACCTGTAGACGCGTTAGTAGACACAGGGAGCAGTCAGACCGTGGTTCGGGCAGACCTGGTAAAAGGCTTCCTGGAGGTGGGACCCCCTGTGCGCATGCAGTGCGTTCATGGCGACATTCATGCTTATCCAATGGTCTAGGCGCATCTAGTGGAAGGGGGTAAGGAAACCCAGTGTCTAATGGCCATCACCCCTCAGTTGGCTTACCCTGTGATTCTCGGGTGTGACTGGAGCGGGTTCCAGCGGATCTGCCAGAACTAAGGAAATAAGGTGCAAATATTTAACAGAGAGAATAATTAACCATTAGAGCAATTCATCAAGGGTTGTAGTGGATCCTACAACCTGGTCATTTTAAAAATTAAGATTAGATGTTTTCCCCCTAAATTACATGCTATGGTTCCAACAGGAATCAATTCACGGAAATTCTAAAATCGATGTTATACAAGAAATCAGACTCCATGATCATAGCCTTGGAATCTATTAATCTTTTTTCTAGCAGGAAGTTTTTGATAGTATCCAGATTTCTGAGATTCATATTTTTGAAAAAGGGAGGAAAAAGAGGAGAAAAAGATGAAGCAGAGCAATGCCAATTGCTTAACTCCAATTGCGCAAAAAGCACTGGCTGTGTGCATTGGGTGAAATCCTATTGGGTGATATTGACTTCAGCACAGGATGCATCTTACCCACTGTCTTCTAAACATTTAATATTTTCTTAAGATGCTCAACATAAATAAATAAATAAATAAATAAAAGGCGTGGAGAGACAGATGCAGATTTTCTTTTCACATAAGACACAATATTTAAAGACCTTAAAAGAAATAACCTTAACTATTTCCCATTTATGTGATAAACTTTCAGAAGAGGAAGCAGCATCAATAAACTTTAATATCTAGTGTGGAGTGGGAAAGACCATCAGCTGTTAATATACTTACATACTGTATAAACAGGGACATTTGACTTCAAAACAGTCAGGATTTTGATTGCCTTCTCATTCTCAAAATCTTCCTCGATTACTTAAGCTGTATGTATTTTCATATTTTTAAGTAGTGATATTGTGACTTTCTTCTGATGCCACAAAAGTGTTCTTCCTTAGACACAATTTATATGAAACATATCTTTGAAAGGATGGCCTTAGAAAAGTGGTTGGTTTGGATGACATGATGGAGATTTTTTTTTTTATTACTTAGCATCCTTCAAAGTACATTTGTTGAGCTACTGCAGGATATTTTAGTTTTCAGAAACGAATGTATCCTTTGCTATCTAGTACACATTTTGATATATACATACATTCAAGTTTCCTTTGTCCCCACATGGTCAAAAGGATGTATATACAGTAAAGTTTGTAGTCCAGTTCCCAAAGGTAAAGCCAATCATATTTGAAATTTCCAGTGATTAATACCATTCCTAGCTGTCTCAGCAGAGGCACCAGGGATAAGTGGGACAGTTGCTCTCATGAATTATTTTTTCAGCTCCACACAATAGTCCAACTGCTCTGAAGATACACATTTTCACTCTCTTGACTTCAGCTACAACAGTTCTTACAGGCACAAGGTCTAGCCCAGCCTTTCCAGGCAAGGATTGAGGCATAATGACCAGGTAGTTTGTGAAATACTGAAGCACCAGTTCTCAGGGCAAATACAGGACTCTCTCTAGACCTCAGGCTTTGTTCGGAAGAAGTTTTTCCAGAAGAGATCTTCTACAAAATTTATTCTGAAAGAGAGTATCTACACAGCAAAAGCACATCAAAAAAGCAATCTCCTTTTTTGAAAGATAGTGTCCACACTTAATGGATGCTATCTCGCATTTAAGCTGTCATTACTATGGATGGAGTGGCTGCCAGGGCACCAGTGCTTTTTCCTCTTTCTTCTTCTTTCGAAAGAACTCCGTCTTCCCCGTCTTCTCACGCCTTTTTCCGAAAGAGCGTTTTCAGAAAAAGGCTTCTTCTTCATAGAAAGAGGTTTACCAATGTTGGAAAAAACCCTCTGTTCTTACAATTTTTTTTTCTGAAAGAATGTGATTGCAGTGTGGACATAAGTGAAGTCTCCTGCACTATCAGTCCAACATTTTTCACAAGCACAAAAACCATATAAATTAATGAAGAAGAAGAAGAAGAAGAAGAAGAAGAAGAAGAAGAAGAAGAAGAAGAAGAAAGTTGTTAAAAAAAGTATCTACAACTGGAGAAGAACTATTACTTAGTCCATGTTCCTGCCAAATGAATTGGATTCCAATGTTTCTATTTATATTCCATATTTTATTTTCCTGTCTAAACTGATTAGATCCTCTCTACTTAGATTGGAATTATCTCTGGATTTCATGACCACTCTGATGATCATGGGAACATCGTATGTGGATCTTGTCTCCAGTCTGGCCACAGTCTAAGCTTAATGTTAGAACGGGAGCATTTGAAAGTTTGAGTCATGTCATCAACGAATCATTACTATCTGCACTTTGAGGTTGGAGAGTTCACACCCCTCCTGGACTCAGGAAAGCATTATGTTCCCCAAAGAGGAGCAGAAGGGACCAGCAAGTAGAGAGACTGGTATCAACCTTGCACTGTGGGAGGAAGATTTCTAACCACTATATAGCCAGGCATAACATCTCCATGCATGTTATATAAACAGATATTCCTTTACCTGCTGAGCAGCTCTTTTCATCAGTCTTTCATAGTCCAAGCTTATATTTTTCATACTTCTTAGTTAATACAAATTTTAAAATAGGAGTCCTGCATCTTTGTTGTTTACTCCATCTTTGTTGTTTACATTGATTTCAAATCTCTTCTAGTTATTATTCAACCTACACTTTCTTTAGTATATAATTCCCTGGAGATCTATTTATAAAAGCATGCATTGCTTCTACTAACTCATTTAACCAACATATATTCATTTTGTTTTTTTGTTGCCTTATTTTTCTCAGCCCTTTACCAGCTCTAAGAATTCTTATTTATTTGTCTTCCCCCTTTTCCATTTTTAGTACTAGATTTTTAAAATGTACACCTGTAAAGTCACATGGGCTATTTCTTGCTCCTTGTAGTTCTTTCTCTTAAAGTCAGTGTAGTCTTTGTACCTGAATTATTGTACATTTGGATTCACCCAAACTTCATTTCACATGTTGATCTCTAACATGTCCTCTCCTCAGACCTTCATCATTTAATATTTTTATCCTGCTTGCTTAAAGATATGCACTTTGGTCCATGTTTAGGCAATTATATCACATTTGGTTTCCAGAGGTACTGCTGAGCATTTATAGCTCCTATTGAAGTTAAGAGAGGATGCTGGTGCTCAGCACCTCTGAAAATGAAAGAACCATAGAATCTTAGAACTGGAAGGAAAGTTGAGAGGTCATCAAGCCCAGTCCCCTGTATTTATGGCAGAACAGAGCACCATCTAGAACAAAGGTGAGGAACCTTTTTTGGATCAGGATCTGCTGACTCGCAGAAAAATGAGTTGGGCTCTGGCTAATAGATTTTATGTGCACCAGCCCCCATGGGGGGTAAGAGCAGGAAGGCTGGAGTGCTAGCATGGGCTCCCCAATGCTGAGGGGGAGCCTTGAGCCTCAGGGGATGGATCCAGCCAAGCCTTAGGTTCCACAAACCAGTCTAGAACATGTTCAACCTCATCCTATTGCTGAAATTTAATTAGCTGACTATGATTTATTGTCATGGTGAGATAGACCAAACCCTTGTCCAATGTCACTGCAATGAGCACTCAAAAATTAACCATCCTCTTTCATTTCCCCCCCCCCTCTTCACTTCCATGTATATACTTTCCCTCAGAAGTAATACGGTTATCTGAATCAGAGCAAGGATGCTTCAGAGTGTACAAGAGCTGCACCTCACATGCTTTTCCTGAGATGAAATAGGATAGAGAAATGAAGAAGATGAAAAGAGTAACCACCCAATAGGAAGTATATTCGGTTCCCGGGGAGTGGTGTTGAAAACTACAGCCAAGGGAATCTGACAGACATTGCTCATTTGAGGCATAAAGCCTTGCAGGACTGTTCCCAGAATAGAGTGTCTTCATACAACCCTTCACCATGGACAGCAAATGGGCAACATAAGAAAAGGTATAAATTTCAAAAGTGCTTAGGAGACTTAGCAGCCTCTCTCCATTTCCAAAAGTGATTTGGCAAATAGGAGACATATTTTGGGAAGAAATTTGGTGGGATTTTGGCTCTACAAAATCTAACCCTAAGCAGTCTACCATCTAAAGGAATATTCATCCTGTCAGTAGACACATCCATGCACCCTAGGATCTCTGTAGAGTGTGTGGAGATAGTGGAGTAGCCAGAAAGGGATTCTTCCAATGCCAGAATGCTGCGGAAAGAGTTGCCTAAGTTAGTCAAAAGGGAAATTAATAGAATTTGCCGAGGAGTGGAGCTCAACCACCTAAAAAGTGTACGTTGTATTCCTTCCTGGGAGTGATCAAAACAGACTCTGCTAATATATGCCTCTGTATTGTATGTATGACTGTACCAGTGAGATTTACAATAATATATATGTAGGATCAAGCTGTAGGCTCTGAGCCAGTTTCTGATCTAAGTTATACAAAGAGAAATCTGGAAACACCACTGACTTCTGAATTTTTGCAAATTTGCACTGGTGTGAGGGAATTGAGAAAATAGAAGTAGATGTTTCCTCTCTGGCAACCAGGAGAAAGTAAATAGCAACAGAAGAAAAGTCATGCTACTTCTAGAAATTTTTTTTGGAAGAGCTAGTCTGAAAAAACTAATTATGGAAGAGAGTGTCCACAAACAAAAGTGCAATGAAAAAGCAATGCCCTTTTTTGAAGGAGAGCATCCAGACTTATTGGACACTCTCTCACACAAAAGGCTACCCAGAACCACTTCAGCCTGAGCTTTAGGTCACCAGTTGCTTCTGAGTGCTGGTGCCGGAGCCTTGCAGAGACACGCACTTAAAGGGATCTCCCTGGACAGCCGTTTCTCTGCTTCTGCTACTACGTGCTTGCCTACCTCTTTGAGGGACAGCAAAGCTCTTGCAGTGCCTGCTGTGGTTACCCTGCTTTTGTGGATGCCACACCTTTTTCCTTTGTGCCATGGAGCCAGAGCTGCCCCTGGGCATGCAATGGCCTCACACAACCATACTGAAGTTTTTTGCAGGACTTTGTGCCAGCTGCCTTCCTGGCCATGACCGAGTTCGGCCCTGAGCTCATTGCTGGATGTGAGAGTTACACATACCCCACAGTGGAGAAGTGTTTTTGGAGGCTCAATACCAGTGGAACTGGATGGTCATAGAGCGGTGGGATGACCAGCAGTGGCTCCAAAACTTCTTCATGAAGAAGGCCACCTTTTTGGAGCTGTGTACCTGGCTTTCCCCTGCCCTCTGGAGATGCAACACCCCCCTGCAGCCTTCCATCCCCATGGAGAAGTGGGTCGCAATCACCCTCTGGAAGGTGGCCACCCCTGACAGCTACTGGTGGATGGGCAACCAGTTTAGAATGGGGAAGTCAGGGCCCCTCTTCATGGAGGACAAGCACTGTGGGGCTGCAATCCCTGCATGGGGGGGAGGGATTCCCATTAAAGGGGGACTCTTGGGAAAGGGGGGTTTAAGGATGTGGGGGGGTTGAATGGGAGTGGGGAGAAGCCCCATCCCTGGGAGGTTGTGCTGCCACACTTTCACACAGCCCTGCTGCTAGGGGGGGCAGCCTCATAGGGGGTGGCTGCTGGTGTGTTTGAATGGGGGATGGAGGTGGGAGGGGGATGAGCCCCTCCCATGCATTCTGCCACTCCCTCTCCATTCTCTGTTTTGTGTGTTTGTTTCCTTCTGCAGGTGGTGAGGCCATCAACGCCATCCTGCTATAGAGGGTCATCCGCCTGGGAGACGTGGACCAAATCGTGGCCAGATTTGCTGCCCTGGGGTTCCCGAAATGTGGTGGAGTGATTGATGGGACCCACATACCGATCCACACACCAGAGCATCGAACGGCCCGGTACATCAATCACAAGGGCTACTTCTCAATGGTGCTGCAGACCCAGGTCAATCACCATGGACACTTCATGGACATTTTTTGGGGGTGGTTGAGTAGGGTACATGATTCCCGCATCTTCAGGAACTCTAGCCTGTACAGAAAGCTAGAGGTGGGCACATTCTTCCCCTGCCGTGACTTTGTGGTTGGGGATGTGCAGATGCCATTGTGCATCATGACGGACGCAACTTACCCCCTGATGCCGTGGCTAATGAAGCTGTACACAGGCCACCTGGATCCCAGCAGGGACTAATTTAATGCCCACCTCAGCTGGGTCTGAATCCAAGTTGAGTGAGCCTTTGGGTGCCTGAAGGTGCGGTTCAGGTGCCTGCTGATCCGCCTCGACGTGGGGGAGCACAACATCCCCGAAGTGGTCCCGGCATGTTGTGTCCTCCATAACATTGTGGAGTAGAAGGGGGAGGCCTTCCTCCCAGGGTGGGAGGATATATGCTGGAGGCGAGCAGCAAGCCTTCCAGCAGCTGTGGACAGCTGCCATCCACCAGGTCCACTCCACTCCAGGCTGGAGGGTACATCCAGGAGGTTCTCTCAAGGACCTCAGTAATTCTCTCCAGGAGCTCCTCCTTAGGAGCCTCTGACTTACTGGCCTATCCCTTCCCCACCACAATCCCTCCCTTTGCCCCTTTCCTGACCTCTCAATAAAAACACCTGTTTGATTTTGAACAAAACAGTTTGTATTTATATTTCATTAAAAAAAGTTGTGCAGGGAGAGGGGGGTTGATAACCTGGAGTGGGAGGGTGGATGATAACTTGGAAGGGATGGGAGGTAGCTAGATGTGCCACCTTGGGTCCAGGGACCTTATTGGACTTGGGGTTGGGTTATTCCGGGGAACATGGGGGGGGACATAAGAGGGGACTGAAGTGGGGTCAAGGATGGCGGGGGGCAAGGGGAGGGGGCATGGGCATCACCTGGGGAAAGAGCAGAGGTATTTCAAAGGGGGCAGGTGGAGGGGGAATGGACATAACAGTGGGAGCAGGAGGGTGGAAGCAAGGAGCAGTGGCAGCAGGAGGGTATACCATCATGCATGACATAATCGCATACATGTTATTACACCGTTGCATGAGCTGCTCCCATATGTACTTTTGCCACTCAGCGTCATAGTGTATCTTCTGTGCCAGGGTCTGCTGCATGTCGTGCAGGATGCTGACATGATGGCAAATGAGATATTCCTTGACCCTGGAGCATCTTTGGATCACCCAGGCGCTGGAGGCTGGCTATGGTGGAGTGGCTCACCCCTCAGTCCAGGCTGGTCCAGCTGTGGAGAACACAAAGAGGGAGAGGTGGTCAGTCATCCATGTACACACAGTGTCTGAGGCTGTGCCCTCCTCTGTGAGCAGCAACCAACAGGCCTCAGGCCAGAGGAGGGGGATGTTTCAGGAGCAAGACCGTGTGTGGCCTGCACAGTGGGACCTGCCTCACAGGGGCCCAGACATGCCCAGGGGACCGTGCTGCCCACTTCCCAACACACCGACCCCCAGCCCATGGACAAGCAGCCAAGGGAAGTGTCTGGCCATAGTGGGATCCCCCCCCCCCATGGGCAGCAGAGGAGCTGGGAGCAGCCTAGCCCTCCCCAGGGTCTGCATACATGCCTACGGCTTACAGCACTGCCCGCAGGAGTGAGTGGTGTCTTGCACATGCAGGCATTCCCATGTGCTGTGTGTGGCACTCCTCGGGGTATCTGGGGTCATGCCTGAGCCCTTGTGACTAGTCTGCTTCCAGCCGTGGCAGGTGCTGAGAGGGAGGACCTCACCCTGGCAAGACATGCGTGACCACCCGTGAGCCTGGAAGCAGGATCCCACCCATGCTCAGGGGCTGCCTGCTACATCTGCATGCCACATACTAATGCTGCACATAGTTGCACGTGCATGGACTACAGCATGATGAGTAGCCCGAATGACACTCGCACCCCACCCCCTGTGCGCCAGCCTCCCCTGTCCTGTGTGTGTGATAACCTGAGACCACTCACTGGAAGATCCCTTCCCAGGTTCGATGAGGTCTGGGAGAAGTCCTGGCTGACTGGCACCAGCTCCAGGGACAGGGTAACAGTCTCCATCTCCTCCTTCTCCATCCTGCTCCTCCTCCTACACTGTGACCTCTGGCTGGTCGACAACGGGGGTCTTGAGGTCAGATGATGGGTGGGGAAGATGTTTCCCCACCACCCAGGATTTGGTGCAGCTCCTGGTAATAGGGGCAGGTGTGTGGTCCTGCCCCTGAGCGTGAGCTGCACTCTCTGGCCTGGACATATCCCTGACGGAGTTCTTTTACCTTACACCAGACCTGTTCCAGGGTCCGGGATTGGTGTCTGTGCTCCACCAGGGCTCAGCCATGTGCTCAAATATGTCAGCGTTTCGACGCTTGGAGAGGAGATCCTGCAATGTCTCCTCCTCACCCACAGCTTGAGGAGGAACAGGCGCTCCACTCTGGACTAGGAGGGTGCATGCCTCTGGGTTTTCCTGGGTGGGTCCTGGGACTCCTGGGGTTGCTCCCTGCCAGGGCCAAGGGAGTTGTGGGGGGGAGGGGCTTGAGTTTCTGCCATGGGTGGCAAGGCCTGTGGCAGGGAGAGCTGCATGGTGAGGTGCTGCCCTCAGGCTGGCTCCATGACACAGGGATTGTCCAGGGTGCCTGCAGCTTTAAGAGGGGCCAGGAGACAGGAAGTATAGATTCCTGATTACTTTGGACAGAGTGTCCACCAGGGCACCTGTGTTATTTCCTGGAGGCCTCTTCCTCTGGAAAAAAAACCCTCCTCCACATCCACACATGCCTTTTTCTGAAAGAGCTCTTTTGGAAAAAAGCTTTCTGTTCAGGCACCCTGGACAAGCCTTGTATCATGGAGTTTACTTTTGGAAGAACGCGATTGCAGTGAGGACATAAAACAGGTTTAGTTGGAAAAATGGTCATTTTTCTGACAAAACTCTGTAGTGTAGACATACCCTCAGAAACAGCAGTTGGTCACAGGTGATTGACAGGGACCTGCTTGCCTACCCAATTTAAAGTAGATGCATAAAATATCTTGACTTGTGCAAAGCAAAATAACTTATCTTTGGAGCTTTGTAAATGTATAAAAATAGGAAGACCAATGATTTGTTGTTTGACCAGGGAGAGGTGACTGTGAAGTTATATCACAAGTAGAGCTTGGCCAAAACAGCCTTTAAAGAAGTGTTTAGAAAAGAAGGGGGAAGCACCACTATTAAAAATGACAGCTAGCTATTGGGATAAAATGTAAATAGGTGATGTAAAGCAACGCAGGTAAAAGTGAAAAAATAACTACTCCACATGGTACAGTAACAAAATAGCTAAATTGGCATCGGATCAAATGGAAAAAAGAGTGTACAGCTGGCAAAAAGCATTTACAGCTATTTTCCTGAAGTGTATAGAATGTTCAAAATCCACCTGAGGGAACAGGAAAGGGGAATGTTTACTTATAACAAGCAAAAGCACCTTGTATATTATTTAGAGTTCAGAGGCAAACCACTATAATTACATAATGTGCTCCACATACAAAGTAAGAGAACTTACTTGGACTTTGTGTATGAATGATACTGCTGCCATTAGCATTATCAGACAGAGGACAAGAGGTTACCATGGGCTGGGTTATTACTGGAAGGGGAAAAAAAATTATACAGGTATGGAACATTTTCTAGCATAAGTGCATCACTTACACAGTGTACAAAAATCCTGTTTATATTCATCAAAGATAACCAGAACTATACATAGGCAATCTCATTTGCAGAAACCTCCAATAAAACATATCTTTGTCACGCTATGTGAGTTTTCTAGGCAAGGTTATCACTGAATATTTTTTTACATCTTTTCCCTCCGTGAGTATGTATATGAGAGAGAGATTGTGTGTGTAGAAGAGAGAGAGAGTAACACAATAAAATAATATGTCTAGAGTTTTGTTTGGACTTAATTTTTCACTTTATCATTGTTCCTTTTACTACTGTGTAACTGATCAAAATTCCCCTCAACAAATAGTCTGTAATTTTTGCAAAGATGGAGAAGTTTAGAAAAGATACAAAATGAACAAAGGGAAAATAAAGAAAGTGGAATAAAAAATGAATGTAGGCAGAATTCATTCCGTAACTGTGAATGAAAACAAAAGAAAAGGATGGGAAGAAATCCAAAATTTTGAAAAAGTTCTGGTCTATGAAAACAAAAAATAGCAGCATTTTACATTCTTTTGTTATGAAAGCAACTCCTTTTGTTACCACTGGGTGAATCTTGAGGATCTTATTGAGGACTATTTGTAATTTAAGTAAAAGTAGGCATGGATATAGCTAAATATGTCACTGTGAGAGTCACACGACAAAATGGGAAGGAAATTAGACAACATTATCAATGCAATGAGACCACAGTGAAGAGACTGTATTAAAAATGAAGTAACAATTTAATAAATGTATAAGATAAAGAACAAACAAAACATATGTTCAACCCAGCAATGAAGAAACCAAGAGAAATGTTTAATTCAAATGATAACAAAAATAATGTAATAAAATAAGGTAAAGAGGCAATGATCGTGGAAATATGACAGATTAATTGTGATTGATTTCAGCTTTGCTTCCTCTTGAAAATGGCACTCCACAAACTGTTGTCCAAAGTTTTGAATGAGATGACATATTGAGGCAATATGTACTTTGTGAAATCCTTTATCATGTCTTTTACGTGATGTGTTAATGCCATCACATCATGCCTGTAGATAGCTGTAGTTTCCCTCAACAGATGTATTTTAAGTATAACTCTTAATCAATTTCTTCTTCATGGCTCCCCAATGCCCTTGACAGAGCATCTTTCCTGTGAAAGTGCTTACTAATTAGCATGATAAACTGACCCAGTTCTCTGGACAGCCTTTGCTTTAATAAACCACATCAGCAGTCAAGCTGTGTACTGTGATATTTTAATGATGAGCAAGTAAGATTCTGATTTGTGCATTTATTAGTAGCAGTTGCGAATTTCAGTAAATATAAATACAACTTTTTAAAATAGCCTTCAAACAACTCATGACAAGTTATAGGGCATGGTAGATTTTAAAGCAGTCAAATATCATTATTGGCAATCATATAAAATGACCAGAATGACATCCATAAATGTAGAGAATAAGTGGACTTTGAGCTAGAGACCATGAATCTTATTATGACTATGAGCCTGACAAGTCAAAGATAACTCCGTTGGGGCAAAATTGGTTTCAAAGTAAAATAAGTCCCTATAATTATAACCTGTCTACCCAATCTAATCCTTGACTGGGGATTTTTGTTAATTAAAACAAAACTGTGTCAAGTGTCTTGTGCAGGTATGCATTCTGCAGGGAGTCTATTTCCCTGATAAACCAGTGCTGGTGGTAGATTTGAAGTCATCCCCGTAGGAAAGCTGGAGTTGTATCTCCTAATGTCTGATATTGGGATAGTATTTGGACTGGTGAGGCGATGTGGAAGTGATTAAGGAAGGAATCATGGCCTTAATTGTGTAATTTATTGCCAGATAGTTCACAAATTAATTAACACAGCTGCAGTCAAATTAACCCAAATGCTTTTACTTTCTTCCTCCATGACTGAGACAAAAAGTAAGACACATTTTCTGCTCTGAAGAGCTTCTAGTCTAAGCAGGCAAATCTAAACATCAAAGATTCAGGTAAAAGAGGGTGAGAAGAATATTTTGCAAGAAATTCTTCTTTAGGTGATCTTTGTGACAGCATGTTGGAGGACTTGGAAGACTGTTCTGCACATAAGGGACTGGCTGCATGACAGATGGCACAAAGTTACATGTGGGAAAAGGAGATCTATTTATCACAGGTGTGAGGGGTTTGGGGTGCGATCACCCCCTCTCTCTCGAGAGGGGGGGGGTCTGTGGACCCTTTCGTCCTCCTCCAGTCCTTGGCCAGGCCCTGGGTCTCCGCTCTGAGGCCCGCGTCCTCGGGTGCGATCACCCCCTCCCCAGCGGAACGGGGGGTCAGCGAACCCCACGTTAGTTACCCGTCCCTGTGGGATGGGGCCAGCGCCCCTAGATCGAGCCTTCCCCCCTCTCAGGGTTCCAGCTCGCCCTTTGACTCTGTTATAGTTGTTAGGAGCGGGATGCTCCCCTAGGCGAGGGAGGGGGACCCGGTCCCACCCTCTCTCCGGGTCCCAGCCCGGGGCCCTAAGCGTCGGGGACCACTGGTGCCCTGACGTGGTGGACGGGGGATCACTCCCTCCGTAACCCGTCCACCCACGAGCGCCAAAAGCGCCCTGCCCCGGGCTCCTTCCTCCCTGCGGGTGCCTCCTGCCGGTGACGCCCCGCTTCCCCGAACCTACCCATGTTCTGTAGTCCGAGGCTTCCGGCATCCGGGTGAAGTCTCCGGGGTAGATTGCCTGGGTACATTCTGCTCCTGGCTGTCCCGTTCCCTCCTGGTCCGGCGCGGCGGGGTTCGTCCGCCATCTGAGGAGGGGCTGACCGACCTCCAGGGGCAATGGCTGTCTCGGAAGCCACGGGACCAGCGCCGGGCTGTCAGCTGGGCGGCGTGTCGATCCGGATCCGTGCTGCGGTGGGGGCTACTCCTCCACCGCTGCGCGGAGTCTTCCCCTTGACATGCTGGCGGCGGGCCCTTTTGAACCGGCCCACCGCACCGCCCGCCACCTGGGACCCCGCCCCTTCCGGGTGCGTCCTGGCGTGCGCCCCTGCTGGGCACCTGCCACCCTCCACCCCGCCCTCTCCGTGCGGGGCCTCGGGAGATGGGCCGCGTTCGCGCCACCGGCGCAGGTGCGGTGGCAGCGTGCCGGTCCTCCGCCCCCTCCGGCTCATGTTGGGGGAGCCCTGGGGGATTCGAGCCCCGCTGCCTGCCCCTGCCGGCGGGGGCTCCGGTTGTCTCGTTCCCGGGTCAGTGACGGCCCGTCACAACAGGTAATAGGTATCTAAAGCATTGCTATCATGATTGCTATGACACGGTATTGGGAAAAACACAGAGAACAAGAAGAGTACATGTGAAGAGAACACATTTATATAGTAATCAGATTGCATAGGACCTGAAAGGGAGAAAATGCACACCGACAAGAGGACATTTGAAAGGACTTCAGATTTATCAGCAGTGGTATATAAGATAATCCAGATACTGCTTAGTCTAAGAATAACAAAAAACTGTTATAATTGTCATCTTGTTAGTACAGATTGCCTGGCAGAATACTGGAGGTGATTATTCCGTCAAAACTTGCATTGATTTTTTGTGTCAACCTCTATGTGAGAGAAGTCATGCAGGGACACTGCAGCTCTCTAGAAGTTTAAAAATATTTACTTGCATATGACCAGTAGCAAACTTGGGATCATTCAGAACTACATTACTATTCCATGAAGTCATTTTCAAACTTCCAGGTTCCACACAAAGTTTAAAAGGGCAGCTACTTTGATTTATCTATATGACAAAAAGTGTGGAAAGTCATTATATCCAGAAAAAGTATAATTATTTCACTGAATGAAGAATAACTAGTTGAAGTGAATTTTCTCAACTTTTAAAGAGCCATCTTTTTGACAGTGGGAGGTAGAAGAAACATTAAGGTAAATTATTTAGGAAAACACAGGGAATTGAAACTTAGAATATAGAATTAACTACTAAACAAATGCTGAAAACTGTAATGGATTGTGATTTTTTCTCCATATATTATTTTTTGTTTCTACTGTGAAAGTGTGTTAGGTCCCAGTTAGGAACGGGTCCCATGTACGCAGGTACAACACAAACATATGGCACAAGAACATCCATATCCCAGAGAGCCTATGTTGCTTTTGAGAGCCATGCTTTCCTCTGGGAACACTTTGAAATAAAATATATATGTTTTAACAACTTTTCCACATTTTGGAGCTTCATTCTTTTCTAATACTGGTCACTACAGGTTGAACCTCTCTGGCCCAGCAACATCTATGGTCCAGTGATTGCTGGAAAGAGAACCTCTGGATCAGAGAGTTCTGCCAGTGGGGAGAGGGGGCTGGCTGGGAGCCCAGTCAGGGCCAGGAGCAGAGCCAGTCCGATGACTGGGGGACCAGTGGCTGGGAGTGGAGCCAGGCTGGGTGACTAATGACAGGGAGGCCAGCGGCCAAAACCTGGCTGGAACTGGGAGAGGAGCTGGTCTAGCAGCTGGTAGTCCAATGGCTGAAAGCTGTGGCAGACACCAGACCTGAACAGGCAGCCCAGGCAAAGGGAGCAGCAGAGCCTGGAGGACAGCAGGACAGGGGCTGGAACTGACCTCTCCTTGTCTGGCAAAATCCCTTGTTTGG
Organism: Pelodiscus sinensis; assembly: GCF_049634645.1. Taxonomy (NCBI): domain Eukaryota; kingdom Metazoa; phylum Chordata; order Testudines; family Trionychidae; genus Pelodiscus; species Pelodiscus sinensis. The sequence goes on from NC_134713.1 coordinate 38,560,520, forward strand.
CTGTTAGGTCCTGAGGGTGCCAGACTAGGAAGGTCCAATTTGTGGTAACAAAATTCATATCACTGATATGTAATGTGAGTAATCAGGCAACATGGAGGTGAAATGTGAGGACTGGGAAGCAAAATCTTCACCTCTTTGCCCAGGTACTAAGCATTGGGTTGCAGTACCCAGCATACTGGCTGGGTAGCGGTCCCTCTCCTCACCATCTTATTATGGGCATTGTATCTGCATAATTGCAGATCTTGAGCACTTCCTCTGTCTTGCCCCTGGCTTTCTCCATAGGTGCCCTCTATGGCAACCCATGTTTTTTTCTGTGCCAGACTACAACAGGATTTCAGGAGGCTTTGGCAAAACTGAGGTGATTTTTGCCAGAATATTGTCAGAGTCAAATCCTCAGCTGGTGTAACTCAGTTTAACTCTAATGAGTTCAATGTATTTATTTGGATTTGTATATGATGAGGAGCTGACACTTATTTAAGATGGGATATGAACATTCATTGGATGGCATATGCCATCTATATCTAATTCAACAATATTTACTTACTGGTGAATAAAATGGTAACTAAAATGGCTGGCTTTGGATTATAACAAATCTTGACATTTTAGAGAGAAAGGAACAAAGATAAATTATTCTCACTTACTTAAACCAATGTTGCTGCAAATTCTTTGGATCAATTATTCCATGTCAATCTGATCCTTGCATGCACTTATGACATTGTCATACCTGAGTTATTTAAAAAACTTTGGCATCTAAAAAAAGTTAAACTTTTGTATTGAAAAACAGCCATTCATTCCACAATAATCAGTATTATTTGTAGTAATGCTCAAAGAAAAGCTTGAGATAATGAATCAAAAGACTGACAACTATCGTATGGGAGAAAACAGACTATAAACTTGCTTAGAAATGAAACAATATGGAGCAATGTCAGAAAAGGCTATATATTATATTATATTATATTATATTATATTATATTATATTATATTATATTATATACAGCTGTTACTCAATAACATGTGTATATACAAGTTTTATACCTGTTCTCCCATCAAGACCTCCATGAGTACCATAATAAAAATAATAAATGTCACATGTCAGTCCATCTCTAGGAGGGCAGACTGGTAAACAAATCCATCTCCCTCATAATATAATGAGAGTTTTCAGGGTGTAGCACTGGCACCACACACACATTTTAGAGTTATACCTATGGGATTTTGCTAAATGAATAATGTCAATGAGTAATTTTGGAACCATTATGTTCATTTGTCTTCTTTGCTTAAAATACATTACATGTGTTCATATTTCCTCAGTGTTTGCAAGCCTCTGTGAATTTACAAGGTATCCTGAAAAAAGAAAATGTGCATTTTTTGCATTATCTAACTTTCCTGGTTATAAATGTTCATGTGGAAATACCTTACAATTTATTTTAGATGAAATTATTGTCATTATATCAAAGCTGAGTTTGGCCCACTTTATGCCTCTACAATGAGCAGTTTGAAATTCACAGTTAACTTACTCAAACCTTCTGTCTTTAAGACAAATCATAAGAGAATTTGTCTTCAATATAGAGCCAATATTTACATGATATTGTAGGTTTTTTAAAGTCTTAAATATAGAAGATGAAGTCTTATACATGCATACAGATCTATAACAGAAATGGCATTTATATTAGATCTTGCATATAAAGGCATTAGGTTACAAAGTGTTTGAGCCCAGTGGCTTAGCATGTTGTGTCTCAGAGTTGTGAATTTGAGAAGTATGAATGAATCAGAATGATGGGATTTAGAGTGTGCTCAACCACCTGTAACCTCAAGAACAAATTGTTTTCCAGCAGCACAGAGAAAGAATGAAAGCTGGGATAATTGCTTTTTAGGGTGACATGTTGACAGATATAACAACAAAAAGTTTCCTATTTCCATCAGGCTTTATATTACACTTTCCTTGTAATGAAAGCAATGTATTGACACATTTAAATGTTGACAAAGGCATACACCTTTACCACTTTCCTGTTTTATTGCTTCAAAACATCGCAAATTTTCCCCCACCACGTACACCCTAGAATACAAACCTTTCTTTCTTTCAAAACAATTTTAATAGTGGTGGCCAATAATATCCCTTCAAAATAAATATAAGTAAACCTTTCTGAGAATAAGATAGGATTGATTTTGTGCAGTTGCGAGTGGTGTTCATACATTTTAATGGGGATGAAATTTGTGTTGGGAAACGAATTTCTAAATGGCTGCTAGCCCAACTTTCTGAGATAATTGCAAATAAAATAACATCTGACATAGTTTTACATAAATCGCTGTTCCTTCATATGTCAGAGCAAATATAAGTCATGCTTCCTAATGTGTAGGCTAGACTATATTTCCCAAACACATTCAAAATATTAAAATGAAGAGGAACACAAATAAATTTTTCATAAGACTTACTTCCAGATTTTTAGGAGTCAAGAAAGTGGTTATAAACAGTGTGAAAGAGAACATCCAGCACCGTATTTTAAAGATCCTATTATAATGTAGGTAGAAAACAAGCACCAGGTATTTAAGGGTGAAAACCTTCTCATCATACATTATGTCTGAAAACTTCTTCAATTCCTAAATTAGATTAAAATGTGATAATAAAGTAAAATGTAATTCACTTTGTTCTGTTAATGTTTTGAAAAACTAATGAAACTCGTTGAGGCAACAGAAACCACTTACATTTTAATGGAGATCTCTCTCGTTAAATGGAAAGTTAAGTCTTTTGCCTGCTAAAAGGATAATGATGACCTTTTAGAGGCACAAAATTTGACCAATCTTGAAAATACTGATCTAAAATGAGGTGGGGGAAGGAAATTATAGTCAAAATATTCAGTTTCTAAAAATCTATTGCTAGAAAGTAAAGCATCATTCTGTTAGGAGCACAAACTATTGTGGGGGGCTGGAGCAGGCATTGAACATTTTAACGAGAACATAGATTATTTAGGTTGGAGGAAGTTCTAACAGGAAAGTTCATCTAGCTCATTTCTCTACATATGACAGGACTATATTTAATTATTCCAAACACTTCGCAAATATATGGCAAATATATGAATGTCTGGTCTATCTGTGGATATTTCTGGGCAGGATAAGGTGATTCCAGAATCTCCATTTGGAGTGTAGGTCCACTGTCTAATGTTTCTATAGTTAAAAATATTTTTGTAATATTAATATACCCTCCTGCTTGTTATTTATTATTTTTCTACTTGTTTCTGTAATGTGTTCAGTGCTGCACTGTGCAGTAACAAAAGAAGGAAATGTCTGCCACAAAGATTGCACAATCTGAACAAAATCCTTATAATCTCTGATTCTATCTCCATTAAGACAGGAATTTTTAATATTAACTTTATCCACAGCTATTTTCTCATCCCTCTGGAACAAAAATTGTCATTGTCTAGAAGCATATTAAGATTTATTAGAGCCTTGAGCACAAAAAACACTTGGACCCCACATACCCTATTAAAAACACAAATATATCCAAATGAAATAATACAAAGACATCATTCAGTGTTTACATGCTGCATTAATTATAAAGCAAATCAAATGCCAGTTCATTATGACTACATTAACCACTCAATATTTGCACATGGAAAATGAATGCAGCTAGATATTATCCACACCATTACACAAAGGTGTCACTGCTAATCTGAACAAAAGTGCAAGAAATACTTGTTCACAGCTCAGCAAGTAGTTCTTTCATGGCTCCCAATTTTCTTAAACCTATTACATTTTTTCCACCAATTGATCCAGTTACAGTCTAGGTTTTTTTTTTCCTATTGCCAAGCAAAGGTGACAGCAGTCACAATTCTAGAGAGTAATTTAATTAAAAGAAATAATCCTAATCTGAAATACAATTTCTCTATTATTAAGGACTTTCAAGTCACAGCCAATGATAAGGACTTGGTATAAAATGATGTTTGCAAATGATCACATAAGCTATGAAAAAATATTGAAAGCATTGGTATACCAAAGTGACTTGTTTGGTTTACTGCCAAAGGCAATTCATGTCAAACCATGAGAAAATTGACATTTTACCAGTTAATGTTTAGGAATAATTTTTCCAACTAATCAGAAACTATTTTATATGAACATATTGAGACTCACTTTTACGAATAATTCAGGATCTGTTTAGCCAGAGAACACACCAGAATAGTTTGGTCATTACTAAAGTAATGATCATATAAATGTTATAATAATAATACAGACTGAGAATATTCTTCACTCGTAATACTAATACCTCATAATCAGTGTAATGGAGAAAAAAAGTCACTGGAAATGAAGGTCCTCAAAATAAATTTATCCCATTTCTATAGCTTCCTGGGTTTCTCCTTTACCATGCTGGCCTTTGGCATTCACAGTATGGCTGTTAACTAATGATAATAGTTGATTCCACTGACAACATTTGTTAAATAAATTTTGGGGGGATACAATTCATTTGTTAAATTCAATTGAATGAGTTGGATCTAGGAGCTTCGGACCAGTGTAAACATGCCTACTCCATCCATGATGGTGAGGGGGGAGGGAAATACACACAAAGATTGAAATGTACTGCCCTGGACAGTGTTCCCCCTAAGATTTTCCATCCATGAGAGGAGTAAGTTTTGTCTTGTGCACCAATATTGCAGTCGTGTGCGCTCGATCGGATATGTGCCACCATGGCACCCAAGTTATTAACAAATATCTTAAATATATATTTTAAACGTTATGGAAGAAAGAACACTAAAACAAAGGATAATAACAAGGGGCAGGGACTTAAAATGCTTATTTACTATGAAGTCAAAAAGAAAATACTGAAAAATTTTAAGTAGCCAACTTCCTCTGTTTATATCTCTCTCCCAGACTCTTCCCAGCTGAGCTTCCTCCTCAATTAAATCTTTCAGGGAGCTATGTTAACTGGCCTTTCAGACTACCCTTTCTGAGCTTGTGTAGGATACACTCTCCATTGCACACGCAGACAATAGCTTATTGAATATTTCTCCCCATTCACATTGTATCTCAGGGCTATATTTTATTTTGTATCAGAGGTGAAGTCAATCCCAAGTCCTCCATACTTCTTTCTTTAGGTAAAATTTGCATATATGCTTGCTGCCCAGTCTTCCTTTCTAGTACCCTGATTTCTTCTGACATTTCTATCTCTCTCACCCTATTGCCACTCACAAGGGAAGCTCTGGAGAGAAGGAAGTATACCACAAAGGGGAGTATAGCAGGTTCACTATAAAAGAGGCCCTGATGCCAGGAAAAATGTCACATGGTTATGCCTTGGAGTGTTCTAAATTATATGATGAGCTGCACATCTTCGTCTTGTGGAAAATTACAGACTGTGACAAGGCAAGATGTAGCAAGCTGACAGAAGGCAGTAGTTTATCTCAACGAACACTGGACCAATATAAAATTGAACTGCATCAATAGTGTTTTCCATTTGTAATAGTTGTGGTTCATTCACTAACTATCTTACCCCTTCCCTTCTAACAAGAATGGGATTCACCCATACTTGTATAATGTATCAAAAGTATATACACTTTTAATTTCAGAGATGAATTCCAATGTAGTTAGCTTTGCCTAACAAAGCAGTGGTTAGTTATGATCTTAGTAGTTCTTCAATAGCAGCAAAACAATGAACTAACTCCCTCATGCTATCAACTTCTCTTAAGAGAACACACAAGACCTGTTTATTGTTAGTACGCTGTTTCTCTAGGCCATTTCTTGCACTGAATTCTGGATCATCTTCAAAATATATAACTAACTGGAGGCAAAGAAACATTCCAGCTGTGTCTAGACTGCATCCCTTTTCCGTAAAAGGGATACAGATTGGACACATTGCAATTGCAAATGAGGCGGGGATTTAAATCCCCCCCGCTTCATTTGCATAAACATGGCTGCCTCTTTTTTCCGGCTCGGGGCTTTGCTGGAAAAAAGCACCAGTCTAGACGGGGATCTTTCAGAAAATAAAGCCTTTTCTGAAAGATCCCTTATTCCTCTTAAAAAAAGGAATAAGGGATCTTTTGGAAAAGGCTTTATTTTCCGAAAGATCCCCGTCTAGACTGGTGCTTTTTTCCGGCAAAGCCCCGAGCCGAAAAAAAGCGGCAGCCATGTTTATGCAAATGAAGCGGGGGGGATTTAAATCCCCGCCTCATTTGCAATTGCGATGTGTCCAATTTGCATCCCTTTTACGGAAAAGGGATGCAGTCTAGACACAGCCTCCAGGAATATTGGCTGTATGGAAGTACCTTGCTACAACTCTCTGTTGGGTGTTTTGAATATTGTTTAAATCACAGTTTCTGAAGTCCCTCTCTGAGTAGATCTTTCTCAGTTTGTTTGAATTGTACTTCTGTCATACAATGACTGAAAAAAATTGCTTTTAAACTGCAGCAAGACCTGTTTACTTGCATATTTGAACAATTGCTGACATAGGTGGTGGTTTTTCCTGCTTTCCTATTTTCTTTCCCGTTCTTTGCCAATTTGAGTTGTGGAGTCTCAGAAGTGACACAATTAACTAAGATTTCCTTGAAAACTTCTTCCTTTTCCCTTCCTTTCTTATTCCTTCTAGCTACTTAAAAACTTGATAGAAACGTAGGGAAGATCAACATATCTGTGTTGTGTGTAAAGGAGACTGCAGGTAAACATAGCATTTTAGAAGAGATCTTTCAAAGTATAAGTAAGTCAGAATTTGTTAAATTGCAGTTCAGAGCAGGAAGACAGTTTTGGAAGCTTTAGTGAAGGAACATTTCTGCTGTGTAGAAAAATGGATGGCTTGGACAATTGTTACAGGGTCTTGCTACTCACTGATTGGTGACTCCTTCTTGTGGCTCATCTAGGGAATTCAGTCTCCACACCCTGTCCAGCAGTCACTTAGGGTATGTCTACACTACCCTGCTAGTTCGAACTAGCGGGGTAATGTAGGCATACCGCACTTGCAAATGAAGCCCGGGATTTGAATTTCCCGGGCTTCATTTGCATAAGCAGGGAGCCGCCACTTTTAAAACGAGGTGTACCGGTAATTCGGAATAGGAATCCTAGTTCGAACTACCTAGTTTGAGCCCCGTGTAACCACGCTGCACAGGGTTCGAACCAGCGGGGTTTTAAAAATGGTGGCTCACCACTTATGCAAATGAAGCCCGGGAAATTCAAATCCCGGGCTTCATTTGCAAGTGCAGTATGCCTACATTACCCCGCTAGTTCGAACTAGCGGGGTAGTGTAGACATACCCTTAGTCCATTGCTTTAGCCACTCACTCTGCAGCTGCTCTCCCACTAGTCCAGAGCTGTTTGTCAGGGTTAGATGACAAATTATTTACGTGTTATTTATTAGAATACTATGGAATCCTCTTCCTTCTAAAAGAACCTGAGTTTATCTTGTTTTTATAGTTCTAAAAATAATGCTCACCACCCTCTGCCCTAGTTCTCCTCATGCCCCTCTGCACCCTCACACGTGACTTGTTCCATCCCCTGCCTTCCTCATGTCCACCCCTCTTCTCTCGGTACCCACTCCTCCCCTTTCCTCTTTCTTCCTCTTGTCCCATTGCCGCTCACCTCTCCTAGCATCACCCTGCCCCCTCCCTTGTCTCACCCCCATTGACACCTTCCCATCCCTTCCCCCCTCTACTCCTCCTGCCTTGTCCCCTCATTGTCTCCTGATGGTCCCCTAGCATTTGTGTCTCCTCCACCCTTGCTTTTGGTGCCTTCCCCTTTCTCCTGTCCTGCCCTGCTCTCCCCTCAGCACAAGCCCCTTCCTCTCCTCACCCCTACCATCCCCTCCATTCTCCCCTTGCCGTTTCCCTTTCCGTTTCCCTTTCCCTTACCCTTTCCCTCACCTTCTGATAGCTGCAACACTCAACCCCCTTTAGCCCCCTGATGCTGGAACAGAGCTGCATGGTGAGCGGCTGCCCCATGTGCTGATGATGCTAGAGCCAGGGCTACGGTGCTATTTTCAGAACTGCATCCCAGATCAGAAGTAGCTACACCATGGCCAGCTTCAGTTCTGGTACACAGGGCAGCTCTCTGCCCCATGGCCCCACCCTGGGAGCATCTGGGGCCAGTGCTATATGGGCTCGGAATGCAGTATTTAAAATAGCACCACAGCTTCAGCTTCAGCCCCCATGCATAGGGCAGCCCCCACCATGTGGTTCCACCCTGGGAGGAGCTGGGGACAATGTTGCAGCTTCTGGGGTTGAGACCACGGTACTAAAAATAGCACCATGGCTCTAGCTCCAGTCCTGGCATATGGGACTACCCCATGTTACAGGACTGTAGCCGGGGCTACCATGCTGTTTTTAGTACCGCGGCCCAGGCTCCAGCTCAGGCAGCTGCCATGGCTGCCCTGACCCTAGCTCTAGCTCTGGGGAAGTGCTGAAGCTAGGGCCAGAGCTACGTGGTGGCTGCCTAGCTGCTCCTGGGACAGGGCAACTGCCAACCACATAGTCTCACCCAAAGCAGCTGACCAGCCTCTTCACTGGTTCTACTGAGGTGGTATGGGACAGTCAAATTCTTAGTGCACTTCTGCACAGCCAGGCACATGAGAGGGTACTTTGAGTCCTGGGTAGATAGAATTACCCTCTTTCATCCTTTGCCTAGGGGAGAGAACTATTATAATGGAAGGACTCATATCAACTGAGCAGGCAGGTACATACTGCCTTATCCCAATACATATGGCAAGAATCCACACTAAGAGCCCAAAGCTATGAACCATATGCATGAAGAAGTGAGATCCATAAAGGCCCTGAGTGCGGAGGTAAACAGGGTTATGTCATTGGCATATTAAGATGGGATATATGATACTGCATTGTGAGATGCAGTGATAGGGGCATTCAAAGGGGGAACCCTTGAAACTGTGAGTGGATGCCTAAACCCTCCTGTCTCACCTTATATTTTGCAATCACCAAAAGAAAAAAACCTGGAAGAGGAGTGGAGAGAATAGGTTATGGTTGTGGAGAGAAGTGATAGAATACTGAGAGACAAGGAAGAGGAGATAGCTGCTCCCACAGTATGGCTGCGTCTAGACTGGCATGATTTTCCACAAATGCTTTTAATGAAAAAGTTTTTCCATTAAAAGCATTTGTGGAAAAGATCATCTAGTTTGGCACGGATGCTTTTGCGCAAAAGCACTTTTTGCGGAAAAGCATCCGTGCCAATCTAGATGTGGTTTTGTGCAAGAAAGCCCCGATCGCCATTTTCTCCATCGGGGCTTTTTTGCACAAAACAGTTTTTAGCTGTCTACACTGGCCCTCTTGCGCAAAAACATTTGCACAAGAGGGCTTTTTCCCGAATGGGAGCAGCACAGTATTTGCGCAAGAACACTGACAATCTTACATTAGATCGTCAGTGTTCTTGCGCAAATTCAAGCGGCCAGTCTAGACGCAGCCTATGTGTGTGGGGGAGGGGAGATTTTAATGTTTCCCTGCTTGAGCAGCACAGCAGTGAATTTTTCCCACTTTGGCTCCCTATGCACTTGTGGGGATTGCACTTCCCTGGAAGCTGCCTCTGTAGGTTAAGGTAGCAAAGATTTCCCCAGCTCCTCTGACTTCAGGGAGCTCCCCATCCCAGTGAACTACTAGAAACCCATACTACATTTGGCATTGCTCATGTGCTGTATGCTGCAGCCTGTGTCCTTGTGGCTCACCTGTGTCTTGAGGCAGTGGGATTTCAGCCAGGACCGGGCATTCCTGCATAGCTTGGGGAGGGTGAAGTCACAGGAGGAGATAATGTACCCCATCTTTCTTCTCTGCCTAGCCCCAGCTGCCTGGTCAGGCACAGGTGAATGCAGGAGGAGCCCATTACCTGTAGTGAAGAGAAAGCCATGGGCTGCAGTGAAGAAAACAACAAACAGCAGAGGAAGAAGCAGCAACTGCTGCTGCTTCCTCCAACTGCACTTATCAGTTAATTCCCCACTACAGTCATCCAAGAAGCCTTGACCCAAGCACAGCCAATCCAGCCAGTAGAGCATAGGACATAGCAGCTACTTCATCCTGCCCTAGCATCTTGTGAATTCTCTGGAGGTTACCAAATTGTCCATGAACCTATGCATAATTCTGCCATTACCATTAACACAATTCCAGAATACAATATATTTTCTATATTTGTGTATTTGAGTTTTCAAAAAAAAATTGGATTAACCACACCATTAAAATTCTTCTCTGTGATTTGCACACAGCTGACAATATGCCCTAGCATCAACTTTGTTCACCACCTCCTCTGATTTTGTGATCTAAAGCATGCCCCAACCACCAACCAGCCCATTATTCTTTTTCTAATAATAAATGATTGATAATGCAAGTACACAGTGAACGTTGCATTGCCTTGAGGCAGTGCTATATGGGACATGAAGTGGATATATGGTCAATAAAGGTAGAACAAACAACTGAGATCCAGATAAATCTTAGACTTTAATCTTGGTTAAGTAGTTGTATAGTACTGGGGGAAACAGTGTAAGAATGGATTAAGATAAAGATAATTTCTCTAAAAACCTTGTGCTATATTCTGATAGTAAATAAATTACAAGAAAACTTTGAAGGTTATTAGAAATACCAACTGAAGTAATAATTTCCCTGACTCTCCATTAGGGCATAAATCCAGAACATAGGTGAAAATGTGATGGGTCTGATCTTATACATTTTTGAATTCCCTTAACTCATACTGAACATAGTGGGAATTTAGACTACTCAGAATCTTCCTAGAGATCTTTGGCATTTTACAGGCAATGGTTGCAAAATAAATTTAAAAAAAAAAAACAGGGTAGGAAAATGTGTCAGATTGATAGTATGTTTCATAAGGTGGACTGTAAAAAATACATTAGCTATAGACCCAGTTCTTCAACATAAACTTCCTATAATCCCATGTGAATGGGCTTCATTCTCCTTTGCACTGTATCTTACGAGCTATTCAAACCAGTGCAAAATGAGTGCAAAACACTGCAACTCTGATAAGGTGCATTTACTAGCTACTTTGGACAGGTGTAATTGATTATACCAGGTGCAGGGCATGAGGAATCAGGGCCACCAACTTCAACTGATTCTGCACAGGCACTTACATCTGTGCATGTGGATTGGAATTCAGGATGCTAGACAAAAATGTTTTTTGACCATTGTCCCTTAATAAAATCCCAGGAAAGTGTACATGGATGTAATAACCTTGTAAATAAGAATGAAGTGAGTGCTAAGGCTTATTCTTCATCACTAAAATAAATTTAATGTAAACCTGAAGGTGAAATATTTCAAAGTGAGGCCATTTAGTCACCTTGTTCAGAAAGTCTATCTAAAACAGCAGGGAATTGAAGAGACCAGAAATTGAAATCTATGGAGTGTGAGTAAAAATAATTACAAGCAAAGAGCAGAAAGGTACCTGTGCTCTAAGGGTACATCTACACTTGCTCCCTAGTTCGAGCTAGGGATGCAAATGTAGGCAACTGAAATTGCTAATGAAGTGGGGATTTAAATATCCCGTGCTTCATTAGCATGATCTCGCTGGTGCGTTACACTGCTCAACAGCTGTTTCAAAAGTGAAAGTGCATGCTGGGACACGTTAGTTCAAACCAAACCCCTTGGTTCGAACTAAAGTTACTCTGGCTCTCACTTCTTGGTTCAAATCAGCTGTTGAGCGGAGTAACACGCCGGCGAGATCATGCTAATGAAGCACAGAATATTTAAATCCCCACTTCATTAGCAGTTTTGGTCACCTACATTTGCATCCCTAGCTCAAACTAGGAAGCAAGTGTAGACATACCCTAAAAGTTTTTGGAGCTGAAGAAATTTTTCTGACCCCTTATATTATATGTAGGAATCACTATACATTGCAAAGTTTGTGTATATGTCCCATATGTTTATACATACAGAAGTTGCCTCCAGTTTTCTCATGAAAGCCTGAACCTATGTGAATATCAGTTTATTGCTTTTGGAAGCTGCAGCAACCATGGGAAATTCAACTCCACAGATTAAACTGCATCCATGGATGAGGGATTACAAAATGTTGAACATCCTTCTTTACAAACTTTAAGATCCACAAATCATATTGGCTATCACATCATATAGTTCACCAAAGAACATTAAATGAGAACTCAACACATATAACACAACTAAAAAAGGTTTAAAGCGGTGTGAGTGAATAATTCTGTGGCCTAGACCTGATCAAACACACACAGGCCCATGTTTTCTTCTGGTAGGATAACATACTGGAAGTCATTTCCAAATAGGAATTCTAAAGTCATCAGTGCACATTCCATCTGGGAACACATCTTCTACAGTCACTCTACTTTTGGCTCTCTGGGCTGAATCTCCTACTGTCTCACCTTTGGATATTTTCTATAGCATGGATACTTTTGGACTTTTTTGGAACCTTTTCCAATGCCAATATATCTTTTTTTGAGATGAGGCACCCACATCTGTACGCAGTATTCAAGTTTCCATGTGCTTACCATGGTTTTATATAAAGGCAATAAGATATTCTTGGTAATATTCTCTATCCCCTTTTTTAATTATTCCTAACATTCTGTTTGCTTTTTTGATTGCTGCTGCACCTTGAGTGGATGTTTTCAGAGAACTATGCACAATGACTTTCTCTTGATTAGTTGTAGCTAAATTTGACCCCCTCCCAGTTGAGTTAGTGTGTTCAGGATAAACTTAAAAAACAACAAATGGTTTGGTAGCATTTTATCGACTAACAAAACATGTAGATAATGTCATGAGCTTTTGTGGGAAAAGCCCACTTTTTAAGGTGATTCGAATTTTGAATTTAGGATGTGCAGACCCAAAATAAATAGGAGAGAAGAGAGAGAAGGAAAGGGAAAAAATGGAAGAGGGTGGGAAATAAGGAGAAGAGGGTATGAAAACATCAAAGGGACAACCAAGTAGGCAGAACTGGAAATCAATAAGAATCTAAAGATTGGATAGTGATAAGGATCAAAGGATATCAATTAGATAGGATGGGTACTAACATAAGAATCTACACAGACAAATAACTGTTGACACCTTCATTGAATGTTAGGTTGATAATGTCCCAGCCATCCATTATCATGACTGAGCAGGCTATCAGAGTGAGAATTGAATTTGTCAATGAATTGTAATTCCAATTTCAATTGTATTTGGCTAGTAGAATTGGTTTGTATCCTACATTCCACTTAGTACTAAATCAAGAATTGCTTCTCCCTTTGTAGGTTCCAGAAGCAGTCATTTAAATTATCAAGTATCAGAGGGGTAACCGTGTTAGTCTGAATCTAAGTGACAAGGAGTTCTGTGGCACCTTATAGACAGATTTATTGGAGCATAAGCTTTCATTGGCAAAGACCCACTTCATCATATGCAGGTAGTGGAAATTCCAGAGGAAGGCATAAGTATACAGACATAAGAAAAGACTACCAATCAAGAGTAAGGCTGGAGATAACGAGGTCAATTCAGTCAGGGAGGATGAGGCCCACTTCTAGCAGCTGATGTGTAGGTGTGAACACCAATGGTATGTCTAGACTACATGGCTCCATCGACGGAGCCATGTAGATTTGTTTTTTTGGCAAAGGCAAATGAAGCCGCGATTTAAATGATCACAGCTTCATTTAAATTTACATGGCTGCCACGCTGAGCCGACAAACAGCTGATCAGCTGTTTGTCCGCTCAGCACGCTAGTCTGGACGCTCCCCTGCCGACATCAAAGCCCTTTGTCGGCAGCCCCGGTAAACCTCATCCCACGAGGAATAACGGGGCTGACGACAAAGGGCTTTGATGTCGGCAGGGGAGCGTCCAGACTAGCGCGCTGAGCGGACAAACAGCTGATCAGCTGTTTCTCGGCTCAGCACGGCAGCCATGTAAATTTAAATCAAGCCGCGATCATTTAAATCGCGGCTTCATTTGCCTTTGCCTATAACCCTCATCTACATGGCTCCATCGATGAAGCCATGTAGTCTAGACACAGCCCAAGAGAGGAGAAACTGCTTTTGTATTTGGCTAGCCATTCACAGTCTTTGTTTAATCCAAAAATGATGATGTCAAATTTGCAGCTGAACTGTAGCTCAGCAGTTTCTCTTTGAAGTCTGGTCTTGAAGATTTTTTGTTGCAGCATGGCTACCTTTAAAGCTGCTACTGTGTGTTGTGGGAAATTGAAGTGTTCTGCTACAGGTTTTTGTATATTTCCATTCTTGATATCTGATTTGTGTCCATTTTTTCTTTTATGTGGGGACGCTACAATTTGGCTGATGTATATAGCAGAGGGGCATTGCTGGCACGTGATAGCATATATTACATTGGTAGATGTTCAGGTGAATGAACCCATGATGGTGTGGCTGATTTGGTTAGGTCCTGACATGGTGTAACTGGTGTAGATATGTGGGCAGAGTTGGCACCGAGGTTTGTTGCAGGGATTGGTTCCTGAGTTAGAGTTCCGTGGTGCAGTGTATAGTTGCTCGTGAGAATTTGCTTCAGGTTGGCAGGTTGGCTGTGGGTGAGGACTGACCTGCCCCCCCAAGGCCTGTGAAAGTGAGGGATCATTATTCTGGCTGGGTTGTAGATCACTGACGATGTGTTGGAGAGGTTTTTGCTGAGGACTGTAGGTGATGGCCAGTGGTGTTCTGTTGGTTTCTTTCTTGGGCTAGTCTTGTAGTAGGAGGCTTGTGGGTACACATCTGGCTCCGTTAATCTGTTTCCTCACTTCCTCGGGTGGGTATTGTAGTTTCAAGAATGCTTGGTGAAGATCTTGTAGGTGTTTGTCTCTGTCTGAGGGGTTAGAACAAATGCAGTTATACCTTAGTGCTTGGCTGTAGACAATGGATCGTGTGGTGTGTCTGGGATGGAAGCTGGAGGCATGAAGGTAGTCATAGCAGTCAGTAGGTTTTCAGTATAGGGTGGTGTTTATGTGACCATCACTTGTCACCATAGTGACATAGTGAACCATAGTGTCCAGGAAGTGGATCTCTTGTGTAGACTGGTCCAGGCTGAGGTTGATGGTGGGGTGGAAATGGTTGAAATCATGGTGGAATTCTTCCAGAGCCTCTTCACATGGGTCCAGATAATGGAGATGTCATCAATGTAGCATAAGTAGAGAAGGGGTTTAGTGGAGGAGAGCTGAGGAAGTGTTCCAGGTCAACCATAAAAATGTTGGCATATTGTAGGGCCACGTGGATGCCCATAGTGGTGCCACTGGTTTGGAGGTATATATTGTCACTAAATCTGAAATAGGTATGTGTTAGGATAAAGTCACAGAGCTCAGCCACCAGTTGTGCTGTGGCATCATCAGGGATATTGTTCTTGACAGCTTGTATTCCATCTATGTGTGAGATGTTGGTGTAGAGAGCCTCTACATGCATGGTGGCTAGGATGATGTTTTCTGGAAGATCACCAATGCATTGTAGTTTTCTCAGGAAATCAGTGGTGTCTCAAAGGTAGCTGGGAGTGCTAGTGGCATAGGGTCTGAGTAGAGAGTCCACATATCCAGACAGTTCTGCTGTGATAGTGCCAATGCCTGAGATGATGGGGAGTCCAGGATTTCCAAGTTTGTGGATCTTGGGTAGTAGATAGAATAACCCCGGTTGGGACTCTAAGAGTGTGTTTGTGTAAATTTGTTCCTGTGCTTTTGTAGGGAGTATCTTGAGCTGATGGTGCAGTTTCTTAGTATATTCCTCAGTGAGATCTGAGGAAAGTGGACTGTAGAATGTGGTATTGGAGAGTTATCTGGCATCCTCCTTTAGGTAGTCAGACCTATTCATGATGACAACAGCACCTCCTTTATCAGCCTCTTTGATTATAATGTCAGAGTTGTTTCTGAGGCTGTGGATGGCATTGCATTCCACACAGCTGAGGTTAAGGGGCAAGAGATGCTGTTTTTCCACAATTTCTGCCTGTGCATGTCAGCAGAAGTATTCTATATGTAGGTCCAGACTATCATTTCGACCCTCAGAAGAAGTCCATGTGGAGTTCTTCTTCTTGTGCCGTTGGTGGGAAGGTATCTGTGTGTCAGTGCGCTGTTCAGTGTTGTGTTGAAAGTATTCCTTGAGTCGAAAGTAGGCTTCCAGATCAATGCAGAACTGTATCAAGACATTTTATCTCTGCATCCTGTCCTAAGGTTACGTGTACCCAGTTAATATGGGGATAGTTGAAATTCCTCTCTATTATTGAGCTTTTTATTTTGATAGACTTTCTAATCCCCCGTAGCATTTCATAGTCACTATCACTGTTCTGATCAGGTGGTCGATAATATATCCTTACTTCTATATTCTCATTATCAGAGCATGGAATTTCTATCCATAGAGATTACTATCCATGGAACATTTGGCTTCATTACGATTTTTACTTTATTTGATTTTACATTTCCTTTCACATATAGTGCCACTCCCCCACCAGCATGACCTGTTCTGTCCTTCTGATATATTTTGTCGCATTGACTGTCCTCATTCTACCAAGTTTCTATGATGCCTATTATAGCAATAACTTCCTATAATTTGAGGCACTCTAGTTCATCCATCTTATTATTTAGAAATCTAGCATTTATGTATATGCACTTTAAAAAATTGTCACTATTAATCTGCTATTTCCTGATGTGTTAGACTCTTTTTCATTTGATTGTGGCTCATCTGATCTTACTTTTCTTTGTGTCTAACAATGTGGTTGGTATCACTCTACACCTATGACTTTATGTCAATGCATTTGTTTTACTTGTACTATAAATTAATTCAGTGCTTTGATTGATGTTGGGGTTCTGGCAACATCAGCAAAGTTACAAAGCCTCTTTAAAGGAGCAGCAAACTTGATAAGGTTTTGTGGGTACTACAGTTACAGGGACTGCATACTCCAGAGAAAGATATTTTTGGGGAGAACTCAGGGTGCAAAGGGTCAGGGTCTTCTAGGGATCTGAGGCTAGTAGAATATGTGGCGTCACACTGGGTTCCTGGGTGGGTGCAAATATGAGGGGTTCAGTATGTGGGAGAGGACTACCAGGGAGCAAGCTGGGGTGGGGTGCAGGGTTAGGGAAGGAAGTTGAGTAAGGAGCAGGAGGGACTATGGAGTATGAAAGGGAGGAAGAGAGGGTGAAGGAGTGGGCTGGGGGTGGGTTTTGGGACATAGTGAAGGTGCACGGTAGGACAGGACATCAAGGTGCTTACCTGGTACAACTCTCATTTGGTGGAGGGAACAGATGGTTCTTCACTGCCCTGCACTTGCAAGCCTCCCTCCCAGTTGCTCCCATTGGCCGTGATTCCCAGCCTGTGCTCACAGCAATGTGACTGCATCAGTGGGAGAAGGGAGAAGGGAGAAGGAAAGAAAGGCTGGGCATGGAGCTGCCGGCTCTGCCCACCAAGCAGATGCAGCCAGGAATGAAGCATATAGGGGCTTTAATGGCTGCATCCCTCTTATGCTCATTTGTGCATAGAAAGACTGTATCTACAGAAGGAAATCTACCTCTAAGACTTGTATTCAGCTATTAACAGTAAACCAATTCAGTATCATGGAAGCCACCCCAAAGTAAATGAGATCTTGTAACAACCTATTATATAAGAATGATCACAATTAGTCTAGATGATTATTTTTCTTATAATCTCTCACCATGGTGTCAGAGATAAATTTGAAAAGCAGTTGTTCCTAAACCTTTTTGAAGAGATTTAAGAGAAGTAAAAAGAACAATCAATTATTTAATGAAGTACATTTGTTAGAAGCAGCCACAATTGACTTTTTTAAATGGGACAGATTTAGGACAAACTGAGAAAGTGACTCCTAACAACAGTTTATTTTTTCAATGAAAAGCTTTACAGAGGGAAGCAAAGTCTAGCTACTGAGGTGACTTCATCATGGATGACTTTAAGGCTTTAGAAAAATGTTTATAATCCCTCCTTGTAAGCACTCAGGTTTCCCAAACATTACCTGTTAAAATTGCCTACTCTTTTAGGCCAAGAAATTCATAGGGGGTTAAAGACAAGAAGGAAGATGTGTTGGGTTTGTTTTTGAAAACAGGCTATACATACCAATGTGACAAATGCTTCATTGTGCTGAAAGTAAATTGGTGACTGTCACTGTACAGAACCAAGTCATTGGTTTGAAAAAAATAAAACTGTTGAGGCGAAACTGAGGCAAACCTGCCAGAGGAGATGCGGTGCCAAGCTGTGCAGTATATGAAGGAATGTCATTTTCTCATTGGGTCCTACACTTCAAAGGAATAAAAATAGATGTGAGTATATGTGTGTGTGTGCACGCACGTGTGAACACGTTGAAAGGGAAAAAAAGGGGTCTTAAGAAAGTATTGGTTAAGAGACCACAAGGACATTTTGGCAACTGCTTCAAACGTAGCATACTCCATCCTGACAAGAAAAAGAAACTATGCAATGAAAAAAGTCTGAAGCCAATAAAATCTTCACCTTGCTTTTCATCAGGTGACGTACATTATGTCTTTGCTAAAGTGTGTGACTAGCTGGGGAAGAAAGGCTATTGGCTCATAGCTGTGAGTTCAGAATGGCCTGTATCAGTAACTGGGTCCACCAAAGGCTACTCATGTTTCTGAAGTACATGAAGATAAAAAGTTTAATTATATACTAGCTTGACATGACAGGCATTAAAAAGTGGTTCTTGATTGCAAACTATTTTGGGTATTTGTGCTTACTGTGACTAAGTGATTTGCAGAAAGAAAGAAAGAAAGAAAGAAAGAAAGAAAGAAAGAAAGAAAGAAACCTAAATGGCAGCCCAGCAAATATTTGCTGTTACTCCTCATGGAATGAGGTTTAACAGCTAATTCAAGTTAAAGGGGTTTACTTCAAACTCCCGTTTCACTGCCGCGTGTAGACGCGAGCAGTTATTCCGGACTAGTCAGTTTCCAAAATGGCGACCGCCCGGGAACATGCTAATGAAGAATGGGATATTTAAATCCCGTGCTTCATTTGCAATTTCAGTCACCCTCATTAGCCTCTCTAGTTCGAACTAGGGGCTAGTGTAGATGTATCTTGAGGGTTTACACTTAGAACAATTTGCTCCTGGAAAAAGGTGTGTAAAAAGAGATAGTTCACAGAGTCTAATTTGAATGTGCAGAATTGGTAGATGTGAAAAAAAATCCTTTCCAGAACACATGAACAAATTTGATTTATGCCCCAAAGCAAATAGAGCTAAGAAACAGTTTTCAGGCTCTCTGCACAGTTGCAATGGCAGATAATCATTTGGAAATGTTATCAGAGAGAAAGGATCTGAGTCCCCATCAACCAAAAGGAATGGGATGCATTGCACTAGGAATGGGGGTTCCATGACCCACAATCAAAAGACAATGAGACAGATGGTGATGGTCAAGGACTCCCTTCCAAGAGGGACAGAATCATCCATCCACTATCCAGACCTATACACTCTAGAAGTATACAGCTTACTTGAAGCTAGAATTCAGGATGACACAGAATGTATGCCAAGACAAAGGGTTTAAGACTTCAGACCACTATCACTTCCTATTTCTCCAATGGACACCAATGATATTGGCAAGAATGACCTTGAGTGGGTTACTGCAGGCTGTGTGATTCTTGTAAGGATAAAGGAGTTTGAGGCAACTAATCATGTTCCTGTCTATCTTCCCTGCTGAAGGAAAAGGCCCAGGTAGGAACCATTGAATTGGAGAGGTAAATGTGTGGTTGTGCAGGTGGTGTTGAGAAAGGACTTTAGATTCTTCAACCATGGGATATTGTTCCAGAAAGAAAGATTGCTAGCAAGAGATGGGATGCATCTAATGAACAGAGGGAAGAGCATCTTTGCAGGTAGTCTTGCTAACCTACTGAGAAGGACTTTAAACTAGGTTCACTGAGGTATAGTGGTCTAAACCCTGAGGTAAGTGGGGACATGGGATACTGGGAGGAAATACAAGGATGCTGCTGCCTCCTGATTTATAATGAGACAATAGGGGAAATGGCTAGTTGTCTTAGGTACCTCTACATCAGGGGTGGGGTACCTCCTAATCCAGCCTCAGGGGGCCCAGCAGCCATGAAACGCTGTGAGGAGTCCCAAGGGCTGCTTTAAAAACTTCCTCCAGCCTCCCCTGCAGTGCAGGTGAACACTTCTGGTTCCTCCCTATCATCCCTGGGCTGGGGTCCCGCTTTTATACTAAGTGACACTGACAATAATATGATTTATGCATATTCAATAGGGGTGTTTCTAATGCTGAAGTGTTCTTTTCCTATTGGTCAATATATCATTGTTCTTACCTTATTATCATATATGTCAATTCATTGCCATGGGTCTTTGTGGTTCTCTATTGCAACCTGTATCCTAATTGCTCAACTCAGCCTGAACCAATTATTTGGGACTTATATTTAATAATACATCTGCTGATGGTATTTTTCCTGCCATCCTGTGTGGGTGAGAGGTCCAGAACTAAGTTCCCCCTTTTCAGGCCTGGGAAATGATAAATAAGTTATGACCAGTATCTGAGTGAGACTGTGTCTCAACCATGGAAGTCTGCAAACCTCAGCTCCTGCTGATCTTGCAAACAGCTTGTTAAAGCATGGACAAAAGATAAAATATAACCTCATATTACTTGACGCGAACTGTGAGCTTATGCATGTTCTCTCATTCAAGTGCAACCCTGTCCTTTAATTGATTGTAATACAGACATAGCACCCACTGGAAAGTGCTTTCAGAGGCTGTACCTTCTTGTTATACTCTAGAGCAGGAACCACTGCACTGCAGGGGAACCCGACTCACAAGACAGCCTAGGGCTGGGCTGTACTGCACCCAAGCTGCTCCTATGCCTAATGGCATCTGGACTGCCACACAGCCCAGTGAATGCACAGCACCAACAGACTTGTGGTCAGCTGTGTGGGGGAAGGCAAGCAACATGTGCACACAGACACGTACAAGCAGCAGGACCACTAATTTGGGGCTCTTGCTAGACTCTTATATAACAACATGTCTTGGTCCCAGCTAGGAAAGGACATGGATCCATTCCCAGGTGGGTTAATGGCAAAGCCCTTCCACAAGGAGTTGAGTGCTGCTTTGTTAGTATTAGTGGGACTTCAGAAACTTGGGCAGACATAAGGCCTAGTGTATTACATCAGAACTCAGACATCAATCAAGCTAACACAAAGGGCCTACAGGAATGCTGAGAGCAGCTTTTAAAGATTTCTTGCATTACAGCTTTAAACTATTACCGAATTAATCTAAATTAACACAAACATTTTAGTAGCATGATAGGAAAGTAACTTGATAGGCTACGCCCTGTACAGTGGATGGGGTATGTTAGGTGCCTAAGGCTGTGTCCAGACTCCATGCCTCCGTCGACGGAGGCATGTAGATTAGCCAGATCGGAAGAGGGAAATGAAGCCGCGATTAAAATAATCGCGGCTTCATTTAAATTTAAATGGCTGCCCCGATCTGCCGATCAGCTGTTTGTCGGCAGATCGGGAGAGTCTGGACGCGATGCCCCGACAAAGAAGCCTTTCTTCATCGACACAGGTAAACCTGGTTTCACGAGGCTTACCTGTGTCGATGAAGAAAGGCTTCTTTGTCGGGGCATCGCGTCCAGACTCTCCAGATCTGCCGACAAACAGCTGATCGGCAGATCGGGGCAGCCATTTAAATTTAAATGAAGCCGCGATTATTTTAATCGCGGCTTCATTTCCCTCTTCCGATCTGGCTAATCTACATGCCTCCGTCGACGGAGGCATGGAGTCTGGACACAGCCTAAGAGAGGGATTTTCAGAAGCCTGAAGGTTGAGTGGGGAACAATCTAAGATGACCAAGAATTAAATACAGAGGAAAATGGGGGCCTTAGATAGCAGATACTCTAAGGTCTTTGCTCTAGATGCTAACCTTTCAGCGAGGTGCCTAAGCCAAGTAAGCCTTTTCTCATGAAAAACAAGAGAAAGACATCCACCCACGGTTTTGTGAATTTTAGTTGTGCCAAAAGTTGGATTTAGAAGCAACTAGATATGTAAACTCTTAGGTTTTGTCTATACTACAGGACAAAGTCGAATTAAGATATATGACTTCATCTATGTTACTTTCATAGCTGAAATCAAAGTAGCTTAACTTGGCTTTTGGCACTGTCTACACAGCAGGAAGTCAAAGGAAAAACACTCACCCTTCAACTTCCCTTACTCCTTGTGAAAACAGGCATCGATCAAGTGCCATTCTCACTTTGAATTAGCTGTTTTAACTAGACCACTAATTTGAACACTGAAAGATCGACAGTGGCAGCTTCAATCTTCCTCTGTAGCACAGGCCTACACTTGGTAAATCTATCCCTTAGGAGCATACATTTCAGTAAAAACTCATTGGGATGTAGTGCCTTAGTAAGTTTTTAAAATGAAAAATATGCTCCTAAATAAACAAAGTGCTACAAGACTGAGTTAATCAATGCTTAAATATTTTAAAACTCTGGGTCTCAATGGTATATAATAGTTGAAAATGGGATTTAGCTCCTATGTCAGTTATTCGCATCTGAAAATTTTACCCAGTATCTGACATGCCAAGAAGTCCTCACTTAGTAACCTATATTAATGGAAAATTCAAACCTGAGATCTAAAAATATATGTGCAGATAAGAAAATAAAATATAAGGATAGATCACACAAAGATGGAAATCCAAAATTAAATATTTAATTAGAACTTTGATTTTGCTTTCAAGATAGGTGTCATTGCACAGGCTATATTACAATCTTTTATAATATTTATTTGTTTTGTCAAAAAAGAATACTGTGTAATTTAACAGGCCACTTTAATATTAATACATGTGTAATAGGATCAGAACTGAAAATTAGCTAGAGATGGTACATTTTACATTATTGGGAAAATTACATCTTTTTTCTTTTGTATTGTAAAAACATTTATTTTAACAATTTACCTACATTAATCAAAAAAGTACAGCATATTTAATAATTTTACAAATTCTTCATAAAAAATATATCTCTGTACAAAAAGTTCTTTTGCACCTACTTCATGTCACAGCAGCATGTAGTGAAATGGCCAAATGGAATACTGGGAATGAAAATTAGATTGACTTGATCAAAATGCCGGCATTCTTCCCCAACCTCCCCCCATTTCCCACCCCCCTTCTATAACAGCTTTTGTTGTTGTTGTTGTTTACAAAATATTTTACACAAGAAAAAAAATTATTGCAGCTAGCCTGGAGAAAGGCAAGATGTGTGATACAAGCAGCAGTTTTAAACAGCTTTGAAGCACATAACCTGTTTTGTTTTTAAATTATAGCATGTATTCTTTGCCCATCGTATGGGTCTGGTCAACCTTGGGGAAGCATCTTCTGCAAATACCTCAGAAAGCAGATTTAGTCTCAGCCATTATTTGCCATTCCATAACATTGTAAAAGACTGTTTAATGAAGCACCATGTACAGTTGCACATACACACAGACCTCTGTCACATAACTGCAGGAATCAGAGATCTAACCCGATCCCTGCAATGAACATATAATGGAAAAGGAGGGATCACAGAGGGTTACTCACTGAACTGAAAACAAAATGAGATCGCTTTGTATTTGAGCCCACCCCTGAAGTTCCTATACAGAACACAGTCCCAATTACTAACAATGGGGGGAGGTGGTTATCTGCATTAGGTCAGCATGCTGAAGCGCATAATGTCCCATATCAATGGCCCAATCCAGAGTCTGTTTACTGAGGTGAGCAGTCCTTACTTATCTCTTTAGAACTAGGCACCTGAGAAAGGATTAGCAGGATCATGACCATATAGATAGAAACTAAAATAATTTATGCAGATATCTCTGTTTTCTCATATGATTTTCCCCTCCTTTCCCCATGATCCTCAATGTACATAGATCACTGACCAGCAAGATGGAAAGTTAGGATTAGACAGTATCAATACTTACTCTTTAGTTAGCATTTTGCATCTCTTTTGAAAAGCTCAAGTTTGGGATTTTTCCTTTCATTGCCACCACAAAATACCTCCCAAAACTTTAGTACAAATGATCAAAAAATGATTAAAATATCTTGGGTTTATAAATCCACATATGGGATGTCAGTTTAGGTACTTATGACCTGACCTTTTATGGGTGGAGGGTTATCTCTGAAATAAATTCCTGTGCAATGAGGCAGAAATGGGAGGAAACGGAGGCAGATTTTGATCTGATAATTTTTGTTCTTTTTCACAAAATGTGCAGATCTCAACAATATAATACTTAAATGTAAATTAATACATAAAATGACCACCAACAAAAATGAACCTGGAACTGTGTGAAAAGGATTATTTATTAAATAATCTTAGTATTTTCTTCCTCATATGAAGAACATAACTGCTGGAGGCCTTAGGATACTTTGTAGTATTGCTGGTATTTCCCATCTATAAGATGTAGCATTCTCTAAGATGATCAAGGATTAATCTGGAAATTTCTTCTGTGCTACAGCATTAGCTGAGAAATCATCATTTGGGCTAATATTTTTTTTGGTGATATGTTGAATAGCCAGACTTTCCCCCATATAGATTTAGAAACCTTTTTCATAATACATTTTCTTTTAGTATTTAAAAAGAAATAGATTTTTTAAACTGAGTACAAAACAACTCAAAGATTTAGAGCACAATATGTTTGCTTAAAAAACAAATATTTCCCTACAATTTGAAAATGTTTAAGGGATATTTCAGTCTATTAATCAATATATTTGTTTCTTTTTTGTTTCCTTAAAAATGCCAATAGGCCTAAGCAAATGTAAGCTGCATCACTCCCAACAATTCACACTTACTCCATCAAACTGTATGAGTAAAAAAGCAATAAAGTGTTTTTTTGAAAATCAAAAAGAAACAGATTGCAAAGACAGCTGAATATTTCTCTTCTATTCTATGTAGAAAATTAATGGTAGCTTAATATAGACAATTTGCATTGGGCTTATATATGCTACTGTAATGTGTTCTTGTTCAGTGTAACATCAAAAATGATGTCATATCACAGGAAAAATGGAAAAAATGCAAAAGGGAAGACTGTATTGTGAGCACAGGCTCACGGGCTTTATGAGCTATCTAAAATAAATTACTATTCACATTTGTACATGGCAAGCAGCAACAGCTGCTAACCCCCCTGCTGTTAAATAGTACGATACTGACAATAATGACTGATTTTGGAAGAAAATATTATTGGAAATGAAGATTTACTAGAAATTGGGTCTTTCTGGCTGGAAGTTTCCAGTGGTTTGTATTGATGTCTACAGAGAAATGTAGATAATGAAAAAGAACAAAAATAAACTCTCTTCCATAGCACAAGTTTTTAACCTCTTTTTAACTATGGGGGTCATACTCTACCACACTAAGTAAACTTACCATGGAATATTTTGCTTGATCAATGGTGAATGAATGTTTATATACAATGGACAGTGTATATAAACCCTGTATGTTTTTACCAGTATCTTACTCAGTCATTCATAACACATTAGTGCAAAAAATTGTGCATTAACATTTTGCAATACAACAGGTGACTGGGAAATTTGCAAATCGCTCTATGCATGAACATCTGGGATGTACCATAGGTTTCAGTAATTGTAACAAGGTTTCAATGGTAAAGCATTTGTAGGTATGTGCAACCTTGAGGAAGGTTGTCTTTTCCTTCACGAAAGCTTTTTTCTTCAGAATGTTCCTATTCTTGGGGATAATCTGTGGTGCTATCATTTGTCATAGTACCCAAAGGATTTATCCAAGTGCCCAGAAGATTGCATTGAAAGGCATCCAGCCACATACAAATATGAAAGTCTGAGGCATTAAATATAACAAATTGGCATGACTTAACAGTCTTCCTTAGAGTGTGCCTTGATCTGAAGCCGTTGTAGCCAGACATTTTAATCCACCTTTAAGATGAAAAAATATTCTTGGTCTGATCCCCAGAAGACTGTTTTACCAGAAAAGTTTGCTGCATGTATGCCAACAGAAGATGTTAAAGATTACAGCAGCAAAGCCAAGAGAAGAAGGGAAACTGGTATATGGCACCAAAGGAATTACTGCTTGTCCATCAGAGGTATGGCTATGAATCAGTCATATTGGGCACTGAAGGCTATACCACTGTACAAACTGTGTTTAGAGTCGTGTCAAACCTCACAGCCTTTGCCTCTGTGGGCTTTAAGTTTGTGTCATACATGGGATTTTCAAATGAAGCCTGTCCATTGCTGTTTTCATGTCCAGCATATCCATTGTACTGTACTTTTGGTCTTGTTCTGAAAAAAAGAGAAAGAAAAATTACATGTAATCGATAACATTAAAAATAAAAATGTATAACTACTACAAGTTTTTGTAATTATTGAAGATGGTTCATGTTAGTTTTTCAACAATTCATAATGGTGATAGAGAAAGCTCACTAAATATTAACAGATATAGGAGTTATGTTACACTTTAATTCAATAATCTTTGCAGGAAGTATTAAACCAACACTAAAACCAGAAAAATTAATTGCACAGACCACAAATGTCCAATACTATGGACATATAGATTATTCTATATTATAATTAATTAATTTTGTATCACTCAGCACTTATAAAGTATCTAAACATGTGTGTTACCAAAAAGAGTTTTAGTGGGTAGTTCCCAAAACTCTTTTCACATAAATTCCAATGCAGTCTAATTTGAGGAAGAAAAAACAATCAGGAATTGTATAATTTAAAGGTTAGGTTTTTAATACATTTGGAACAAATATCTTAGAATGAAACTGATGGTGAAAGCAGAGTGGGACCATAAACATTTCAGAATTTATTTAATTGTAGATAGTAACTAAGAGATCATCAACCCATATTAGTTTTTGTTTTAAAGCTCTCAAATGTTGCACATTGATAACTTGAAGATAATTCTGCAATTTGTAAAGTACCATTTCTTTCCATTTAGAGACAGCAACATTTGTTTGTAAAAGCTAATTTGCAAGTTTTCCTAAATATATATTTATATCGCTCAGTTTTCGTTTTGGTTAGTTGAAAGGATGCACACTTTGGGGTGAGGTGCCGAGTCCTGCTCTTGCTCCTTTATGCCAAGAAAAAGGGCTGCCACAGTGTAAAAGGAACCCCATAGCCCTGATTTTAGCTTGGGAAGACGTATATTGGCACAGACATTTCAAAAACAGCCATATGTCTGCCCTTTCAAATCTCCCACAAAAGTCTTGTCGAGGGCAAGGAGCTGGAGAGGGAAGCAGTTTGCTGAGGAGAGAACCACAGCATGTGTGTTGTGCTGTGGCTCTTGGAACCACCCTAGCAGTCTGCTGTAATGTAGACAGGCCTCTAATTACACTGAATATCTCTCTAATTAATATCAAATTACACTGGATATCTCTCCAACCCTACAAGCAACTTGAAGCTACGTTCCCACGGGCTGTGAGTATAAAGCTACCTCCATTTCTCTGCCCAGCTGAGAACTCAGTGCTGTGCTTCTAAGAAGCCTTTCTGAATTAAGAATACAGGCAGTCCCCCGGTTACATGGATCTGACTTACATCGGATCCCTACTTACAAACGGGGTGAGGCAACCCCGCACTAGCTGCTTCCCCCAAGCAGACCAGGGAGACGCGAAGCTAGCGCCCACCCCCCCGAGCAGACCAGGGAGACGCGGAGCGGCTTTTCTCAGAAGACACCTCAGCTTGAGAATAAAGGACTGAGGGAAGTGAGGTGTGGGAGAATAAAACTGAGCTCTGGAGAAATGTTTGGCTAGAGTTTCCCCTACAATATGTACCAGTTCCGACTTACATACAAATTCAACTTAAGAACAAACCTACAGTCCCTATCTTGTACGTAACCCGGGGACTGCCTGTACTGAGATGTCAATGGAAGAAACTCTTGTTTTTATATAGAACTTTGCTTCAATAATCAATTCCTTAGTTTCTGAAAGTGACCTTGATAATCTACAGGCATCTAAAATTTTTGGTTTATTGGAATAGAATATGCAGAAAATAGAGAAAAGGAGGAATGGTCAGTGAAATATCAAGTTAACAAGTAACATTCTTTTTCTTATTTGAATCACTCATTTATTTTTATTTGAGGAAAAAAAGGCAGGGCTGTATAAACAATATAAATACAGTTGTTTTCCTGAAAACCATGTTAAAGGATTCTCATTGATTTTTTAACTAAGTAGAAAGAAAAAAATCTCAATTATTTAGCTTTCAGTCATTACATAACACATAAAAATCTCTTAAACTGGTTTTTGATAATAACATTTGTCTGTAAGTCTAGTACAGTTCTATTGAATTTAGCTTAATGCTCAGATCTCCTTTTCTAGCAGTCAAATCATAGTTTGGCAGCTCTTGCCTATCCCTTTCCAGCTCCTACGATAATCCTATGTAGGCTTCTTCACACTGTATAACAGATATCCCTGCTGTGGAACTGGGCATGGCTAGAAATAAGGGCTGAGGGCTGGTTAAGTTAGGCAGCACAATCTCTCCCACAAGGAGAACAAAGGGTTCTTGAACAATCTTTTCAGTGACATACACTCTGAAACTCCTGGATCTGTAACATTTTCGCTGGAATTCACAAGTCCAAACCCCTTAGCAATTTCTTCTTGTTCACCGCCTTATATCAGCTGTTAAGGGAGATCTGTCTTATGAAAGTATGACATAGTTAGTGATGGACTTCACTGTGCATTCTTGTGATCATGAAATATGAAATGAAGACAAAGAATCAAAAAGCTCAGAAGATAGCTGGTAAAATAATGATAGTAATTGTCTGATAAATACCAAATTGGTTATTGTTAATTTGTAAACCAACTGAGTTGCAATGCTTTACTAGCAGAAAATAAAACTTGTGAATGTCAGAATGGCATTTGCTGCTGGTCAAAAAAAGATATTCTGTTCCTGAAAGGACTAATGCAATACTGTCCATTTTATAGTAGCAAAATTACATTAGCTGCAAATATGCAGGGTTCTTAACCAAATTTCTGACAAAATAGATGGATTTATATTCACATTATCTACTCAACATGCATAATTTTCTTAATAGCAGAAGCTATGTCAATTCTAGAGGTGGTTTTCATAAGCTTACTCAGCATGTACTGTAAGTAGTCTTATTATGGTCTGTTCCTTCATGGGATTTATGGATTTCCTAGCTTTTATAATTAATACTCAAAAGCATTTAGAGAAAAGCATCATATATTCTATTTAATAAAGCCCTGAAATTAATGAATAAATTATCTGACATGAGATTTCAATCTGATTCTGTCTAACGAACCAAGAAGGTTTACAGCTCTTTGCTCTTAACACAATGATTCATTTCTCTAAGAGTTCACCATTAAGAACTGCTCTGTATTAAACCCTATAAGGGAGACTGCAGACATGATTGTCTTTTCAAAGTAGAGAAGATGTATTAAAAAGTTTCACCATGAAATTTCCCAGTTAATAGAACATTTATCCATTCAAATTAATACAAAAAGCTAGTCAGGTTATTTAAAATATGATGTTCACAGTACCTGTGTTTGTAGAGGTAAAATGCAAACCCTGATAATATTAGAGCAAAGAATGGTACCAGGATGGCAGCTGCAACAGAACTGCTGTTTGTGCCATAATAGTGATTTGAATTATCTGTATCTGTGCTTAAAGGACCTGAAAATAAAGGAAAGAGAATAGGTAAAATTTCTAATTTTCCATTGTGAATATTCATTTATTTCTCCTGGAAGAAATATTTAAGTACACTATGTTGGGGGTGGGAGATGGAGGGTGGAACTTGCATTTAATTTGAAATAAGAAAGTTCAAAATATGTTACATTAAAGCATTTCTTGTTAATAAAGTTCTATAGTGATTATACAGCAACCTTTACCAAGCCAAGTAATTATTGAAAGGCTTAAAAATATCCATCATATGATATTAATTTTACAATATACTGTACTTATACACTTACTAATTTAGTTCATAAAATTACATTATTCATAATATACAAACGATTGTGATTTATATTACAGAAGTGATCTCAGACCCCCATCAGGATTCAAATCATAGAATACTAGGACTGGAAGGGATCTCGAGAGATCTACTGGATACACGCAGAAAAACACCAGAGTACATAATCTAATTTGAAAAAAAGTCTCAACAAATGAATAAGGGAAACTCTAAAATGGAAGGGGGAAGGGATAATAAGCTACACACACACACACACATACACACACAACCTGATGGTTCACATAAAAAAAATAGGAAGGGCCAATTACATAACATATTAAGAAAATATTATATGATGATGACAAAAACATGATACATTTATATCATTTTTACAATGAAAAAGAAAAACAGAACAGCAACTCCACCAAACAAACAAACAAACAAACAAACAAACAAACAAACAAATACTTTCTTTCAGAAGATCTATATTTGCGATAGGAATATAGAAAGACAGAGGAGAATCAGGCAAGCTGCTTTGGTACAATGATATTTTTAAGGAACATACTTCTTTTTATGTTATAACGCTTTTTGTACTATTTATTGTATTTATTACAACTATACGTAATTTAGGGCTCAAGTCAACTCCCAGAGAACTGATGTAAAACATCCTAGAAATCTGTAGATCAGCTGTATGGCTGACTTGAGTAACCCCACTAAAATAAGTGAAAATTTGGTAATTATATATTTTTCAATGTCTGAATCCTCAGCCAAGTTCTGGCAGTTTATAAACTTGCCTAAAGAGATGGTGAAGAGAAGCCCATTTTCAAGATGGTAAACTACAATCATTTAATGTTACTGTGAGGTATCTTTTTGAAGTCCAACTTCACCATAGTGCTACTAAGTGCAAGTAAACTTTATTGCGCTTCATAATAATTGACTCTAGTTATAACTTACAATTATGTACGGGTGCACATAATTGTAAGTTAAAACTGGTGTCAATTATTGGGCCTTTTGTTGATTAAAACTAGATCAAAATTTTGTGATCATTAGCATATTTTTACAGCTTGTCTAAAACACAGAAATCTCTCCTGGTGTGGGTATATCTACACAGCAAAGGTATTTTGTAATAACAGCTGTTATTTCAAAATAAATTTACTAGTGTCTACACAACCAAACTGCTATTTTGAAATTAATTTGAAATAGCGGAGCGCTTATTTTGAATTTGGTAAACCTCATTCCATGAGGAATAATGCCAAATTCGAAATAGCTATTTCAAAATAAGCGCTGTGTAGACACATATATCAAAATAGGGGCCTCCAGCCTTCCCAGGGTGCCCTGGTGGTCACTCCAGACTCAACCAAGAACACTCCTCTCCCTCCCCTCCTCCCCGGAGCCCTTAAAGGGGCAGACTCTGGTCACAGTGCCTGTGGCAGCTCCAAGCCTGCCAGCCCAGAGCCAGCAGTCACTGCCCTTGACTTAGTGGCCCCAAAACATAAGCCAGCAAACCACTGGCAGCCAGCCCTCCACCACTCCCCAGGAGCAGTCTGCCAGCACCCAGGAGACTGCCAGGGCCCAGAGAAGATGAGCGCCTTCCTGGTCCAGGGTGGAGATCATGGACCTTATTTAGGTTTGGGGGGGATGCCCCCAATGTTCATGATCTCCGCACTAGATGGAGGAACACGGCCATCTATGGCAGGATAGCTGCCAGCCTGGCCACCAAAGGCCACACAGAAACCCAGGAGCAGGTTTGCATGACAATCAAGTAGGGATGGCGAGACCCCCAACCCTGAGCCCTGAGCTTCCCCTCCCCGTTCTTCCCCTTGCTTCCCCCTTCCAGCTCCCTCCTCCCAGGTTTCCCTCTCCCCTCTCCCAGCCTCTCTCTTTTCCTTTCCCCAGTCTCACCAGAGTTTCACTCCCCCACCCCAGTTTTGTTAAATAAAGAGAGTTTGTGTTCATGAAAATACATGTATTTCATTTGACATCAGGAAGGGGGGTTAGGGAGGGGTAAATGGAAGGACCAGAGGGAGAAATGAGGCACAAGCCCCCAGTGGGGCAGACCTGGGAGACTCTTAGTGCTCCTCAGGGTGGAAGCTCCCCCACAGGGTCTCCTGGATACTGACAGCCTCCCAATGGACCTCCCAGATGGCAGCCTGCAGAAAGTGCAGCCAGGCTCGCAGCAATGCATTCACAAGAAGCACCAGAGTGCCCAGGGCAGCTCTGGCTCCACGTTGCAGAGTGCTGTGGTGTCCTGAGTGAGGGCAACCAGAGCACGCAGAGACAAAATGCTTTGCTGTCCCTCATCGAGGTAGGCAAGCAAGCAGGGAAAGCTGAGAACTGGCTGTCCGGGAGGGGGGGGGTCCCTTTAAGCACAGGCCTCAGATAGCCTCAGGCAGCAGCCACACAAAATAACTCTTGATCAAATGCCTTGCTGTACCTGGTTCTGGCCAGCCTTAAATGCGATTCAGTGTCCACTGAGTGTGGAAGCGCTATTTTGAAATAGCAAAATGCTATTTCAAAATGCATTTTGTGTGTCTAAGTGTAATTTCAAAATAACATATTTTGAATTAACTATTTTGAAATAAGATATTTCGAAATAACACTGTAGAGTAGACATACCCTGTCATTATATGGGTAAATGTTCCAAGTAAGTCTGAATTACCTATCACAATGGTATAGAAATTGTAAAACTCTTATTACATTCTCAGTAGAGCAAGTTTGCAAATTTTAGTCTGTTTCCAACTTACAATGGGAGTTTTTCAGCTTCTTGCTCACAGCATCATTTTACTAAAAAGATAATGATTGACATTACCAAAATATGAGTAAATTGTAAGAGACCATATACTAGTTTCTATAATTTTTTTAATTCCAATTTTACAATGTAATTGATAAAATTAATGATTACTAATGTTATGTCATAGACAGATACTAGTGCAAAACAGTTTTAAAACTTGTTTTACTGCTAGTGAAGAATCCAAAGCCATACAAGCTTATGATATTTTGTTGGTTTCTCTTTACTAAGTAAGTCTGTGCTTAGAAATATCCCCTGCTATGAAACAGATATGCCTCTAACATCAAAGCTAGAAATATGTCACTAAATGCTACTCCTTCAAGTACACATTGGTATCAAGAACATCATATCAGACACTTCACACCCCTTGAAAACAGTGAGTGCTTCTCCAGAAGTAAAAGAGTGTCATCATCTGACTTCTGAAGGCAGTTGCAAAGATGCATAGAATCACCTGAGGAAAATCTGACAAGCCATTTGGCCACCACGAGAACCAAGGAGTCTTCTATAAATGTTAATATGCTTGTTAACTGGAAAGTCAACTTCTCTGTTAGAGCAGAGAGCAAGTGAACTTGGAGAGCTAAAAATCCATTTGGATGGGACTATCACTGGGAAACAAAATGACTAAGATATCCCCATACCAATGTAGGAAAGGAAAATAGCATCAGCCTTGGTTGCAAGCTGCCAGAAGGAGTGTCAAATTTGATTCTTCCTAATAAGTTGTAAGATTCATGGATGCTAAAAAGAAGGTCCTCTGGCTAGGGGGTATGTAACAAGCAGATGAAGGCTGCTATTGTTAGTCTTGAAAACGATACCCAAAGTCATTGCTGAAATGCCTCTGATAACTGAAGCAAGGTATTTTCATCCCAATGGCAGGATACATAAGAACATAAGATGGTCCATATCGAATCAAATGAAAGGTCCGTCTAGTCCAGTATCAAGTCTTCTGACAGTGGCCAGGTACCCCAGAGGGAATGAACAGAACAGGTAATCATCAAGGCTAAGTTTACATTACAGAGCTATTCCACATCTTCTGAGTGTGTCCATTATTTCAAAATATAACAGGCTTGCTATTCTGACATCTCTGTAAACCTCATTCTATGAGGAGTAAGGGAAATTTCAGAATAATGAATAAATGTGTGTAGCTCAAATTGTGTAGCTTATTTCAAGTTATGGATGCAGTGTAGATGCACCCCAACTGATCCAGTCCCTGTTGCCAATTCCCAGCTTCTGACAAACAGAGGCAAGGGACACCATTCCTGCCCATCCAGGCTAATAGGCATTGATGAACCTATCCTCAATGAATTTATCTAGCTATTTCTGAACTATGTTAAAGACAGGTTGACTGTGCATTGTGTGAAGAAATATTTTTGTTTCTTTTAAACCTGCTACCTTTTAATTTTATTTGGTGACCCTTAGTTCTTCTGTTATGGGAACAAGCAAATAAATTTTCTTTATTTACTTTCTCCACACCAGCCATGATTTTATAGAACTCTATCATTTCCCCCCTTACTTTTCTCTTTTCTAAGCTGAAAAGTCCCTGTTTTAGTAATCTCAACCTCATACAGCAGCTGTTCCATGTCCCTAATCATTTTCGTTGTCCTTCTCTGAATTTTTTCCAATGCCAAGATATATTTTTTGAGATGAAGCAACCACATCTGCACATAGTATTCAAAATGTGGGCTGCAGGAAGGAAACTGAAACCTGTCCTGAAGTGTTTGATGCTAGCTACAGCCTCCACTGCATGCTCACTGTCACTGTGGTGCCGTGGGGTGCCTCACTCATCACCCTTGCAGCTAAGAAACTAGCACCAGCTGCCTACCCCCACTCCCATTGCCAAGCCACCAGACAGCCACTTCAGAGCTGAGCTTCTGTTCTGAGTAGTCCGCCCTGAGGAGCAGTCCATAACACCCTTGTTCAGAGTTATGAACATTTCTGAATTGTGAACATTATGCATTTTGGATGCCCGAATAGAATCCCACTGTAAACACACACAGATGTGCACACACATAACAAAATATAAAACTCAGTTTGACTTTGTTCTTAAATTCAAAGAAGCTCTCAGAACTGTATAATTTATTCAGTTGAATGGATATTGTTTTAGCATCACATGATAGCCTCATGACTTAAAGTCATTTAAAGCAAAATAATCATCATATATTACTGCATGGATATTTGCCCTGGTGTTCTTCATAGAAGCATTGTATGGTCATCTTATTAGGTTGCTAATGCATCAAAAGTGAAGTGGTAACATGACATAGTTCATATTAAGACTTTAATTACACAGTTCAACCAAATTACTATGTAGTTTAGACCATTTGCATGATTTATGGTAGTAATTGCCTAAAACAAACATGCTTTCTTCAATTAGGATTCTGGCAAAGTCATCTGATGCTTTCACTGTTAAAAATGCCAAATGGATACCACACAATGTAGCTCTATAAATGTGTTTTTACCTTGTCTCTGGAGCATAAATTTTCCAAAGTCTTTCCCATGCATATCACCCTGGTAAGTAAATGCACCTCTTTCATGCCCTGATGATACCTAGAGTACATGAAAATTGGAGGAAGAGGTTTGAAACTAGTAAGTAATAATCACTTCCACAATTGGCAGTGCATCCATTTTATTTGTGTATGATTCAGAATAATTATTTGGAATCAGTTATATCATTTGAAATTAAATTAAAATTAATTAAATTAAATTAAAAGTAACATTTATGCTTCAATATATACATTTAAAAAGCATAGCTATTAAACAAAGATTTAAAAAATAACATTTGAAAATAACATTTTCATTTTGAACATGAAAGTCTTGCATACCATGACATTTCTTATAATCTTAAGTGTTTATTTTTCTACTTGAGATAACTAAATTAGTATATGCAATTGGACAACTTCTACATTTTCAGAAGGCAGAGTTCTTTCTATACAAAATATTTTAAAAGAAAAGGAAATATTGCAGAGAGTGAAGAAACTTTATTTGCCTATATAAACCTGACAAACCTGTAAACCTAGGTGAAATTTTTTGTATAAATAACTTTTCATTGAAAAAATATACCTTTCGGTCCACTGAAACTACAGGTTGATCCAGCATCCTTGGGACCTAACTAGTCCCAAATGAGGGGATTTGTTAGACCAGGGAAGTTACCTCCTCTCATTGCCCATGCTGTCACCAGACAAGGGCTCTAGCTTGCCCCCACTGCTACCCCAGTCCCTCAGGGATCTCTAGATGCAGTCGGCCCTGCTGCTGCTGCTGACACTGGAGTACCACGGCTCGAGCTCCACAGCTAGGGTAGAGTTCTGCAGCCACCTGGCTCTGCGACTCGGGCCAGAACTCCCCGCCATGCTGCCCATCCACCCCTCTCCCTGGGCTGAGTTGCTGGTGCCACCTGTGACTCTTCTGAGCCACCACCAGACCTCCCTGCTCCTGGGTTCTGTGGTCCAGGAACATCCATGGTTGGTACCAGACTATGGATGTTGTTAGACCAGGGAATCTCAGTTAAGGGAGATACAGCCTGTATTTGTGAATTTGAACTGAATGTGGCAAATAGTTTCATCTGAATTTTTTTAATTGAAAAAGTAACTTCAAAATGATGTTTAGTTTTAATAAAAAAATATCTAGAATTATTTTTAAAAGGAAAACAGAACAGAAAAATGGGGAAAATAGAAATAAAATGCTATAAAAATCAAAATAAGAATTTTTCATTTTTTTTCTTTCGGAGAGAATTAAAAAAAAACCCTTCCAATTCAGATCTATCTGAAATATGTTCCCATTCCCCCCCACTTGGACACAGAATAAAAATAAAAATAAATTATATGCTCAGTTCTAGCCAATGCTGAGTATTGAAAAATGCCAGGGTACTGCAATATGTGGGTGAAAGTTAGAAGTGAAATCAAATGCAAGATATAGGAAATCTCTCTCAATATGTCAGCATAATGACTACACTTTGGTTTAACTGAGTCTGAATTTCAGCTGTTATTTCTTAATATGGGAGGACAACTACTGCATCACACACACAGTCTACCAGCCTATATTTCTATAAGTTAATAACTTTATTCTTGCATTCCTCAAGATAATCACACTCCTCAAAATATTCTTTCAGTACAATTCATTATCTATAGAACAACAACAAAGTTGTATTGTTTATAAAAGAAAAAAAACTGTCACCTGTTTGCTCTAAAACAAATCATAAAAACAGGAAAATATGTATATCTGTTTATGTATATTTTTTCTTTATAGTATTGCAGAAATGTTAACATTATGGAGCATATGGAGACAGTATATATATTTCTTTTAGAAAAAGAAAAAAAATTGGTATGTTATACATTTTGCTTTGTTCAGCATCATAATAAAAATAGATACTAGATATGGTAATCAAGTAAACACATTTATAGAACCTGATTGACTTACATAGCCATCAAGTGCCCAGTTGTCATTTTCAAACTTGCTGACAAAAGTTTCAGTAGGTCCTTTAATCTGAAAGACTTTCAAAAGCAAATGAGCCTC
The DNA here is from genome assembly GCF_049634645.1 of Pelodiscus sinensis. NCBI lineage: Eukaryota > Metazoa > Chordata > Testudines > Trionychidae > Pelodiscus > Pelodiscus sinensis. The sequence goes on from NC_134713.1 coordinate 38,597,537, forward strand.
TTCTTTCTTATAAATACCTAATAAAAGAAAAGTATAAAACTAGCTTGTAAATGTTTTCTGATGTAATTAACATTTTAAATAACTTATTCTAATGACTCCCGTAAGTCAAAGTATCGATTGTTGGTTTTAGCTGAGGTTTTAGGATAGAACAAGAGGTCATTCTTGTGGTGGAAATTTATGGCCACCATGCTGTGGCGGCAGATTCTGTTCCTGCTCTTGAAGCAGGCAAACTAAATATGAACCCAGCAGAAAAGCACTAGATAAACAAAGTTTACTGTGTGTGAAATCAGGATCTAGAGTACAGTTTGTTGGAACATTTTCTCTCATTTTCATTTTTTATGAAATACCGTGTTTTATCTAAGACAAACCATATCACAAAGCATTTTTTCAAAGCTAAGACTAAGGCTCTGACTCTATATCCTGGTGTTAGGGTGCTGGGCTGAGCTGGAGGTGACCCAGGGGCAGGTCTCTGTTCTTTCTCATTTGAAGTGATGGTGGATGCAAATCTTTTCTCTAAATGAGGCAGAAGAAGGGCATGACTTTGACCGCCGCGGGCAGGTAGTTCGAACTACAGGCATTTAAAAATAGCGCCCGCCCGGAAACATGCAAATGAAGTCTAGGATATTTAAATCCCAGGCTTCATTTGCAAGTTCGAATGCCTACATTAGCCTCCCTACTTAGAACTAGGGTGGCATACCCCCACAGAACAAACCATATACATACCCCCACAGAACAAACCATATATGGTATGGATGTCCTTGCCTTCCACTGAAATATAACCATCTTCAAAGTTTAGAATGACAATGGTTTAATACCACATGGTAATAATACACTACAGCCTGGCACAAAAAATGAAACAACTACTATGAAACTCTGGAAGAATTTAACTTAGCAAAATATAACTGACCAAATAGGTATGCTTAGCACTGTTATCTTGCAAAATTCACTGAATGGATTTTCAATGACAGTAAATTGGTCATGTTTTTCATTTACATTGTGCATAAATGACCCCTGTGATTAATTTGAAGATATTACTGGTATGATTCTAATTTTGGTTTTTAGTGTTTACAACAGCAGAAAACATGACAAATCTGAATTGAAAAATGAAACAAACCAGATATGTTTACTACTTAAGTCTAAACCTACCTGATAGTTTAAGTTGTACATTGGATGATTCAATGAATGTGGCATTCACCTTGCTGCTTGTGGTATTGAACCAGTCGATTGTCATAGTAGCAGGTTGCCTTTTTCCCAGATACTCATAAAATCCCTTCCACAATGAATTTATGAAAAAAACATCTGAAGGAACTGAACAAACAAATAAGTAATAAACAATGAAGTAAATCACCACAAACCAAAAGTAAAGTAAAATAATCTTTCAATCTGTGTTTATTTGTTAAGATTTACAGTAACCTACCCATGCATTGTGTTGAGAGCTTGTACATAAAGACATAGTTTCAAAAACAGTGTAGATGAATTCCCTACACAGCTTCACATAATATAGTGCTTGCCTAACACAATAAAAGTCATTATAATACATCAGTCTATATGTCTCTGCAAACTTTCTCCTCAGAACTGAGAAAAAAAAAAGGCTTTGCACATTTCCCATGAGCGACACCAGGGGAAAGAAAGTTCTAGAGGATACCTTGTAGAGCTTGCCCTGCTGGACATCCTTCTCCTCTATGAGAACATTAAAACCATTTTTTCAGCCAGCTGCACTAGATAATAGTGGATTTCAGGTGCAGTTTAAAATGGTGTTTTAGGAACTTAGGGTGTGTCTACACTACAGGGTTTTTTTTTGAAAAAAGTGGCTTTTTTTTTAAAAAAAAAACTTCTGCTTTGTCTAGACTGCTGCCACATTCTTTCAAAAGTAAATCAAAAGAACGCAGCAGTTTTTTCGACCATGGAAAACTTCATTTTATGAGGAAGAATGCCTTTTTTTTATTTCGAAAAAAGGCGCTATATAATGCAAACTGTGCTTTTTTGAAAGAGAGCATCCAGACTGCTTGGGTGCTCTCTTTCAAAAAAGCGGATTGCTTTTTCGAAGGTACTGGTTGTAGCCTAGAAGCTCTTTTTCGAAAGACACTTTTTGAAAGTATCTTTCAAAAAAGCCTCTTTCGAAAGAAGGTTGCAGTCTAGAGGTAGCCTAAGTGACTTTCAAGACCAGCTTCCTCCCCATGCCCACATTACATCATCAGCACTCACTGAAGGAATACCATCAATTCAAGGTTGAGATTCCCGGACATTTAGAATTTACGTTTCTCCTGGTCTGAAATATCCCGAATCCGGTCTTACAAGCTTTTAGATTAGTCAGAGAATAATGTATGGAGGTGTGTGGGAAGTGAGTATTTTTGTTCCTTTTTTGGGGTATTTTTATTCCCTTCACCTCACCATACTCTCTGCTATTTGGTAACAGTGAAATCTTTGGATTTCTAATTATGAAGACTGAATATTATCTATTTAGTAAAAATGTGCATATTTTTTGGAAGAAGAGCCTTTTAGTATTCTGCAAGAAATGAAAATAAGAAAACACAAAGTGAAAAAATAAAAGGACAAATCCATTGGGGAAAGATATTTTGATTATGTGGAATAGATGTTCTCTGGGATCCTCATTTCCTCCTTTACCTGTTCTACATGCCCAATTTCCTCCAATGTGGGTCGGGGCAAAATGAAGCCTGCAGGCCGGATCCAGCCTGCGAAGGCAGCAGAGAGCCCCAGGCAGGCTCCCCTGTTTGCTCTGCATGCTGTGCAGAAATGCAGTGGCCTTTCTGTTTCACAACTGGAGAGGAGGGGGGAAGTTTCAGGAGCCACCCCACCTCCAGCACAATCCCATTGGCTGGTTTCTATACAGAAACCAGCCAATGGGAGCTGCTTGTTAGAATAACAGGCAGCCAAGAATAATCACATCCCCTCTCCTTGGCTCAGTTATTCATTAAAGCACATGACAAGGCAAGCAGGTAGGCAGGCTGGCTGTGAAATGTTTTAAGCTCCGCAAACCTTAGCTCTGCAGGTAGACTGGTTTGGCTGCTGGGTGGTAAGTCTCCTGGCCACAGCTTCCCTCTGATACCCCAATCCCTCTCTGCCCTAATCCTCTGCCCCCAACACTCAACATACCCAAATCCTCTGTACCCCTCTTGCACCCATACCCCCTGTCCCCAGATCTGGCACACCAATCTCCTGCCCCAAATCACAATCCCCTCCTACCCTAGGTCACATCTCAAACCCCTGCACTCCAGTCCCCGACCCAAAGTCACAACCACTTCCTTGACCCAAACTCCCTCCCAAACTCCAGTCTCCCTCCTGCACCCAACCTCCTCCATTGATATCATGGAAGAGTGCAGCTCTCGACCACTTTACAAATTCTTGGAGTGGCCCCCCGTCAAAAATTATTGCCTATCCCTGTCCTATGCACATCCCTTAATGCCCCAACTGTGGCAATGTTTTCGAGCTGAGGAGGAGTGATTCAAATATTACGAAGAGATAGATCGGACCTGAGGTTTATTATGGCATGGCACTGACAATTAATTTTCTAAAAATGTCAGCAACAGGCTCTGTTCATCATATTTTGGTATTAATGTTACTGAGTATTAATGTGTACTTAATGAGAAGTGACTATAATATTTAGCACTTCTGTCATGCTTTTCACCTTCAGGGAGCTCTACAAACATGAGAAACAAAAAGTACAAATATCATTATTATGTGAATATAACATCTTAGCGCCCAGTCCAGCAATATGATCTTCATGAGAGGGTCCCTATACATAGACGGAGCACTACTGACTTAAATAAGACTATGTGAAGTCACACGCAACCTTCCATTGACATCTCTCTGCTGGATAGGGCCCTTACGTAACAAAAACCAAATATTAAAATCCAATTAACTTTTTCCAATGTATTTGAGTGTTGAACTCTTCCTATTTTGCTTAATGCTACGATATTAAGTGTGCTGACCAACCATTATATCCAAATAAAAAGGAATTGAGCCTATCCTAAAAAAATGTAAAATTAAATAAAATAGCTATATCAATATTCGAGTCTGCAAACCCTGAATCTCAGATTGGGCCCTAAAATATCCCAGGGGGTTGCTTCCACAAATAAATCTCCTCATTAATCTTACTGAATAGGATATGTTGCTGCTATTTTAGAGAAAACAAGTCACAGAGGGTAAAAAAATTGAATCCTTTATCCTGCTGCATGTCTCCTGCCAAAGTCTGAAATCAAACTTGTGAGGACATTTAGAACCATTGTGTAATGTGCTGACAAAGAGCTATTTTCACGTGGCTTGGCAAAGACCACCATGAATTAGTATCTGTGTTAGGGACAAGTGTGTAGTCACAGGTGGGTCTGGGTGGGCCATAGTCCACTCACTTATATCTACACCTGCCTACCCCAAGTCCTAGCTCTGCTACCACCCAGACATGGGGGCTCGTCCCTCTCCACCCAATGCTCCAGTGGACTTGGAGAATGGTGTTAGAGGCTAGCTGTGTTCTGCTTGCCCAACATTCCTGCCAGGGAACAGAGTTGGGGACTTGGAAGACTCCAATCATGCTAGTTGTCTTGCAAGCCCCTGTACCCCGACCCTCCTGGGGGTAAAAGATGGCTGGAGTGGGGCAAGCCCTTGTGCTCCAAACACACTCTCTGCCAGGAGTTAGTGGGTGGCCAGAGTTAAGCAAGCCCTGGGTCCCCAAACATGCTCCCCACCAGGAGCAGCAGGTGGTCAGAGTGAGGCAAGACCCATCCCAAACTCTGCTCCCAGCTAGAATCAGTAGGCTGGATGGGCAGAGCAAGGCAAGCCCTGACCCTGCTCACTGTTGGGAGCACCATGTGGAAAGGTACAAGCCCCCATGTTCTGATCCCACTCAGAGCACCAAGAGTGGGAGGTATAGCAGTAAAAGCCCCCTAACTCTGATCCTGGGAGCAATGGGCAGGGTAGCAAGGCAAGTCCCCAATTCTCCTCCCAAGCAGGAGCATCAGGCAGGGCAAGCCCTATTTGCCGGGTTGGGATCCTAGCCAATGTAGCTATCCCTCCTTTCCCCATGGCCAGCTGAATAGTGGGGAGAGGTGGCCGCATCATTGCCCGACCACCTGAAGTCAGGGTCCACCCACCTGACACATCTTTTCTACACCACTGGTTAAGGTTGCACATTATCACAACAACGTCATCCATAGGGCAGTTTGGGGCAGCCATCCCAGATCCTGCAATTTTTGGGGTCCCTGTGGTGGCTGCTTCAACCATTCTATGACCAGGTCCCAGGATGGTCCAGGGATTTACCTGGGGGAGGAGTCTAGAACAAGGCAGCAGTAGAGGACGCTGCTTCCTCCCCACAGTGGAAGGATCTGGCAGCCGGGCAGACTGCTCCCCTTCAGCCTTCTGCCCTTCCCAGCCCACTACCCTTGGCTTCTATGCAGTGGCAAATTTAATGTTAAGAATCATTAAGAAAGTAATCATAATAAGACAGTAAACATCATATTTGCCATACATAGGTCTATGGTACATCTGCATGTTGAACACTACGTGCAGATGTGGTTGTCTCATGACAAAAAAGTTATGTTGGAATTTGAAATGGTTCAGAAAATGGCAGCAAAAATTATTAGGGGTATGAAATAGCTATCATCTGAGGAGACATTAATAAGACTGATACTTTTTAATTTGGAAAAGAGACAAGTAAGGGGGCATATGATAGAGGTCTATAAAATCATGACTGTTGTGGAGAATATAAAGAAAAGTTATTTAATTGTTTCAATATACACGAACCAGGGATCATGAAATGAAATTAATAGTCAGCAGGTTTTAAAATTAACTAAAACAAGTATTTCTTCACACAACACACAGTCAACTTGTGGAACTTCCTGTCAGATGATGTTGTGAAGGCCAGGACATTAAAAGGGTTCAAAAAAGAGCTAGATAAATTCATGGAGGAAAAGTACATCAGTGGCTGCAGGGCCACAGGAAATGGAACACTTGATGATTTCCTGTTCTGTTCATTCCCTCTAGGGCACCTGGCATTGGTCACTGTTGGAAGACAGGATTCTGGGCTACACGGACTTCTGAACTGACCCCATATAACTTTTCTTATATTCTTATCAGTGGACAATTGTAGGCAGCCATACTGCTTCTGGGTTTTTTTGCTTGTTTGTTTGTTGCACTGATGCTTTACGATAAGCTGTTATGAAGCAAGTGGACTAAGGATAATTTACAGAAAGCTATCTGTCCCAGTTCTTCACCATATGACATTGAAAGAGGCAGGCAAGGAAGGAGAGAGAGAACACCAAAGGGGATGACTATAGGGATGAAGAAAATGAAGGTTAGTATTGTGGCTTTCTAAATCTTTGTAGCTGCTATTGGCTCTTCTAGCAATTCCGTTGAGTGATGCAGGAGACAAACAGTCTTATAGTACCCCCTACACCACTAGAAGGTGATGGAGAAAAGTCCTGAAAAGGGAAAGAGTTACTTATTCTAATGGTAAAAATATTTAAAAAGTAGCAAGCACACAAAATGTGCCAGACGTGCAGAGCTGAAAGTAGAGCTCAGGTCAACTTGTTTCTGCTCAAACTCTATCTCTTTGCCACAATCTGTAAATCCAAGTCATTTATTGAACATGTACTACTATACTAATTATATTAAATTGGTGATTGAAAGCAAATAGTTTCCACTTCCCATATGCAGTAATATATGAATTCTTCAATAGGATTCCTAAGCTTCTTGTTCTGGATACTTTTCTTTCTGTAAGTACAGTATCACAAATTGTGATTTACTGTGATAGCAGGTTAGAAACCCTGATACTTTAAAAATGCATGAAAAGTATTTGTTTGCTTTTTCTTTTCATTAAATATGCACAATTAATTTACTGTTCATGAAAGTTAGGGACTAGTAGTGCTGACATGTGTTAGCTCTAATACTGAGAGGTGTTGTGCAAGTTTCTAATGAGAGATCTGACAATATACCTCAATCATACTTCAACAACCTTGCCATTACAGGCTTAGTCTTCTGTTGAGCAGAGGATGTCAGTTAAGATGTCACTCTGTCTGAAATGATGTAGTGGGCTCAATTTTCATCTGCCCCAAATTTACACATGGTGCAGCTGAGCAGAGGAAGGGTGGAAACTGTAAGATACTTTTCTGTTCCCCAATACTGGTCTGGTGGACAGCCACAGTGTAGTTGCAGCAGTCACAGAGAGGTCACTAAGACAGCAAAGTATCAGGTGGGTGGCTATGTGCTCCAATCTTCCCCTCATTTTCCAACCCATGTCATGCTGTTCCCTCCCCTTCCCATTTGCTAAGAGAGGGCAGTGAAGGAGAGAATCAGATGGGATAGGGACAATAATGCAGACTCTGTTTAGGGGAAATCCAGGCTGTTTCTTTAGAGTTTTTTTCTAGCTACTTTTGAAAAAGCAGCAAGAGACATGGCTGAAGACTGAGCCTAATGCCTTTTTTTGAATCTATTTTCATAGATATTATGAGGCTTAATCACAAAGTTTGTAAGAGTCTTAAAGAATTATATGAATGCTAATGACTATTACAAGTATGAACTAGAACTAAGAGGAAATCAACCCATTTCATGTAGACAGTATCAATCATTTAAATTCAAAGATGGGAGGCTAGTGACCTAACCCACTATGATACATAGGCTCCAAATTCATCAGTATTAGTTACATCGCATTTAAAATCTATGTGGCTGCAAATTAATCTTATAGAAAGCTATTTAGAGAAGTACTGAGGAAGAGAGGAGGCCCCAAAACTATATGCAGAGCTCAAATTCATGATACAATTCAAAAGTTTTAAAAGTTTTAAAATGTTCATTAAAACTGAGTAAGTGAAATGTGGCTTAATTTTTTGTTATGTATTAGTTTACTGTGCAGTGTTTGAGTGAATAATTTTATAACTACTGACATGCAAAATCATATTTCATCTTATAAAAATGATTATTAGTAGTTACTTACAATGATTATAAACAATATGAAAGTCTGTATTAATGGTATTACAGTACTGTACTTGGTGAATATTGCTGGAGACATGGCCTGAGAGTGAAATTAAACTGTATTTTAGGTTGACAGTAAAACACCACAGGCCATGTGGCAGCTGATTAATGCATACCTTAGATGTGCAGTGAGGTGCAGCCAAGAGCCAAAAGAAAAGTTTAAGGTTGTTTATTAATTTTCATGAATGCACAGTCAACTGTACACTATTGTGATTACTATATAAATTGGTGAAATTAACTCATTTATGATCACAACTGATACTCCTGTTATAGCAATCTTAGAAGCAAGGCCACGATGCCCATGTTTCTGGATAGGCCTTAGCTCAATTATTAGATAAAAAAATCTGTCTATAGAGAAAGAGACCACTTAAACAAATCAAGTCTAACATACCCAGTAGGTCAGTGAAAATGCTTGAATATGAAGACGTGTACAGTAATAAATGTATCTTGAAAATTTTCTCCAAGTTGTCTATATTTTCAGTCTGGTAGACACATATAATCAAATGTAGGTAAATTCAGTTCAAAATCCATACAACTACTATGGTATGGAGGCTTATCTAAATTCTAATATGTAATTTTTTAGGCTTGTCACAGAATTTACAATGTGAAAGACAGATGAATTTTGACTGAATCTAGCTTTAATGGCTGAATTCTAACCTCATTATAAGGCTCTCCATTAGAACACTCTAATATAAAACTATTATTCTTTGCTTCATGTTTATATTAAACTACATTATCCTTCTGCTTTAACAATGCCTTTGTACAACACTCCAAAAGCTCGTGTTGTATGAAAACCCACTATCTAAAAATTATATTATTATGGAAAGAATTTCGGAGAGTAGGCTTTACATTCCAGTTATTCTTATAAAAATCCAGGACATTTGACTTGCTTTGTGATGAGTAATGGAATAATTAAGTTAACTGTTAGAAATAGTTTTACTACCCATAACATACTAGTAGGGTACAAATAAATTTAATTTATTTAGATCTAAAACTGTTCTGGTATACAAACCTGGAGTTTTAGTTATTGTTTCATTAACTTCTCTCACTCCTTTACCTACAAGTAAAAAGACAAATTATCATTTTTATGAACATATTTATTTTTGTATAGAATGCTAAAACATAATGTTTGATTGAAGCAATTATCCCTCCTATATTTGCAGCAGAAAGAACTAAAACCTAGAACAAATTACAGATCAACCCCATACATCCCCACACATTCATTGGGGAGGGAAAACCAAAACAAACAAAACAAACCTTGGAAACCAGCATTTTTATGATGGTAAATTAGTTGACTACACAGATAAGTATTTAATATATTCAGTCCTAAAATTTATTGTTTTATACCAGCCCCAGTGCTATAAGAGAGAGCCTTATAGTGAGGATGAATTATATCTAGGTAAGTGTAATAATGTAGTACATTGAAATTAAATGACTATCATATAATACTAGGGTTATGGCACAAACCAGAAAAATTATAGTAATCTAGGTCAATGACAACATATCACAAAACCACAGTAAGAGTAAGTTGATGTAGTTCCACTGAAATCAATGTCAATTTACACCATGTGAGGGTTCCAGCCCCATACTGTTACGTACTTTAAAAATACAAAAGTCGAGCCGATAGATCAAGTTTTCTTCTGTGCACTCTTTTTCTTCAGAGGCATTCAGAGTGAAATTCAACCCTGTGCAAAGAGCTCTCAAGAGTCCTATGAACTTATTGTGTCCTTATGTCTTACTTTGAAGGTCCGAATAACAAATAACAAGCCTTGTTTGAACTCTCCTCAAGGATGAATTATATCCTAACAGGTATATGTCAGCTCATAGTAATTGGCTGCTGTTAGCTTGTATGCACAGATGAACATTGCTAGAGAGCTAGCTTTTTAATATTTTATATACTGGACTCAAAAATCAACAAAGGAAAAAAGTCTTAAGCTTTATTTGAAAGGCTGAATCTCTCTCAAATAACTTCATTAGGTCTAATGATATGTAGCTCCCTTAAAAGGTGACTTTGCAGGTAACTGGTAATGAAATTTAAAAAGCTTTGTGTCTAGGTCACAGTTCTTGGTAACAGAGTTTAAAAGAAGAGTACACCCAAGCCTACTACAAAACCAAGAAGTTGTATTTTCACTGCACACATTTTTAACTCTTTTCTAAAGTTTCAATTTGCATCTAACAAAATGTTACAGCCAGGAAGTCTATAGTACATGGTCTATTTCTTTTAATTTTAAATGATGTAAAGACAGATTTTACAAACCACATTCATTTAAACATAAAGACTAAATTTTTCTTTCAGAAAAAAGATTCCAGGGGAATTATATCAGATTTACACTTGTGTAATTTAGAGCAGAATTTGGCCCAATGGCTTATTTTCATTTTTTTTTTTTTTTAGTTTTATTGCTTTTTTTATTATTATAAAAGGAAACACATCCACCATGGATAAAAAAAATTGCCCTTAATTCACCTGACATACCTGCATGATTTCAAAAGTCAGTTTGCCATGAAAGAAATTATAAAAAATTAACCTGCCTACAAATATTGTATATTAAGCACTAAAGAACATCAAGACTTGATACAAACTGAGGATAAAAAAATGCACAGTTAAAAGTGATAGCTTGTCTTGACCATGTTATGGTCTTTTAATGTAACTCTTTTATCATCTATAGATGTACTATTTTTTCAGTGAAATATATTGGTTTGCTCAGTTTGTCTCATAATCTGAATACTGTTATGACAATTTGCTTTACTATAATATTAATTGGTTCAAATTCAAACCTGGAATACATTGTAAATTAAAAAAAATTATACTAAGAAAAAAAGGTGTCTAAATTAGGTGGTGTGTGATATAACACTTGATCAGCAACTTACTTTTACAAATAGGTGGCTTTCCTGTCCATTTCATATCTGGCTTACACGTCCGGTGCTCTGATCCACCAGCAAGAAAAAATCCTGGCTGACAGGTATACACCAAAGTGTAACCTAAAGTAGGAAGATCTATCGCTTTCACATCTACATGCGCTGGTGTCTCTGGTTGTCTACAAGCATGAGCTGAAAGAGTGGTTTTATGATTAGAAAAAGCTGCAGCAAACAATTTAACACAGTATCTCTTTACAGATTTTAGGTAAACTTTTTATAATTTAAAAGTTGCAAGTAATTTTTATATTTTAAAACAGAAGCAACATTGAGATTTTGTGATTTATTGCTGTGTTCTTGTAAGTTGTAAATAATTAGTCCTGCTAATATCGCTTATTTCTACACTGAAAATCGATTATTAAGATGAGGGAGAAAAGAGTTAAAAGGAAGAAAAGTCAGGACATACATCATTTAAAATTTTTCAGTGATCAGAATTCACTTATTGTACTGTCATAGCTTCAGACACCACCTAAATTCAGTGTCTGAAACAACCTTGAAAATTACAATGATTACTGTGCTATATACATTAATTATAAAAATCAAATGAAATAAAGGTTCCATAGAAAGGTTTTATACTGCATAGGCTGCATCTAGACTGGCAAGTTTTTCCGCAAAAAAAACCTTGCCAGCTGTCTACACTGGCTGCTTGAATTTGTGCAAGAACACTGATGATCTAATGTAATATTGTCAGTGTTCTTGCGCAAATACTATGCTGCTCCTGTTCGGGAAAAAGCCCTCTTGCACAAATGTATTTGCGCAAGAGGGCCAGTGTAGACAGCTAAAAACTGTTTTGCGCAAAAAGGCCCCAATGGAGAAAATGGCGATCGGGGCTTTCTTGCACAAAACCGCGTCTAGATTGGCACGGACACTTTTCTTCAAAAAGTGCTTTTGCGCAAAAGCGTCCATGCCAATCTAGATGCTCTTTTATGCAAATGCTTTTAACGGAAAAACTTTTCCATTAAAAGCATTTGCGGAAAACCGTGCCAGTGTAGATGTAGCCCATAGAGTGTAACAGACATTGTTGCAGTAGATGTCTCTATCTTTCTGCTCCATTTGTCCATTTATAACATCTCAAAATCAATCTGAAATAGGATTAGAATCTGAGGTGATTCTAAAGTAGTGGGTAGGTAGAGGTCTTTCACGGGGCACATCAAATCATTTAGTCTATGTCTAGACTACAAGCCTCTTTCAAAAAAAAGCATCTAGAATACAGCCAGTACTTTCAAAAAAGCAAACCACTTTTTCGAAAGAGAGCACCCAAGCAGTCTGGCTGCTCTCTATCGAAAAAGCACAGTTTGCATTACATAGCGCCATTTTTCAAAAGAGCACTTTCGAAAAAAGGCATTCTTCCCCATGAAATGAGGTTTTCCACAGTTGAAAAAACTTCTGCGTTCTTTCAAATTACTTTCAAAAGAATGCAGCAGCAGTCTAGACGCAGGGGAAGTTTTTTTCGAAAAAAGGCCACTTTTTTCTAAAAAAACCCTGTAGTCTAGACACACCCTTAGATATGTGTCTAGTTTTACAACAGGCTACATAAAAAGCACTAGTGAAATCAGTGCAAACTAATATTTCATACAATAAATTGTTTTCATTTCAGTGTACAATACAGGCAGTCCCAGAGTTACGCGGATCCGACTTATGGCGTGCTCCGCGGCTTTGCTCTGCTTTGCTCCCCGTCTCCTTGGTCTGTTGGTCTCCAGCAGACCAGGGAGATGAGGAACAAAACCACGGAACACGCCGGCAGCGGGACAGCCGCAACGCGTCTGGGCTGTCCGCTGCCTGCGTGCTCCGCGGCTTTGCTCCCCATCTCCCTGGTCTGCTGGAGACCAACAGAGCAGGGAGATGGGGAGCAAAGCAGAGCAAAGCCGCGGAGCACGGGGGCAGCGGGACAGCTCAGATGCACCACGGCTGTCCTGCTGCCAGCATGCTCTGCGGCTTTGCTCCCCGTCTCCCTGATCTGCTGGAGACCAGCAGACCAGGGAAACGGGGAGCAGAGCCGCGGAGCACGCTGGCAGCAGGACAGCCGTGGTGCATCTGAGCTGTCCCGCTGCCCCCGTGCTCCATGGCTTTGCTCCGGATGCCTGTGGTACAGCAGGTGGGGGTGCTGCCGGTTGGTCCCGTAGTGCCGCTCTGGGCGCTTCTGGACCAACACAGCAGCACCCCAACTGCTCTGCCCCAGGCATCCGGATTCAGCCACTGCTGGTCAGTTTCAGCAGCGGCTGAATCAGGACACCTGGGGCAGAGCAGCTTGGGTGCTGCTGGGCTGGTTCAGTAGCGCCGAGGAGCAGCGCTACTGGAGCAACCCAGCAGCACCCAAGCTGCTCTGCCCCAGGTGTCCCCAAGTCAGCCGCTGCTGAAACTGACCAGCGCCGACTACAGGAAGCCCGAGGCAGAGTTGCTCTGCGCCGGGCTTCCTGGAATCAGCCGCTGATCAGTTTCAGCAGCAACTGACTTGGGAACGCCTGGGGTTCTTAAGTTGAATCTGTATGTAAGTCGGAACTGGCGTCCAGATTCAGCCTGTTGAAACTGATCAGAGGCTGATTCCAGGAAGCCTGGGGCAGAGCAACTCTGCCTCAGGCTTCCTGTAGTCAGCCGCTGGTCAGTTTCAGCAGCGGCTGAATCTGGACGCCAGGTCTGACTTACATACAGATTCAACTTAGAACAAACCTACAGTCCCTATCTTGTATGTAACCCAGGGACTGCCTGTATATACAGTAGTGTAAGTACAGTATCTATATTTCAAATTATTTATTTTATATTATATGATAAAAATGGGAAAGTAAACAATTTTTCACTTATAGTATGCTGTGACATTTTTGGTTTATGAGGTCTAATTTTGTAAGAAACTAGTTTTTAAAGGAAGTGAATTTTGGAGTTATACAAGATAAGTCCGAAGCAAAACACAAAAATATTACATTAACTTTAATAGAATTATGACGTATTTGCTCTAATGTCACTGAGAGATTAATTTAGCCCAATGGAGTCAATACAGTAACAGTCAGCACATGATAAACATACGATTTGTTAACAGTCATCATCCAATGGTACCTGAGAAAGAGAAATTCACTGCTACATTTAGATAAGTAAACTACTGCAGTAAACTAAGTAGCATCTGCTGGCAAACACTGTCTTTCAAACAGTGGAAAGTATACTCCATATTATCTTCTACAAGAGATGAAAAACTGCATTGATTGTCAAAAACTACATTACAAATACAATTTAAAGAAAAAAACTGTACTTACGAATGCATTCAGACTGTATACCACTCCAAGTTAAATTTGCAAGACAAGAACGAGTAGTAGAGCCTTGTATATGATAACCCTTTCTACATCTGAAAAAGACTGTGCTTCCAACCTACAGTTTCAAAATTAGAATATAAGAGAAAATAGGAAAGCATCATTTGCAATCAGCTGACAGCATAGTGATATGCTGCTAGGGAGATTAAAAAAATCTCTTCAGTATCTCATCAGTTTGCAGTTTACAGAATTATAATTTTTCCTTATGTAACCAAAGTTTCATCCATGATGATAAAAATTAATTTATTTGTCAATGAGAATTTGTCAGTGGTAGCTGAAAAAACTGACCAGACAGGACACCAAAACAGATGACACTGTGCATTTTCAACTTTCTAATCTACTGATGTGTGACAGAAGTAATTATACTGTGTGACAAATGACTAATTAACTTGTAACTATAAACCTGTTTAAAATATTTTTCTGACTATGTGAATTAGTAAGTCACTTGTTTACATGGGAAACAAGAAATTACGAGTCCCACAATGTGCAACCATAAAAGATCTGTAGCAGTTGCACCATAAGTCACATTTGTTCTGAAAATTATGAGCATAATTGTTCATGCCAAACTGGAAGATCTACCCAGAATTGCCTGGGCCCTTCACTCAATTAATTTTTGTTTTTTGGAAAATAAAATGAAAACGTTATTTACATCATTGCTCTTGGGTGAGACTGGAGATGTGGGGTTCGGTATGCAGGCTGTCCCACCGAGAGTCCTCTCTCACTGCAGCAGCTTGGGGGCCAGTGAGAAGCACCTTTTCATGGGCACTGGAGTTCCAGCAACCACAACCAGGGGGGGCGGGGTGCATTTCTCCTGGCTGGGACAGGTTCAGGTTTGTCTGCCCCCAGTGTTCCCCGGCTATAGTATGCAAATGCAGCAAAGTATGCACTTTCATCTAGCTCCCTGACACAGGGGAACAGTCAGCAATGTCCCTGTACAAATCAGGGTGGGGGAGCTTCAGCCCTCCCCTCCACCCGCCCTTTGACTGAGGTATGGGGGTGAGTGCATCCTCAGTCAGCCTCTTTCATCTGCCTGGTGATTGTCTCTTTTTCTGTATGGTTTTCTGAGAAGCAATCCCATTCCGGGTTCATCCCATTTTGCTAACACAACCAAACTCATGTATTGCTTTAACATGAAAAGAAGAAGCTGTAAACTGAATTGGTGGTACTAATTCTTATCTTTTAGGAGGAGTTCTTGAACAAACCAACTGATAGAAGACAGACAAGCACTCTCAAGTATATAGTAGATATGTGACTATGTACTACATAAGTTCTGCTAGACATGCTTAAAAAATGGAGTGATGACTGACTGGATTGAAAATTGTACTGTGCTTAAGTGGGATGAGAAAACAGATAGGGATGCAATTGCTATTCAAATAGGAAAACACCAGTGTGCAAGTGAAGAAGGTATTTCTAGGCATAGTGGTCATAAAAGTGAGAAAAAATATTTTATTTAAAATCCATGTTTTAGAAAAGAAAATGGGATAGGAATTTTGTAGATTCATATGTTGTAAGGCCAGAAGAGGCTATTTTTTAGTCTCTGATTTGTGTCCATTAATTCTTTCCCACGGAGACTGTCCAATTTGTCCAGTATATATTGCAGCGAGGCATTGCTGACATTTGATGGCATAGATTAAATTACTTGATGTGTGGTTAAATGAGCCTCTGGTGAGCCCTATTTATTTTGGTCCTGGACATCCAACATTCTGGTCATCTGAAGAAGTGGACTGTGTCCATGAAAGCTCATGATACCATCTACATGTTTTGTTAGTCCTTATAGTGCTACCAGACTATTTGTTGTTTTTTTAAAGTTTATTCTGTACAGACTAACTTGGCTACCTTCTTAAGTTACTATTTTTACCATCTGTTTTCTCCTTCATACCAGAGATGATAAGACTTCTTTGAATTAAATTCTGTTTTAACTACTGCATGTCTTTTAGGTTAAAAAACATTCCTTTTTTGTTTTTAAATTGACCTTCTCTGCCATGCTAAACAGATTAAGCTCTTGAATCCACCACTATACAGTAGATTTTCCAATGCTTTAATCATTTTTGTGGTACTTCTTTGAGTCCTCCTCAGTTTATCAACATGTTCTTTGAATTATGGACACCAGAATTGTGGTTCCCAGTAGCAATTACATCATTGCAAATACATAGCTAAAAAACCACTCTGTTCCTACTTGAGATTTCCCTATTAATACAACCTTTCATTAGCCCTTTTTGCCACAGCATCACACTGAGAGCTCATGTGTAGCTGATTACCTACCAAGAACCCCCCAGCCTTTTTCAGAGTCACTGCTTCTCAGGATAGTCCACATAGTTTGTCCTTATATGTACACTTGTACATTTTGGTTATATTTAAAAAAAACCCATTGTTTCTTGCAGGTGACCAGTGAGTGTTTTTGGAGTGGAAATGATAGAATGTGACTGCAGAGAAAAGACTAGAACAGATGGATTTGATGATAGTACTCATAAAAGTGGCCATGAGGAGAGGAAGTAGGTCAGAACAACTGAAGATGCAGAACTGTCCATTGAGGAAGTGCTTTTGCTGAGAGAGGTGATGATTTATTGATAAATTTGATGAAGAAGAAAGAAAAGGGATGTAGATTAAAATAATATGGATAAGTGAAAATCAATATTAATATATAGCATGCATATGCATATTTTATATAATAATAAAATAATACAGTGACAAAGTGTAGCACCTTTCATCTTAAGATCTCAATTGCCATTACAAAGGGATAAATTATTATCAATGTAAGCTTATATACTGGGAACCAAGCAAGAGAAGCTAAGCCAACTTTTTCAAATGTGGGTGTCTAATATTAAATCTGTGTTTAGCTATCTAAAGGCAGGTGTCCTGACAATCCCATGAGCATGGCATCTTCAATCTAATTCCACCTGAAATGGCTTTGAAAATGAGGACACTTTTGTTCAGTGTCTAATTATTAGCATGGATTTTCTTGCCTTATTGGTTGCTTCATGTCTGAAAATGTCCATCACAAAGACATGCAGATAATGTGTGGTAGAGTCTAGAAAAGAATGCAGCACTTCTGACTCTAAAGTGTTCTTGCTTTTTGTAAAAGTATTGCCAATTATGATACTAGTGAATACCAGAATTAGTTTCACCATAAATTGGAATTTCACAACAGAAAGTATCAATCTAGAAGGGATTTATATAGGGAAAATGGCATGTCTATGCTCAACCCAATAATAGTTATGTATCTTTTTCAATCTTCAGAAGGAACAATGTAACATACTCTTCATATTGCTCAGCTGAAAAGAGGTTGAAGGTGTGTATGCATTTGTATAGCAAGGCAATGAAGTACAGCTGACTAAAAATGAGCCAAGGTATGTCAGAGGTGATGCTAGCAGACTCAAACACTTAAAAGAATGACCTTTTTCTAGGACATTTTTCTCTAATGAGGCTATCTACCCATATGTTATTAAAAAATTGATTCCCAGCAGTGGTATCCTATCGGATATGTTACTAAAACTGGATATCCAAATATTCACAGAAGCAAAATGTGTCTACTTCCATCAGTAGCATCCAAAAATTACATTCTATCCTACAAGGTTGGACCTCCCTGGTCCGGCACCCTCGGGACCTAATTGGTCCCAGATCAGGGATTTTGCTGGACCAGGGAAGTTTATATCTGGCCTCCTGCAACAGGCCCCCCAGCACTAGACTGGCTGCAGGCCCTGCTCCCCTGCCATTCCCTAGCCCTCCCCCCACCTTACCTGCCACACTGGGCAACCCAGCTTGCAGCACATAGGACTGCCACCCCACCACGCAGTCAAGCTGGGGTATGCTGGGCAGCCTAGCTGAGTAGCCTTGCCCCTCCAGACTGGTCTGCTGCAGTGCACTGGACTCCCAATCCCACCTGGCAGCCCCGCTGGGGCATACCTGGCTTCTCAGCTGTGATGAGCTAGACTCCCGGCCCCTCCTTGCCAGGGTGTAGGGTTCCTAAGCATCAGCCCTATACCAAGATTCTGTGGTCCTGTCAGACCATAGATATTGCCAGACCAGAGAGTCCCAGTTTACAGAGGTTCAACTGGTAGTACTGATCAGAACAGTTTAATATGAGGGGAAACATTAAATAACCTGATAGGAATATAGCTAGAACAGTACACATATAAAATTATTGCCCACCCAATGGTCTATCAATTTTTACAAAACCCCTCACTTATTACAATGGGGAATTCTACTAAAAATTTTATGACATGATATATTTGAAAGACTGTGGGTTACTTCCTAAAAACTGTAACTGACGATGAAACCTAAATTTTTAGTAAATAGAAATCTGATAAATATTATTTTAAATATCTAAAGCAAAAATAATTAAATATGTTAATGGTAAATGTATTCCAAATTTAATAAATTAGTAAAAAAAGGCTACTTACCTCATAACCTCTAGAACTGTTTTGTATTCCATAAGATGGAGTTCCAGGATCTGTGCAAGTATTATGTGCTGGATCTACATTTTAAAATGGAAAGCACAGGAGATGCTATTTCAGTGTAAGTTGTCAAAGATAAATTAAAACCATGCAAAATTACAATAAAATTTGTTTCTTTCAATAAGTCACTATTGTTTACAAGTAATTAATGAAAATAGTTTTGGCATACAGAGATTTCAATATTGTGATTTTTTTCATAAACCTGACCCTTTTGACCCACTGCATATTGTATAAGCCAAAAGCATTTATGCGTAATGCAGATGTAACATTCAGAGGCAACTTTCCCTTCAAGTGTTCTTTTTTAGGAACCTCAGAGTTGCAAACCAAATATCTGAAAACCAACACTGCCAGACACTCTTTTTTGTGACCATGAAAGCACAAACTTTAAAAGAGGCCAGGAAGGGATAACAGTACATCTCAGAAAAGGCATGGATATTGAGTTCCCCTGAATTCTGTGCTGGCTGTGCACTGGCCTGGTTCATCAGAACAAATTAAGAGCAGCCCATAGCTACCAAATGATATTCCCTAGAGATGGACAAGGATGCCCAGAGATGCCTGTTACATGGTCAGGATGGAATGTGGGTAGCACAGGAGATAATAGGATGGCTGTATATAGCAACTAGTAGTGGACCTGGCAGCCTCCTTGGGCCCTGGGCAAGGTGGTGGTTGTTGGAGGCAAAGGAGGAGGAAGGGAGAGATAAAATGGTGGTTGTTCTTTCTCACCTGTTAATGATGTTATTTGATTCTCTAAACTGTTGGAGTGTTGTCTGTTAACCCCCTATCCCTTCCCTGAGTGAGTGCAGAAGAATGTCTGAGGTACACAGCAGGAGTAAACAACAATGCACATAGCCCCCATCAGGGAGTGTATACGGCCCCAGCAAGGAGTGCACACGGCCCCAAGAGGCCCAGACTCAGAGGCTGCATGTGGCTGATCCTTAAAGGAGAGAGGGACAGAGACACAGTGGGTTGACCATCAAGTAGAGTCTCCCAGAAAGCCCTCTGCTCAGACCACCTGGCCAGCGGACCAGCTTAGGAGTCAACTTGGGAAGATCAAACAATATAAACTGCCTTCTGCTCACCTTATCATTCTGATTGAGTGATTCCCAGCTTTAATTGAATAAACAAACCCTTTACACTCCTATGTGGTGATCCCCTCTCCTTAGTGTTTAAAGTAGTTGCAATCCACATCCCCTTGCAACAGTGGTGTAGTGGGGCATCTGCACTTTTCTGGAAGGGGAAGAGCTGAGGATGGAAGAGGTGAGGCTGAGGGCAGCTTGCCCTCAGTGCTGCCTGGAGTGTGACGTGGCTCCACCTCCCCCCCCCCCCCCCCCGACCTTAGTGGTGCCCAGAGTGTGAAATACGGCGTTCTAGCAGCGATTTGTAAGGCCCAGGGTTCCAGACACCACTGCTGCTACTTTGGCAACAGCAGCAGCTGAAGCCTTATGGCCCTTTGAATCTCTGCGCCTTGGGCAATTATCCCCTTTAACTCTTTCACCACCTTCCCCTTCATCCTCAGGCCTGGCATATAGATTGGGGTGAATCTGGCACTGCAGTATACAGTGGCTACATTGCAGCTCAGAATGTGAGCCTATATTTCATCTCTAACAATTTTCAATGTTCTATCATCGTAATCTTATAATCTAGTGGTGTGGCATACTGTTTCCATGTAGCCTGATTTCCAATTTCAATGTTAATCAGTCACACCAACTTATCACTAGAATACATAACTGACTAATTTTAAAAGGAAATCTTAACAGCTTCGGAACTGAAATATATGGGAAACTAACGGAAGCCATTTTAAAAAACATGTAGGACTTGAATAACTAAATGACTTTTAACTTCATTATCAGTTAGATTATACAACTACTAATGGACAAATGAAACATGTGGGTTTTTTTAATGTGTATCACCAAGAGAAACCAACCTCTAATTGAATTAGATAGCCCATAGCTATCTAATAGAATAAGCAGTGTCAAGAAGTGGTAAACATTGTCATCTTTGGGGAAATCTGTTCCCGTAGGAGATTAATTTTGTAATTTTTTTTCAGCCATATGATTTTACAAGTAAAAATCTCCTTTAAATTATTATATCTTTCTTCTCCCCACAATGATATTTTCAAAGCCTGCAGAAGGTCCAATAGGAAATATTTTGTTATAAAAGTACAAAAGCTGTGCTGAGAATGAGGGGGTAAAAATTGGGGCTTTTTTAGGTAAACAAGATCTTTTTGATGCAACGGTGTCAATGTATTTATGTTTCATTTCCTGTAGATTTTGTAAACTTTACTGCAAGTTGACTCCCAGACATTTGTCAGGTCTACTCCTTCACTGTATGGATCACATCTAATTTTCCTATAACTCATATTCTTCACCATTCAATGCAGAAGTGACATATTACCCACATAGCTGAGTGCTAAATGTGGTCTGGGTTAGGCACATTTGAATTTATTTAGAGTACACATCTGAAATTAATGCTAATGGCTCCTTGTTAACTGACCAGTGAAGGGTGTTTCCACTAAGATCTTGTGCTCCCAATCTTACTCAATGCCCACAAAATCACTTCTTTAACTGAACCAATCTCTTCCTCCTGAAGGAAAATTATCACTATGATAATTTAATTCTAAATTTCTGTATGTTTGTTTAGAAAACAGCAGAAATATTTCTTCACTCTTTCACCAAAATAATAGAACAAAAACCTCTATTTGCCTTGGGCCAAATCCTGAAGTCAGTGGGAGATTTGATCTGACCCAGTAAACCCATAAGTCCCATTGCAATCAGTGGGAGGCTAAGAGCACTGAGCAAATTACAGAACATACTCTGGATCTCAAAAGATCAAGCCCAGTATTTCCCAAATCCCAAACTGAACATTTTGATTTGAGTCTTCATCTTAATCATGATAACAAATTATTTACAATACTCTAATGAACAGCAGAAAGATGGAAATTCTTACCAATACATGTTGGTTGAATTCCACTCCAAACACTATCTGCTTGACAAATTCTTCTGGAAGATCCTATCAGTATAAAAGGAGGTCTGCACTGAAAGGAGACTTCAGATCTGTAAGTGAAACTTTTCCCATTAAGACGCCCCTCAGCTGGAGTACCAGGATCTCCACAAAATGCAGCTATTGAACAAAAAGAAAATACAAAAGATATATGAAGAAATGAACATACCAGGCCCAATATTTTAAAGTGGCATTAATTTCCGGGGGGACAAAACGACACTACTCATAGCTAAATTAGAATGCAAATGTTCTATCATGTGATTATGCTTGCAGATCAACTATAAAGATGTATAAATTGAAACAATTGTGCTCACAACTATTTGCCTCCATTGCTAGTAATTGCAGGCACAAGAGTGCAATCACAAAATACACCACTTCAATTGAGGTACCTGAATATGGATGTAGATAACTAGCTTTAGACACCCTCATCTTATTCTCAAAGTAGACCAATTTTAGCTTGTAATGGTGAGCAGAGTCCACACAAGAGTTCAGTTTGTGGGACTGTAGAGAAACGGATACAATTTGGCAAGGTTGTTAAGGAAACAAACAGGATTTAAAGAATGTTTCTCAACTGGAAGTGAGGATGGGAAGAGAGAGAGCAAGAGCAAGATTGAATAGGACTGAGAAGAAGAAAATATACTGAAGCTGTGAACTTAAGGGCTGAGAAGCTTAATGATGAACATGGCAATGATAACAGAAAAAGAATAATGAAAAAGTAGATTTAGGATTAAACAGCTAAGGAGTTCATTTTAGTTATGTTGGTCCTCAGCTGGTGGCAGGACATGGAGTAAGGATGACAATTTATATTTTATTTTTTTTAAATTGCACACGTATCCTAATTCTATACTATGGCACTGATTCAGTACTTAGAGAAGAATTACATTTGACAAATAAATAGTACCACCTAATTTCAGTTCCCAGGATTTATTTGTTTGTTTCTATAGTTCCCAGGATTGATTTGTTGAAGTTCATGTCCCATTCCGAACCAATCTGACCCTATTTAGCTTGTGAGAAATGACGCCATTACACCTTGAGGTGGTTCAACCACACACCTTTATCTGCACACAGCAGCTGTTTTATACTGCCAAACTTACGCAGACATTGTGGGATGTCTCCCCGCCATACACCTCGTCCTTCACAAGAAAGAATAGCGACATTGGATAACTGATAGCCCTCTGCACAATTGTAACTTATACTGGACCCCCATTGATAATCTGATCCTTCCACTTTTCCATGTAGCACTTGAGGAGGTGAACCACATGTGATAGCTATTGGAAAAAAAAGAGAGAATTTGCAGATGTAATATTATAGCTGGTCATGCTTTTATAATAAAAACTCATTAGGAACAATTTTGCCACAAGAAAGCATGCACAGTTTAACTTTTCCATTGTCCACACAAATGAAGTACATATGTGCATGTTATCAGCATGTCACAGAGTAGGGAGACAAACAAGCAAAACAAATAGCATACATAATCAATCATTAAAATGTTTAAATAACCATTATTCTGATTTAGGACAATAACAAGGGGAAAAATCTTAAAGACCTTTCTCTAATTTTACTTCATTCAAGGTCCCTTTTTCTAAATCATCTAAGTTATGCGGTAGATACTCGGTAGTTACTTGGTAGTTATGTGACTAAATCTCTATTCAACCCTTAAAAAATAGTGGCTATGTGGGATCCTCAATGCTTTCCCATGGGTACTAAAAAATTTCCCATAGGAGCTAAAATTGATGGCAACTAAAACAAATGAAGAAAAGTATCTTTAAAAATATGTCTTCCTTCCCTACTCTAAGCAAGTATAACATGACTCAGCTAATGCTTTCAGGTATCACTATACATCAAAATATGGTCAGCCAATCACATAAGCTCACATTTGATTATTAATGAGATCCTGTGCTATTCTTTTAAGAGATGCAGCAGATAATTTGGAGTCCATACCCTCCCACCTGATTTTGGGCTATTTCAAGGCTGGATATAACTTAAAGTCTGTGTCTAGACTGGCAAGTTTTTCCGCAAAATCATCTGCTTTTGCGGAAAAACTTGCCAGCTGTCTACACTGGCCGCTTGAATTTCCGGAAAAGCACTCAGGTAACATCGTCAGTGCTTTTCCGGAAATACTATGCTGCTCCTGTTTGGGCAAAAGTCTTTTTCCGAAAGACTTCTGTGCAAAAGGGCCAGTGTAGACAGCACAGTACTGTTTTCCGCAAAAAAGCCCCGATCACGAAAATGGCGATTGGGGCTTTTTTGCGGAAAACCGCGTCTAGATTGGCCACGGACGCTTTTCTGCAAAAAGTGCTTTTGCGGAAAAGCATCCTGCCAATCTAGACGTGCTTTTCCGAAAATGCTTTTAATGGAAAAGTTTTCCATTAAAAGCATTTTCAGAAAATCATGCTAGTGTAGACGTAGCCAATCAGACTTGGTAGCCTGTGTTATGGCAGACTCACCAGAATAATCTGTGGACTGCAGTAGTGACCCAGAATCTTCACAGGACTGCATGTTATGGCCAGGCCCGCCATCAGGGGAGAGGAACAGGAGCAGTTGCCCCAAGCTCCAGCAATTCAAAGGAGCCAGGGCTCCCACCTGATACCACAACTGTGCAACATGATCTTGGTTCTCTGAGTGCTGAGGGGGGTGGAGGCATGCCATGGTCCAGATGGCACAGAGCTGGCTGCCCCCAATCCGGTCCTGCCTGAAGCATCACCCATCTCTGATACCTTGTCAGGGGCCCACAGAGACTGTAGGCTCCCCTGGCTATGGCCCTGAAACACCTTTACCACCACCAGTCCCATTATTCTCATGCCCTTTACACCAGCATTTGTCATAGGGTCCTCAGAAGGCAGCTTTCAGATGTCTTCCATAGTATGTGCACTGGAAGAGGCACTTTCCTGCTACAAACTTGGCTTTGGAGACAGGGTTAGGATGTCCCTGTTAGTAATTTCAGGCTTCAGCTTTAATATATAATACATAATGTTGTGACTCTAATGAATTCCAGGTCATAGACTAACTTGTCATCATATCTTATAAAAATGAATATTCCTGTGGCACTTTAGAGACTAAGAAAATAAAATATAGTATCATGAGCTTTCATGGGCAAAAACCACTTCTCAAGCAAGCTCATCTGAAGCCCACAAAAGCTCATGATATTTTTGTTAGTCTCTAAAGTGCCACAGGACTACATGTTGTTTTTAAAGTTGCAGACTAACACGGCTACCCCTACGAGATTATTATATTGTATGTCAGGCACAAAAAATTACACAGCTTTAATCTCTCTAGTTCAGTGCCCTTGGGACCTGACCAGTATTGAACAAGAGAATTTGCTGAACCACAGAGGGATCAATACTGTCTTGCATCATTACAAACCCTTCCACTGCTTACTGGGCTCTAAGAAGACCTTTAGGGGTAAATATTTAGATCAGTAACACCACAGAATATAATGCCAGGATGGAGGATATAAACAAACTTTATGGGACCACAGGAAACTTGGCCAGACCCATCAGTGGTGGACATCAAGCTAACTAAAATCATGCTAAATCATGGATGTTGCCAGACAAGAATGTCCCAGAATAGAGAGTTTCAACCTGTATTATTAAAATCTTGTATCTGAGTGTCTTAGCAGTATGTTAATTACTTGCATATTATCTATCTTTAAATGGGTGTGTAAAATTGTTTCCCATTTGTAAGTAATAATAATATTAATATTCTATACAACATGAAATCAGTCAAGTTACAACTACTTAAACTACTTAAGTTACAAAACAAACCTTTGCAGATTGGTTTACTCTGGTTCCAAGTGCTGTCTTTTGTACAACGTATAGTGGATGCACTGGTAGGCTCCATCAAATATCCTGGGTTGCACTGATAGCTGACTGTCTTATTAAAGATAAATTCAGCTCCAAACTGCATACCATTAGCTATTCCACCAGGGTCTCCACAGCTAATTACTGGAGAAGAAAGAGAATATGGAATCTTGCTTCAACAACTATAGAAATGTAAGCAAAGTCTAAACGATCTTTCTCCTGACAGCCAGGAGTGTACTGGCAATCAAAATAGGCCAGGGAAATGGGTTGAGAACGTTCCTTCCTATGACATCACCCCTGTGTGCCCCTCAAGCCCCACCTCCTGTGTCATGTCCAGCATGCAGTACAGGCGGCGGGTCAGGCTCTGCGTGCCACATATAGCACGGACGCGGAACCACTCAGAGTGAGGGGCAACAGAGGGCGGACACAATGGCCCACTGGACGATGGCCCACTGGGAAATTCCTGGTATGCTGCCTGGCCAGACCACCCCTGCTGACAGCTAGTTTGAGATGGGAAGAGACTTCTGGAGCACACCGTATTTAGTGAACACACCTACTCTGCATAGATCCCTAGCAGACAGGAGTTGTATAGTTCCAAGTGTTCCGTGTTGGCTAGTGTTGGGTCACTAATCACTTTAGTGTTGAATGCAAGGATAGTACAATGTAGTTATCTTCATGGTATGAGTAAAGGGTACTAAAACTGGGCTAAGCTTGTCCTACATCCTCAGATGAAAAGAACTCGCTAAGCCAGGTACTTGAATGCCAGATAACTGTGAGTGGAGCATGGTGAGGGAGCAGAGAGGGGCACAGAAAAGGAACTTTTTGTTGTAGAACTCCAGAACATGAGGCAGAAGATTGTGGTGGGTGGTCCTGCTCATAGTTTTATAATATAATTAGATTCAACATCCCTGTGGTGGGGAACACACCACAGCTGTCCAACAATATAGTATTTAAATTCAGAAAAGAGGACTACACAAAAATGAGTTAATTAATTATACATAAATTAAATGGAGATTAAAAGGCACAGTGGCAAAAGTCAAATAATTGCAAGTTGCATGGAAACTTTTAAAGACACTATGATAGGGTCTCAAATGTATACCCTAAATTAAAAAGAAAACATAGTAAGAGAACCAAAAAAGTGCCACTATGGCTAAATAACAAAATAAACTAAGCAGTAAGAGAAAAAAGGCATCATTTAAAAAGTGGAAATTAAATCCTAGTGAGGAAAATAGAAAGGAGCATAAACTCTGGCAAATGAAGTGTAACAATATAATTAGGAATGTCAAAAAAGATTTTGAAGTACACCTAGCCAAAAGTTATAGCATTTTTTAAAGTACATCAGAAACAGGAAGCTTGCTGAACAACCCATGCTGGATGATCCAAGTACTAAAGGAGGATTCAAGGATGATAAGTCCATTGTGGAGAAACTAAATGAATTCTTTGATGTGGTCTTCACAGCTGAGGATCTGAAGGACATTCCCAAATCTGAGCCATTTTAGGGGGTGATAAATCTGAGGAACTGTCTCCTTAGAGGAGGTTTTGGAACAAATTGATAAACAGTAAAAATTCACCAAGAACAAATGGCATCACTCAAGGAGTTCCAAAGGAACTCAAATGTGAAATTGCAGAATTACTTACAGTGGTTTGTACCTATTCTTTAACTCAGCTTCTGTACCTAATGACTGGAGGATAGTTAATATAACATCATTTTAAAAAAGGGTTCCATGTGATGTTGGAAATTTCAGGCCAGTTTGCCAGTACCAGGCAAACTGGTTAATACTATGATAATGAAGAGAATTGTTAGACACATAGATGAAAATGGTTTGTTGGGGAAGAGTCAACAGTTTTTTATAAAGGGAAATTATGCTTTCCCAATCTACTAAAATTATTTGAAGATGTTTAACAAGCATGTGGACATGGACGATCCAGAGAGCCTTTTAAAAAGTCTGTCATGAAAGACTCTTAAGTAAAGTAAATTGTTGCGGGAAGTTCCTCTCATGGACTAGTAACTGGTTAAAAGATAGGACACAAAGGGTATGAATAAATGTTCAGTTTTCAGAATGGAGAGAAGAAACTAGTGGTGTCCCAAAGAGGTCCATACTGGGACCAATCCTATTCAACATCTCCAGAAAAAGTCTGAAGAAAGGGGTAAAACAATGAGGTGTCAAAATTTGCAGATGATACAAAACTGCTCAAAATAGTTAAGTCCAAAACAGACTGTGAAGAGCTTCAAAATGATCCCACAAGACTATATGATTTAGCAACAAAATGGCAGATGAATGTTAATGTTGATAAATGCAAAATAATGAATATTGGAAAATATAATCCCAACTATAAGTACTAAATGATAAAGACTAAATTAGCTATTATGATTCGAGAGAGATCATTGTGGATGGTTCTTTGAAAACATCCATTCAA
Organism: Pelodiscus sinensis; assembly: GCF_049634645.1. Taxonomy (NCBI): domain Eukaryota; kingdom Metazoa; phylum Chordata; order Testudines; family Trionychidae; genus Pelodiscus; species Pelodiscus sinensis. The sequence goes on from NC_134713.1 coordinate 38,625,395, forward strand.
TGTACATTAGCAATCAAAAAAGCATGTTAGGAATTAATTTAAAAGGGATAGAGATTAAGACAGAGAATATTTTATTGCTTCTGCATAAATCCATCGTACAACCACATCTTGAACACTGTGAATAGATGTGGTCACCTCATCTCAAAAATGATATCTTAGCATTGGAAAAAGTTTAAAAAAATGGCAGCAAAAGTGATTGGGGTATGAAAAGACTGCCATACGAGGACAGATTAATAAGACTAGGGACTTTTCAGTTTGGAAAAGAGATGACTAAGGGGAGATATGAAAGAGGGCTATAAAATTGTGGCTGTTTTGGAGAAAGTAAATAAGGAAAAAGTCATTCAGTTGTTCCCATAACACAAGATGGGGGTTACCATATGAAATTAATAGGTAACAGGTTTAAAGCAAACAAAAGGAAATATTTCTTCACACAATGCACAGCCAACCTGTGGAACTCCTAGCCAGAGGATGCTGTGAAGGTCAAGACTATAACAGGATTCAAAAAAGAACTAGAGAAATTCATGGAAGCTATATCCATCAGTGGCTATTAGCCAGGATGGGAATGAATGGTGTCCCTAGCCTCTGTTTGTCAGAAGCTGAGAATGGGTGACAAAGAGTGGATCACTTGATAATTACCTTTTCTGTTCATTTCCTCTGGGGCACTTGGCATTGGCCACTTTAGAAGACAAGATACTAGGCTAGATGGACCATTGTTCTGACCCAGTATGGTCATTCTTATGTTTTATGTGCTAAAGAGTCATATGTCTCCTTGGACTTCAACCATCATTCCAGAGGACAGATTTTGCTCAATAAAAATCCAAAGTAGCATGGCTCAATGCATGTTAATTTTAATCACCTAAGTCAAATGCCATCAGGCAAAGCTTGATTTTCTTTTTTGGTAGTTCAGGTTTTATAGTTTCCACATGGTAGTGTTGCTCTTTTGAGACTTCTGAAAGCATGCTTCAGATCTCATCCTCTCTCATGCTCCAGATCTCATGCTCTAGATCTCAGAGTTTGGAAGGTGCTTTAGAGTTTGGGGGTGAGCGCTGTAGTAGTCTTTAGATACTAATCTCACATTGGTATCTTCTTTGCATTTTGACAAATTGGCAGTACAGTGTTCTTAAAACCACACGTTTAATAGGAAATACGTCATCATTTGTGTCTGCTATAAAACGAAATATATGGCAAAATGTGGGAAAAGGCAGAGCAGGAGGCATATAATTCTTCACCAAGGAATTCAGTCTCAAATTTAATTAATGCATTACTTTTTTAATGAGAGTCATCAGCATGAAAACATGTGGCCGAAGTAAGAAGGGGCATATGAACTTTTAGCATATTTGGCACCTAAATACTATGCATCTCATCAGAGTTGCTCATCAAATTCAGCTACAAAAGTGCTATGTGAATGCCCATTCTCCCTTTTAAGTATCATTGTAAATAAAAAACAGGCAACATTACCTCCCGTAAATATAAACAAACTTGTTTTTCTGAGAGACTGGCTGAATAAGAAGTAGGACTGAGTGAACATGTAAGTGCTAAAGTTTTACATTTTTTGAATTGCATTTATTTGCATTTATAAAAAATCATACTTGTACATTTCTCTTTTGTGACAAAGAGATTGCTCTATAATATTTGTAAAAGGTGAAAAGACAAATAATGTTTTTGTTTGCCATTTTTACAGAGCAAACATTTGTTATAAAATGATATAAAGTAAGAACTGTATACTTTGTATTCTTTGTTGTAATTGAAATACATTCATTTAAAAATGTAGAAGAACATCCACAATATTTAATACATTTCATTTTATATCTTTTCCTTACAATGTAATTAAAACTGTGGGTAATATGATTATGTTTTTTAAATCATGGTTAATTTTGAGGTAATCACATGAGTTAACTTCAATTAAATCAGAAGCCTTATATTTCTGTGTACTAAGAACATAACAACTTAAAAATGGCCATACTGGGTCAGACCAAAGGTCCATCTAGCCCAGTATCCTTTCTCTGACAGTGGCCAATGCCAAATGCTGCAAAGGGAGTGAACAGAACAGGTAATCATCAATAGATCCTTCTCCTGTCATCCAATTCCAGCCTCTGACAAACAGGCTAGGGACACTATTCCTACCCATCCTGGCTAATAGCCATTGATGGACCTAAATTCCATGAATTTATCTAGTTGTTTTTTGAACCTCATTGTATATTTCTACAAACAGTATACATTTATTTTTAAGTGTACGATATAAAAAAACATAATTGGCTTTAGTTGTTTTAACTCTACTTTTCACTGGATCCTGACTGCATTCCAGATTGTCACTCAGGGTATGTCTACACTAGCCCCCTTGTTCGAACTAGGGAGGCTAATGTAGGCATTCGAAGTTGCAAATGAAGCCCGGGATTTAAATATCCCAGGCTTTATTTGCATCTTCTCATCCGGGCGCCATTTTTAAATCCCCTTAGTCCGAACTAACTGTCCGCGGTTACACGCGGCAGTCAAACATTAACTCGAACTAAGTCCTCATGGAATGATGTGTAACAGTAAACTCGAACTAAGGATTTAGTTCGAGTTAACGTTTGACTGCCGCATGTAGCCACAGGCAGTTAGTTCGGACTAAGGGGATTTTAAAATGGCTTCCGGATGGGAAGATGCAAATAAAGCACGAGATATTTAAATCCCAGCCTTCATTTGCAACTTCGAATGCCTACATTAGCCTCCCTAATTCAAACTAGGGGGCTATTGTAGACATACCCTCAGAGAGAAATATCCATGAATCTGCTGTTTCAATTTACTTCACAATAGTTCTCTAAAAGTAATTTTCCAGAATGTCTTTGTAAATGATCAGGAAAAAATGCTTCTTTAGATACAAACCCTGTGAACTAAAGATATGGGCTAATATTCATTTGACAGTTGTTCTTAAAAATTATTTCATTAGTATTGCTTTACAATCTGTAGTAAATGCAATACTTGTGGTTTAAAATTCCTTTAGGGTTTAATCAAACGTAATCTGTTTTGGATAATCAAATAACTTCATTCTGAAATATTCCTGTGACTTGACTAATAGATAAAAATGTTAACCCCCAAGGTGATTTTTACTATTGTCATACAGGGTGTTTCACTACCTCTGTTTGTACTTTCCTGTGAATAATTCTGTAGCTAGCACTTCTGTCTTATGTTACCCACAAACACTTAAAATTCCAAATCTGAACTATTTCTAGCACAAGTTATAGAAACAAAATTAGAATATAAAGGTTATTTTTTCAGAGTAGTTTTTGCTTAAACTACATGTTCCTAAACTGATACAAAGTCTTAAGTAAGGAGATAATAAAAACGGTTATGCTTCACAATACTATACTGAAATAATCAAGCATAAAATAAGCCAAGCTATTTAAACAATACATTTTTTACTATTGTGCGTAATATTTAATTTCATGGGTACTAGAATGTAAGCAATTTTTTTTGTTTTCAAGCTACACCGAACATTTTCTAAGTTCTGTAACATAATAGAGATCTGGTCTGACCTTCTGCACATCACAGAGCATCATATTTTACCTATTGACCCTGAATTGAGATGAGTACTGCATTTGATTAAAGCATATCTTATGAGATACTGAAAGTTTTCTATTGTTCTACTTTGTAGAGCTACGCTTTGGAAGCAATAGTTATTAATGAATGTGTGTTCAAGTTATCATCTGAGCAGGGCTGGCCTTACCATGAGGCGAACTGAGGTAGCAGCCATAGGTGCCAGACTGTGCGGGGACGTCACTAGGACTCAGAGAATTGAGAACTTTCAAAGCAAGGAGGCCTGGGGGTGTCATTTGAGCTCCCCGCCTCAGGTGCCAAAATGTTATGGGCCGACCCTGCATCTGAGAAGTGTGCTTATTCCTAACAAGGGGATAATGGTTTACCAAGTTAATAATATTTTACTGTCTTTTAATACTGTTGTGATAAAAAGTCAGCTATTGACCTGTGCAGTCTGGAGCAGTGCCAGTCCATGTCCCATTGGCTGTACAGTGTCGAGTAGTTAGCCCTGAAGTCTTGTAACCTTCCCAGCAGGCATAGATGACTGAGCTCGAGAACAATATCCCATCGCTGTATATTATCATGCCATTGGCTGGGGTGCCAGGATTTCCACATGTTACAGCTACAAAGAAAAAAAATGTACTTGTATGAAAAGTGCAAGGCAATGCATTCTAATAGCTTACAATTATTCTAAACGCTCAGCATTAATACATACGAGGCAAAAATCTATTTTTTCTCCTTTCAGGCTTACACCATCATTTTATTTGATTAGTTCCGGATGGTACATGTAAGTGAACAGATTTGTCTTTCTTACAGCACAGGTTCAAAAAGTTACTGCAGAAGAAATTAAAATAAAATGAAAGAGAATCTGAATTATTTGACCTCTTGCCTACTGTATGCCTATCAGGATGTGTCTGTATTCGATGACAGATTAGAGGAAGGAGATGAAACATTTCTGTGGCAGAGGATATGGCATGGGGGCTGAATCGGTGGACAGAAAATATGTGAAATAGTCAAAGATGTATGATACATTAATTACATTTATTGCATTTCTGAAATGTAGCATATATGGTATTCATTATTATTATTATTTTGCCTGACGATGGGATGGGCAAAGAAATGAGGAAGAGGGATTTATCAAGACTGGCCAGTGATCGAGCCTGTTGACATACAAGACACCTGGGTCCTATTTTTACCCTATCCCATTGGTCAAAAAGAAAAAATGTATCTGAGCAAACCAAGCAAATTTCTCAGATATCCTCCACAGAACCACAATTTTAAAGGATTAAGATTAGAAAAACCTTTCTGCTAGACTAATTGCTATACGGGGCAAAGTAGCTCAGTTCTCCCACCTTCCTAATGTCCTCAAGCTCCTTCATCTATCTTACCAGTCTCTGGCTGTAATATGTGTGGTAGTCTCTTAGGCTATACATAAAAATGCAGCCTTTTTCTCCAGAATCACTTAGATTCAAAAATCCTATAAAATTCAGTATAAGGGCTACTCAGTCATGCTGCCAGGTGGATTAAATTAATGCCAACCATATATAAACAAGATGGAAATGCTTCAAGAGAAAAACAAACAAAAATAAACAAAAAACACAACCGCGTAATCATCCCGCAACAACAGTTAAGGCTAAAAAGGAAGTTTAGACAAGGCTTATGCTGTGTTATTAATAGTTAGCTAAGCCAAATCCTGGGAAAGGAGGTAAGATTGGCACTAATTTTAGGGCTCACTTTATTGGAAATTACATTATTTCTCAAGTCTGTGACCACTACTCAGTAGTTAGTGCAGACAAGGATGAGTCATGGTTAACCTGGTTTTTAGCTATTCTTTGGAAATCCACAACCAGCTTAAATGATGCTGAACATGTGTTTTTGCTGTGTAGAGTGACTACAGTGTTCTGTCCACCATCATGTTAGTTCTATGAGTCTTCAATATTGTGTTGTAATTTTATATAATTTTCTAATTAACATAAGTCCTTCAAGTCATTGTGATCTCTTGTTAACACAGTGGAGACTCTGCCTGTTCACAGTGTTTAAAAACTTTAAAACTTTATCAGCTTGTCATTAATGGGAAAAGGAACTTTCTGTTTCTTCTTTTTTCTGCACAGTTTCCTAACTGTTGTTGTACGGCACATGGTCTTCACTAGTCTACCCAATGTAGAGAATGTGGTGAAGACTAGGGTTTTGAACTTTAACAGGGTTCAAAAAGAGCTAGATAGATTAATGAAAGTTAGATCCAAGAATGGCTATTAGCCAGGATGGGTAGGAATGGTGTCCCTAATCTTTGTTTATCTGGAAATGGATGACAGGAGAGGAATCACGTGATGATTACCCATTGTGTTCTGGGGCATCTGGTATTGGCCACCGTTGGCAGGTGGGATACTGGGCTAGATGGACTTTTGGTCTGACCCAGTTTGGCCGTTATGTTCTTATGTATTTGATGTAATGTTGAACTTAATTTTTAGTTTGAAGAAGCCAATCTTTATAAAGCTTTCTGACATTATTCTGGTCTCTGAGTTCCTTCACTTCCAAATATACAAAGTCAGAATATATTAGAATGGAAACTGTGGCTCTTTTGTCATGACTACTTACACATGTGCAAACATACTGGTTTTCAGAGTTATCCATAAATAAAAGTTCCTCCTTGAAACATTACCATTGACTGACTGAATACTCATCAAAAACTGAGCCAAGGAAGGCTTTAGTATGGAGATACTGTATTTGTAAATATGTTTTCAATCATGTTTTCCTAGGTTTTTCACAACTTTGGTCAATGTCATGTTGCACAGAACTAAATTCTTCCTTAAACAATAAAAATGCCAACTCTACCGAAGTGGTAGCTGGTGAGAGAACTTGATTATAGATTGCTGTGTCATTGAACAAGTAGTAATAAATTATGGTTGGAGTTGATAGCAATATTAATCAGACGTTAGGAACTATAGTAATTGATATGGGAAGCTCAGGGTGCATCTACACTGCACCATTATTCCGGAATAATGGCCATTATTCTGGAAAAACAATATTAGAGTCCACATAGCAATTTCCAAAGAAAATTGAAATAACAAAGGGCATGTTCTGACATTGGTAAACCTCACTCCACAAGGAATAATGCATCTTTCAAAAAAGCTCTTTCAGAAGAGGGTGTGTGTGGATGTTCCACTGCTACTATGTCTAAATAGCTTCTCACCAGCACCATTCTAAGATATTACTCCCCAGTGCCTCCTGGGGCTCTAAATCGAGGTAGCAAGTCCACATTAGGGGAGCCTTCCTTCGACTAATTTGGAGGCTTCCCTGTAGTGTGGCTGCTCTATTTCAAAAAAAGCTATTTCAGAAGATATCTTCCAGAATAGCTTTTTCCGAAATAAGCTGGCAGTGTAGACGTACCATTAGGGACAAAAGGAAAAATGTATGCCCAACAAAGTTAAGGAAAATAAGGATTTTTTAAATATATCTTAGGCACAAAAAGAATCCTGGCAAGAGTATTGCTCCATTACTAGATGGAAATGGTACTATTATCAATAACAGTGCAGAAAATTAAGAAGTGTTCAATAATATTTCTATGATGTATTTTGGAGGGGGCAGATATTATCTCAGCATAGGATGAGTACACCATTCTTAATATTCCACTATTATCTTTAGAAGATGTTAAACAAAATACTTGATAGATGCTTTTTAAATCAGCAAGTCCAGACAACTTTCAACCAAGATTTTTGCAACTAAGAAGCTCACTGGGCAATAAAAGTTAGCAGAACTAACAGATCTCAAAATGTAACTGTAAATGGGGAATCTTCATTGAGTGGCCTGTTTCCAGTGGGGTTCCCCGGGGTTTGGGTCTTGGCCCTATCTTATTTAATATTTTTATCAATGTCCTGAAAAAAACCACTGATAAACTCTGCGGAGTAAACAAAAATTGAGAGCATGGTAAATAATGAGGATGACAGATACAGAGCAATCTGGATTACTTGGTATGGTGGGCACAGTTCAATACGGGTTGTACCTCCCTTAACCATAACATCCTGGTCTGGAAAAATCCGTGGTCCAAACCAGACCACAGATGTTCCTGGACCACAGATCCCAGGAAGAAGGAGGTTTGGTGGCAGGGCAAGAGCACTGTAAAGATGACTCAGCCGGAAGCTGAGGTGGTGGTGAGGAGGATGGATGGATGGCATGGCAGGGAGTTCTGGCCCCAGCAGAGCTCCCTGGCCCCAGCAGCCAGTGAGCTCTAGCCTGGCCATCTCTGTGAACCTCCAGCCCCGGCCAGAGAGCTCTGATCTCAGCCGTAGCCAAAGAGTTCTGGCCCAGGCCGTGGAGCTCTGGCTCTATCCCTCTGCTCCAGCCACGAAGCTACAGAGCTCTACTCCAGCTGTGCAGCTCTGGTCGGGGCCCTCTGGTCCCAGCAGCTGCGGGGCTGAGGAAAGCCTCATGGGGGCTAAGGCAGCAGCTGGGGCAGGCTGGAGCCCCAACCCAGTGGCAGCACAGCCATGAGGGGAAGGGACCTTCCCTGGTCCAGCAAATTCCCTTGTATAGGACCAGTAAGGTCCTGAGGATGCTGGACAATATGTATTTAATATGACTGAATCTAAGTGTATGCATCTAGGAACAAAGAAGTTAGGGTATGTCTACACTAGCCACCCTAGTTCGAACTAGGGTGGCTAATGTAGTCATTCGAACTTGCAAATGAAGCCCGGAATTTGAATATCCTGGGTTTCATTTGCATGTTCCCGGGTGCCAACATTTTTAAATGCCCGGTAGTTCAAACTACCTGCCCACGGCTACACGCGGCACGGGCTAGGTAGTTCGAATTAAAGCTCCTAAGTCGAACTACCGTTACTCCTCCTGTAATGAGGAGTAATGGTAGTTTGGTAGTCCTCATTGCAGGAGGAGTAATGGTAGTTCGAATTAGGAGCTGTAATTCGAACTACCTAGCCCATGCCACATGTAGCCGGGGGAATGTACTGGGCATTTAAAAATGGCGGCACCCAGGAACATGCAAATGAACCCCGATTATTTTCAGGAAGAACGGCTCCTGCACAAGAGGGCTTTTTTTGCGCAAGAAGGAGCAGTGTAGCCAGCTCCTTCTTGCGCAAAAGCCCCTTGCACAAAATGGCAGCTCATTAGGTATGCAAATGAGGCACAGAAATATTCTTGCACAAGAATGCACAGAGTAGACGTAGCCCTAGGGTTTCTTTACAAGGGAAAAAATCTTTCATTTCCCAGGGTGGCTCTGCAAGAGATTTGCTGATGGAAGTTCTAGTTAGCCTGAGGTGATGGCTACACCCTTCCCTAGCCAGGTCTGCAAACTTATATTTTGTTGTTTATCATGAAAAATGGAAATCAATGCCACCAACTTGTGATAATACCTGCCTTTAAAGTTCTGTCCACTGATTGCAATGACTTATGGTTTTATTTGCTTATTCCCCTCCCCCACCATAGAATATGTTAACCAATGGAGGAAAGAATTCTCCTCAAACTATCCTGACAATAAGTAATTATTTTGAAAAGGGAGTTCAGACTGCAGGTGTATTGCTAACACTAGATGCATGGGTAGGAACAATGCATTTTAATTCTATACCATCTTTATCAAAGTTTTTTTATAAGTAGAAAAAATTTAAGGCTACGTCTACACTGGCCCCTTTTCCGAAAGGGGCATGTTAATTTCACAGGTCGTAATAGGGAAATCCGAGGGGTGTTTAAATATCCCCCGCGGCATTTAAATAAAAATGTCTGCCGCTTTTTTCCAGCTTTTAGAAAAGCCGGAAAAGAGCGTCTACACTGGCCCCGATCCTCCGGAAAAAAAGCCTTTTTCCGGAGGATCTTATTCCTACTTTGCAAAGCCACGCAGGAGAGGAGGGGGGGCCTCGGGCAGCGGGGCTGCCCCGCTGCCCGAGCCCCTCTGCGGCTTTGCTCTGCGTCTTCCTGGTCTGCAGACCAGGGAGACGCAGAGAAAGCCCCAGAGTACACAGGCGTCAGGACCGCGAGGTCCCGCAGTCCGTGTACTCTGTGGCAGCCCCGTTCGTATCTGCGGATCCGACGTGAGTCGGATCCGCGTAAGTCGGGGACTGCCTGTATAAGTGTTTATACGTTTTATAATTGAAAATGTTCATCTCACACACTTTTTGGGGGGGCATTTCTGTGTGTATACACACAGACATACAGATGAAAGAAGCTGCCTTCAATTTAGGAAATGCTGTCTGGGGATTTTTCAAATTATATATCTATAGCCAACTCAATTAATTCAGGCAGTGAATACAATGCAAACAAAGAATTCCAAAGCGTATTCATTACTTTTTAAATGTGAGATTACTCACTTCTTTAGAAAACTGGAGGAAATCCAGTCTAAAAAAAAATTACAGATAATGTTCAGGCACTGGCCAAAGTCCAAGACAGGGCTGTATTAAGAAAGCTCACACTCACCAACTAAAAGTCTAAATGTTTTAATGTAATTTATACAAGCATGGCATAGCTGCTGATGCATAATACAGGCAAAACAATAATTTGAGATTAATTAATTGATTGTAGAATAATACTAACATTATACATGTAACACTCTTTTTTACTTTCTACTTTTCCTCTCTTCAAATAGATCTTTTATATAAATAATGATCAGGTCTGCCCTTTTGAGGTTATAATTACAGATTACAGGATTTTGTTCAACTAGAACATAATTAGACAATTTGAATAACTCATCTTATTATTAACATTTGGGATGATTTATAAATGTCTTTATTTGAACTAATGGTCCTTATCTGCTTCTTTTAACTAACTATCCAGTTTTAGATGCTTGTAGACTAATAGTTTCATCTGTTACATACCAGCTTGGTTTTCCCTTTGATATTTATATACCCACTTCCTCCTTTTGTTCCCCCTCCCATTTTTTCCTTCCTCCCCCCCCTCCATCCTCCCCTATTTATTTTGGTTCTTCACATACAACATTTGGGTCATCTGAAGAAGTGGGCCGTGACCATGAAAGCTCATGATACCATCTATATGTTTCGTTAGACTTTAAAGTGCTACCATACTATTTGTTGGTTTTTAAGTTTATGTGAATGAACACTTTTTATTCATTTTTCATATATAAAATAGCTGTAATTTTTGAATCAAAGAAAAAATTAAAATTTGACATTTCCCAAGTGGGCAGAGGTAACAAGAGAACATTAAGAGTATATTGAAACATCTGTGTTATTTTAGAATAACTGACATTATTTCAAAATAACAAAATGTGCATCTACACAGCAAGCCATTACTTCAAAATAATGTCAAGATGAAGGACTTCTTACTCTCACTCCTGTAACCCTCATTTTACAAGGACTTAGAGAAGCTGAAGGAACAGTGTTCTTCCTTCGACTTCCTGCTCTGTCGAGACTGCTGAAAGCTGAATTAAGCTATTTCAACTTCAGCTATCCAGTTGTTGTAGCTGGAGTTGTATATCTTAATTCAACTTTTTCCCTGCTGTGGAAACATATTCTCTGTGATCTACAGAAGTGATAATGCACAATTTTGTAAATTTTGGCAAATATTTTAGCAAGATCAGATTTTAGAGGTGCATTACAATTTCCAAATCTGACAAATCTTGTTACAACAAATATCTTTACGTACCAATATTTTAGTCACATTTTCTTTTTATGAGCACTGTGCTTGAACATGGAAAATAGCTTTTGATTAGTTTTACTGTGGTAGTAAGGGAAGGGCCTACACTGCCTATGTCAAGAGATCATCATCCTGTGTTAGATAAGCATCATAATGCTCTCGTCAACAATTTCAGCAGCAGCACTGAAGAAGTTGTGGAAGAAGTTTTGAATATAGGCTAATTAGCATATCATCTCACCTTGGAAAAATCATGAAATGTTTGAGTAAAGAGTCAAACTATAGTAGCATAACCAGTGCCAATAAAGGGTTTTTATGGCGGTATTATGACAATTTGAGACTTAGATGTGCCACATAGAAAACTTGAGTCTAAGTCCCAATGGAATATGAGACTTTGATTAATAATAAGGGCCATGAAGGGCACAAAATTATTAACAATTACTAGAAGTGAATCTAGAATGAATAGTCTTCTAGTTCCTAGCATGGTTCACATTCTCTTGCGTAAACAACATTTTCATAAGTGGTATGTCTAGACTGCATCCCTCTGTTGGCAGAGGGATGCAGATTAGACAGGTCGACATTGCAAATGAGGCAGGGATTTAAATATCCCGCACTGAATTTGCATAAAAATACCCTCTGTGTTTTGCCGACTCAGCACTTTGTCGGCAAAAAGCGTCAGTCTAGAGGGGGATCTGTTGAGAAAGAAAGCCTTTTTCTACAGATCCCTTATGCCTCCTGGGGAGGTTTACAGGATCTGTCGAAAATGGTTTTTTTTTTGACAGATCCCCCTCTAGACTGCCCCTTTTTGCCAACAAAGTGCCGAGTTGGCAAAACACAGAGGGTATTTTTATGCAAATTAAGTGCGGGATATTTAAATCCCTGCCTCATTTGCAATGTCGACTTGTCTAATCTGCATCCCTCTGCTGACAGAGGGATGCAGTCTAGACATACCCAAGGAGGCAACAATAGAATAATCAAAAAAAATTTCTGTGTTGTTTGGGAAGTTTTAGCCCTCTGAAAACAATGCACATGTGGTTAGGTCTTAGATGGTGTCACTTGTATAGGTATGTGGGATATGGCTCCACAATATGCCAACATTTTTATGGCTGATCTAGAACAACATTTCCTCAGCTTCCCCTTATAACTCTCCTCTGCTTACACTACTTACATTAATTTCTACCCCACTATCAAACTCAGCCTGGACCAGTCCACACTACAGTAGACATGTATGATGGACACATAAACACCAACCTATATTGGAAACCTACTGAGCGCTATTCTTACCTACATGCCTCTACCATGCATTCAAGACATATGACACAACCAGCTTTCGACAACCAAGCTCTAAAATACAACAAGATCAGCTCCAATTCTATGGAGAGAGACAAACACTTACAAGATCTTTATCAAGAATTATTGAAACTTAAATACCCACCTGGGGCAAGTGAGGAAACAGACTGACAGAGCCAGACACGTACCCAGAAGTCACTTACTTTAACAAAGGTCATCACTTACATTCCCCAGTTTAAACCCCTCCAGTCCTTATGCTGGAATACATTTACAAGTTTGACACATCATAACTATCAAACAGCATTTCTTAAAGATTTGTCTACAGATGTAGTCAAACAGAAATAGTGAGACTACTTGTAATAATCTGCTATGTTATAGTGGTCTTGAATTTGGAAAATGTGTTGATAATGGGAATATAATCTGGGATTTCAGAAGAGGGAACCCATGTCAGTTGATCATGTACCATATACCAATGTTTTATAATTGTTTGTTTCAGCAAAAACAATGAGGATCCTCTGAAACTTTAAACAATTCTTTGGGCATAGATGGAGCCTACTTTGTCAGATACATGAAGTGGAAATTTCTGTTTGGCAGAGAAATGTAACCTTGCATACATTACACTGCACAGAGAACTCCAATTTCAAAAGCATGTCACACCCTCCCCATCGACATGACAGTACATAATGGGTGGACCAGCATAGTCATGAAAATGGAGTTTCCCATCCAATAAATGCTCCTTTCCCAGTAAAGAAAGAAAGAAAGAAAGAAAGAAAGAAAGAAAGAAAGAAAGAAAGAAAGAAAGAAAGAAAGAAAGAAAGAAAGAAAGAAAGAAAGAAAGAAAGAAAGAAAGAAAGAAAGAAAGAAAGAAAGAAAGAAAGAAAGAAAGAAAGAAAGAAAGAAAGAGAATAATTTCACCTATGTGAGCACATGGTGACAGATTGCTGCTGAATTTTGTTTTAGGATGCAGCTGGAACCTGTGAACTAGGGGACATTAAGTGCAGAACACAAGGTGAGTTTTCTGACTTTTCTGTCTAGCTCAGGGCTATTCAACACGTGGCCCACAGGTGGGATCCTTTGAACACGGCCTCCACTGGGAACATGCTTCACAGCAGCAAGGTGTCTCCCAGTTGGGGTAAGTATTGAAAGATGCAAGCAGACAGGCTGGGTAGAACAGATGGGTACAGGGTGTTGATATTTCTAGCTCCCATGGAGGAGGTGTCAGAAGCACAGGGGAATTGTGGGAAATGCTTTGTATTCATGCCCATCAGTGTGAAAAGCTATTTGCATGTATTTGCATATATATACAACCACACTTACGTTGCAGCCCTTGGCATGTACTGTGAGTATCATAGTGGGCCCTGGGGGCTTCCAAAGTTGAGTAGCCGTGGTCTAGCTACAGAGACAAAGCAGTGACATAGAAGATCCTACAACCAGCCATCTTGGCTGGCCACATGTAAGCCAGTACCGGTTGTATTTTGAAAACTGGCACTCCCTGGTCTGGCAACATCTGTGGTCTAGCAGGACCATGGATACTCCTGGACCAGAGAGCCTAGGAGCCTAAGGGCAGGAGGGACAGCTGGGGTTGTGGAGAACAGAGTCACCAGATCAGCTGGAGGCAGTGCAGGACTGAGGCCAAAGCAACCTGCAACAGCACAGGGCTGGGCTGGAATACCCCAGCAGCCTGTTCTGACACTAGACTAGAGCTGTACAGCAGCTGCTGGGAATATGGGGCTGGGACTGGAACCCCACAGCAATGCAGGGCCAGAGTCTCCTAGTAATCTCTAGGAGCAGAGAGACAGAGCCCTTGAGTAGCCCCCTGGAGCATGTGGCTGGAACAGAGCCCCATGGCAGCCCTTGGGAGGGTTGGGCCAGTCCAGAGCCCCACAGAAGCCCACAGCACCATGGGGCAGAGGCCAGAGTCCCCCAGAAACCTGGGTCAGCATGGGGAGAAGCTCTGCAGCAGCCCCCAGAAGCATAGGGTCACAGCACCTCAGCAGCCCCTTGGAGCAAGAGGTTGGAACTGGAGCCCCATGGCAGTCCCTGAAAGTGCAGGGCAGGGCTGGAGCTGAGCGGGACCAGAGCCATGGCGGGAGCCAAGCCTGTGATGCTCAGGGAGCTGGCATCAGCTGGGCAAGCAGCCCAGACAGGTTGTGGGGGAGCATGAGGTGGGCTGCCCGCTGGGGCAGCCTGATGGCATCAGGTGATGGGCTTGAGGGCTGGTGACAGGAGACCGCTCCTGGTCCGAAAATTCTCTTGTTCGAGACCGGTCAGGTCCCAACAGTGCCAGACTAGAGAGGTGCAACCTGTACAGAGAAGGAAAGATAGTGCAGGAAAGCATTAGCACACACTAAAGGTCTAAAGCAGAGGGAGTTTAAGTGCAGCCAAACTAAGAATTATGCATTCTGAAGGATAAATGCACAAACAGCGAAGAAAATTCAAGCACAAATAGTTCATACAAAAATGTCTCCTTATGACAGCATGGATATCCAGAAGAGTGCAAAGTTCTACTAGTGAGCAGAGATAGTGTAACTTTTTTGGGCAAAGTCAGTGAATTCAACAAAAAAATGCAAGTCATAGGTGGTGTACCTTGAACATTTTCAGCAATTTATACTTTTCAATTCCACTCCAGATGAACAAAGAGTCAGCGTTACTGGCAGTGATATGTATTGCTATATGATCTATTGTCTCCAAATATGCCCTGAACTGGAATGTATGCCTCGGGTAATACAGCAGTGCAGGAACATTTTCTCCCATCATTTATAGCACAATGATGTCAGCTTCATCAGTGACATCAGAGAAGCGAGGAGTCAGTAGCACAATTTCTTGCACTCTATAGAAGTTGTCAGACCACTGTTGCTTTGGGCAAACATTCAGTGATGCCCTGTGTGATCAGTTGCACAATGACCAGATCCAGAAAATGAACAGGTTAGAAAAATACCTCTCAGGGATGGTCTAAATCATGGGTCCCCAAACTGGTGGGTGTGCCCCATGGGGGGACATGAAGAAATTTGGGGGGGAGGCGATCCAGACCCCTGCCATCAATCCCCCCCCCCCCGAGTTTTGATGCTCTTTTTGTTTTTTGTCCCAGGTCAGTTCCTTTATTTTTTCCTCTACAAGTTTTGCTACTTTTTGTGGAGGGGGGGAGAGGGTTTCTCAAAAATCAAAAACGGGGCATGATGCTGAAAAGTTTGGGAACCACTGGTTGAAATAATACGTAGTCCTGCCTTACTACAGAAGATTGGACTATTGAGGGTCCTATTGAGGGTCATTCCAATCCTTCAGTTAAGAGTGGAATTTGGGAATTCAT
The DNA here is from genome assembly GCF_049634645.1 of Pelodiscus sinensis. Lineage (NCBI taxonomy): Eukaryota > Metazoa > Chordata > Testudines > Trionychidae > Pelodiscus > Pelodiscus sinensis. Next base: position 38,641,095 of record NC_134713.1, read on the forward strand.
AATGTGGAAAAAGACAAGAAGTCTAGTGACTCTGACAAAGACCTCACACTAAATATATTGGAAGCTGGAGTCAAAGATGGCATCTGGCTCACACGCTTGATTAAGGGAGTTCCTATAAGAATGGAGCTTGATACTGGAGCTGCTTTCTCACTGATTTCTGCATTTCCCTCTCACCAGACTTATCACAAGTTTTTGTGGAAGAAACACCCACAATTTTGAAGACTTAGAGAAAAATTAGTTCCAAAAGGAATAATTCAGGTGAATTATCAACTCAATAGACAATCAGTTATTTTAAACTTATATGTTATTGAGGGAAAGTATCGCCCATTACTTGTCAGATTTTGGATTGAAAAGATAAAGGTTAATTGAAGAGAGGTCGAAGGACTTGGGAACAAACCTCAATTTTTTAAAGGAGCACTGGAGAGACACTCCATAGTTTTAGAAAAAGAATTTGGACAGGTGAGCAACATGTACAGCTTACTGTTAAGTCTGAAAATAGTGTAAGTTCACTGTTCTGCCTTATGCTTTCAAGCTTCTTATATAAGTTTATTTGGACAGCTTCTTGAGTATAGTCTTGTCATCAGTTTCACACAATGACACTGAATCCAGCTTTATGTGCAGACAATTATACACCACCTTGTACTGGAAAACTATTTGCTACTCTTAGGGCAGAACAGTGTTTCAGTAAATTGGATTTGGTTAGCACACATATTGAAATGGAGATTGAACCAGCATTTTACAAACATCTCATAATCCCAACACACAAAAATGCTTATTTTGTTACAACGTTGCCTTTTGATGATATATCAGTACATGTCTAAGTCCAGAAAACCATGGATGAGACTCTGAAGGGACTGAACTGAGCGTACATTCAGAGAAATGTGAATTTTTCAAATTTTCAGTTGAATAACTTGGACATGTAATTGGTGCCCTTGTCTTAATTAAATAAATGCCTCCCAGGAGAATATGTCTCAGTTATGTTCATAATTTTCAGAATTCAGAAGTTTCATACATATCTGTATGGCAGAGTTTTCACCTCACTGAGAGGTAGTCACTCATTACTTTCAATTTTTATATCAAAACATGGAATTCCATCATTTGCTGCATTGTTATTTTTATCTTATTCCTATGCCATTCAATTCTATAAAGTAGTTCTAATATACTCTCACTCTTTTCATGTCCAAGAAACTCTGGGTGAAGGGTATTCTCTCAATTTGATGAGCAGAATATGCATAACTACCACATCAAAAAAATACATGTGCTAAGGATGATGGGCTTTCTCTTATGAAGGACATAGAATCACAAGAGATAGTCTTGATAAGAAAAGCCTCTAGTTTACACATACGTCAACATTTATTATTACAGTTAGATCTTATGGGGAATGTGAGTAATCATTCCAAAATCACTTCAATCCCAGGTTTTGGAAGCTCTTCACGAAAGTAGTTTTGGCACTACATGGAGGAAGACCACAGCCCCAAGTCATATCTGATGACTGGATATCAACAGAGATCATAGAATCCTAGAATCCTAGGGCTGGAAGAGACCTCAGCAGGTCATCAAATCCAACTATCTGCCCCAAAGCAGAGTCTTGCTAAAGTCTTTTTCTGCCATCTGTCACTACTGAGAACAGCCTCTCTCCATCCTCAGCTTCCTGAAAAAAAACACTAGCTATTGATATAAACTGCTAGCTTGAGCAGATTAGATAGACAAAAGAGACACATTTATTTTGAAATATCCTCATTCAAATTATTGGAATGCATTTATACTTTTAAGAATAGTATTCACATTATTTCATTACTTAGTTAAAAAGTACAGATCTGAGTGTGTAGGACATTACCCATCCACAGTACAGTAGCTTATAATATGTAGAATGCATATTTTAGACATGGGGATATGTGAAAATATGTTTATCTGGCAAGGAAACAGAACAGCCAGGTAAAAAGCTGAGCCAGGAAACTGATCAAGTAAAAAGCTGAGCCAGCAAGCCAATCAGGTAAACAACTAGATCAGCATTCCAGTCAGGTAAACGACTGAGTTAGCAAACTAATAGTGCTAGACAGAAAAGGTGTTTATGCAATATATAATGAATAACTTTGTAACAGTGTATTTAAGATGAGCACCTGGATATGGTGTTGCACTTGCAGTTAGCCCTATTCTGTGGCCTGTTTCTATGGACTGATCACTCACTGAAGTAGTAAATAAATGACATAATTATTCAGCACAAGAGTCTGTCTGTGAACCTGTGCATTCTGGGTAGCAGGAAAGAATTGGTCAACAAATACCATTTATATATGATACTTTTAAATAGGTTTTCCTGAAATATTAAATCTCTGAACCAAATGACTGGAGTCTTTTACTAATATAGAATTCTCAGTGAGTTCAGTGATAGAAATGTAGCCGTGTTAGTCTGGGGTAGTTGAAGCAAAATGCAGGACAATGTAGGACTTTAAAGACTAACAAGATGGTTTATTAGATGATGAGCTTTCGTGGGCCAGACCCACTTCCTCAGATCAAATAGTGGAAGAAAGTAGTCACAACCATATATACCAAAGGATACAATTAAAAAAAACAATCATTTTTTTTTAATTGTATCCTTTGGTATATATGGTTGTGACTACTTTCTTCCACTATTTGATCTGAGGAAGTGGGTCTGGCCCACGAAAGCTCATCATCTAATAAACCATCTTGTTAGTCTTTAAAGTGCTACATTGTCCTGCATTTTGCTTCAGTGAGTTCAGTGATTGATTTATGTTATCTAATCTTCAAGATACCCTACAATGTTCATATTTTGTAGCTATGTGGAATACCTCTCAACAATATCACATTCAAAACTGCCTCCTTATGATATGGCCACATAAGCCTTTGATGTTCACTAATGTAACTCTCCAGAAGTCCAAGGCATTACACAAGTCTAAAATTATTTAAAGTGTAAGGTGAATTAGGCCCATCAAACCTTGCTAACTTTGCTCTCCACTTATAAAATCATGAAGCTGTATATAATTTTTTAGAGTTGCACACCGATACATAAGGAAAACCAAATGGCATCATGTACCCAAAGGCATATTCTGTCCTGTGGTCTTCTGACACGGTGGACCTGGCTGCCAGAGAACTAGAATCATAGAAATGGAAGGGACCTCAAGAGGTCATCAAGTCCAGTCCTCTGCCCTCACGGAAGGACCAAGCACTGTCTAGAGATCTTCCCTGAGGGTACAGCTAGGCTATGGGGGGTTTTCAGGGTATCCCGAAAAATCTCCGCTGCATCCAGGAGAATGCTTTTGCTCTTCCATTTTTTTTTGTGGAAGAGCAAACATCCTCTTTCGGAAGCCCCTGTGTTCCTCGTTCTAGGAGGAAGAAGGGGGCTTTCAAAAGAGTTTTTTTCCCTACATTTGGCCCAGACAATTATGCACCCACCTTATAGTAGCCCCATTTAGGTTGCATTTTGCTAGTTTATTGATAAGTAGGTCATGTGAGACCATGTCAAATACCTTACTAAAATCATGCTATACCACATCCACTGCTTCTCCCTTATCCACAAAGCTTGATATCCTATCAAAGAAAGCTATCAAATTGATTTGACATGATTTGTTCTTTACAAATCCATTCTGGCTGTTACTTATAACCTTATTATCTTCCAGATATTTGCTGATGGATTCCTTTATTACCTGCTCCATTATCTTCTCTGGCACAGAAATTAAACTAACAGAGAATGGATCCTTCATGAGAAGGATCCCTAAACAAGAATGGGATGGGTAGGATGCAGAAATGAAGGAAGTAGCTGTGTTCTACACCAATTTGTTCAAGGTGATATCAAACCAAGACAGGATAAATGAAGTAAGCAGGATTCCAAACAAGGCTGCTGGCTTCTCATGAATTCTGAGGTGTCCAATCTGCTACTTGGTTGATTGGGTATGGGCATTAGAGGAGATTGACAATGGTTGCCTTTGAGTATTGAAATCATTTTCACAGCACGTACTCTACAGCTGTTTACTCTGAGAAGAAGAAAGAGATTGCTGCCTCTATTTGGGTTGATATTTGTAGGGAAGCTTTCAGTAGGGAGTTGGTGTATACATCTCTAGTGGATTAAGCTCTCCAAAGGCTTATCAGTTTGGTAGGATTTTGGTGTTTAAAAAATTGCAACTGAATGCCTGTAGATTGTCATCAAATTTCCCCAGAATAATTTAAAACTATATTATTGGCATAAGGATTTTTTTATAAGTACCAGATTTTAGCAACAAGACACTCAAAAATATGATGCATTTTGGCAACTGCCACTACTTACCCTCACAAACAGGCTGTAAACCAGACCAAGAACCATTAAGCAAGCATGTCCGTTCTGCAGATCCTCGCAGCTGATAACCCATTTCACAGGAGAAACGTAGTAGACTTTTTATTTTGAATTCATCCCCAAGTCTCGATCCATGAGGTGGTACACCTGGATCATCACAATATCCGGGACTATTTCCTATTAAACATAATGAAGTAGAACTGTTGGTAGAAATATTGTAACTGTATGTTTAGTAAGAGTTACACTACTGGCTACATTGTTTCTGTATTAATTATTCAGTTTCCTTCCAGTCTGGGAGACTGAAAAAAAAAGCAACATGTATGTCTATATCTGAATTTGATAATAATTAAAGCTCACAAAGTGACACAAAATAAGTGATACAAGACAAATACTGATACTGAAAGCATACTGTCTTGTGTAATCAATGATCTCTTTAGCATATATAAATGTGTATATTTGTTCAGTTTTGTAGTTCTACAGTTATTGTAATAAATTAACAACAATAGAAAATAAAGACAGCAGAATTGGAGAGCGGTATAGTTCTGTATGTAATGGAGAACAGTTGATATGTATAAATCCACACTTATATATCCTCTAGTAACTGAATTGTGTCTTCCCCTATGTAGACAAGTAAGGAAAAGGACACATGGAGTCTTTCCCCCCCTCACTTTGCACTCCAGAGCAGAGGCCAATCACAGTTCCAATGGAGAAAGAAGGTGCTGCACTTATGTTAGAATTCAAAGAGGATAGTGTATGGTAATGGCTGTACTACATCAGTCAACCAACCTGTCAGACTAGAAAGGATACAAACTCCCTTTCAAAGCTGCCAACTGCCACAGGTTCTCCCCAGGAGTCCCATGGAGGAATGCAATGCAGGCAAGTATGATAACCATAATCAGGTCCAAAATAAACAATAAGACAACACAAATAGGGTATGTCTACACTACCCTCCTAGTTCGAACTAGGAGGGTAATGTAGGCATACTGCACTTGCAAATGAAGCCCGGGATTTGAATTTCCCGGGCTTCATTTGCATAAGCGGGGAGCCGCCATTTTTAAAACCCCGCTGGTTCGAACCCCGTGCAGCGCGGCTACACGGGACTCGAACTAGGTAGTTCGGACTAGGCTTCCTATTCCGAACTACCTAGTTCGAGACCCGTGTAGCCGCGCTGCATGGGGTTCGAACCAGCGGGGTTTTAAAAATGGCGGCTCCCCGCTTATGCAAATGAAGCCCGGGAAATTCAAATCCCGGGCTTCATTTGCAAGTGCAGTATGCCTACATTACCCCGCTAGTTCAAACTAGCGGGGTAGTGTAGACATACCCATAGTTTCTTTATAATGCCATTGAACTTCTATTGACCCCTTTTGGTTTTATATGTACAGTAATTTCTCATTTAACACGGTAGAAGTGTTTCAGAAAACGATCGTGCTAAGTGAAAATGTGCTATGTGGGGTCAATTTTCCCACTGAAAATAATGGAAAAGGTAGGGGTTGCATTTCAGGTGGTGGTATCAAAGACAATTTTCTGTTGGTGCTGAGTCATCAACATCAACATTAGACGATGTAGATGGAACAGGGCTATCTTGTTCATCAGCTGATGTTGAACATGAAAAAAACTTGATAGAGAGCTGCTTTGCTGCTTTTTGTTTTTCATTGGAAAGTTGCTGATAGCAAGATATGGCGCTTTCTAAGCTTTTCACTACTTTTGAGCTCAGTTCGTGATCAGGATCATTCTCATTGAAAATATTTATTCTATCACTTATAAGCTTAAATGCTTCAGCCATAACTTTAATTGGTAATGTTTGAATAACTGGCTCAGCATGTTTGAATAACTGGCTCATTTTCCAGCCACTGCTCATCCAGCAGCTTCAACTCATTGACAGACAACTCCTCCCCATGAGAATCGAGTAACTCTTGCACATCAGTAGCATACACCTCCTCTAATCCTGCTTCATGGGATAGGGTTACAATCTGCATTTTAGCTTCAGCTATTTCAGTGTGAAACTCCCTGAACTCGTGAACACATGCAAGCCATATATGGCGCCAAACTGCATTGAGGCAATGCAACAAAACTTCTGCCCAAGCCTGTGCTATTATATCTATAGCGTCTTTAACATTAAATTTTCTCCAGAACTCCTTGATTGTAGGCTTATTCTTGCCATCTGTCTCCCTTATAAGCCTAGCAAACGTACAGCGAAAGTAATACGCCTTGAAAGCAGCAATTGCTCCTTGATCAAGTGATTGAATTAACGAGGTTGTATTGGGGGGTAAAAATAACACTTAAATGTTTTCTCACAGATCAGTAAGGCAAGGAGAATGCCCTGGTGCATTATCTAAGAGTAGTAAAATTTTGAAAGCAAGATTTTCTTGCAAACGGTAGTTTTTTAACTCAGTAGTTAGGCAATTACAGAAGTAGTCTGTGAAGATGCTTGCAGTTACCCATGCTTTTGCATTAGATTGCCAAACAACAGGAAGATGATCCTTTGAATACCCAGATAAAACTCTAGGGTTGACAGAATGGTAAACTACTACCGGTTTGAGTTTGCAATCCCCGTTGGCATTGGTGCATAACACCAGTCATATGATCCTTTGCAGCCTTAAAACCAGATGCATAAGCCTCATCATGAGAGATATATGTATGTGCTGGCATAAGCTTTCAGTAGTGTCCTGTTTCGTCCAGGTTAAACATCTGTTTAGATGAATAGCCACCTTCCTTTATAATAGTTTCAAATATCACTGGGAATGATTCAGTAGCCTTTGTGTCAGCAGAAGCAGCCTCTCCAGTTATTTTTATACTATGTAAGTTTGAGCACTTTTTAAAGCATTCAAACCAACCATGACTTCCATTACATGGCTTGGCATCGGTTTCATTCAGTTCTATTTTAATAGCATCATATAAAGTTTTGGCTTCTTCCTGAATAACAGTCAAACTCACTGACATCTTTCATTGTGTTTGGTCTTCAATCCAGATAGACAATTGCCTCTCCATATTTTCCATTAGGTTAGATCATGTACGAACAACCTTCTTCAGACTTACTGCTGTTGCATTTTTTAAACTTTCCTTAATTTCCTCAGCTTGGGCACGGATCCTCAGCTTGGGCATGCGTACTGAAAGCGCGGGAGATGTCACAATTGCATTCATCTTTTTCAATTCACTTAATCACTTCAAGTTTCTCTTCAAATGTAAACAATTTTCTATGCTTCTTGCTTGCAGAAGCAGATGTATCACTTTCCTTATGCTTTCCACTCATGATAAGGGAAAAGTAATACATAGCAAGATACAGTATGTAGCAACAAAAGTTGCCACAGTTTGTTAACACAAGATAAACATGTGAGTGAGCGGAGGAGCGCTGTGACCACATGTACAGTTTTCTTCTGCTCATGAATACAGTATTACTTCTGTTTTCACAACTTATACCGCCGCATGAAGTAGTCCGCCCCTTAATTTTTTTTGTGTTATTTCGGGGACGGTCGTGTTATTCAAAAAATGTTCCCTAAAACAAAAATTGTGCTATTGCAAAAACCTGTTAAGCGGGCATATGTTAAATGAGTAATTACTGTATTATTTTCTACAGCATTCATTGTTCCACCATGGAAATATCTGTGCAAACACTAGATAAAATCCACATTGTACTGAAATCAGTGGCACAACTCTCACTGGAATTATTTGGGCTAGGATTTCACCAATTGGCTACGTCTAGACTGGCATGATTTTCAGGAAATGCTTTTTTCTGTTAAAAGCATTTTCGGAAAAGAGTGTCTAGATTGGCACGGATGCTTTTCTGCAAAAGCACTTTTTGCGGAAAAGCATCTGTGGCCAATCTAGACGTGCTTTTGCGCAAAAAAGGCCGGATCGCCATTTTCGCGATCGGGGCTTTTTTGCACAAAACAAATCTCAGCTGTCTACACTGGCCCTTTTGTGCAAAAGTTTTGCACAAAAGGGACTTTTGCCTGAACGGGAGCAGCATAATATGTGTGACATAGTGTGGGTACCTTGCTGGTTGCTAGGCTTGGGCTGTGTTGACCCCCACTGGCTGCTGTCTGTACCACGGCCCCACCGAGTAGCTGATGGGACAGGAAGGTAACCTGTTCTACCAATTACCCCCCAGAGAGAGGAAGAAAGGAAGGTGGAATGCCGCCCCTGGCTAGGGGGCAGGGCTGGAAGGGACGGCTTTTAGTTTCTGTTTGGGAAGCAGGGGAGAAGGAGCTAGGGAGGGGGGCTGAGATTATAGGGCCCAGCCACCCCCCATCTCAAGGGGGGGCACTGAGGCCTCTTAGCCCCAGTTCCTGTAACCAGATGACATCCTGGAGAAGCAATAAACTCTCTCTATTCTACTGGCTGGTGGAGTCTGTCCGTGCCATTACGGGGGTGCAGGAGACAGGAAAACCCCAACGCGCCGTCACCGTATTTCTGCAAAAAGCACAGATTTCTTACAGTAGGAAGTCAGTCCTTTTGCGGAAATTCAAGCGGCCAGTGTAGACACTTGGGAAGTTTTTCTGGAAAAGCGGCTGATTTTCCAGAAAAACTGGCCAGTGTAGACACAGCCATTGAGTTTAAGGCTTGCTTAGGCATGAAGACATACTATGAGGAAAACAGCAGTATGTGCAATACTATACACAGTAGTATTTTCATTACACTTTTATGCAATATTGCTAACATGTATAGGGTTACATTTGAATGGACTTTAATGGCATTCTGTGCCTACCTTTTATTGTGCTACTAATCAGCCTTGTTATTTTTTATTTTATTTCTTTGGTCTCTAACACAGTACTAATTCTTTTCCTTACAGAACCAGCATTATTTCTATAACTGAAAAAAAGATTTGGAGCCTTAATATATCACACCATAATTTATATTTGATTACAGAAGACACCATCTTTCAAAATGAAAAAAATTCTGAACAACAGCTTTGTCTATAAATAGTCTTAATACAGTCATTCACAATAAATAACAATGTAATGTGTTACAATGATTTTACTGGCATGAGTTTGGCTTGGTCCCACTGCGCACAAATAAGTTTTAGAATCATTCAAAACAAGGATCTGATCCATTAAGATGCTAGGCACCCTTAGTTTACACTGAAGTCAATGCAAGCCAAGGGCCTGTTCAGAACTTTTCTGGATCAAGCTCCAAATGTGTGTGCTAGCCTTAATCTTCACCAACTCTATGAATAAAACAAACAAATGTGCAGAATTCTGCAAATGTGTAAATACTGTTTTGTGATGTCATTTTACGTAGCATCATATTAAACATACTACACCACAGAAGGCTACCTACGTATTGACAAAATGACGGAGGGCAAATATATCATGATGTTTAAATAAATAGCTACAGCAGAAATGAGTCACTACAGGAGGAAATAAAATTAAATAAATGATTAAAATACAAAAAATGAGTTTGGCCGGAGTTAAAGATTGCTTATTGGGAACATTTTTAATCATTTTAATTACAAGATCACTTTCACATGACAGCTCATACAACTACCTGTACAATGAGGGAGAGTTCCACTCCAATGACTATCTTCTTGGCACACTCTAGTAGAATTTCCTATGAGAGTTCGACTTGCTGTGCACGTATAGTGAACTATGGCTCCATATGTGAATTTGTCTCCGGAAAGAACTGCATTGGCAGGAACTCCAGGATGTCCACAAGAAATGGCTATCAAGGGGAAAGAAAAAAAATATCATATGGCTATTCATTTTCAGATAACACAAACATCTGTGGCAGACTTCTAAATATAAACTCAACTCTACATAGCATAAGTATACAGTTGGATTACTATTATCTTATATGTTTAATTCTGGTTTTGCTAAGGATGATTTATTTGTTTTTGATGAGGTTAAGGTCAACTAAACTCAAATCTAATTTTTTTGACTTAGATTCCCCACAGTAATTTCTGCCACATCCAACAGATCCCCATATACCCTCATAAAACCTTATAAGCAAGACAAAATGGATCTGACACTGGCAGAAAAACAAGATAGTTGAGATTTCTAATATTTATTTCTACTTTTAAATAAATGGGAAATGTGATACAATAACAGGGAGAAGTTTAATAAGCAGAAGATAGATATAATGTACAAAAATGAATAATTAAGCCCAAAATTTACCAGAGAAATTCATAGAGTACAGTGAATGATAGGAAAACTTATTTATAGCCATTTTGGTGAACTATGAATAGCACATATTTACTTATTTATTTTGCCTTTTGAAAAAAATCGTTCAAGAAAATTTTGTTTGTACACATGTTCCATTAAAAATATAAGTAGAAATTTGTTTAACTGGGAAACAAAATTCATTTAATTATTAAAGGAAATTAATAACTTATATTTTTATAATGGTTAGGTCTTCTAATCAGGAAAAAGAAGTAAAAAACCATGATTCTACCTAATATCAGTAAGCAGAAATAAAGGAAACAAAATAAAGAAAAATCAAAATATATTTGCTTAAAAAATCATTCAGAAGTACTATTTTACACTGAAAATAAGTCTCTATTTTTACTGCTATACTGAGAATTTTTAACATAAACATTTCTAAATTGCATTTGATGCTTATAACCCTATAGAAGCACTTTAAAAAAAATATTTATCCTTAGAGTGAGAGAATGGAACAATGTATGATCACTTTGATGAGTTAATCTCTCTTGTGGTATTTGGAAATCAGCTTAAGAATTGAAATATCAAAGAGAGAAATATCATATTAATCACTGAAAAACTCTCGTTCCATTGAGAAGGAATGTGAGATTTGTCCTATAAACTCAAAATTCAAAAGATTTTGAGTATCTCAGGAAAATGAAATTAAAAGGTTAGATCCGAATTATAGTGCAACAGTGACTGCAGACTAGTGCCAATTTCTCTTCTCCATTACCCAAAGATCAAAATTTGTCCTGGCCTGTGGAATTTCCCCAGTGCCATTGTTGTGCTTGGATGTGTAAAGTATTCTTGCCAGTGACTTATTTTTAACTATATGGTATACTTTTCTTTAATAATGGTAATTTCAATGAACCTGAATTTCAGAGTTACTGAGCACCCACTATCATATCTGCTTCCACTGGAAAAATGAGGATTCTGTACTTCTGAAAAATCAAGCACTGAATGCCTCACAGCACAGATAATGTTTATGGAAAGTATGTAGAATGAGAGTGACAGAGAGAAAGAGAGAAAAAAAGAAAGAAATCACAAGTCTGGTTCAATCTGATTAATTTAACAGGTCAGTGTATAGGTTTATGCTAGTACAATAAAACAGAAAGTAAACCATGGAATATAGCATCAGCAAAAGCAGTAAAACAATTAGTGAGCATAGAAATTAAAATATTGTTGTGAGCTGTTTGTATTTCCCTAAGTTTCATACTAATTCAGAAACCTGGTGTCAGAAAGTGAATAGGGACCAATCACAGGGAAAATAAAAGCTATTAAATTGTTAATTTCTACAGAATAAAAGACATGGCTCAGTCATAGAAAAGTTCCCAAAGCAGAACTTATCAGAAATCTTTCTGAAAAAAAAAATAAAAAATGTGATGTTACTGGAAGAATTGGAGCCTCCCCCTGAGCAAATTATCCTGTGCAAAGTTTCCCCTTCATATCCTTCCACAGATGTGCTAGAAGATAATAAAGACTGAGATGATGCTTCATTAGAAAAAAACAGCTCTCAAATGAGCATTAATGGTTTTAGATTATTAACGAAAATAATATATAAAACAAATATAATAATGTTACGTGTTCTTGGGTATTTCTGGATGTTATGAATGGACAACAAAAGGCAACATTGGGATTTTTTTTAAAATAGATTGAAAGCATTTCTAATTATAGCTCCATATAACATAAAATAAATTTAAATTTTACAAGTAACGGTTGCAAGTCATCTTGGTTTTAGTGGAAACTCATAAATGACACATCTCAGTTTAAGAAATGTTCCCAAATATATGTGGCTAGGGGTTAACTGCCTTTTATGACACAGGAGAACATCAACCTAATTTAACAAATACTTACGCAAACATTTGGGCAGTGATCTATCCCACAAGCCATTAGCCTTACAAGTCAAAGTAGATGAGCCCAAGATGTAAAATCCCTTCTTGCAGTGGTACACGATGCTGATTCCATACTTGAAACTTTCAGGATAATTCTGCTGCCCATGACGAATAGCATTTTCCACAAAGCCTGGATCAGAACAATTCACCACTACAAGACAAGCATTTATTTGTCACTGATTTGTCAACAAAATGTCATCAGTACAAATCAATAGAGAATACTCTGCATTACTTCACTAATAGTTCATGAATAGGACCTGTGGCCATGGACCTCTGATTTTGGCTTGATTTTAGGACCCCTTACTATATCAGGTTTTTTTCAGTGTTGAGCCCTTTTTCACGCAAAGATGAAGATACTATCTAAAGACTAAGAATTCTTTTCCTTAAGAAAACTTCAGTCCCTAAAAGAATCTGTCTGAGCTGGTCTTTTAGACAGGTGAAGAACATGGGTGCCTGGACAAATTTTTGGACTCCCCTGACAAATTTGCAGCTCTGGTGACCATGTAGAACTTTAAGGCTGCTGCACCTTGCTTCCTGATTTCTGTTTGTAATTGCACTATAAACATTGCTTCTGTCTGCAAGAGTTGCATCTCAGTAGAGGAGCTGACTTGGCTGCAAGCCTTGGAGAACTGAAAATGAAAACAATTTTCAAATGCAGGCAACTCTGAATTGACCTAGCATAAAATAAACTGAAGGGCTCTAATTCTACCCGTTCATCAAAAAGTTGGTGGTGGCCTGCGGGTTCCCCATAGCTTCCTCTTCTACCAGTGAGGCTCCAGACTCTAGTTTGACTCTACTCAAAAGTCTGTAGTTTATCCAGCTGCAAGTACTGTTCTTAGCCTCCAAATCACCCACATCTCTGAGGGCAGCAACTCAATCTTGATTGACATAGAACTGAGACAAAGCAAGGTCATTTTCACAGTGACTTTAGCCTCTATAGTTGCTCAAAGTACCCTAAAGCTCTGCCAAGGCTCCCACCAGCATAGATCTAAGAGAATATAATGCATGTGTGTTACTACACTGTGAACAGAAGGGTGCAACAGATGCTCCCACCATACAGGATCAGGTCTGCTTGCCCAAATGAAGACAGCAACTATTTCAACCCATTCCACTGGAGTGACAAGTGCTGCTGTAGACATAAGTGCTGCACAGTTCTTCTGCTTCTTTCGGCCATGTCTACACTAGGCGATTATTTTGAATTTACTAAGTTCAAATTCTGGGCACCAGATTGTACAAATTTGAAGTTTCATGTCCTTGCTACAGGGAGGAATTGAATGTAGTCTGAGGTGTACACATTAACGGAGCCTGCCTTGGACTCAGAGCCCCAGGAAGCACTCTGGGGAGCTACAGAAAGCCCCCCGAGGCAAATTAGTTCAAATTAGCAGTGCCAGAGTGTCTACACTAATGTTATTTCAGACTTACAATTTCGGGAATAGCATTACTCCTTATGAAAATTAGGACTACACAGTTCGAATTCCACAGCCCCTTATTCCACAATAATGGGCTTGATAGTGTGGACCCATTGCGTAGAAAACTGACTTTGGGGGGCTAATTTAAAACTAAGGTCCTAGTTAGACTAGGCCTTAGGAAAAAAAATTGTAGCACTTGCTTATCTGCTGTGCATGGAACCATGGGATGAAAAGGCTCCTTGCATCCTCTCCTCACTTAAGCACCTAGCACAGGGCTGGGCCCAATCTGGCTCTGAGTATGTTGTTTTAATCTGCAATCAATCAAATCTAACTATTTCTAAAACCCACACTTCAATTTGAACAGCCCAAAACCGTTTTTTCATGTTGCATATCTTGTAATCTGCACACAGCCTACAAAAATAAAAATAAAATACATCTTTCAATATTAATACACAAAAGGGGGAAAATATTATTATTGTGGAATGCAACACTTTATGTGGGAAATGTCATACCTTAACGCAGCTGTATTTCACACCGTTTTCTGCAAGCTTAACCAATTATGTCCTTGTTACACATCTCTCTTTTTAAAATTTAGATTCCCCAATCCTTATTCTTTGAACTAAGCCAACTTTTGTACATATAGCAAAACCAACTTTTGTACATATAGCAAAGGCTGTTTTCTATTGGTAGAAGGAAGATTATGATGTTGATTGAAATCTCCATGGTAAAATCTAGTGATATGTATTCTTCTGGCAGCATACACCACCAGTATGAAGAAAAGATGCTTAAAATGACATCCTCTGCTTCTCTTATCCCTTCAGCACAGATATAAACAAGACCAGCACAAAAATGTGCAATTGTGAATACACACCAAGAGGGCATCTTATTATCAATCCATTTTTAAAAAAGTTAAATTCTATAATAGAGATTAACAAAGGAGAAAATATGAATATATCTATCATCAACACAACAGAACCAATTAGTCATTGCAAATGTTCACTCATTAGTATTCTCTTTAAAGAAATTTTATTTGGTGAGGAAGTGACATTAAGGAACCTGCAGTATTCTAAAATTTCATTTTTGGATGACAAAAACCCAACTTTTTTAAACCCTAGTCTTAATGTTATCAAATATCTATGGCCTCATCCTGCAATGTGTTCTGTGCAGGGAGATACTTATTCATGTGCAACATTTCCTCTGACTTCAGAGAAAACTGTTATTCTACATTGGTTCAAGGATTTGGCCATGCAAAGCTCATTTTAGGACCAGAGACTATATTTGAAAATAATGTGGCTAGGCTTAAAACAAATTTGTCTGTAATCTAATGAAATACTGACATCTTATTCATGTAGGCTATCAAAAAAGAAAACTATTTAGCACCTTAATAATGTAATTATAAGGTACAATAGGATCAAATTAAATGGTACTAAGATACTATAGTGATGAACATAGTATGAAATCCTTTATAGAATAGACCTGGTTTAGTGAAGAAACCTGTTTTTCTGAGGAGGAAACTTCACATATTGTTTCTCCAGGCCCAAATTATACCTTCTTGTGTGCTTTGCTGAATCTTTCCTAAATCAGTCACTCAGAGAGGGGTGGTAGAAATGTAGCCGTGTTAGTCTGCTGCAGCTGAAACAAAAAACAGGACTGTGTAGCACTTTAAAGACTAACAAGATGGTTTAATAGGTGATGAGCTTTCGTGGAGTGGGGGAGAGGGGTAAATGTCTGTGAGCTAATGATATTAGAGGTGATAATTGGGGAAGCCATCTTTGTAATGGGTAAGATAATTAGCGTCTTTATTCAAATTTGAGTGTAAAGTGTCAAATTTAAGCATGAATGACAGTTCAGAGGATTTTCTTTGAAGTGAAGTCTTAAAAGGTCTTTGAAGCAGGATGCAGGTAATCAAGTCATTGAGACAATGTCCTTTCTGGTTGAAATGGCAAGAAACTGTTTTTTCTTTGTGATCCTGTCTGATATCTGAATCTGATATTCTGTGTGATACCTGTTATAATAACACTTTTCACTCAAATTTGAATAAAGACGCTAATTATCTTACCCATTACAAAGATGGCTTCCCCAATTATCACCTCTAATATCATTAGCTCACAGACATTTACCTCCCCCCTTTCTTCCCCCTTTCTCTCCCCCTCCATACCCCTTCTGTTCTGAAATTTGATTTGTCCTTTTCATATGTGTTCATTTCTTTCATTTTATCCTTTGGTATGTATAGTTGTGAGAATTTTCTTCCACTAGTTGATCTGAGGAAGTGGGTCTGGCCCATGAAAGCTCATCACCTATTAAACCATCTTGTTAGTCTTTAAAGTGCTACACAGTCCTGTTTTTTGTTTCAGAGAGGAGGAAACTTTCATATTACTCAGTCTCCTATTCCATGCAACATATAAGAATTTTTGTCTCCAAGCCTGACAGATCCTGGAGAGCAGTGGAAGGAGACAATAGGCCAGTTTTTCCCAGGCCAGGTGGGAGATATAATTCCTCCTGTTGACCTAGATACCACCTTTGGGGGATTTGAAGTACCTGTACCAATGGGAGAACCCCTCCCACTGGCATAGATAGTGTCTTCTATCTGTCTAAAGCATTATATTGGCACCAACGCACCATTTTAAGAGTAGACAGAAAATTGAACCTTACCATTGTCCTACTGCCCTGACCACTGGACTAGCTTTACAAGCAATATATTCTGAAAAGTTATCGTGGAAAATTGCACTTTTTACCATAAACGTTATCTCATTTTAGTGGAGAAATGTCATTCATTACTATTTACAAAGGCTCTTTCTTTTAATGATACTCTAAGAAGGCATGTGTGTGAAGGGTGTACTATGAGTGTAATACAACAATTTTACGTATTAGTGTAATTCCTTAGAAATCACCAGAATTTAAACAGCATCAGATGGGAGAAATGAAGCCATGAATTCAGATCAATTTCTTTTTGAAAGTATACTAAATTCTCTCCTGCCATAGAAAACTTTAACTTTAACAAACTGCTCAAGATAGTTAAGACCAAAGCAGACTGTGACGATCTTCAAAAAGATTTCACCAAACTAAGTGAGTGGGCAACAAAATGGCAAATGTTGATAAATGTAAAGTAATGCACAATGGAAAAAATAATCCGAACTATACATACAATATAATGGGGACTAATTTGGCTACAACTACTTGAGAGAGAGATCATGGAGTCATTGTGGATAGTTCTCTGAAAACATCCATGCAGTGTGCAGTGGCAGTCAAAAAAGCAAATAGAATGTTAGGAATCATTAAAAAAGGGATAGCGAATAAGACAGAAAATATCTTATTGCCTCTATGTAAACCATGGTATGCCCACATATTGAATACTGTGTACAGATGTGGTCGCCTCATCTCAAAAAAAGATATATTGGCATTGGAAAAAGTTCAGAAAAGGGCAACAAAAATGATTACGGGTTTGGAATGGGTCCCGTAGAAAGAGAGATTAAAGAGACTCGGACTTTTCAGCTTAGAAAAGAGAAGACGAAGGTGTGATATGACAGAGGTCTATAAAATCATGACTGGTGTGGAAAAAGTGAATAAGGAAAAGTTATTTACTTGTTTCCACAATAAAAGAACTAGGGGTCATCAATGAAATTAATAGGCAGCAGGTTTAAAACAAACAAAAGGAAGTTTTTTCTTCACTCAGCGCACAGTCAACCTCTGTAACTCCTTGCCAGAGGATGTGGTGAAGGCTAGACCTTTAATAGAGTTCAAAAAAGAGCTTAATAGATTCATGGAGGTTAGGTCCATCAATGGCTATTAGCCAGGATGGGTAGGAATGGTGTCCCTAGTCTCTGTTTGTCTGGAAATGGGTGACTGGGGAGGGATCACATAGGATTACCTGTTGTGTTCCCTCCCTCTCGGGCATCTGGTATTGGCCACTGTCCACAGACAGGATACAGGGCAAGATGGACCAATGGTCTGACCCAGTATGGCTGTTCTCATGTTTTTATGTTCTTATTTTCTTAACTACGGTAACTAAAATCAATCATGTTATACACTGTGGCAAATTCCTAATGTGGATACAGATAAATTAGTTTAAATTGTGAATAAATAATTTAGCAGAATGAGGTTACTATCTCTAGTTCAAATGGTTTAAGTGGAACTTAAACCAGTTTTCTTGAGTCAACATTAAGGTTGGCACCATTATATTTAGATTTCTGTCATGAAAATTTTATAATGTAGATGATGCCTTATTCCTTTTCTTCCCAAACCAAATCACAAAATTCATATACGTTGTTTGCCAGTTAAATTCAGTTTCTTGCCATCTCTGTGTTCCCTTTATTTCTTTCTCAGCAGTTTCCCCTCTTTACTATTTACATCTTTAGTCTCCCTTGATTTTCTTCTGAGTTTCTGTTTTTTTCCCTCATCCTCCTCTCTACAACTTCAGATGCTCATCACAAGAGGTATCACTCTTAGTGCCATGTCCAGCATACCCAGAATACGCAAGTGTAGATCACTCCAGGAAGCAAGCACCAAGAAGTAGGCTTGAGTGACAACTTGGGAGAAAAGCTATATAAGTTTGCCAGGGAGAAAGCAATAATAATGTTGGGAAAATAGAGCAGTTTTCTCATTCATTTTCCAAGTCACTATCAGTCTGATATTGCTTCTGACGTTAGGATGGAAACCAAAACCAATCACAGCACTCTTATTTTTCCCTGTGCTCCCTTATTATAGCTAGATTACAACTCCTTAAATATCAGTCAAGGATAAACACTGCACTGTATCTGGTCTTGAAATAGATTTCTGTTTTATGCTCTTTGCTAAGCACACACACTGTACAAGAAAAAAATCTTCCATTGCTGTTAAAGCTTGCTTCCTCCTATAGATGCCATCATATTTCACCTTTGTGTTAATGAACACTATACTGAATTTTCACTCTTTTGCTGACAAAGATTTTAGATTTTACTGTTCTGTTTTATTTTGTTTTAAATCTACTGCAAATAAATTGTCTGCACTCTAATGGACAGAAAATGCAAACTGCTTCATCAGACAGTTTCAGTACTGTGCTTTGTACTTTTTAATGTCAGTGTTTTTGGAGGAGATACTATTTGGGGTTGTTGAGCTTTATTTTTGGTTGTTTACAGCATCTTTTAAAACTAGAGGGCTTTAAAATTACTGACATATGTATACATGTGTACACTTTACCTCCTTAACTATTCTGATTTTCCAACTGGGGAGCTAACAAGAAGGCTTTAAACTACTTTTACCAATCCTTGGTCTAGTCTAATTATGAAAACCACATAACTTTTTACTAGTAGACAGTCTGGGAATTGTAGAGAACCACTAAGCGGGTTCAGCACAACCCAAGCACTCTATATACTGAGACTCTATGGACTCTACATGCTTATTAGGCAGCTTTCCACTATTGGAATGGAACAAAACTGTCCCATTGTACTGGGGCATTAGAGCAATAATTTACAATGATTTCCTAATGTGGTAATAAAGTAGGAAAAAATCTGCATACTGCATGCCCAACTTACAATTCAAAAGCAATTAAAAAGCACATAGAAATAAAGAGAAATAAAAGAAAAAGGAAATATTACATGTTCTGATGATATGTCCCCCCCAAAAAGGAAAACCAAAAATTTAGACTAATTATCAAAAACAATGCTATTTTGATTAAATTACCATTTGCTGACATACAGACTAGCAGTAAATTGGAAAGAAAGAAAGAAAGAAAGAAAGAAAGAAAGAAAGAAAGAAAGAAAGAAAGAAAGAAAGAAAGAAAGAAAGAAAGAAAGAAAGAAAGTTAAGATATAGTGCATAAGAACCTCTCAGAACAAGATTATAAATAAAACATATTAAAGGTAGAGAACTAACATTGACACCTTTATACCTAACATCTTGAAGACTGAACACAAGTTAAAGAAATATATTCTTGACAACTCCTGCCAAAAAATGGAATGAAATTAAACATAAAATGTGTATACTTTTCCAGTTATGATTCTGTGAGCCTTTTAAAGGTACTGGTGTAAAGAATTGTTTTTTGTCTGAAATATTAGCATAGATATAAATGAGGAGATGTTGAACATATGGTTCTATTTTGTTGCAAAAACTATTTATGTGCAGATTAATGCTTTGTGTTGAAAAAAAAATTTAGTGATTACAGCAGATCGTTTCAAATGTAAAAAGACATGATAATTACAAAAAAACTCCAAATTTTATATTGAAATTTTAAAATGAAGATTTATTTTTATTGCACATTTTAAACTTCAACTAAAGATTGTCATTTTCTGTGATTGCACAGAACTAAGCACAATACAGAGCCCAATGTAGATGACCATTAGGTGCAATCTAAAAGCAAAACAGAGAGAGAGAGAGAAGTTACTGCTTTCTAAAAACATTTCAAACACAATTTGGGGGGTTGCTAAACTTTAATGTGGCATGGAAATTAAGGACTGATTTTGGAAACACTTCATTATATGACTTGCCTTTGATGTAATAAGGAGTCTTATTTATCTAGTAAAACACATAATTCATGACTGAAAATATTTGAATGCTTAAACCTCTGTGGGATCAAGCCCTACTTTAAGTTAGATCACAGCTAACAACACTTGAAGGAGTAGCAGCTCTAAGAAAAAGTGTTGTTTGTGATATACATGTTTCATCAGTCTCACTGGCTAAAGTGAAAAGGAACATTTTCCACATATTAATTCTGCAGAATTATTTTGAGTTCCAATCCTGAGAACACTCATGCATGTACTTTCACTCTGTGAGCAGGCCTATTAACCCCCTTAAAAATAAGAACTGTTGGATATGATATCCCTTATGTGCATGCTAATAATAGGAATCACATTATATTCTAGTGGTATGTTGTAAAAATAATATATTATGTATCGGTAAAAGGTTGTAAAGGTGAATTGGTAACAGATAAACATCCTGATCCTAGTTGTCATATATATATCTGTATAGATATATAGCTCACATCACTTTTCAAACATACAATTATGGAGTAGATTCATATTTCTAAAATAATTGTATGGATAGGAGAATTTTGGTTCAAGGTGATAAGAAGAACAATTTCACACAATAACCAAGTAAGTCAGTGTCTTAACCAGGTTTACAATCCAGGCAACATGACTGCTAGTCCAACTCTTAGCACTCTGAACTGCAGAAGAATTTCTTATCCTCTCTCTGACCTGCCTCCTTTTTACTAAAATCAGCCAAAGAATTAAAAAAACCACACATTATTGACATATTTTGAAAATTACCCCAATTTCTTGAAAATTTTGTGAACTGAGAAAGGTAAATTTTGTTTCAAAATTCTTCCATAAATAACAGTTTGCTCAACTCCTTGTACTGGATCTATCAGTGCAGTAATAATTTATCATAACTACATTCAATTCAGATTGCCAAAATAAAATAAAATAAAATTTCTAAAGTTTGAGCTTTGGGTTAATAGCTATTCCTGCCAACTATCTCCCACCAAGCCAGTAATAGGAAATTAAGCAGAGAAACTATTGTTTCAAGATGATATGTTGCCCTACAGCTATTCAAAAGCAATTTTAACTGAATTATCTCTGAAACAGAGGCGGGAGAATAGAATCGCTTATTTATCTGGGAAGACTGGAAACATGGCATATTCAAAGGATATATTAAATTCCCCCCAAAATCAATTTGTCTGTGTGATATAGTGTTTTCATTCATATATCAGCAACATCTGTCTAGCCAACTAGTGATATGTAAAATGCAGGATACTTCCTGAATATATAATTTATGCATGTGGTCTGTGCAACATGCATGAATTCTTATCAAAAATTTATTCAAAAAAAGGGTAAACTGTACAACTGAAATTATTGTAAAACTTCATTCTCATTTAACTTTACCAAGTTTTTTAAATAAAAGTTATATGCAAATTTAGTGTGACTAACTAGGACTGCACTAGGGGATGCTTTAGGAATGAATTTCAGTTGGTTGGCACACAGAACAAAACTAGAAGACTCCCTGATTGCCCTTCACCCTGGAGACCCACTTGTAAATCAGGGCAAGAGAGAAGAAAGAGATTGCTTTCTCACAATGACAGCTGTCAAAGATTACATGAGAAATGAATTCTGGCACTCTCAATTTAGTTTGTTGAGAGAGCCAGAAGAATGGATAAGTCTGCCCTGATGATTTTGGAACCTCACGCTGAATAGATTCAAGCCCTTGAGGACAAAGAAGGAAAAAGACTCTGTCAGAGTCCTTTAGGCAGCTTTCTGTTAAAAAAAAATTGAAAACTCATCAAAAAGTACAACATTCCCTGTATTTTATTTCCTGGTTTTGTTTTGTTTGGCATTATTATTATTATTTTTATTTTTCCTATACTGGACCATGTGATTAAACTTTAAAAAAACCACAAACTTTTCTGTGTGTCCAAACAGCATTAAGAAAAACAAAACAAAACTTTTAAAACTGGCTACATTGCATTATTATCAGTCATTGCTATTAATCAATAACACAATTCTGATTGTAACTACACATTTGAGTCGTCACTCATGATGAATAAAGGTAGAAATATTGCTCTCTGTGGATACGTCTAGACAGCTGATGTTACTCTGAAATAACAAAATGTCCATCTACACTACAAGCCTTTATTTCAAAATAATGTCGAGCTGGAGGACTTCTTACTCAGACTCATTGTAACCCTCATTTTATGAGGAGTAAGGGAAGTCAAAGGAAGAGTGTTCTTCCTTGTTCTTCCTGCTGTGTAGTCAGTGCCAGTATTGACATAGCTGAAGTTGCGTAGCTTATTCTGACTTTATCCCTGCTGTGTAGACTTACCCTGAGTATAAAGCAAATTCAAGGAGACACAGCCTATGAAAACTCTATAGAATTATTCCAAAATAGGTATGTTAACAGAATACATTGTAAAGCCAAAAAATGATAATTGCCAAATCAAATGAAACAAACATGGAAATGTTAACATATACCTTGGTTTTGTCTGTGTCTTAAATGGATAAGAGTTTTTCTTTAATAATAATGAAAATGTGATTCATATTATCTCCTTTCTTTCAAATGAAAATCACTGGGAACTAATTTTATTTTTGAAATATGATTGACGTAAAGTTAACAGCAATAAGACATTGGTGAAATATAAAAATAATTAATTTAATAAAGACTAATACACATTATCTATTAGTTAAAATCTATTAGTTAAGATCTAAGCCCCTGATCCTCTACTTGGTGCTTGTCTAAACTAGGTAAATATGTACTGTTTTAATTACACTGATGTAGTCATACTAGTGCAAACCTCTAATGTCGACATACTGCGTAGATGTAAAATGTGGCTGACAAATATGTGATTTACAAATTACTTCAGCAACTTAATTGTGGCTACGCTGTTCCAAAAATAGCCCCATATAAACAAGGCCTTACACACATTCTCATTTGTACTCACTAACATGAATAACTCCACTTAAGCAATGGCAATACTTACATGATATAAGTATGATACTTTGCAGGATCAGCATCTAAAACGATTTTTTGTTGTTTTTAAAAATTCACAATACTGTGGTATATATTATTGTTAGAGCTGTGTCAAATATTACCTACATTGTTAACAAACTGCAGTGTTTCCTGAAAAAGTGTTATGTCAATGGAAATTTCTACCAGATTAACAAAAAATGGTGAGAGGGGAAGGAGCTGAGAGGTGATAGGGATTCATGTAAAAATGCTCCTATGAGGCATATCATGGTACATTTTTTAAATCTGACCAGAAGAGCTGAAAGGTGGATAAAGAACTGATTAACTAGGAAATCACAACAGGTCACACTGAAAGGTGAACTGTCAGGATGGATGGAATTTGTGTTATTCTTCAGAAATTGGTCTTGAGACCTATCTCATTTAACATTTTTATTAATGACTTTGGTGTAAAAAAGTTAGAGTGTTTAGAAATAAATGTTATGGATTACTCAAAATTGGGATGTATTGCCAATACAGAGCAGAATTAGAATATTATAGAAGGAGTTCTAGATGACCTAGAAAAATGAATAAAACTGACCATCAGTAAGTTTTGGCTTAAAATCAGAGGTTTCTAACCATCAGGCCCACAGATGGGAGGGAAGGAACAAAGGAGGCAATTGCTCCAGGCCCCAGAGATTCAAAGGGGCTTGGAGCTCTGGCCCCTTTTAATTTCTGTTGGAGTGCTAGAGTACTGCTCTGTGCAGCTCTGAGAGATGGGGGGAGCCCAGATGGCCTAAGGACTGACTATCCTCAGCCCCACTCTCTCCACCCTCAGCCCCGCCGCTTTCGGAGATGTGAAGCTCTGCTGGTGGTTTCATATACTTGATGCCAAGGGTAACATAAACATTTTGGTGTTTTCATTTCTTTCCCATCAAATTCATAGAGGCATAGATTATAACGCTACAACACTTGCACTTAAATTAACAGAAGTAATCTCATTGGCATCAACAGGTCAACCCACATGTGGAAAGTTAAGAATGTACATTAGCATTTGCTGGATTGGGGCCCTAGATGTTGTTTTACAGTGGATAAAACTATTTTCCAAATGAAAATGTATAATACATGCCAATGAGATAATCACACTACAAAAATATATACGCTTCAATGAATAAAAAATGATTCCCCTTGGAAGAACAAACACAACAAGAAATGAAAGGAAATAGTATATTTCAGTCATTTAACTGACAAAAATGATTCTCAGGAGGATGCCAAAAAGCTCCTTATTCTAGATTATAAAATAATGACTCTGCAGGAGATAATCAGTTCTTTTGTATATGGAAACAAACAGATACACTATTTACGTCCCTCATATCCTACGTTTTGCATTACAGAAGTACTGAAAGTACTTAATTCTCATTCTCAAATATTCAGACTTAAAACATTAAGTTTGATCATTGTAAATTATACATTTCCAAATAAAAACTTCAGAATATTTCTCAGGATGTAGTTTTAATAGTTGGAGAACAGATATATGAATACTAATGTATTACCAAAATAAACATAGTACAAATATGATACAATACCAGTCCTCAAGGCCAAAGTTTTTCTGATTTTATCATTATAAAATGCAATACAATTGAAATGCTGCCTCTTACAGCCTCACCAAATAGATCATAGCTTCATACAGCAGATATTTAGAATAGAACTCATGGTTTTAAATTATCTTAGTAGCATTTAACCTGAAATCAATATAACAATAATTTTTAACCAACTGCATCCAAGATATCCTTCTGTTATTCTCATGACAAAAATTGGTTATTACATTATAGGGAACATATGTAACTAAAACCAAACAATTCTTTAGAGCATTAGAAATGGCCAATAACATGATATAGCTCTGTGTGTCATCTTCATGCTTTGGAATATATATGGACTTTATATTTTGCAGGGCAGTAGTTCTGGATTAAGGGAAATATCTTTTGCTCTCCCCATGAAAATTCAGCCAGAGTTGGCCAAATTATAAGCTTCTGTTAAATCAAAAGCTTGTAAGAGTTCAAAGGTCTGCTGATCAAATCTCTGAACACTGGACATATTCCCCATCACATGGAGTTCCCTACATATATTCAGGTGGTACACAGACAAAAGAAAATTAAACTAACCTTTGACCCATTGTCTATGCTTGATATAGGTACAAGGTAGAGTGATGACAAAGTAACATACAATGAATGCCAACTCTTATACTTAAAGCCAGCGTAAATCCTGACAGAAATGCAGCCTTTGTACCCTGGGAATGAATGGGCTGCTTTATCACATTTGAATTCCAAAGAGAGTGATTATTGGCAAGAGTTGTGGACATAATTGTCATTCCTTATGAATATCCTAGGGATGTCTACAAGTTTTAAAACCAAATTATTACAAAAACTATATATAATAGTTACCCCCACATGGAGTGAACTTCATTCATTTAATAAATTTAAAAAGAAAACCAGTAGTAGACATGCGAGCCATGGCTGAAATAATGTCAGATCAACCTAACATTTGAAATTTCCTGACTTAACTACTTGATTTCTATGTTCTTCTCCTCAGAGTCCATTTTCATTAATGTTAACTTCTTGCATTTAAGTTCCATGTGTTTATTTTTTTTTAAATCTGAAAAAAAATTCATCAATTGCAAGGGGCTGAAAACCTGAAAACCATACAGTCCATGCTGGCAGTAATTAAGCCATATAAGCTAACATTGCACATATTTGATGTATAAAATCTTTTCTGAAATTGCTATTTGACAAAGCAAATATTAGTTACAAGGTCCTTTGTATCTTTCCCTCATTGTGGGAGGTGGGAAATGTGTGTTAATTACAAGCTAATGATTCATTACAATATATAAAAAAATAAACATCATTTGATCCTAAATACAAACTCTTTGCTAATTGCTATTGCTCAGTCTCAGTAATTATGCTCCCATGCTAGTTAACTCACTTCAATATATTTTGAGAGTAGTGACTGGGGGAATTGCTACCCCTCTATAGTTTAATGAGAGCTAAGAATCTAATTCCTCACACACTGAGCTTGAAATTGCATCTGCCAGCCCCGGAATAGTATGATGATCTAATCACCACAGTTAATTATCATTCTTACCAAGAATCATTGGAATAAATATATCAGTTTAATATACCTACAGGTGGAGATACTAAAACCAGCAATAATTGCGCTTGATTTTTGTCATAGACTTTGTCTACCCATTTTATAGTCTCCCCAAAAACTTTTCTTCTCAGACACAAGATAAAATAAAACAGTGTGTGCTATGATTTTCAACTCTATAATTCTGTGGATTTCTGGAAGAGAAAAGACAGCATTCCATGCTTAAATAAACACCATATTTACCATTTTCAATCCAAAACTGTTCAGCTAAATAGTAAATAAATCATAGTAGATGGAATAGGTAAATAATTTACCTGCTTTAGTATTGACCTACCATTCAACAACTGGCCTGTCTAAAGTCCAGACTGGATGTTTCTATGATTGCTACAGCTGATGGAGACACAGGGATGAAAGAAATCCCCCAGTTCAGAACTTTGCCCTTAGATTCAGACCAATGGGGAGAGAATTGAAAACTTTCAAAGGAATTGTCAAATAAGCACTCATGCTATCTGCATTCGAGTGTAATCTTATATCACTTAATGAAGCTTCAGCACTTGGGAAATTGCAGCTCATACATAACATTCCAGCACATCTTAACAACACAAAATGCCTTGAGCACATAAGATGTGTTCCCTGATCTCTACACTAGATTTCTGCAGAATTTTGAATAAGATACAAAGTATCAGTACTTATTTTAAAGGTGATCCATAGCTTGGGATTACTTTCCTAGAGATATTTCAGAATCTCCATCATTGGAGATTTTTAAAAACAGGTTAGACAAACAGCTGTCAGGGATGGTCTAGATCATTGTTTCTGAAAGTGTTCCACAAAACTGACTGCCCTGGTTTGTTTATTTACTGGTGTTGCGTCCACAGAGTCTCGTGGTTCCATTTGGCTCCATTTCATCCTTTGCAGCCAAGGGGAGCCACGGGAAGTGGCGTGGGCCAGGCCACCACTTCCCGTGGCTCCCCATAGCTGCAAAGGATGAAACGGAGCCAATGGGAGCCTCAAGACTCCATGGCCACGGCACCAGTAAATAAACAAACCAGGGCAGCCAGTTAATGTGTTTCTAAAAGCGATTTCACGGTACACTTTCAGAAACACTGCTCTAGATAATGCTTGGTCCTGCCATGAGTGCCCAGGGCTGAACTTGATGACGTCTCGAGATTCCTTCCAGTTCTAGTATTCTAAGATTCTATATCTAGATGATTGACTAAAACTCTAAGAATCAGGAACTATGTTTCTCTGGCTTACTGGACCTCTCTACAATAAGGGGTAAGTTCATCTGTGTGGGAAACAGAATTTTTTCAGGGGCTGTCTCAAGACTGTAGAATGAATTCTCTCAAGAATTAAGGATTGTAAGAAATCTCATCACCTTTTGTTCTAAGTGCAAAACACACTTTTTTTACTAGTCTTTTCTAGCATGCACACACATATAAAGGCAAGACGAAAGAAATGTGCCTTACATTTAGAGGAGAAATTATGAGACTTATAATTATCCTCAGTTAATGGGAAAATGTATTCCACATTCTTGGGACAGCCCTCAAGTTGGAAAAACCTTTCAAATATTACTAGAACATGGATAAGTCTTAGGGAAATAATACAGTGTATTTTCATTGTCATATGTGAAGATTTACCTGTATAACTATAAACTTTAATACGGGAAATATAGAATCATAGAATCATAGGACTGGAAGGGACCTCAAGAGGTCATCGAGTCCAGCCCCCCGCCCTCAAGGCAGGACCAAGCTCTGTCTACACCATCCCTGACAGATGTCTATCCAACCTGTTTTTAAATATCTCCAGAGAGGGAGATTCGACCACCTCCCTTGGCAATTTATTCCAATATTTGACCACCCTGACAGTTAGGAATTTTTTCCTAATGTCCAATCTAAACCTCCCTTGCTGCACTTTAAGCCCATTACTCCTTGTCCTGTCCTCAGAAGCCAAGAGGAACAAATTTTCTCCTTCCTTCTTGTGACACCCTTTTAGATATTTGAAAACCGCTATCATGTCCCCCCTTAATCTTCTTTTTTCCAAATTAAACAAGCCCAGTTCATGAAGCCTGGTTTCATAGGTCATGTTCTCTAGACCTTTAATCATTCTTGTAGCTCTTCTCTGTACCCTTTCCAATTTCTCCACATCTTTCTTGAATATACGCCTTTCCTTACAAAAATAAGAGTGTAGTGCACCTAAAACCCATCAAGATTGTTTATGATGGTTTCTTACTATGAATACAAAATTTAGGGCTGGATTCTTTGGTCCACCAAGTTAACCTTGCAGTCAGATTGCCTCAAGAGAATTCTCTTTGTTTAGGACTTTAGATCAGTGGATAATGCAGACTTAATGTACAGTGGAGCAGGATGCTTGAGCATGAAGGAGCTACCATTGCTTCCCTGACCCACTCTCTTCTTCAGTGTGCTTGAGGTGAACTCATGTAAGGGGACTGTTACCCCTTACTAAAACTCTGGGAGTTTTTGGTTTGCCAGCTCGCAGTATCTGAAGGGGAAGAGTTCATGAGACTGACTGACCCCAGAGACAATGGAAAGCAGCCAACACTCCAGCTCAGCCTGATTGACAGGTTGGACAGGCCAGTGAGGAAGGGGAGAGGCCAGGCCCCGTCCTCCCTGTGAGCTGGGATTGTTCTGGCTCTCCCTCTCTCTGAACAAACAAGCTGTGTGCAGAAGAGGCCCTGCAAAGACAGAGAGCTGAAAAGAGCAGTGCAAGCTGTATGAAGAAGTCCTGCAAAAGGAACAGAGAGCTGAGACACTGCTAAGAGGAGTGCAAGCTGTGCTGAGGGGCAGTTTTTGCAGCAGCAGAGCCAGGCATACAGAGCACAAGGAATGCAGACCCTGTGTTGAGCAGCAGACTGGCAGGGCTCAGAGAGCAAAAAGGAACAGAGAAGCAACACAAGGAGCTGGAACTGGCCAAGCAGCACAGCCTGCAGCTGGATGTGGTGAGCACCTGGGACCAGCAAAGTGTGGGGAAAGGCTCTGGACTGGGAGAGGGGTCTGGCCACTTCGAGCTTGAGTGTGGTCACTACCAGAGCTAGCGTGTCCAGCCTGTAGCCCCCCCTGCAGCATATCCTGGGCCTCTAAGAAAGAGACTGTGGACTGTCCTTATACTCTGCAGGCTGCTGTTTTGATGTCCCTGTGCTACAGAGCAGAGCTGTGTGTTCTCATTTAACCATTCTCATTTTTTTTCTTATTCTTTTCTCTTTAATCCGTTGTTGTTTAATAAATTGTATTTGCTTTGAACCTTATGAAGTGATCACTGGGCCAAGAAGGCCTGCAGTGTAAAGAGAGCACCTCGGAGTGGGGACACCCTAACTCCTGCCCCTAGTGACTACAAGGTCAGGGATTAAGCCCCAGGAAACCTGGGCCCAGCCTTGTTGGGGTTTCAAGGGCTCTGCTACTCAGGAGAGTGGAGGGGGAGTCCTCAGGATCAGGGAGCCGTGGGGTAAAGGAAGTGGGAGCGGGGACTCAGATCCTTTCACTGGTTCATTTCACCGGGGTGTATAGAAGCCAGGAAAGTTCCCCACAATAGCGGGACCATTCCCCCGCTTACACTCACATGGAGAGGAGTCACAAGCTCTTCAAATTCAGGTTTTAGAACCTGATTCAAATCTTTTGAATTCAGTGGAAAGTACCCTATTTGGAGTAAGTCTTTAGACAAGACATGCTGAGTGGAAATATTTCTTACCTCGGCAGGTAGGTAAAGAGCTGCTCCACTGGCCATTGCTCCGGCACTGGGCTCGAGAGGCACCCTGAAGTAAATACCCAGTGCTGCAGGTAAAGTTTACAACATCATTTAAATTGAACTCGCTTCCATTAGTCACTCCATGAGCTGGGTTTCCAGGATGTCCACATGTGATTGCTGTTAAAAAAAACCCAACAGAATAACAATTAATTGAAATGTGCAGTTCTGTGGGATTGTTTGCATTTTTAACTACTTCTTTATTAACTCCCCCCATCACAATCCTGTGGCATCCTATACTTCAAACCGCTCCTCTCCAGCCCCCCCCCACGAGTCCACATTTGCCACCACATCCCAACCCTTTGCTCCAGCACTGAACCTCCTTCCACACCCCAAACACCTCACCTCCCCCACACACGTCAACCCTTTGCCCAGGCTCTGATCCTCCACCCACACTCCAAATCCCTCTGCCTCACCTCCACCACACATCATCTCCATATTGGTGCATGTAACAAAATTCATTCCAAACATATACATAAATTATTAGAGGGAATGCTGCTCTGATCCTGCAGAGACCTTATGCATGTGCTTAACTTTAACTAAGTTCAATTGAATAAATTTGTTTGCATACTTACACAGGATGTCATTTTAAAATAATAGTTTAGAATTGAACTGCATTGCATTGTAACTAATTGTACATTTTGTGGTCAATGGACCTACTCATGTAGTCAGCGTTATGCATGTTTCAAGATGCTGGCCTTACACTGTAAGTCCTTTGGTATATGGGATGTGGCTTGCTATGATTTCTATAGCATGAAATATACTTCCAATGGTTAATAAGCATTATAGAATAAACTGACATTCTAGATATTTATTTAACTGCTTTAATTCAGAGAGAAAACTGAACTAAGCCAGTAAAATATAAACTGGCTTTTTCTTCTGCTTTTTTATAATATTTGGTCGGCTTTTTATGATAGTATGTCCCATACTTTGCTAACCCTAATCCTAAGTATCCCATACTTGGCTAAGTATGGGACACTTATAGCCCACTCAGTTAGCCTCATTAGCATCCATACTACAATTGACAGGTATTTTTTTCTCCCCCCCTTGCTTCTTTCTCTGTCATAAATTGGGAGGTTCACCTTTTTCTGCACTTATCTGAAGAAGTTAGTCTCTAAGGGTACGTCTACACTACAACGTTAATTCGAACTAACTTAGTTCGAATTAGTTAATTCGAACTAAGCTAATTCGAACTAACGGATCCAGACTAAAAAGCTAATTCGAACTAGCATGTCCACATTAAGTGGACCCTGAATCAGGCTTAAGGATGGCCGGAAGCAGTGCCGGCAGGGCATCAGAGGAGGACTTAGAGCGTGGAGATGCTGTGTCAGGCTAGTCGAGGGCTGTGCTTAAAGGGTCCCGAACCCCACCCCAGACAGACAGTTCTCAGGGGTGCCCCGCTTGCAAAGCAGTCCTGGCTTGGATTGCCCGGAGTACCCACACTGGGCACATCACAACACTCGGCCATCAGACCGGCTGCACTTGCCGCAGGCTGCCATCTGGGGAGAGGGGGCAATTGGGAGGCTGCAGGAGAGCTTCCACCCCAAAAGCCCACAGAGCCAGCCCAGTCCTCCCCATCAGGGGTGTGTACCCCATTCCTCCTTCACCTCCTTCCACTTACCCTTCCCTAGCACCTCTTCTTGATGTACAAAATAAAGGACAATTGTGTTCAAAAATGGAATCTGTCTTTATTGAACAAAACTGGGGGAGACTGGGAAAAGGACATGGGAGAGGGGAAGAGAGAGGCTGGGAGAGGGGAGGGCAACTACAATGATCAGGGGTTGGGAACAGGTCCCCTATGAAGAGAGGCTAAAGAGACTGGGACTTTTCAGCTTAGAAAAGAGGAGACGGAGGGGGGACAGGATAGAGGTCTCTAAAAGCAGGAGTTGGGTGGAGAGGGTGCATACAGAAAAGTTCTTCATTAGTTCCCATAAAGAAGGACTAGAGGACACCAAAGGAAAGGAATGGGTAGCAGGCTTCAAACTAGTAACAGAAAGTTGTTCTTCACAAAGCAAAGAGTCAACCTGTGGAACTCCTTGCTGCAGGAGGCGGTGAAGGCTAGAACTAGAACAGAGTTTAAAGGGAAGTGAGATCAAGTCATGGAGGTTGGGTCCATGGAGTGGCATTAGCCAGGGGGTAAGTGTGGTGTCCCTGCCCAAGGTTTGTGGAGAGGGATGGCACGAAACAAATGCCTTGGTCACTGTCTTTGGTCCATCCCCTCCAGGGTCCCTAGGATTGGCCGCTGTCGGCAGACAGGCTACTGGGCTAGATGGACCTTTTGTCTGACCCAGGACGGCCATTGTAAGCTCAGGGCTCAGGGTCGGGGGTCTCAGTGGACCACCTTGAATTTCATGCACACCTTCTCCTGGGTGGCCAGGCTGGCAGCTCTCCTGCCCTAGACGGCCACTTTCCTGTGCCTAGTGCAGAGGTCGTGGACGAGGTCCACGATGTCCGCACTAGCCCAGGTGGGTGCCCACCTCTTGTGGTCCCGGGCAAGCTCCCGGGAGCCGCCAGCCTGGTCCCGGGAAGAGGGGGAGGGCTGGGAGGCATTGGGTGGGTGGCTCGATCCGTGCCAGGTGCAGGGTCTGCTAGCTGGGTGCTGGCAGGCTTGCACCTGGCACGGGCTCCGTAGCCAGCCCGTGCCCCTTGAAGGGGTCCGGCACCGGGAGGGGGGCAGTAGAGTTTCCCTGGTGTTGGCCAGAGTGGCCACCAGGGAAACCTGGGGAGGGCTAGCCTCCCACTAGTTTGAATTAAGGGTCTACACAGCCCTTAATTCGAACTAGTAAATTCGAATTAGGCTTAATCCTCGTGAAATGAGGATTACCTAGTTTGAACTAAGCGCTCCGTTAATTCGAATTAAATTCGAACTAACAAAGCGCTAGTGTAGCGCCTATGAAAGTTAGTTCGAACTAACGTCCGTTAGTTCGAACTAACTTTGTAGTGTAGACATACCCTAAGCGTCTGGCTGGACTGCATCCCTCTGTCAGCAGAGGGATGCAGATTAGGCAGGTCGACATTTCAAATGAGGCAGGGATTTAAATATCCCGTGCCTAATTTGCATAAAAATGGCCTCCACATTTTGCTGACTCAGCACTTTGTCAGCAAAAAGCAGCAGTCTAGATTGGGTTCTTATGTCACCTGCAAGGAGGTATACAGGATCTGTTTAAAAAGGCTTTCTTTCTCAACAGATCCCCCTGTAGACTGCTGCTTTTTGCCGACAAAGTGCTGTGTCAGCAAAATGTTGCCATTTTTATGCAAATTAGACATGGGATATTTAAATCCCTGCCTCATTTGCAACGTCAACCTGCCTAATCTGCATCCCTCTGCTGACAGAGGGATGCAGTCTAGCCATACCCGAAGTTGTTACAGGACTACTTGCTTTTTTAAAATTAAAGACTAACATGGCTAGCAATCTGACACTTTGCCTCTCTCAGTCTGACTTTGAAATTAAATTATTGGAGATTGCCTAACTCCTAGAACTGGAAAGGACCTTGTAAGGTCATTAAGTTCAGTCTAGCCTCCTCCCTTCACAGCAAGTCCAAGTACCATCCAAGTACCAAATTTTTGCCCCAAATCCTCTCTACAAGGATTGAACTCACAACCCTAGCCTTAGCACACCAATGCTCAAACCACTTAGCTATCTCTCTCCTACTTCCCAGGCCACTTCCCAGATAAGAGCCTTCTTCGAGCAGCCAACTCTTATACCCACCCCACAACTTCCTAATCCTTTGTCCTTGAACTAGGGTTTTTCTCAGCTTCCATGATAAGAGATGGGAAAATCCATCCCCCTCTGGGTCGCTGGTTACTAAGTTTCAATGTACTGGTGACTGGATTTGCCTTTGTCTTAGTATCTCTGGTGATATGGGGTCAGCCTCAGTCAGTCCCTCTCAATGACTCCTTCAGGCTTAGACATCTAGGTGATACTCATACCTGTGTCTATTAGCCTACCCTGAGAGCACACATTCCCTTCCCCTCCTCATAGGTGGCTACCATGTAAAATGTAGAGGAAAGTAAAGTCCACAAATGTTTCATAAAAATATTGAAGGAAATTTCCATATTGCCATAACAACATCTAGGTACTGTTTAGGAACTGTTTTATGCTAGCTCATTTGCTTCTTTTAAAAGCATTACAGAGAATCAAGGTTTTTAAGTTTTAATAAGGCAATTTCTAACACCTCAGAAATCATACAACATATCTACTTGATAATATTATATTTTAAAGGTGCCATTTCCTGAGACAATCTACACCTGGAATTCAGTAAACTGTCAGAACAATGATACACAGTAGGCTCTTGCAACAGAAAATTGAAGTCTCCTATAAAAATTCTGATAGTGAAGGTCATTTGTGTTTAGATTATTGTCCTTTTTAACAGATGCATATCTCCAGTCAGTCAGCTCCTGTATACACCCCTCATTACTCTTGACAGATGCTGCTTTTTGTGATGTTTTTCAGAAACTAAAGGTCTCAAATGCTGAGTATAACCCTAGCACATAACCATTATTGTTGCTGTTCATCACTGACCTATTGACAGATCACACTATAATTCTTGGGCTTGCATAAGAACTACAAGCGATGGAAAACTCAAAAAGAAGACAAAGTGGGTAATTTTGGCATTATAATAATGTTAATCCCTTCAAAGCTCTTACATATAGTCAAAGAGCTTTCATGTGTTTAAAGTAGTGGTCATATACATATCTATCTATCTATATACATAATTCTAAGGTCATTTTTGATAACTTTATGTCATGCAACTGGTGAATTACAAATTTGACCTCCCCCTCTTCTCTCTTCCCCAAATCCCTCGACCTGAGAATATTCATTATATCCTTCTTACAAGTATTTAAAATATGCCATAGTAAAATAAGGTCTGGGTACCAATTATGGAAATCATTAGGGTACCAAATATTTGGAATAGATATTTTCAACAGTAGCTACACAGCTCAGAGTAGTTCTATTTTTGTTATATTTTCGATTTTTTAAGATTTATTTAATTAGCTCTAGAAATTGAAATCCTCTACATAACGACAAGAAAAAAAATCACAATACAAAAGGTGTAATACCAATGCAGTCTTGCTAACATTAATCCAAAAGTAAAAACAAGCAAACAAACAAACAAACAAACAAACAAA
This sequence comes from Pelodiscus sinensis, assembly GCF_049634645.1. Taxonomy (NCBI): domain Eukaryota; kingdom Metazoa; phylum Chordata; order Testudines; family Trionychidae; genus Pelodiscus; species Pelodiscus sinensis. The sequence goes on from NC_134713.1 coordinate 38,676,250, forward strand.
AATAAAACTCTTGACTTTCCACTTTTATGGGTAGGACCACAGTTTATCCATGTTGTAAATCTGTCATTGCTAGGCCAGCTCTTCAGTTCAGGTCAATGCTGACAAAAAGGTCTTATAGAATCATAGAATCATAGGACTGGAAGGGACCTCGAGAGGTCATCGAGTCCAGCCCCCCGCCCTCAAGGCAGGACCAAGCTCCGTCTACACCATCCCTGACAGATGTCTATCCAACCTGTTTTTAAATATCTCCAGAGAGGGAGATTCGACTACCTCCCTTGGCAATTTATTCCAATATTTGACCACCCTGACAGTTAGGAATTTTTTCCTAATGTCCAATCTAAACCTCCCTTGCTGCACTTTAAGCCCATTACTCCTTGTCCTGTCCTCAGAAACCAAGAGGAACAAATTTTCTCCTTCCTCCTTGTGACACCCTTTAAGATATTTGAAAACCGCTATCATGTCCCCCCTTAATCTTCTTTTTTCCAAACTAAACAAGCCCAGTTCATGAAGCCTGGCTTCATAGGTCATGTTCTCTAGACCTTTAATCATTCTTGTAGCTCTTCTCTGTACCCTTTCCAATTTCTCCACATCTTTCTTGAAATGTCGTGCCCAGAACTGGACACAGTACTCCAGCTGAGGCCTAACTAGTGCAGAGTAGAGCAGCAGAATGACTTAACGAGTTTTGCTTACAACACACCTGTTGATACAACCTAGAATCATATTTGATTTTTTTGCAACAGCATCACACTGTTGACTCATATTCAACTTGTTGTCCACTATGACCCCTAGGTCTCTTTCTGCCATGCTCCTTCCTAGACAGTCACTTCCCATCTTGTATGTATGGAACTGATTGTTCCTTCCTAAGTGGAGCACTTTGCATTTCTCTTTATTAAACCTGCTGATTGTGGTCTTAAGTGAAATGAGATGAAATGAGGCATGCAGGAGCATCTAAGGTACATAAGAAAAAGAGTGACAAAGTGCATGGGGACTTTTGGGAACATGGGGATGGATGGGTGCAAGTCTACTCACAGCTAAAGCCTCCAACCCCTCCACCCCCTACCTAAAGGGGAGGAACTACCAGACCCAAATCCCAAATAGTTTCAAGAAACAACTAATGAACAACAGGGATGAAAGAGGGGTCATAGGAGCTATGACAATAAAGGAGTTTTTGCAAGGCCTGGAAGCAGAGGACATGGATCTGACTGCAGAAGCAGAACAGGCCATATCCCCCATCCTCCAAGGGAAGGCTCAGGATTCCCACAGTGAAACAGTACTGTCCTGGCCAAAAGAGATTCAGAGTTCACCTCTGGAGGTAGGCTAGGGAACACAAGGATGGAATCAGGGTATTGAGCCAGTGCCAGAATTTTGACAGTCAACTTATAAAGCACCAGCCTCCTTCCTCACACCAAACAAGGCGTGTCCATATTCTGCCACCCTATCCTCCAAATCATGTCAGTTCTCAACAGATAGGGATGCGCAGTGACAGCTAGATAAGAGCAGTGGATCTGTGCTCCACCAAATGGCCAGGAGAACAAATGGTAAGGAGCTCTCCTGCCACCCATCTGAAACCATCAGGCCAGATCTCTTCACCAAGTTGACCCAAGCAGTGGAAGCCACCATGTCAGTAGCTTGGCAAGGTTCCACCTGTACCAAGTCATCTGGGTCCTGGATCACCAGGAGCAAAATAATGGCATATGTTGACAGGACCACCTGCAACTCTGGTTCATGGAAAACCAAGCTCATTAACCTCCTGTGCAGGACACAAGGGAAAGACTTTATAGACATAGTACAGCTGGCCTGATGGCAACCAGTCTTGACACATCCATGCTGGAGTCCTGACACTTCCACTGAAGATAATGGATTCAGTCTGGGTCCAACTGAAATAGACCAAACATTTCACAGAATCATACAATATCTGGAAGGGAATCTCCTGAACCGGAGCCGGAAGAAAAAAGACTTCAAAAAGAACCCAGGAAACAACCATTGTTTACCCTTCTGAATGCCTGCTTTTGATCCAGGGATAAGCAGGTAAATGACAAACCATCCCTACACTTGAGCTCAGGAAGATTCCAGACCAAATCGATATTAAATGTGAGATAGTGTAGGTCTGTTTGGGATGGACCACATCTGCTACAGTGAGATGGCCTTTGCTTCTCTTGCTGACATAGCTTCTGCTGCTCACAGAAATGTTTTTTAATGCTAATGGGAGAACTCTCTCCTGTTGGCACAGAGCATCTTCGCCAAAAAAGCTGCAGCAGCAGAGATGTATCACTAAATGTATAGATATACCTAAAAGATATGTCATAATGCAAACAGAGTTTGTGAAGTTCATCAGAAATTTCTGTATGTAGTTCTATTGCCTATAGTGTACAGGAAGTTAGACTAGATGGCCACAATGTTCTTTTCTGGCTTTAAAATCTATTACATAAATTCATGACTCATGGATATTTGAAAATTTCTTTCATAACTATTAATATGCTTCAATAAAAAACAATTCAGTGAAAAATAAATGCTACTTACGGACACAAACAGGTGTTTGTCCTGACCACTTATGATCTTGCAGACAAATTCTGACAGATGTACCAACAAGCCGAAATCCAGGGTTACACTGATAGACCACAGTATCACGGTAACTGAAGCCATCCCCACTAATGTGGCCATTTACAATGGGATCTGGAGAACCACAATGCCCAGCTAGAATAAAAGAACAATCTGTTTAATCAAGAAAAAAATATGTATATATTAAAATACCATTAATATTGAAATGATGCTGACGGAAAACTATTGCTTTGTTCACCTCCATGACAAGCATGATATTAGAACCAAATGCTATAAGGTGCCTTCTGTGATATGCATGTTTCTCACTTGAAGACAAGAGGAATTGCAGTGCTCTGTACTTTGGAGGATCAAGTGTTTAAGTTATAATATGGTATTTATGCTTTTTATATTTTAATTACAACTTCAGTGTTAAAGGAACTTTGCCTAAAGTCAGATGGAGATTCTTTTGTGACAAGCCAAAAACAAATAATGATATGTAGGAAAGCTTACAATTAAGCATTTAAGTTCCAAACTTACTTGATCTAGTCCTTAATAAATATTGTTGTGCTAAAATATGTTAATGGCTGCCATCAAATGGTCCTATAAACTACAGACAATCACAGACCTTGTTAATGCCAATGGGTATGTTAAATATTGACATAAAAATATATGGAGCATCTGAGAAGGTTCTATTGGGCAGATTTTCAACTTTGTTGCACCCAGAAACTAAGATTGTATACATATGAAGTGAGTCTGGAAGAAATTCAACAGACAGTAATGAATTACCTTAAAACACAATTGGGAAAAGCTGCCCCATTTGGCAGATACCACAGAAGCAAAGGACATACTGCAGGAGCAGACTGAAAAAGGACCTTCATGGTTTTCTGAAAGGAAATTGTGGGGAAAGTAGAAATCTGCAGTGGGATATGGATGACAGCTGAACTGGTCTGAATTGTTGATTTAAAAATTCCTAAGAGAGCTTGTGAATGCAAGAAGAACAGTTTCAGTGATTGTCACAGGCCGTAACAAGGGACTGAGGGAGTGTGGGGTCTAGGTGCTTTATTCTCATGTGAATAGTGGCAAAGGGCACTTGAGTCACCTAAACACGTACCACTGAGGGAAATATTTCTGGTAACTGTGCTCAGAGCATGTACACTTCTAGAATGGAATGAATGTGCAATCTCTCTTGAAGAACTTTTATGTAGCTCTTTGTAAGTAAAGAGTATCGCACCAAAGAATATGCTTGGACTCACATAAATAATTTCTTCTCCTAACAAAAACAAACCTAGAAAGATCTAAATATTGGCTAACCTCTCAGGCCAACAAGGCAACAGTATCCTTAATAAAGAATACCTATGAAAAGGATGGAGAAAAATAGGAAAATGAAGGGTAGAAAGGAAAAGAACTATACGGTTTGAATCAAACCAAAACTGTATACACTTTCAGAGGCTTCTCAGCCAGACCAATCCAAAGATACCTCAAACTTGAATGTTTGGTTATTGAATAACCAATGAGTGGAAAATAAATGTGCAATGCCAGCATTAAAGTAAACACATGGAAGCACAAGAAATCCAAGGTACAAGGATAGTTGAGATGTGCCAGCTAGAATATTACATTATTTCTATCTGAATAAGAACTTAACAGCCCTATGCACTTACCATGTGATTCATTTCACTTACAGATCACTCCAGTTATTAAATGTAATGGTTTTCTGTCAGTTTGGACTTGGTTAGATTAAACGTCCCAACAGTTCCAGAACAGAAGGAGCAGAACAATAAAACAGAAAATTTATCTAATTTCCTAATCAGGACAAATTAGGTTCTAAATACATTAAGGAAGCTGTTAGTGAATCATTTCTTATAATATGCTTTCAAGAACTAAAGACATTACTGAACTGGTTCAAGGTTGGGTCAGCACTCCATTAGAGAGCTTGATAAACAAGCAGCAGAGGGAGTTATTTTATTTTTCTGTATTTTTTAAAATAAATCAAAGGGCTCTATAGCAGTGCAGCAGTTTCCCTGTTCGCTATCAATTGCAGGATAATATACAGTAGTTCAGAGCTAACAATGTAAAATTCTTGCCATTTTTCTGGCTTATTTTTCTGATTTTTATTACTTTTTATGTTTTTGAAAAAAGTCAATATAATAGTTTTGAACTCTGTTAAATAGACATTTAGGCTTAAGTTTTGACATATAGCTTTCTTTTCTGGAAGAGTTAAATTTTGTACTTAACATTCATAGCAGGACAAACATTGGTCCTGATTCAGCAAAGCATATCTATTTAGTATATTCTTTAAGCATGTTAATTCCATTTAACTCCTCCATCATTGGCTTCAGCGGGATTTAAAAACATGCTTAAGAGCGGTTCTGTATAGGGATGGGGTTGAATATGTACTTAAATTTGGTTCTGAATCAGGATTAAGTAAGCCAGTGTGCCCCAGTGCACCAATCTGGCAAAAAGGAGACGGACAGCTGGGGCATTCAGTTGGAGGAGGCATGGTGCTGGACTTTCTGGGGATTCTGTGGTTAAAGGGGCCTGCTAGATGAGTGCTCCCCCACTGGTCTGGGACTGCCCCAGTCACAAGACCCTCCTCCCCCACATGGCTTCATTTAGAAGCCCTCAATCCCCTGCAATTTGAACTGTGATGCTGCTTGCTGTTCCCTTTCCCCTCAGGAAGCAAGAATAAAGCACATAGCGTGTGCATTCCTCTTTTTCCTGGATGGGAAAGAGGGGACAGAGGAGTGAGTGACCCACACAGTGAGCTTCCCTCTCATGAAAGGGACAGCAAGCAGTCTCCTGGTATCAATCTTGGTGCAGGGTGGGTGGCTGAAGTCATGAATATTATCCTGGCTCCCCTGTACACTCTGCATTCACACATATGCAAGTGGATGAGGTAGACGAGGCTTTCTTCAGACAACTAAGAGAAGCTTCCAGATCACAGGCCCTGGTTTTCATGGGGGACTTTAATAACCCTGACATCTGTTGGGAGACTAATACAGTAGCATACAGATAATCCAGGAAGTTTTTGGAGAATATTGTGGATAACTTCCTGGTACAAGTGCTGAAGGAACTGACCAGGGGCCATGCGCAGCTTGACCTTCTGCTCACAAACGGGAGGAACTAGTAGTGGAAATAGGTGTGGGTGACATCCTGTGAAGCAGTGATCATGAGATGGTAGATTCCAGGATTCTGATCAAAGGAAGAAAGGAGAACACCCTGGACTTCAGAAAAGCAGACTGACTCCCTCAGAGAACTGATCCCCTGGGATACTAAAATGGGGTATGTCTACACTACCCTCCTAGTTCGAACTAGGAGGGTAATGTTTGCATACCGCACTTGCTAATGAAGCCCGGGATTTGAATTTCCCGGGCTTCATTAGCATAAGCGGGGAGCCGCCATTTTTAAATCCCCGCTGCTTCGAACCCCGTGTAGCGCGGCTACACGGGGCTCGAACTAGGTAGTTCGGACTATGGTGCCTATTCCGAACTACCGGTACACCTCGTTTCACGAGGAGTAACGGTAGTTCGGAATAGGACCCTAGTCCGAACTACCTAGTTCGAGCCCCGTGTAGCCGCGCTACACGGGGTTCGAAGCAGCGGGGATTTAAAAATGGCGGCTCCCCGCTTATGCTAATGAAGCCCGGGAAATTCAAATCCCGGGCTTCATTAGCAAGTGCGGTATGCATACATTACCCCGCTAGTTCGAACTAGCGGGGTAGTGTAGACATACCCATGAAGAGGAAAGGAGTCCAGCAGAGCTGTCAGTTTTTTTAAAGGAAGAAACCATCCCAATGCGCAGTAAGAAAAGCAAATATGGATTTAATGCATCTAAGGGTACTGAGGGAGTTGGCAAATGTCATTGCAGAGCCTTTGGCCATTACGTTTGAAAACTCATGGAGATTGGGAGAGATCCCAAATAATTGGAAAAAGGCAAATGTAGTGCCCATCTTTAAAAAAAGGGAAGAAGGACAATCCAGGGAACTACAGACCTGTCAGCCTTACCTCAGTCCCTGGAAAAATCATGGAGGGGGTTCTCAAGGAATCCATTTTGAAGCACTTGGAAGAAAGGAATGTAATCAGGAATAATTAACATGGAGTCACCAAGGGCAAGTCATGCCTGACCAATATGATTAGCTTGTATGATGAGGTAATTGGTTCGGTAGAGATGGGGAAGTCAGTGGATGTGATATACCGTGACTTTAGCAAAGCTTTTGGTAACGTCTCCCACAATATTCTTGCCAGCAAGTTAAGGAATATGGATTTGATAAATGGACTATAAGGTGGATAGAAGGCTGACTAGATTGCCGGGATCAATAGCTCAATGTCAGGTTGGGGGTCTGTTTCAAACAGAGTGCCCCAAGGATCGGTTCTAGGGCCGGTTTTGTTCAATATCTTTATTAATGACCTGGATGAGCGGATGGATTGCACCCTCAGCAAATTTGCAGATGATACTTAACTATGGGGAGAGGTAGATATGCTGGAGGGCAGAGATAGGGTCCAGTGTGACTTAGACAGATTAGAGGATTGGGCCAAAAGAAATCTGATGACATTCAATAAGGACAAGTGTAGAGTCCTGCACTTGGGACAGAGAAATCCCAAGCATTGTTACAGGCTGTGGACCGACTGGCTAAGTAGCAGTTCAGCAGAAAAGGAGCTGGGGATTACAGTGGCTGAGAAGCTGGATATGAGTCAATAATGTGCCCTGTGGCCAAGAAGGCTAATAGCATATTAAGGGACATTAGTAGGAGCATTGCCAGCAGATCTAGAGAAGTGATTATTCTGCACTGGTGAGGCCACATCTGGATTACTGCTTCCAGTTCTGCCCCACTACAGAAAGGATGTGGACTCATTGGAGAGGGTCCAGCAGAGGGCAACCAAAATGATTAAGGGGCTGGAACACATGATCTATGTGGAGAGGCTGAGTGATTCGGGTTTATTTAGTCTACAAAAGAGAAGAGTGAGAGGAGATTTGATAGCAGCCTTCAACTTCCTAAAAGGAGGTTCCAAAGAGAATGAAGAGAGACTGTTCTCAGCAGTGATGGATGGCAGAACAAGGAGAAGGGATGGCAGAACAAGGTCTCAAGTTACACTGGGGGAGTTCTAGGTTGGATATTAGGAAAAACTATTTTACCAGGAGGGTGATGAAGCACTGGAATGGGTTACCTAGGGAGGCGGTGGAATCTCCATCCCTAGAGATTTTTAAGTCTTGACTTGAGAAAGCCCTTGCTGGTATGGTTTAGTTGTGATTGGTCCAGCTTTGGGCGGGGGGGGGGGGGGGGTGGATTCAATGACCTCCTGAGGTCTCTTCCAGCCCTATGATTCTATGATACGCCAGCCCTATGTCCTAAGCCACTCCTCAAACCCCACTCCCTTGCTCTGAGCTCTACTGCACTCTGTGCTCTGAGATCCTCCTCATACACCACAACCTGACTCCTACACTTCCCCAGATCCCCACCCCGCACCCTGTGCTCACCCACACACACTGCAACCCTTCGCCCACCTCTGCCCCCACACTCAAACTTCTTACAGGTACTGTCGTATCACAACCCTCTCTGCCCTGAGCCCTTGGCGGGTGTGATACAGCACTACCTGTTAGAAATTGAAGTTACTTTCACCTCCTATTATTAAAACACCTAAAATATCAGTTTTATTTACAAAAGTATACATAAATGTTTGGTTTTGAATGAATTATCGTTACATGGAAATATAGTGCATGGGATCAAGCTAGGATGAAAAATCTGGTCTTTGGCCTGGGTACCAAATTTGTCATACTAACTGCCTGTAAATTTAAGTCTTTTAATTATCCATAGAAAAGTTACATTACAGGTATCTTAGACACAATGCATCTGAGACACCTAAAGAGAATGCCAATTTTGATAACTTTTTTGTGATGCGGATATTAATCCTCTAGAAACTGGACAGAGACCATGAGCTCCTTCTACATAGGCCAATGAGCCACGGTTTGAATGAGCTAAATTTATACTGGCACACTAGCTCTGAAATTCTCTCTTCTCCTATTATCATTCCCTTGAATCCAAAAGCCTGGATCCAAGTCATACTGAAAATCAATAGGAGTCTATTAATCTTAATGAGCTTTCTGAATCAGACCTAAATCCCCCTTTTAAAACATATTGGTATGTTTAAATGTGAGATAATAATATGTAAAAGAATTGGCTAGAGACAGGCACAATTCTGACAAAAGCCACACACAGCATAAATCTAACAACAGCTTTTTATTTGCAACACTGTCATTATTGACCTTAAGATGACAAAGTGACTTGGTGAGGTACTACCTCTCAGGCCCACACTGTCTGCCTCTTGATGACAGTGACAAGAGTTTGCTCAACAATATCTAAACAGAGAGTTTTGTTCACCAAAGAAGTTGGCCTGGCACATTAAACAAATACTAAAGTCTCACAAAAATGTTAGGAAAAAGAAATCGGAAGTACTCACAAGATAAATGCTAATTTAACAGAATATTGAAAGGCATCAATAACTGGGGCTGTAACCTTTAAAAATGAAAATATTTCTGTGGAAAATAGAAGAATAAACCTAGAAAGCAACAACAACCAAAGAGACTGATTGGTGATAATGAACATCCAATTAGATATAGATTTAGAAAAGGATCTGACAGAAAAAAGCCTGATAAAAAGAGATGGTATTTGGGAGTGAAGGCATGAAATTGAAAAAGGAAAAAATCCAGCTACATGTCAGGAAACTCTTTCTAATAGAGATATCTCTTAGCCTACACAACAATTTCTTAAATAAGTGTTAGATGCTGCATTGCTTGGCACATTTAAAATTAGTCTGGGTTATACATTAGCACATTTCCCATAGGGAACAATCCTATGTTCACAGGAAAAAGGACTAGATAACCTAATAGGCCTTTTGCACCTCTAGATTACATGATCCTGACTTTTGGCTATAATTGATTACCAATTCATCTTAAGGGTTGTTTAATCTTCAGATATATTTTACAGCAGGCATACAGGAATACAAAAAGAATGGTATCCAGGGTTCCAGAGATTAAAATACTGTACAATTCAAACATAGAAGAACACTGATAGTAAGGAGTGTTGTTATTGATCAGAAGATCAGAAAAGTGTTTTGGCTTTCTATAATCAAAATATGTTCAAATTGAGTGAAGCCTGGCATATCCTCCCTGACCTTGGTTTTGTGAAAATATAAAATCTGTATGACTGATTAAACCCTCTTGCACTGAGTTCTGCAGAGGCCACTAAGTAGTGGCTTGGGAATATTTCCACTTCTTTTTTGTTAGACACTGGACAATCTTATTTCTCTTCCCATTTTTGGCATACAACATGACATAGTCATTAAAATAATGATGTATGTTATTTCTATTTATATTTATGCCATTATTTTATATAACAAGATGCCATCACTTTTAACAATGTATATTTTAAAATGCAAACAAGGTGAAGATTGAAATGAGGAAAAACAAAATCAAGCCAGATCGTTCAACAAGATTCTTTAGATACCATTACATCTTGCTATTTTAGCAATATGAATGTCATGGTCATTACAAAAGAATTTGATCTTGTAATTCATCACTATGGTATAAGCAAATGAAACCATATGTCAGAGATTACACTAAAACAGAAAAAGTAATAAAGATAGTGTACTTTGGGGAAAAATATCACAGGTATACTGGCACTATGATGACAATATATTGGTAACAGAATCAAACAGAAGTGCTGAGAAGTTATCCTCTGCAAAGAAAAAAATTCTGAATAAATAAATGTATTTGAAAATAAATTAAAATGAATGCAACTCTCAAGCATCATAACTAGAATTCAAATGACTTTTGGAATGGAGGCATCAGAATGCTACCTTAAAAATCTGGTGTGGTGTGAACAAGTCAGTTTTAGCATATGAATCAGAGAAACTATTTTCCTCAGAAGGGAAAATTAGCTGGACCTTAACAAGCCATTAAGAGATACCAAAACAGACTTTAAAGAATTTTCTTTTCATTAAGGAGATGCTGGAGGGTGATGATACAATGCTGCTGACAATTTTCCACACATTCGCTCTCATCTGAAAAAGTAGAAAGTAAAGTTTCCTGGAGGATAGCCTAAAGACATTCATTTACCAAAACCTTTCATTTCCAGTTTTTCTGCATACATTTGTGCAAGCTCAGTCTGAACGTACAGACTTTTTTATATCATTTGAAAGGTGCTTTCTTGGCATTACAGTCTGCTAACACACAGTGGGGCAAGAACATAACATAAAGAACAGCCATACTGTGTCAGACCAATGGTCCATCTATTCCAGTGTCCTGTCTGTCATTGATGTCAGTTGCTTCTGAGGCACTAAACAGAACAGGGCGATTTTGACAGACTCATTCTCCATCCCAGATTCTGGCAGTTGGAGATAACAGGGACACTTGGAGCATGGGTTTGTGTTCCTGTCTATCTTGGTTAATAGTCATTGATGGCCCTCTCCTCCATAAACTTAGCTAAATTCATTTTTAATCCAGTTGAGACAAAAGACAGAAGTTATGTTGGTTGTTTTGGGCAAGTGTTTAAAAGAGTTATCCGCACAACTTTTAATAGTCTGCTGTGTGGCTGGCACAGTTTACATGAAAAATTATTGGGCTTAGGACTACCAAGTCCTTTTATGTAGAATTGGTATGAATTGCAGATAAAACCAATGTGGTTCGTATGAATTGCAGATAAAACCAATGTGATGCAGTCCAGCTTGGTTTCATTTTATTTCTAGATATAGATCAAGATATTAGATTTGACCTAGGTCTCTGAAGTTTAGGTCATGGTTACCTTAGAGCCTGACTGTCTTCCCCTATGACATTGGTGGGCAAGAGGCTGCCAGCAGACTGCATCTGGACTGCCTAACCACTGGATCAGGCCTGCGGCTGCCTTGCTAGAACCTTTAGGCAGGGAGCAGCTCATGTTTTAAACAGGTGGCTGTTCCACGCTTGGATGGCTGGGGATGGGAAAGGGAGGCTTCACACATTGCCCATACCCCACCCATCAAAATCTCTACGCTCCCTTTGGCCAGTTTCCGGCCAACAGGAGCTAAGAAATTTTGCTGAGGGTATGGGCAGCATGTGAAGCCTCCCCCTGTCATTCCCCCCTGCCTCCCATTCCTGGAGCAGAGCCATGTGGAACAGCCAGCTGCCTCGGACTGCAGTAGATGGTGTGCCTCAGGTTTCTGTAGGGCTGTTGTCTGGGAGCTGCCTAGGTAAGCACCCTTTACCCCATCTCTAGCCCCAACTACCTGCCCAGGGCACCACCCAAACCATCTGTACCCCCTTCCCTTAGGTCACAACTCCCTCCCAGACTCTACACCCCCTCCCACAACCTAGAATCTTCTTCTATAACCCTCCCTGACCCTGTACCCAATTCCCCTGTCCCAGGTCACCTGCCAAACCCTCTGCACCCCTTCACCAAGGTCACAACTCCCTCCCAGACCTCCTAGAGCACCTTCCCCAGGTCAGAATCCTTTATATTTGTTAGTCTCTAAGGTGTCAAAGGACTACTTGCTGTTTTCAAAAAATTCAAAGCAATTCATAGCAATTTAGAAGGCTATGATTAATGTGGATTCTGAAGATAGATATATTGCTTCCTATCTCCTCTCTTTATCCTAACCTTTATACTTACTTTGTATATTTTGGTATCTTTTGTTATATTTCAAAAATTTAATATAAATTAAAATAAAAAATATGTCTGCTTTATTATTTCCTCATTTGTTAATTTTACACAAATAAATCAGTTATAGATAACCTATCTGTCTTAAAATGTAATGACAACTATTTTCATATTTCTTATAAAATAATGCTTTTATTATTTAATCCCAGATGAAATAGGAATTTTTAATATGCCTGACAATCATAGCTTGTTCAGCTTTTATGTTTCATCAAACATTATGATGCGACATAGATAGCAAATCAATATAGAAGTCTTTCATTTTGATGACACCTATTGTATGCATTATGAGTTATTTGGTTCACTTCTTATGCTGTTTACTTCAAAGATAAAAGGAAGACGCATATGGATAGAAATGCAGCATTTTGACATTTTAGGAATACATTCAAGAAATAGTAATTTACATGTATATCACAGTTTATTGCAAATCATTAAACTTTTCTCTGTGCAAAAATGGTCCTCACTCATTTTAACACCAACGTAGAATCTACAAAAAAGAAATACTAAGACCCTACAGATATGCAGTCAATCAAACAGAAACATAAATGATGACTATCTGAATTTTCTTGAAAGATAGATTTAATTTAGCTACTCCAAAAAAAGTTCTATCAGTTATTTACGCCATAAAATATGGATGTTTTTGAGCTTTAGAACATCTGAATACACGTATAGTAGTCACCTCATAGTTTGTATCTTTTATGATCGTCAAGAGAAAATTAACAAGGTTATTAAGAGTTGGTTTTAATCCCATTTTGCGCTGAATTTCTCATTTCTTTCCCTCTTAAAAAAGAAAGTAACAAAACAAAAAGTGAAAAGGAGAGAGACCGAAGGGCTTTGTTAGTAAGAATACAATATTTGTTGTGCTATTTCCTTCTTATTGCTCAAAGCAGGGAAGAACATAGTCTTTCTACTAAAGTCTTCTTTGGACAATAATGGCGGGGAAGGGGGGGGGCATGGGAATCCAAATATTGAATTGTGATATTAAAATTCAAGAAATATTCCTCCCCACTATGAATTTACTTTCATTTTTTTTATACCTTAAGTGGGAAGTTGTCAGGGAATATAATTTATTGTGCTATGACTGCTTTTAAAATAGAAAGTTGTTCTTTAATAAACAAGTATTTTATTCTTTCCAATGGACACACCTAGTTTTTTGTTCTAAAATATTAGGCATAATCAGATAAAAACAGCTAAATTGTGACAAAGTAAAAGAAAACAATACACAGCGTAACACATTTTCTATATTAGGAGAGCTTCATGCATATTACACATTCATCTGACAGCATTGCATCTCCAGGATCTGGTAAAGAGAGACGTTATGCATATTTACCAAGACATCGGGTTTCCGTGCCACTCCAGAGTCCATTTGTTAAGCACTCTCTCACATGAGATCCAACTAGAGTGTATCCTGTGTTACAGGTGAAGATTGCAGTGGCTCCATACACCGTTAAGGTTCCAATTTTATTACCATTTGGTGGAGAAGGGAGGCTACCACAGGAGACAACTAAGGGGAAAATATAAAACTGAAAATGAAATATGAATTCATCTCTTCATAGTCTCTCGGGTACAAGAAACATGTAAATCCATGTTTTTGCATAGGCTTAATATCTGTACATTTAAGAATCCGATGTGGTATTGCTTCTAAATTAACAGTTAACATTATGCCTTCACAGACAGAGGTGTGTCAGACTAGAGAAATGCTCAGGGATCCCTTTTCTTCTAGAGCACCAGTACAGAGGACAGGCATTCTTTACCCTACAGTCTGCAGCACAAAGGAATGTGAGGAAGAATGTTAGTCATCCAAGATGAGGACACGTCTAGGTACATAGTGGCAGTAATCCAGAACACTACCAATTCTAGGAAGAATTTCCTTTCCCTGAACTTTCCCAGGTGGAGATATTGCACCTTTTAAAGGGTGTGGTTTTTTTTTATATACTGAATTCATTGATTTTTCTCAAAAGAGTATATTCTATTGATATTACAATAATTTTCTGTACTGTTAGCTACCTGATTAAGTATGATAAATCTTTGAATAGCTAGTCAAACATAGCTAAACCAGATCTATTACCTTTCCTTTATTTCAATTAATATACAACTGTAAAGATGGCAATTTGAAACACTTATATTAGCATAGATAGTTCCATTTTTATTTCACTGACTACTAGCACAGAACTTTTCTACATTTTCTTTATTTTCAAAGGCACATGTTACTGAAAACTAAAGTTTCCTATTTCAATCCTTAAGTCTCTCTATTCTGCTATAGTATGTAACTTGGTAATAATCGGCAGCTGTAGTTTAGGACTTTTAATGGGATCCCATTGTGGAAAGTAGGGAACCATTTCAACTGGATTTCATTGTAGTCAGAATATACGCTTAGGAAATAGGTGTCCAAAGCTCATTGTGTATGTTAGTTTTACTAACTAGCATCACCTGATTTAATGTAAGGATTACTCTTGACTGAAATTCAAGTAAAACAGAATTTGTTTGTGGGGAGGTCCAATGTTGTAAGATGTCTGATTATAAATATACAGAAAAATGATATGTGTATAGCACATGCATTTTAATTTAGTTCCCTAAAATGTTATACAGTAGACTGGACTATATATATATAGTCATGAAACACTTAACATTTGTCAAACAATTTCTGATTTTTCCACTTGATTGAAACTGCATCTTATATTTTGTTCAAGAAGCAATTCTGCATAAGGTTAAGGAGCAATGAAGTGAGACTAATACCCCTTCCCCCCATTTAGCCTCCCTATCCATAGATATCTCCAAACCTGACTTCTAGTGAGTTGTTCTTTAGAAAACTCACATTTTTTTCCTCTCTATATATAAAATATCAAAATGGATATTCAAACATAAGATTTAAATGTTTTAATTTCTCCAATAATTATCTCTTCTGCTTCCTCAAAAAAAATCTGACTACATAGGTAGAACACTATCTATATTTATACTGCCTCTTCTGTATACGTGAGTGGCAGAGCACAGTAAACATTGTTGACGTCTCCAAATATTTTTAGTATGTTTCTGCATCTTGATATTATATGCACCATACAATGTTTAACATATAATGACAGCTAAATGACAGCTAAAGTTTGCCTTAATTAAATACTATAGATAACACATTTATCTTTCAAATAAATTAATAAATCTTTAATCAGGAGTGCATAAACAACTCCATTAGGATTTTGCATCTATTATTTCTTATCTCTTTGTTAAATACTTCTTTTCTGGATCACTCCCCCTAATTATCTAAGTAGGGTTCCTACCACTCTGCAGTTTGTGAAAAACTAGCCATTTCAACAAACTTTTCAGCGAGTGGAGAATGGATCCCAGGATGACTATTTGTGAACTAGCTGCAAAATCAGCTTCTAATTAAAAAATGTGGAAAACTAAGCTTTAGAGTGTCTCTAATAGTGACTACACAAAAGAAAAAGAGTGTAATTTCAGTTAATGAACTCAAAACCTTATTCTTAACCACAAAAGAAAAATCAACCTCTTCCTTTTTATTTAATAGCAGTTATGAAAGAGTTATCCTATTTTTTAACCTTGTTTATTCAAAAAGAACTATTTCACAAATATACCCTTAAGGTACGTCTAGATAGAGGGAGTAAATTTCCCAGACATGAAGAAGAGCTTGGTGTGAGCTCAAAAGCTTGTTTCTCTCAGTAACAGAAGTTTACCCAATAAAAATGTTACCTTATCCACTTTGTCTCTTTAATATCTCGGGATTGACACAGCTATATCAACACAGCATACAAAACATTACTAACATTTCTACAGGCCCTACCAGGGTTGTATAGGGAAGAATGACTCTGATAATTTATTTGGAAGAAATCTGGCATTAGGCAATATATCCTCTGTTCCAAGAACTCTTTTATATATGACTCCATGGGGATTCTCTTTGTTCAATCTGCATATGAGATAAGATTAGTTCTCTCCATATACTTTTCAGAATAAAAGAAGTCTAAATATAAACTATAAAACTGATTCTGAAAGATTGCATTGTTAACAGGCAAAGTACAGGATTGAAGGCAGGCATACCACCTTTCCTTTAGATCGCAGCAGAGAGAACATGTTGAGGAAAAGATTATGTGAAGCTGATGAATCACAGGAGGGCTCTCTTGTGCTGAACCTTGACTGGTATACAGGTCCCACAGGGACTCCTAGGCTGCTTTAAATTATGTAGGGTATGAAATCAGCACCATCAGACCCCACAGAATGAGCGATCTATAATTACACACAATGCACGCTCAACCTTCTGTTTCCTACTCCCTTCCCCCATGACACAAAGGTGTTGAATGTAGGGGAATTTCCCTATGGCATGATTTTCTGGAAATGCTTTTTACGGAAAAGTTTTCTGTTAAAAGCATTTTCGGAACAGAGCATCTAGATTGGCACGGACGCTTTTCTGCAAAAGCACTTGCCAGCTGTCTACACTGTCCGCTTGAATTTCCGCAAGAACACTGACTGTCTACTGTCTGAAATCAGTGCTTCTTGCAGAAATACTATACTGCTCCCGTTCGGGCAAAAGTCCTTTTGCGCAAAAGGGCCAGTGTAGACAGCTCAGATTTGTTTTGCACAAAAAAGCCCTGATCGCGAAAATGGCGATCGGGGCTTTTTTGCGGAAAACAAATCTGAGCTGTCTACACTGGCCCTTTTGCACAAAAGCTTTGCGCAAAAGAGACTTTTGCCTGAACGGGAGGAGAATAGTATTTCCGCAAGAAGCACTGATTTCTTACAGTAGGAAGTCAGTGCTTTTGCGGAAATTCAAGCGGACAGTGTAGACAGCTGGCAAGTTTTTCCGGAAAAGCAGCTGATTTTCCGGAAAAACTGGCCAGGCTAGACACAACCTATAGTTAAGAGGGATATTAATGCATACCTACCTTGCAGAGTTGCTGTGAGGATAAGTTAATAAGCATTCTACAAAACCTAAATATTTTAAGTTATACAGAATTCATATGTGTATCATGTGCTACAGAATTACTAGTTTGAAAAATATTTCAGAAATCCTTCATCATTCTTTTCGTTGATCTTACTTGTTCTTCTCCATTCCCCGAGATAGTTGACTAACAGAGTCCTCCCTCTATGATTCTTCACAATGCAGGGCAAACCCTTGCCTTAATTTTCTCCACCATCTTAAAAAGCTTCCTTCAGGTTTCTGACTCCTAACCCTTATGGTAATTGAATATCATATACTACTTCTTCAGTATACCCATACTAAGCTATCTCTGAATCTTCACCTTTATACTCTTTTATACATGCCCCACGTTTACGTACAGGTCTTCTCTGATTTTTTTAACCTATATGCTATATCTGCACTTGCTCATGTAGATTATCATTAGCAATAAAGATTTTAGTGCTACATTTGTAGGAAAGGTACTATATAAAAATGTATTGTGATGAATTTATGACATAGTCCCAAATGATACAATTCTCATATTTTAGTCAAGGGCATAAAGTAAAATCATGAGCATGTATTCCCTTTCAGAAAGTATTTAAGTAACAATTACTTCCTCAAATATTTTGTAAACAATGTATGCAATGTCTTTTAGATATCACCTTGTTTTGTGTATATTGATCTACAAATAAATCACACCCTAATTCTAAAACATTCAACAGTGTAAATACATCCATTTTACAAAAATTTTCAGTTTGCACCACTTGATTTTGACCAGTGGTAGTCAACCATATTTTGTTGCTTTCAATTCATTAGCAGAACGTTAGGAAAATGAAATATTCTCACCTATAATTATTACAATAATTAAGTAAATAGAAAACACTAAGAATACAATATACTATCAGACAGTATGGTATATTTGATAAGCAAGAACGCTCCTTACCTTTACAACTTGGTTTTTCATCACCTCCACTCCATGTCCCATTAGATCTGCACTGTATGAGTCTTTGACCCTCTAAATAATAGCCAGGACTGCAGCTCAGCATAACTTGAGCTCCATACTCATTCAATGACCCAGATATCAGTCTCCAGATGACATGCTCTGAGAGCAGAGTCTCAATGTTGAGGCAAGTTGCAGCTGTGAAGAAAGGACACTTGAATATCAGCACTTTTCTTCCACATTACGTCACAAAAAATGTCTCGTGGTCTTATTCACAGGTCTTATTCACTTTCCATGTGAAATGGAGCATGATGTGAAATGGAGCAAGTTCCAGCAAAGAGCAACAGATATTGAACAATACAAGGGGATTTTAGTAGTACATAGCCATTTAGATACAAGAGAACAATTACATAGTTATGTAGAATTACATTTTCTAAGATAAAGATGATCTATTTAAATTTAACTAAGAGAAAGAACAGACCATAGGCTACAATGGGTATATAAGGAATAGGAGGCAATGATGGACTATTTAGTAGTAAAAATGGCTCATCCAGTTAATGTCTTTGTTCAATCCCCTGGGTAAACTTGTTGAATTTACATATGAAGGCCAGTTCCCCAGTCTCTCTCTTTACTTAGTTCCTGAAATTACTTAGGGTACGTCTAGACTACAGGCTTTTGTCAACAGAAGTTTTGTCGACAGATACTGTCGACAAAACTTCTGTCGACAAAGAGCGTCTACACTACATTCAGTGTAGTGTAGACACAAAGGACAGTTTACATGCAATAACACCTTCTGTCGACAGAAACTCTGTCGACAGAAGGAGTTATGCCTCGTAAAATGAGGTTTACCAGTGTCGACAAAACTGCTGAGTTCTGTCAACGTTATGTTGACAGAACTCAGCGGTAGTGTAGACGCAGGTATAGTTTTGTCGACAAAAGTGGACTTTTGTCGACAAAACTCTGTAGTCTAGACACACCCTTAGCAATAGAATGGCTACTTTAAAATCCATTAACCAGCACCCAGGCAAGTTAAAATGTTGTCCAACAGGTTTTTGTATGTTACCATTTCAAATATCTGAGTTGTGTCCATTAATCCTTTGTTGTAGAGATTGTCTAGTTTGGCCAATATACATGGCAGACTAACTTTGCTAGCACTTGATGGCATATTTTAGTTTAGAGGATGTGATTTGTAAGAGCGTCTGATGTGGTGGCTTTAGTGGTTAGGTCCTGTGATGGTGTCGCTTGTATAGCTGTGTGGACAGAGTTGGAAATGGAGTTTATTGGGTGAATATGTTTGAGGTGTGATGTGCAGTTGCTGGAAAAAAATTGTTTCAGGTTAGGGGGATTTGTTTGTCTCCCAAGGCCTGTGAGAGTGAGGGTTCATTTTCCAGGATAGGTTGTACTATTTCCAATTTGGGGAAAATGTAAACCTTCAAGTCAGTGGCACAGCTATGGGAACCCACATGGCCCCACAATAGCCAACATCTTTATGGGCTGTGTCCAGAAAAGCTCGCGATATTATATAATTTTTATCTTTGAGACACCACCAACATCCTCAGGAAACTACAAAACATCAGTAATCTTTCTGAAAACACCATCCTGGCCACCATGGATGTAGAAGCTCTTTACACCAATACTCCATGTGAAGTCAGATTATAGGCTATCAGGAACACCATACCTGATGACACCACTGCACACCCGGTTAAAGAGCTCTGTGACTTTGTCCTCACCTACAACTACTTTCGATTCAGAGACAATTTGTATCTTCAAGTCAGTGGCACAGCCATGGGCACCTGCATAGCCCCACAATATGCCAACATCTTTATGGATGACCTTGAACATTTCCTCAGCCCTCGCCTCCTACCATCCTTAATCTACTTATGCTACATTGATGACATCTTCATTATATGGGTCCATGGGAAAGAGACCCTTGTAGAATTTTACAGGGATTTCAACAACTACCACTCCACCATCAACCTCAGCTTGGATCACTCCACATGAGAGATCTGCTTCCTTGACACAATTACATGACGGACACATTTCCACCACTTTATACCGGAAACCTACCAACCTCCACACTTACCTTCATGCCTCTAGCTTCCATCTCAGACACATTTCTCAATCTATTGTTTATAGCCAAGCCCTAAGACACAACTGGATTTGCTCCATTCCCACAGACAGAAACAAACACCTACAGGATCTATATAAAGCATTCTTAAAACTGAAATACCCACCCGGAAAAGTGAAAACATAGATCAACAGAGGCAAAAGAGTATCCAGACATGAACTACTTCAAGACAGGCCAAGAAGAGAAAACAACAGAATTCTATTTGTCATCTCCTATAGCCCACAACTTAAACCCCTCCAACATACTGTCAACAATCTACAACCTATCCTGGAAAATGACCCCTCACTCTAACAGGCCTTGAGGGGGAGGTCAATCCTTGCCTAGAGACAACCCCCTAGCCTCAAACAAATTCTTTACAGTAATCACACAACACACCTCCATCATAATCATCCAGGAACCCACCCCTGCAATCAGCCCCGATGCCAACTCTGTCCATACATCTACACAAGCGATTTCATCACTGGACCCAACCATGTCAGCTGGAGCTGATGTAACTGAACATCCACTAATGTGATCTATGCCATCAAATGCCAGCAATGCCCAATTGCCATGTATATTGGACAAACTGGACAGTCTCCGTGGGAAGGAATTAATGAACACAAATCAGATATCTTAAAAGGACACATACAGAAATCTGTTGGAGAACACTTTAACCTGCCTGGGTACTCATTAATGGATCTTAGAGTCAGTGTTGTTTCAGCCCAATTCCACAAGCTAAATGCACAGAGAAGGGTTGGAACTTAACTTCATTTACAAGTTTGATTCCTATCAGGGAGGAATGAATGAAGATATTGGCTGGCTCCCACACTACCTTCCACATCCTAATGACAACCAACCAACCAACCAACCAATAGGTACTTATAGAGGTGCAAATTGTTCTTATCAGCCTCTTGTAACCTGAACAATCCAATTCACTATTTTTCTCTTATTTTTATTTTTCTCCCTCCTTCTTCCTCCCCCACCTTCCCTTATTTATTCTTGGATCTGAACTTTTACTACTACTCAGTCATCTGAAGAAGTAGGTTGTACCCACAAAAGCTCATGATACCATCTACATGCTGTGTTAGTCTTTAAGGTGCTGCTAGACTATACGTTGTTTTTCTATATTTTTGTTAGTCTCTAACATGTTAAAGAACCACTCATTTTTAAGTGGTTTTAAGTTGCAGACTAACATGGCTACCCCTCTGAGAGTATTTAAAAGTTAGTAGAGCATCTTCTAAAGATATAGCCTTTTGTTATCTAATTAAAATGACTTCCATCTTACCAACAGTGATTTAAATGTTACATTTATCATGAGATGTTTTATTTCACTGCAGATGATATTTACTTTAAAATTATTCTAAATTAAAATGCTCAGGAATATATATGGATCTAAAACAAAAGTAAAGAAATGCTCAAAAATTCAATAACTCAGAACCTGCATTTCAAAATAACACTGCTGTAGAAAAAAGAAGTTGTACCTTTTTGCACTGTGACTATCAAGGGCTACCAGCAACCAGACTCTTATGACAAGAAACAGTTATCTTGTTTACCCCCAAACCACAATTGCCAGTATAGGGCTATTGAGAGACAAAGATGTTGTCATTTACAGCTTCTTAAACACCTCCCGGAGAATGACAAAAGCTTTGTAAAAGCAAGTATTGGTGTAAACAGTGGAAGGTTGTTGTTGTTGGCAAAAGCCCAGAAAAACAGTGTTTACACTGCTTGCCTTTTAGCAACACAACTGTGTCTACACAGCCCTGTCACTAAAAGCTGTGTAGTATCGTCATATCCTAAGGCCACTTTATTCCACCCTGACAGTGTTAATGGTCCAAAAAGTGATTATAAATTACATTTACACCTACTGCTAGGGTGGTATAAAGGTAGCCTAGTGCAAATGGGAATTTAGCCCTGAAGGGTTTGGTACATAGACACAGTTTTAGAGAGAAGTCTGTTAGTGGTAAGCCTGGAGTATGATTTAAAATATTTCATTTTTAAAATTTACATATCCTCTGTTTTGTATTTATTGTTAATTACTTAACATATTTTAGAAAACCATGATTATAAGTATGTCTTTCCAGTACTTCATTCACCCATGATGTAGGTTCAATCATTACAAAACACAGAACTGACTCTGCTGGAGTCATATGTGGGAAAGATGCAAGAGTTTCTCAACTGGGAAAATGACCCAAAGGGTGAGTGATTGGAAAATATGAGGCTTTTCTTGCCAAAGAGGGATGGCATGTACATATCCCATATCTTTGTCAGTTCAATCCAAATGTAGTTATTATTAAAGTACCAAAATGTTTAACTCTTCAGTATAAAACTGGGTTATATACACATCTACCATGTGATATACATTATTTAAATGAATATTCAGTAACTTTCTAGAACTACCATAAAACTAATTTTCAATTTTAGAGAGACAGTCCTTTCAAAGATGAAAGGAAGCTTAATCTTCACCAGGAAAGAAATTCAAGCCCAAACACAGGGCATAGCTTAAACAATTTTAGAGATAAGAGGCTCACCTATTTCAACCTTATGGAAATGAGCTTCCTCTACAATTTCTCTTAATCTGACACAGAATTTAGTAGAAAGTTTTGTTGATGGGTCTTATATACAAAAACCAACTCTATTCTAACAGCTAGCATACTTTTCTACATCACTTTTACACTTTGCTGCAACACAATACAATATGTGCTTCCCAGAGTATACAATATGCCATCTCTCATTCATGGCTATATGTAGATGTAACTGACTCTACATTGCTGCTTGAGGTATAGTAGTTTTTAATTTTACAGTGAATTATTCTGATTCATTAGTTTCCACTTCCTTTAGAAGATAAAAAAATAGACTAAAAGTTGCTTTATTTAGCTTGCCCAGGTTTTCTGGGCACTGCCATAATGAATTAGACTCCTCACTCTTCCTTTTGTGTACAACAGAGACTACAGACATTTGTCATATGTACAGATGAAACTATTTGCATCAGAGATAATTTCAGCTTCATTCAGATGTAAAGAAGCAACTGCCTTCTTTCAGCATTGATTTGTTTTTTATGAAGTAATGTGTAAGTAAGCATTGCTTGTTACTAAGTCTCGTTCAGTAAATGTAATTACATATCTGAAAGTCAGATTAGGTGTCATTTCTACAAATTATTTAATCTACATATACTAATATCCATGAATACACACAAATGCAAGAATTTATTTTGAACTATAACTGCCATAAAAAAGCACTGAGAAATGAAGCTACCGTATCATTATAAAATATGTTTGCCTCTAAAACTCACCCCTGCACGTAATATGGTACTGACAAAAAGGAAATAGTTTATGTTAATCATGTTGCTTTAGCTGTATTAGACCTACATACTTCCAAGATTTATGTACGTGCTTAATGTTATATACTGTTAGTATTTTCACTGAAGTTAACAGGACTAACTGAAGTTAACAGAACTAATCAAAATGAATGTTACGCTCATAAATTTGCAAGGGGAATTAATTTTTCAGTTCTGTTGACTTCAGTTAGGTTTTTAAAATAAAATATTTACATAGTTGCATTTTAATAAGGTTATTGATTAAAATTCTTTAAGAAAAATTACAAACAGTGAAAACTATTTTGTCTAAAGAACTTAATTTGCATATAAAAGCCACTTTTAAGTTATTTAATTTTGTCATATTTAATCAAGGTGTTTAATCAGATTATTTAGGATGCATTTTGAGCACATGCTACAGATGCATTCCTGGTGCCTCCAGTCCCAGCTGTAGCTTAATCATTTTCACTAGTTGCATCACGACTCCTATTATCAGTTGTACAACTCCTAAATATTGTACTTTTGTTTTTTCAAGAAGCCATATTTGACCATTGGGAGACAAAAGTCCATAAGGAATGAAGGCCCAAGCGTCACAGCCATCCAAATGCACTCCTCACTGGATGTCATTTTAGATCTTTAAGATTTTGACTCATGTCTGGAGTGGTGAGACTTTGGAAAATAAGATTTCTCCTGACTCTGCTACAAAGGGAAAGAGCAGTTCCCTTCCTTCCCATTTGAGAGAGTTCAACTTCTGAACATTCTTCTGCAAAGGGTTTGTAATTATGAAAAGACCTTGATAATTTCTTTGTTCCCTCCTTTGAGATTTTCAAGGGAGACTGATTTTTCCTCTTCAGTTGAATTATTTTGATGTCTGTCAGCCTTTGCTTGCCTTCACATAAATGACAAGGGTATTCTAAGTACTACGCCAGCGTCCCCTTACACATTGTGCTCTAAGCAGCCGCCTAGGTTCCTTTACAATTTTTCATTACTTTTTCAATAAATAATTTTCATAAATGAATTGTGTAATGAGAAAAATCACTAGTCATAAGAGCTAGATATGATTATTATTATATGCAAGGGGAATGGCATGAGATACTTGGCTGCTATCCCTGTAGCTAAATTTCTCTGATTAAAAGAAATGGGAAGTGCAGCTTACCATGCATTGTCCTTGATTAACAAAATGCCAATACAATAATGATGCATCATCTAACTACATTAACAATTTTTGTCATTTATAACACAGTAGATGCTTATTTTAGTTCTTATTTGTGCCTCAGGGCAGCAATTCATTCAATTAAATTATTGTTCAGAAACCTAATGAAAAATACAAATGATATTTGTTGCAGCATAAATTGCTAGACATGTATCACAAGAGAGCAGTAGTCACTACTGTCTAAAACCTTCATATTAGCTTAGAACTCTAGAGTTATCGAGCATATTCTAAAAAGATATCAGGAGTATTCAGATTTCTGTAATCGGTTTGGTTCAAACTGTGACTTAAAATATTTGAAATTAGGAAATGAGCATACAGACTTGAAGGACTTGTTCTTAAACATTAAGAAACAAAAACATAGTAACCATGAAAAAGACCAATAACATTATCTATCTATAGGATCTATTTCTGAATAACCTTTACATTTCTGGTATATTATAAACTCAGGGTTCTGTGTTTTATTTCTAGAACCATCACCACATTTTTCTGGGCTGCAACTATGAAAGGAAAGGAAAAAAAATAATGGGGATTGGGTTTAACATTTTAGCTTTAATGGAGTAATAAATCTGATTTGATCGATAAATAGAAGATAGATAGGGGAGACAGAGAGAGTGAAAAAGAGAGAGAATCAATACTCACATATATTCTTTATAATATAGCATGAATTAGATAAATATAAAAGGCCATAGTTTTCTAGTTATAGACTGTATAAAGCTGTGGTACTTAACTTTAGAGAGCTGGTAAGACACTTGTCAATCTACTGTAGTTCCAGAGAGCTAGTGAATAAGTGCACTGTGACATCCTGACATTGCACCATGATGTCTGAGTTGTGATCCATAAGTAGCAACAACTTAGTAGCTTTAGTGTAAGTGCATTTTCTAAAGAGAAACATCACAGTGAAATACCATAAAATGTGATGTTGCTTATTTTGTGGCATGATGTCACTTCATGACACAATATTTTAGGTCAGATACTTGACTAAAGTCTTAAAGGAGAGTGCAGGTTGGACATGGAGCACAAAGTTTTATTTGTACTTCCCTGATACTTGTGTTACTCAGTTCACAGATGTTCTTTCTACACCTTATTAAAGTAGCCACAGGGTACCCAGCTCCCATGGCAGAAAAAAGGCCATATTTTTATTTATTTCAGTTGAACAAATATTTGGAATTTTGTGCAGTCATCAGCCAGCAAAATACTAAACTATGATAACTGTGTTATCATTTTCATAAGATTGGAAAATTACGCCCTGCAGTTTTCTAATGAGTTAAGAACTCCCATCTTTAAAACTTCTTGGGCCAGATCCTGTCCTGGAGTCACACCCCTTTATGTTGCTCTAACAGTACAAAGATGACGGAAAACTTCCTCTCTAACATGGCATATTGGGATTGCTTTCAAGCATATACAGCTGGCTGTATACTATTACTCATTCTCTAACTAGCATAGAGGACTCACCAGGGTAGGCCACAGCTGGAAGGAATCACTGTCAGAATGTACTGTGTACCTGAGACATCTGGCCAGTGGAAACTGTTCTAGCTTGCAAAATTTAGGAAAGCCCTCATACGTATTCTGGGTTATGAGTGGATTTGATAGCAACCTGAAGTAGTCTGCTCTAAGTTATGCTGCAAACTGAAGCAGAGCATGGGTTCTGTGCCAACCACAGCATAGCTGGACCTCGGTGGTGCCTCTCTACCTGAAGTAGAATTAAATAATATGTGCAAGTGACAAAGTAGTAACGGGAATATCATTTGAAGTTTGGATTATATACATGTAATTGGAGAAATTCATTGCCACTTATCATTATGATATTGTATATGGCAAATATAGTGCTCCAGTGAAATACAGAAGATATATTCCCCTTTACTAAAAGACTGGAAAAATACATTTATAGTTGAAAGCAAATCACTTCTCACATTCTTTAGTCTTTTGAGGGGAAATAGCATACACATTCCCCATCATTAAAATATTACAACAGTGTGCTTTGAATAGTTCTTTTTTGACTCACTAAAGCTGAAACTATGTATGGTTAAAGCTCCATTATCTGGTACTCAATTAACTAGAAAGGTAAATTAACTGGTATTTCTCATATCTTCCAATACAAATCTTCAATCTAGTGATTAGGACTAGTGTACTGCCTAGCATAATATGCAATTGCATATTCTGCACTCAACTTCTATTCAAAAGAGGCAGAAGACAAGTAAGCAAGCTGAAATCAAAGATTTATTTTAAAAAGCAGATTCCTTGTTATGTCTCAGGGTCAGTACACATTCAGGGCAATCTCCTACACCTCCTACATTTCCAGTGATAATTGATTTTCATAATGATTATCCTGAGGCCCTACAAGATCATGAAGTGTCTTCTGAATCATCACAGAAAGTTTAAATTATGTTCAGTATAGTCGTGCTAAGTGCATTTTTAGTGATCTGGATGTACACCAGGCACTGGCCATAATATGTAGTATCATAACGACTGTATAGAAAACTTTACAGCTACATCTAAACTGCGCATTGTTGTACAAGAAGATATGAAAATGAGGCGCGGGAATGAATATTGCCACACCTCATTTGCATACCTAATGAGCTGCCATTTTTGTGGAAGGGGGTTTTGTGCAAGAAGGAGCTGTCTACACTGCTCCTTCTTGCGCACAAAACCCCTCTTGAGCAGGAGCTGTTCTTCCTGAAAATAAGCGGCAGAACGGCACCTGCGCAAGAAGGGGTTTTTGCGCAAGAAGGAGCAATGTAGACAGCTCCTTCTTGCGCAAAAATCTCTTCCGCAAAAATGGCAGCTCATTAGGTATGCAAATGATGTGCGGTGATATTCATCCGTGCACATCATTTGCATATCTTCTTGTGCAACAATGCACAATATAGACGTAGTCTACCTATATGCACTTAAGTGCTTCTAGATATAGGGTAGTAGTATGAAATCACCCTTTTAATAAATTATATTTACCAATGTGACATATGAATTCTGGAACAATTTTTATGAGTGGGATTTTATAAATGAAACAGTGTTAACCACTTTTGGATGAGTTAGTTAGTAGTGTGTTAGAACTGCCTTTGAAAAAAATCAGAAATTGTAACTGGAACCCCATTTTAAACGTTATATTGCCTTAACTCTGTTTAAAGTAAGGAACATGTGTATAATAGCATTTAAAATTTTGAGTGTGTGGGTGTGTGTATGGATGTATGTAATGGGATAAGTCCCTGACACCAGCCCATCTCAATGACAAGCTGCAAACACTGTCTTGATGGTGAATGAACAATGTACGCAAGCCTTGGAAAAGAACCCACCCAAGAAAGAGACAAAAAATCCATAAAAAAAAAATCAAAGTTGCATATGCCGTTAACTGATGTCATATGGCCATATTGTGCTCTGGGACTGTGGGACAGGACAGGATCTATGGATTAAACATTTAAAAAGAGGAGTGTAAAACTTTAGGTCAGGCCTTTTAGTTTGATCACCCTTCAGGAGTATCGGTATGCACCGGCACAACCTGAATTCTTTCCTTGTGTCTAGGCTACCTGGCCAGTGGATTACATGAGCAATCATCTGTAGAACTCTCTCTCTCTCTCTCTCTCTCTCTCTCTGAGTGTCTGTGTGTGTTATGGATAATTTTAGTAGTTAGGGACCATAAATGAACTGTGTATTCACAATAAACATTGCATATTGTCTTTTCCCCTGAACAAGATTCTAATAGTTTTATCTCTAAGGCTACGTCTAGACTGCAAGCCTCTTTTGAAAGATACTTTCGAAAAAGCTTCTTTCGAAAAAGAGCATCTAGACTGCAATCTCTTCTTTCAAAAAAGTGAGCCACTTTTTCGAAAGAAAGCACCCAGGCAGTCTGGATGCTCTCTTTCGAAAAAGCCCTGTTTGCATTCAAGAACACCTTTTTTCGAAAGAGCACTTTCAAAAAAAGGCGTTCTTCCTCGTGAAATGAGGAGTACCACCATCAAAAGAAAAGACGCGTTCTTATGATTTAGTTTAGAAAGAACGCGGCTGTAGTCTAGACGCAGGTGAAGCTTTTTTGAAAAAAGTCTACTTTTTTCGAAAAAACCCTGCAGTCTAGAAACAGCCCAAAAGTAGAACCAAGAAACCGACCGATCTGCATTGTGGTACTACTACAGAATTGGTGACTACCTGTATAATATTTTATACTTTATTCATTTTATTATATTCTAATCTTTTAAAAATGATATTCAATTGGCAAAGTATAATTCTCCATTAATCAGAGTATTTGATTAACTGGCAGCCCTCCCCTGTCTCCCAACATGCTAAATAGCAGAACTTTTACTGGATTCCTCACAGCAATCTCCCCTATATTCTAGGACATAAGCAAAAATACAGCTTTTTCACAACTTCATGCCAGATCTGATGCCAGTTTATAATTTCTGAACCTTGCTGTTACCAGGCAGCACCATCTGATTTTCTATTCTTGACATGTCATGGGACATCTCACAACTTCAGATTCTTTACATTTTTAAAGAGGACTATGACAGACACCACCCAAAGGTTGAATCTACACTGTGTCCTTACCTTAAAATAAGCTAAGCAATTTGCACTACAAAAATTGCGTAGCTTATTTTGCGGTAATTTTGAAATAGCTTATTTTGAAATTTAGAAATAAAGTGCTATTCTGACAAATCCCTCAACCCTCATGGAACAAGAGTTACAAGGACACCGAAATAGCATGCTCATTATTTAGAAATATATTTTGAAATAATGGGTTTGTTTAAAGATGAGGAATAGCTATTTTGGGATACTTCTGGTATCTCAATATAGTGCTGCAATTGAGACATAGCCAGAGTGTTTACAACAAAAGAGAAAGGAAAAAAACCCTCAAGATCCACATAGGCTTTGGTGCCCTCAATATAGTTCATAATATGAGGTCTGATTGCTGATGAAAAAGGACTATAAAGTGTAGAAAGCCACTCTGATACGCAGAAAAGTTGGCAACAATGCGATTTATAAAAAACAACCACCCATATTTAATTCCACAGATACCATATTATTTTGATTCTGCAATGATTTTT
Organism: Pelodiscus sinensis; assembly: GCF_049634645.1. Lineage (NCBI taxonomy): Eukaryota > Metazoa > Chordata > Testudines > Trionychidae > Pelodiscus > Pelodiscus sinensis. The sequence goes on from NC_134713.1 coordinate 38,705,973, forward strand.
TTCTGGGTTTTCCATATTGGTAAGCAAATCAAAAACATTCAGTTTCAGTTTCAAACTAATTTTTGGCAGATTTTTTGGTTTGAGCTCTTGAACAAAAAAAAAAAAACAATTATTCACTCAGTTCTTGTTAATTAACTGCCATGCTCCTTAGTTTGAGTCTGCAAAATGCTTTTTTATAAAGTTCTAAAAGACTGTCCTTCAATAAAGAGTTGATCCAACAGTAAAAATAGGGAATATAAAAGTAAAAAGTACATAATTTGACCTACTTTCTAGGTACATTTATATTCAATAATGTATTTGTTTGTAGTAAACTTTCATTATCTTCTGTGTAGACTAAGGCTGTCTAGACTACAGAGTTTTTTTGACAAAAGTTGACTTTTGTCGAAAAAACTATACCTGCATCTACAGTACCGATGCATTCTGTTGACAGTAAGTCGACAGAACGTGGCAGTTTTGTCAACAGCGGTAAACCTCATTTTATGAGGAATAATGCCTTTTTTCGAAAGTACTCTTTTGAAAGTACTCTTTCGAAAAAAAGGAGCTACTGCATGCAAACTGTGCTTTTTCGAAAAAGAGCATCTAGACTCCCTTTCAAAAAAGCGGCTTGCTTTTTCGACAATACTGATCGTAGTCTAGAAGCTCTTTTTTGACAGAGGCTTTGTTAACAGTATCTGTTGACAAAGCCTCTGTCACAAAAGGCGTGCAGTCTAGACGTAGCCTAAGGGAGGCTATGATAGAGGTCTCCAATCATGACTGGAGTAGAAAAAAAATACTCCTTCCCGTAACACAAAAACTAGGAATCACTGAATGAAATTAATAGGCAGCAGGTTTAAAACATACAACACACAGTCAACCTGTGGAACTCCTTGCCAAAAGATGTTGTGAAGTCCAAGACTATAACAAGATTTAAAAAAGAACTAGATAAATTCATTTAGGATAGGTTCATCAATGGCTATTATCCAGGATGGACAAAAATGGTGCCCCAACCTTTATTTGTCAGAAGCTGGAAATGGGTGAGAGGGGATTGTTTATTGGACCTGTTCTTTTAATTTCCTCTGGGAGACATGGCATTGGCCACAGTCAAAAGACAGGATACTGGGCTTGACAGATCTTTGGTCTGACCCACTATGGCCATTCTTATGTAATTCTTTCTGGCCTGACAGTGTAGACAACAAATTTGCAAAATAATCTGCCTGTATGGTCCCTACCCCTGCACATTTTTCTGTCTGCACAGTCACACAAACTTTAATAGGATTCTGCAGTGGGAGAAGAGTGTGCTTCAGGATCAGAGGATAAACCTTTAGGATTGTTTCTGTTTTTTAAATCAGTTTGGCATATTAATCCCTACTTTAGTATACTGATCTCAGACACTTAAGGCTTAGTTCTCCTTAACATGGTTCTGCTGAAGACTAGGCCTGCTGACAGGGAGGACAAAGAGGGCACTGCCATGGAACACAGCAATTCAAAGGGGCCCGGGATTTAAATATCCTGGGCTTCATTTGCATCTTGCCAGGTGCCGCCATTTTTAAATCCCCGGTAGTTCGGACTCCGTGCCCGCGGCTACATGCGGCACGGAGTAGGTAGTTCGAATTAGGCTCTCTCATTTGTACTACCATTACTCCTCATTCCTACTCCGTGCCGCGTGTAGCCACGGGCACGGAGTCCGAACTACTGGGGATTTAAAAATGGCGGCGCCCGGCAAGATGCAAATGAAGCCCGGGAAATTTAAATCCCGGGCTTCATTTGCAACTTCGATTGACTACATTAACCACCCTAGTTCGAATTAGGGTGGTAGTGTAGACATACCCTCAGGAACTAGTGGTGGAAGCTGAAGGGAATTAAAGAGCCAACAGGTGAGCCAAAGAGATTGCTCATCCAGCTCCTTCTTTTGTGTATTTTGCTTGTACACTATTTGAACAAACAAACAAAAAAATCCCACTCTTTCCCAGGATGGAGTGTGATAATGGGGAAATATGTGACTTGGGCACCTGCTGTCATTTTCGTGTTGCAGCTGTTTAGCAGACCCTCACTGACTGCCTGATGCACTACAAAGGAGAGAGGAACAAGTAATTCTGATTGCTCCATTACCTGCTTCCTTACAGGTTGTGAGAGCTCCAGAGAAAGATGGACAAGGTCTTCACGGGCTCTGCCTCAGGCTGGGAGAGTGCTTATCAATGGATTGATCCCCTCTCTCAAAGCACTTACAATCGGCAATCAGAATAGGAGGAAGAGAAGCACCAAACTAATGACAGTTCTCTGATATCTTGCCTCAGTCTAGGGGCTGTTCTAACTTGAACCAGCTGGTATATGGCCCCTAAAAGCCATCCAATTGGATCACTGCATATTCCAAGTCACTCTCTATTCCTGCCTTGAATAGAGAGCAGAGAGAGCTAAGAGCTCAATATGGGACTCCACTGTACAGGGAGAGTCTCAAGGATGAGACTTAATGGGTGGGTTCCATGCACTTTCTCATCCCTTTACAACACAAAAAAACAGAACAGAACGGAGAATTTGTCCCACTTGACCTTTTTGATATAAGTTCATCTCTCAGGCTGAGAAGATTGGAAACCACTGCAAAATCAGAACCTTGAACAGAATAAGATAGTGTATAGGAAGCTAATAGAAACGAGGAACAAGGATATATTGCATATGTTTCATTAAGCATCCTCAAAACCCAAATCCAGCTACTCCATTCTAAATGAGATCTCACTGGACACGTTTGTTTATTATGAAGGCACCTAAAATGACTTTCTTTAAAAGAGTATTTCATAAAATGTCTCTGCTTGAATCCCTGAAGTTCAGCATAAATCAATAATCTAAATGCTGTGAGTAGTTTATTCTCAGATGAGAATTTCACACAATCTAAAATCAAAGCAGCTCTAAGCTGAGGAGGTGCAGAAGTTATCTTAGAAAGTAGCCTCTGGGAAATATCAGTTTTATTAGAACTAAAGAACACAGAATACTGGGAGGGAAGGGGGGGAGAACCCTTGCCTTCAAATTGTGTTTCCCAAACACACTGAAATATATATTTTATTCATTTTAACCCTTTCTAAAGTTTTGACAAAGTTTTCTGGTACACATTATTCTCTCCATATACAGTTTTTAATATAGTTTGATGCTATTATAAATTTCCCCTCTGTAACAATTCCTGGAGACTGGCTTACTCAAACTTATGATATATATTAAATACAGGTTTTTACTTCTACACCTTTAGTTCAAATCTGGTCTAGGTTGCTAGCAATCATTAGTTTATTTCATTGATGCTCTTTCATGACTAACATGAAAAGAACTGGTTTGTTACCTCTTATCCACATTACATAAAATATTACTATAATTGATACAATTGTGGATAATTTCATTAGAGAGACTACTCAGCCTGTATCAGGTAGTCTGTAATATTTCAGCCTCAGGCACTTTCACAGGATATGCTGTCAAGTTGTGGATGTCTGAGTGAATTTGTATATTTAATGCATATAATCTATGGATACCTTCTTGAACTCCACAGCTTGAAAATGAAGAATCATGACAAAAAAAGGGCATTTTGTCATTTTCTATCACCATAAGGCTCAGTAAAATAAAATAATTATTAGACAACTTAAAATAGATTTTAAAAGTAATTAAAACTCAGAAAGTATTTAAAGAAAACTCACACTTGTCCAATAGTGCAGGATGGTGACATATTGCTGTCAAAGAATTTGAACTCCAAAACCTTATTGCAGTAAAACATGCTACTTTCTAAATATACATTGTCATACTATTGTCTTTGCCCTAGAAGTATGAGAGACATTTATGGAGAATTTAAAAAAGGTGCTTCTCCTGCTCAGAATCTAGAAAATAGGTACATACCCTTCTCCCAGGTTCTAAAATCTAAGTTCATTGTCAACTGAGTATTTAAAACACTAAGTACAATACCTAAGATGAGCAATATTTTTTTAAATGAAGTCTATGCTTTTAAATTTTGCCAGTATTTGTGCACATGAAAAGGACAGCTAAAGCTCAGCTTAATTCATTACTTAGATCTTAATTTATTGTTTTAGTCAAGGTAGCAGCAAGAGATCCCAATGGGTACATCTACACTGCGCACTCCATGTCCTTGGAGAGCACGTGTTATTTCAAAATAGATTTCGAAATAGCGGGTGCACTATTACAGCATCCCTGAAATCGTCATTCCACGAGGATTAAAGGATGTTTTAGAATAGCGCTTTATCTCAAAATTTGAATTTCAAAATAAGCTATTTCAAAATTACCTCAAAATAAGCTACGCAATTTGCATAGCACAAATTGCGTAGCTTATTTTGAGGTAAGGGCACAGTGTAGATGCATCCAATCAGAAGTAGGTTTCACTGTAATGGCAGTATAGAAACATTTAAAGAGATAGTCTTTGACTTGAATAATTTACAGCGCTAATTAAAATAAGATGCAACAGGCAAATAATAACAGAAAATAGAGGATGTGAAGTGGACAGCATTAATAATAAGGGAAATAAGGTATGTTCATTATTTGTAGGCTTTATTAAGTAATCTTAACAGGTTTTATTAACCAATGTTAATTTGCTCCTTGACTTTATGTTTGATGTCTGAACTTCATCTAAAAACACATGAATTTTGTTTATGTGAGTTTGTGCATACTTATACAGATGCTATAATACTTCATATGATCAAATTATGGGCTAAGCCTGAGTTGCACAATTACCCTATAACATCCAAAATGTGGGATTAATTGACATTGGATCTAAATTTCACCACTGAACACTTTTCTTATCATACTCAATAGGAATACATGTGGAGAAAAATTTCATACTTACGTTTACAGACAGGTGGCCTTCCTTTGTTACTCCAAAATCCATCTTCTTGACACACTGCTGTTGCTTGTTGACTAGATTCTAGCTTGAAGCCCTCGTTACATTCATATATCACTCTACTGCTCAAAGTGAACTCATTACCCACAACTGAACCATTTCCTGGAGTTTCTGGAATACCACAAGAAACAGCTAGGAGGGAAAAAAGATGGAAATCTGGTATCTGCAGGTATTTTTTCAATCACGTTTATTCTTTAAATACCAAAAACCATATGTGCATAACCGTACATTTGTCATCGTTGTTATCAATAATCAGTGAAATGTTGTCTACTTATACAAGTCTCTAACTAATCCAAGAATATTTTAAATGGATACATGAAATAACGTAAAGCAAATGTAGGTCAACTTTATTGTAAATTCATATGTTATTTGTACAATTCAGTCAATTCTGTAGTTACGGTAGATGATAAGTTATCCGAAAAAAAGTGACATATGAAAGGCCAAGAGGCCAAAGTCAAATAAAATATCAATGAAGGAAAAGCTTCACTGTCTACTAAATACTAGGTTCCCATTTTCTCTGTAGACCTTCCATTTTTTCATCATGCCAAATAAAGGTATGTCTACACTTCAAGATGAGCTGTAATTTCCAGTTTGAGACATACCTATACTAACTCTTATCAAGTTAGCATGTTAAAAATAGAGTGCAGCACAAACAGCACTAGCTTCTGTACATACCTATCTATCATGTTGGGTGGCTAAGTACTCAGTGCAGCTAGTCCCTCCCAGGGGCTAATTCTTGAGTGCTAGATAAACTGGGACTCTGACATTTTTTTAAATTTACCCTTTTATTTCTTTAGAAAGATTTAATCTTTTTTTTTTTTTTTTTTACCAGCAACTTGGAATATAAAAAAATAGCACAATATTTAAATTGAGCTTGTTTAATTAAGGATTATACAGGAAACCAAATCTACATATGTGCAGAATCACATTTTTGTTCTGGTCCAGTCTCTCATATATAACACTTTGATATACAAACACAAATATTTTAACACAAATAATTTTGCCTTTGCTTGCTTTCTTCTTTGGACTGTTGACTTTGATTTACATTTACAAAATCAATATTTGTCAAAAGAATAAAAGGACAGCCTTTACCAGAAGCCTACTGAACACAAGAGAAGAAACAACTAAAAAAAATCAATTGAATTAATGGTACAATTTACCTGCTTCAGTGTAAAGGATTAATTTCACAATGCATTGTCACGGTACAATAAACGTAACTCTACAAAGTTGTTTTCATTATTTCAAAGCTGTCACATTTGATGCATTTAAATTAAATACTACATAGTGCTTGGAATTTGATTACAAGTAGACAAACTAGGCAGTATGAAATGATAAATGTGATTCAAGTTCTTGGTTAGTCGTTTTTTATTGTGTTTGCTCCCTTCTGGAATATGCCAAATTGCACACTCAAATAGAACTGAAAGAATGTGACAAAATAAACTGCTTCCTATAAAAAAAAGTTAATATGAATTTTACAAGGAACCTAGCCCTAAATTTGCCAAATAATACTTGGAATAGCTGGGGAGCCTTTATTTCTACTTTTAAATAGAAATTTGAAATCTTACCCTGTTTTTCTACCCCCTTAAAGCTACCAAAATCTCCCATTCCCAGGCACACTGTGTATTTTTTTTTCTGTTAGTATCAGCATTTTGGCAACATTTTCCTCCCTTTCTCACAAATCCTCTCTTTCAATGATTTTCTGTCATGATAGAAAAAAAATGTGTGGCATGGCATGGCTCCTGAGGGGGGTTAGTTTGGGATGCAACTGGTTTAATTCTAACCTTTTGGTTTAGCTTTCCCCCAGCATACGCAAGATATCAGTTTCTGATATAAGCCAGAACATGATTAACTGTCTAAAAGAAAAAATATCATGGTTCAAATTAAAAAAATATTATATGTAGACCTAAATTTATACTTGCTTAAATCAGTAGAAAACTGCATATAATACTACGAAAATCAGAAGACTACAGAATGAAAGAGAAGAATTTGTTTCTCTGTCACTTGAGCAGTAAATACATGAATCTGCAGCATTCTTTTAATCAGCAAAATAGCTCTATCAACAGACACTTCCACTCTGGCTTGGTGATAATTTTGCAGGGCCTACTTAAAATCCAGGAACTCTAATATCTCCCTGTTTTGCATGACATACTGCAGAACAAACTGCACATAATATTCAATTTTTCCTTCAGGCTGTGTCCAGACTCAGGGGTTTTTTCGGGAAAAGTAGCCTTTTTCCGAAAAAACTTCACCTGCGTCTAGACTGCAGCCGCGTTCTTTCGAAATTAAATCGAAAGAACGCAGCTTTTCTTTCGACGGTGGTAAACCTCATTTCACGAGGAAGAATGCCTTCTTTCGAAAGTGCTTCTTTCGAAAGAAGGCATTCTTGAATGTAAATAGGGCTTCTTCGAAAGAGAGCATCCAGACTCACTGGGTGCTTTCTTTCGAAAAAGCAGCTTGCTCTTTCGAAAGTTCCGCGTGCAGTCTAGACGCTCTCTTTCGAAAGAGGCTCTTTCGAAAGTATCTTTCAAAAGAGCCTCTTTCGAAAGGGGCTTGCAGTCTGGACATAGCCTCAAAGTGCTGAAGCTGCGCCAAAAATATCTGTTTATTATACTGGCCCCAGCTTGTTGCACAGAATATCATTGCATCTGCTGCACTATCATCTCGGTGTTCACATCTGTGACTTCCTCTTTTACCTCTCTGCTTTCACCATCTTTATTCTACCTAAACATCACACCTTAGTCCCCTATTGGTTTTATTCTCCCACTCATAGAGGAACACTGTTGCTGAACTGTATGTTCCTTAGGTTGCTAAGCTACTGCTGCTACAGTAACTGCTAATTATAGCAGTACCTTCTGGTGCTACTTCATTTACAGCCCAACTGCCTATTTGCTAGTTATCTTTCTCTACCAATAATACTATAGTGGAAAGAGATATTCCTACTGCTACTGTTTGTCTGATTATGCTAATATCTTTGGGTATGTCTACACTACAAAGTTAGTTCGAACTAACTTTCATAGGCGCTACACTAGCGCTCCGTTAGTTTGAATTTAATTCGAACTAACGGAGCGCTTAGTTCGAACTAGGTAATCCTCATTCCACGAGGATTAAGCCTAGTTCGAACTAGCTAGTTTGAATTAAGGGGTGTGTAGCCAACACCAGGGAAACTCGTCTGCCCCCCTCCCGGCCCCGGACCCCTTAAAGGGGCACGGGCTGGCTACGGTGCCCGTGCCAGGTGCAAGCCTGCCAGCACCCAGCCAGCAGACTCTGTACCTGGCACGGATCGAGCCACCCACCCGATGCCCCCCAGCCCTCCCACTCTTCCCGGGACCAGGCTGGCGCCTCCCGGGAGCTTGCCCGGGACCGCAAAAGGCGGGCACCCACCTGGGCTAGTGCGGACATCGTGGACCTCGTCCATGTCCTCCGCACTAGGCACAGGAAAGTGGCCGTCTAGGGCAGGAGAGCTGCCAGCCTGGCCACCCAGGAGCAGGTGTGCATGAAAATCAAGGGGGTCCACTGAGACCCCCGACCCTGAGCCCTGAGCTTACAATGGCGGTCCTGGGTCAGACCAAAGGTCCATCTATTCCAGTAGCCTGTCTGCTGACAGCGGCCAACCCTAGGGACCCTAGAGAGGATGGACCGAAGACAGTGACCAAGCCATTTGTCTCGTGCCATCCCTCTCCAACCTTCCAGAAACCTTGGGCAGGGACAACACTCCTGCCCCCTGGCTAATAGCACTCCATGGACCCAACCTCCATGACTTGATCTCACTTCCCTTTAAACTCTGTTCTAGTTCTAGCCTTCACAGCCTCCTGCAGCAAGGAGTTCCACAGGTTGACTCTTTGCTTTGTGAAAAACAACTTTCTCTTACTAGTTTGAAGCCTGCTACCCATTCCTTTCCTTTGGTGTCCTCTAGTCCTTCTTTATGGGAACTAATGAAGAACTTTTCTGGATGCACCCTCTCCACCCAACTCCTGCTTTTAGGGACCTCTATCCTGTTCCCCTTCCATCTCCTCTTTTCTAAGCTGAAAAGTCCCAGTCTCTTTAGCCTCTCTTCATAGGGGACCTGTTCCCAACCCCTGATCATTTCAGTTGCCCTCCCCTCTCCCAGCCTCTCTCTTCCCCTCTCCCACCTCCTTTTCCCAGTCTCCCCCAGTTTTGTTCAATAAAGACAGATTCCATTTTTGAACACAATTGTCCTTTATTTTGTACATCAAGAAGAGGGGCTAGGGAAGGGTAAGTGGAAGGAGGTGAGGGAGGAATGGCGTACGAGCCCCCGATGGGGAGGACTGGGTTGGCTCTGCGGACTTCTGGGGGTGGAAGCTCTCCTGCAGCCCCCCAATTGCCCTTTCTCCCCAGATGGCAGCCTGTGGCAAGTGCAGCCGGGCTGATGGCCGAGTGTTGTGATGTGCCCAGTGTGGGTACTCCAGGCAATCCAAGCCAGGACTGCTTTGCAAGCGGGGCACCCCTGAGAACTGTCTGTCCGGGATGGGGGTCAGGACCCTTTAAGCACAGCCCTCGGCTAGCCTGAGACAGCATCTCCATGCTCTAAGTCCTCCTCTGATGCCCTGCCGGCACTGCTTCCGGCCATCCTTAAGCCCGGTTCAGGGTCCACTTAATGTGGACGCGGTAGTTCGAATTAGCAAAATGCTAATTCAAACTAGTTTCTAGTTCTAGATGCATTAGTTCGAATTAGCTTAGTTCGAATTAACTAATTCGAACTAAGTTATTTCGAATTAACGCTGTAGTGTAGACATACCCTTTTAGACCAACTGTGTCCAAACAAAACATATCAGAACTTGTTGGCTTGAATTAGGTAATATGACAGCATATACACAGTGCCTTTCTGAAACAAGGTTTGATGAAGAGAGCTAACTAAAATGACATTTGGTCATTTAACAGCTGAGCGTAGTCAATGCTGTTAAACACTTAAGTGCACTGAAGCTGTTCTCAGCTTCCCAAGTGTATGCTAAAATTACTAAGAACAGTCTAAGAAAATTGTCCAATTCAATGAATGGTACACACATTTCTCAGCTCAATGATTAGAAGAGACTTACAGCCTGTGTCACCAACATGTACTTTGTACTTATGTACAAACACTTCCAGATGGGTTATGAGCATTCGGAGAGTGAGTAATGAATAGTTCTTTAACCTTAATTGTCTTCATTTTTCTTGTATTGCAGCAAGATATATTTCTTACAAAGAGCCTATAATTAGTACACACTGAAAAACCCATTTACTGCCTGGAAAGTAGGATGCAACTTCAATTGCTCATAAATGTTCCTCCTCAGAAATATTCTCTGTTTCTACAGGAAAGCTCTTCCTCTTTTTAAAAATAATGAAAAAAATCCTTTAGGATTCCTGAATCTATTCCTATATATTTTATGAGAATATACACATATAGTTACTTCAATGATGTGTACCATTGCGATTCTTATAAATAAAGAGTATTTATTACATAGGGTATGTCTACACTTGCACCCTAGTTTGGACTTGGGATGTAAATGCAGGCATTTGAAATTGCTAATGAAGTGGGGATTTAAATATTTAAATGAGGAATAATGTTAGTTCAAATCAAGGGGTTTGTTTCGAACTAACGCGTCCCGATGCGTACTTCCTGGTTTGAATCAGCTGTGATTATAACTAGTGCGCCGGCGAGATCTTGCTAATGATGTGTGGGACATTTAAATCCCTGCTTCATTAGCAATTTCAAATGCCTGCATTTGCATCCCTAGTCTGAACTAGGGTGCAAGTGTAGACATACCCATACACAGTATTTTGATTGACATGTTCCTTTAACAAATTCTTCCCTAGTGTAACTCCAAACAGTTTAATAGAGTTAAAACAGATTAATTTGATCCACTAATAATTACAGATCTTTTCACACTGTAGAGATAGTTGTTTCTGAAAAAAAGCTCACTATTGTTGACTCCCACCCCACTTCTTACAAAATATTAATTTTAAAATAATCTTTACTTTGTTTTAAGTAAAAATCATTTTATTCCCACTTACCTCAACCTTCCTTTCACCAGGAGACTGTCATGTGCTACCTTACTGCTAAGAAGTGTGATAAGTCAATGATGCTCCTCAGTGTTTTTTAGCAAAAGAGCTCCTATGTAGCCCAGCAGGATTAAGATGACCACTTTGCCAGAAAGTCTGTTTTAGAGTCAGACATTATTATAAGCCTATGGAATTAGATACCCCACTTAATCCAAGCATGCAGTTAGTGCTCTTGCATTACAAGGAAGATGTTGCTTGCCTTTAAAGAAGTGTATCAGAACATCTAATAAATGTTTTTCCAGTTTTTAAAAATGGCGTCTCAGAATATCTCTAAAACCAAATACTAAAATGAATATTGAAAACACTACAGAAAGTAAACACATGTTTAGTGCCCACAAAATAAAGGTTACACACAATAACCTCTAAGCAAGCCTGGTTAACAAATAAGCTCTGTCATGAAGGTTCACTAATTTAGGATATGTTGAGCCAGTTGGAATGTACAGTTCATTTGAGGGCTCTGGTTAAATTGTCTCTCGCCTTAAAAATAGGTCTTCTGTAGCTGACCTCAACTCTCACAGTAGTCTGAAAGGAGAGATATAGACTTAGCTATAATACCATTCATATCAGTTTGATTCCTGTATTAGCTATAATTAGCTAATACAGGAATCAAACTTATATGAGTGGTAACATCCTCATTATTATTTACTATATGCATCACCATAGAACTTAAGAGGCCCTGTCATGGGCCAGGACCCATTATGCTAGGGCATAACACAAATTCAGTACAAAAGAACAATCCCTGGTTTAATGATCTTATCTAAGCAAAAAACATGAGACAACAAAGCAACATTAAAATTATACCTTGGCCAAATTACAAAACAATTTCCTGTGCATAATAAAAGGGAAAAAATCAATTTTAAGGATTTTTTTCCCTGACAAATTTCGGCTCTCTGCCCCTTCTGCTTCACTGATAAACGTTTTTTTTTTTTAAGATTATTTTTAATGGAAAAAAATGTATTTCACTCTTCTTAATCCCCAAATAGCTGAATCCTTTTTGATTGTTGTTGTTGTTGTTGATAAGAACAGCGGTGGATACAGGGCAGGGCGAGTGGGGTGGCTGCCCCGGGCCCCACGCTTCAATAGGCCCTGTGCATGCGCTACTTCCTGTCGGCTGTGGCCGTGGTGCATGCATGAAATTGTGCTGCCCTGGGCCCTACACTTCAATAGGTCCCGCGCCCTGGGCCCCGCAAAACTCTCATCAGTCCCTGGCTAAGAAAACCCACTTTATTCAGATATTAGGCTTGGTATATATCAGTCCTGAAAAATCTTTACCCCCTCAAAGAACGTTATATTTAAATGAAAAAGTGGGATCTAGTGGGGCACAAAAGCTTCCACACAAAGCCAGAAAATATTAATGGATTATTGACTATCAGCCCAAATTGAAACACCTGGAACAGAGGCAGGATTCCAGGGAATGGACTGGAATCTTCTTAGAAAGAAGAATTGTGCTCAGTTGGAGGGGAGCAGGCAGAGAGTAGATCAGATTCCTGTACACTCGGGCAGGGGAACAGCGAAATGCCTAGTGGATTTCCCAGAGGAATGGGAAAAGTTTAAATTGCTTCATGTTTATTTTGGAGTTTGCGTGGTCTTGAAGGGATAGAACTGTATGTAACCAACACAGACAGCTAACCCTGGAATGGATTGGGGAGCAACAAAAAGGACCAGCTAGGAAACAGAAGCTGACTAGCTGCTGCACTGCCCAAATGCTACAACAATGGGATATAATACAAATATTTCAGCAGCTTTAATTATAGCTGTTGTTATTTGCTCAATTTACAGTAGACTTCCGATAATCCGGCACCTTTTGGACCTAGGTGGTGCTGGATTATCAATTTGCTGGAGAATAAGGAGGTCAGGTACAGCTGCACGCTTAACAGCTGACCAGGACACAATCTCCCTCCCTCTCCCTTCCCCTCTCCTCTTCACATCTCCTCTCTGCTGTAACCTGATCCTCCTCCACCTCCTCTCCCCTCCCCTTTCCCCTTTGCTGAAGCAAAACGCTCTTCCGGTACTGTAACATGATCCCACTCCCCACCCCCTTCCCCAACCTTATGCTCCCTCTGGTTACAGCCAGCATGTGTGCTGAGTGGCAGGCTTTTTAATCAGCTGGTCAGGAGCGCTTGGCATTTTGATGCCAGAGTATCAGGAGTGCCGAACAGTTGGATGCTGGACTATCGGAGTTTTACTGTACATTGTTTTGAATACACTATGGCTCATGCTTGTCTGTTGCTTTGAAAGTAACCAGTAACAGCAATAACCTGTTATTTTTGGTAAGTTTCCACTTGAAAATACTGAAAATGAAAAAAAAAGACCCTAACAACTTAGTCTACATTAGAGATGTATTCATATTAAAATTGAAACTGTTGTACTACACATGAAAAAGAAAAAGAACTACCCCGTTAAAAAAAAACCCACAATCAAATTTGATTCCAAACATGATTTGGTTCAAAATCATGTTGTTTATTTATAAATTTAGCTCCATGGAATCAGTTTTTCAGACTTAATAAAGGGCTTTTCTTTGCAAATATCCCATGCTGATATCTATAATCTGGGTCAAATAGGTCTGGATCCAATTAGTTTTCTAGGAGTACTGTTTGTTTTCATCCATGATAAATATGTTTCTCCAAAAAACCTGAAAAAAAATCCCTAAAACACTCTTATTATATATATACTTATGGCTTCAAATGAAAGTCACTAAAGAATGTGAACTTGGCTTATTTCTAATGCTGTTGTCACAGGGCCCTTATGCACAAGGTAGTATAGTCCAAAGTATCTTAGGGTATGTCTACACTAGCCCCCTAGTTAAAACTAGGGTGGCTAATGTAGGCATTCGAACTTGCAAATGAAGCCTGGGATTTAAATATCTTGGGCTTCATTTACATGTTCCCGGGCAGGCACCATTTTTAAATCCCCTTAGTTCGAACTGACTGCCCACGGCTACACGCGGCAGTCAGAAGTTAATCCGAACTAAGTCTTTAGTTCGGATTAACTGTTTCTCCTCCTGGGTATGTCTACACTACAGCGTTATTTTGAATTAACTTAATTCAAATTAGTTAATTCGAATTAAGCTAATTCGAAATAACGCATCTAGACACAAAAACTAATTCGAAATAGCATTTTTCTCATTTGAAATATCACGTCCACATTGAGTGGACCCTGAATCAAAGGTAAGGCTGGCCAGAACCAGTGTCAGCAGGGCATCAGGGTCGGACTTGGTTTGTGGGTCTGGTGCCTCAGGCTAGCCGAAATCTGTGCTTAAAGGGACCCGATCCCCCATCTCGGACAGACAGTTCTCAGGTTTCTCTGCTTGCTGGTCTCCCTCGCTGAGGGACAGCAAAGCATTTGTGTCTCGGAGTGCTCTGCTTGCTCTCACTTGGGGCACCACAGCACTCTGCAACATGGAACCAGACCTGCCCCCGGGGACTCTGCTGCATCTCGTGGACATGTTGCCAGCAGCCTGGGTGCACTGTCTGCAGGCTGCCATCCAGGAGGACCATCGAGGGGCTGTCAGGATCCAGGGGGCCCTCTGGGAGAGCGTCCACCCTGAGGAGTGCTAACAGTCTCCCTGGTCTGCCCCACCGGGGGCTTGTGCCCCATTCCTCCCTATCGTCCTTCCACTTACCCTTCCCTAGCCCCCCCTTCCTGATGTCAAATAAAAGACACGTATTTTCAAAAATAACAACTCTCTTTATTGAACACAACTGGGGAAGGGGAATGAAACTGTGGGGAGATGGGAGAAAGGAGGCGGGAGAGGGCAGGAGAGACGGTGGGAGAGAGGAGGGGGAAAACTGGGCGGAGGGAGCTGGAAGGGGGAAGCAAGGGGAAGAAGCGGGAGGGGAAGCTCAGGGATCAGGTGTGGTGGTCTTGCCGGGTCAGCCACCTCCCAGCACGGTGAGGGAGGGGGCCTCGGCATCCCTGGGGGAATGCGGAGGAGGGTGCGGAGGTTGAGGTGGGGGGTGTGAACATTGAGGGGGAGGGTATGGAGGTTGAGGAGGAAGAGGTGGGAGGGGGTGCATGAGTGGGCAGAGTAGTTGGGGAGGCAGCAGGCGCTGGACCGGCACAGGGCACCATGTTCTGCAGCACGGGATGAAATCTGATTCCAGCAAAATTCTACCAGGGTCCCTGATTATATGGCGCAGTGATGATGATGTGCAGTGGGTAGTGCCAGTGGAGATAGGAATAAGATGGTGGTACAATTTCCAGTGGTAAATTTGTGCCCGTCGTCTTATTTGGCTATGGGAAAAGGGGGACCTGAAATTTTTGTTCACTGAGGTTTCTAACTTTGGAAACTCTCACTCTCCCTTTGTGGTGATAATTCAGAAGTGAACTATATCCTAAGGTTGGTCCCAGTCAGGTCTACTCATAAGAACAGTCATACTAGATCAGACCAAAGGTCCATATAGCCCAGTATCCTGTCTGCTGACAGTGGCCAATTCCAGATGCCTCAGAGGGAGGGAACACAACAGGTAATCATCACATAATCCCACTCCTGTCATCCTCTTCCAGATAGACAGAGACTAAGGACACCATTCCTACCATCCTGGCTAATAGCCAATGGTAGAGATAACCTCCATGAATTTATTGAGTTCTTTTTTAAAACCCTGTTAACATCCTAGTCTTCACAACATCCTCTGGCAAGGAGTTCCACAGGTTGACTGTGTGCCGTATGAAGAGAAACTTCATTTTGTTTGTTTTAAACCTCTGCTTATTAATTTCATTTGGTGACGCCTACTTCTTTTATTATGGGAACAAATAACTTTTCCTTATTTACTTTTTCCACACCAGGCATGATTTTGTAAATCTCTATCATGTCACCTCTTAGTCGCCTCTTTTCTAAGCTGAAAGTCTTTTTAAGTCTTTTTAATCTTTCTTCATATGGGACCCGTTCCAAACCCCTAATCATTTTTGTTGTCTTTCTCTGTAACTTTTCCAATGCCAATACATCTTTTTTGAGATGAGGCAACCCCATCTGTATACAGTATTCAGATGTGGGTGTACCATAGTTTTATATAGAGGCATTAAGTTATTTTCTGTCTTATTCGCTATCCATTTCTTAATGATTCCTAACATTGGTTTTATGACTGCCACTGCACACTGAGTGGATGTTGTAAGAGAACTATTTACAATGACATCAAAATCTTTCTCTTGAGTAGTTGTAGCCAAATTAGTCCCCATCATATAGTATGTATAGTTGGGGTTATTATTTCTAATATGCATTACTTTACATTTATCAACGTTAAATTTCATCTTCTGTTTTGTTGCCCAATGACTTAGTGCAGTTAGATCTTTTTAAAACCCTTCACAGTCTGCTTTTGGTTTTAATCTTCTTGAGTAGTTTGATATCATCCATAAATTTTGCCACCTTACTTTTTACCCCTTTCTGAAGATCACTTATAAATGAATTGAATAGGGTGGGTCCCAGGGTAGACCCTTGGGAGATACCACTAGTTACCTCTCTCCATTCTGAAAACTTACTATTTATTCTTACCCTTTGTTTCCTGTCTTTTAGCCAGTTATCAATGCATGAAAGGACATTCCCTCTTATCCCATGGTAAGTTACTTTACTTAAGGAGCCTTTGGTGAGGGACCTTGTCAAAGGCATTCTGGAAAGATAGTATACTATATCTACTGGATCCTCCTTGTCCACATATTTATTGACTTCCTTAAAAAACTCTAGTAGATTTGTAAGGCATGGTTTCCCTTTACAGAAACCATGTTGACTTTCCCCAACAAAAGATGTTCATCTATGTGTCTGATAATTGTATTCTTTACTATAGTTTCAATTAATTTGCGCAGTACTGACGTTAGACTTATTGGTCTATAATTTCCAGGATCACCTCTAGAGTCCTTTTTAAATATTGGCATCACATTAGCTATCTTCTAGTCACTGGATACAGAATCTGATTTAAACCACAGTTAATATTCTGCAATTTCACATTTGAGTTCTTTCAAAACTCTTGGATGAATGCCATCTGGTTACTGTTAAGTTTATCAATTTGTTCCAAAACTTCCTCTAATGACACCTCAATCTGGGAACATTCCTCAGATTTGTCACTTAAAAAGAATGGCTCGAGTTTGGGAATCTCCCTAACATCCTCAGCCATGAAGACTTTAGCAAAGAATTCATTTAGTTTTTCTCTGCAATAACTTCAAGTTCCTGTTTATATAGTGGGAGTTCTGAACATTGTACTGGACCATTTAAATACCTGGTAGGAGACAGCAGCATAACATCCCTCCTAAGCTTAAACAGATAGAATTGCAGCCTACTGCCCCATGAACCTGTAATTCAACTTTTTGCTTGTACTGATCAAAAGCTCTGCTTAGAGCTATGAGCATTTTGGATTCAATCATGTTGCCATGTACTCTATATTTATTTTCCATGGCTATCTCAGCTACATAACAATACTGCATCATAATCATCAACTTTTTGTCCCCATTTAGGCACTAGGTAACTTTATGTACAAGACTAAGCCCACTGAGTTCATGCATAAGTGATGTAAGCATTTGCAAGATTTTGCAAGACTGCTCTTTTTTTGATAACAGATTTTTACAGATAAATTATGGAAACATATATAATAGTAATACACATATCTTACCGTGGCAGAGCGGGGCAGGAGAATCCCATTGATACAGGCCATTTTGATGACGTCTACATGTTGCATTGCCTTGGCCAATCATTCTGTACCCAGACTTGCAATAATAGTGCACTTTACTTCCAATTGAACCTGCTGTTCTATTTACAATTCCACCATTCTTCGGGACATTGTTAAAGCTACAATAGGGAGCTATATTCAAAAAGAAAAAAAAAGATTTTAAAAAAATCAGAAAACATAATTAAAAAAGAAACAATTCACCTTGCAATATTTAAAAAATATGTTTGTATCATTTAAAATTATATAATATATTTTGAATTACTATCAGAATTGTCACATAAAATATAAATATCTTATGTATAAATATGTAGAAATCTAATACAATAGAGGAGTATCAGCTATATTCCACAAACTCAGAACCCATATGATTTATGTATTTTACAATGCATTATAAAAAGTATAAGAATGAGGTTTGTTAATAACATACACAGTTGTCTCAAAACTTCAGCTACCTCACATTTCATGAATACACTCTCTCGTAGATTGATTTATTTTTATCTATCTGACATGGCTATCTCAGCTACATATCAGACATACATACTTCATTATCTGGTTTAGCCAATTCAAATTCAAGGTCACGCAAGAGTGTATCAAATGCTTTACTAAAGTCTAGGTATACCATGTCTACTGCTTCTCCCTTATCCACAAGACTTATTATCCCTTATCAAACAAAGCTACCAGGTTGGTTTGACATTAGTTGTTCTAATACCTCTTTGAGCAGATTATCTATGTAGATTTGCATTCCTGTGAATATAATGTACTCTTGGCATGAAAGTGGGAGACTCCTTTCAAAGCAGTGGTCTTTGATGCCACATGCAAATACAGTTGAATTAAATGCAAGAGTCAGCACAAGATTTCCAAGAAACCACAAAACTAATCAGAACCCAGTAACTAGAATCCATTTGAAAAACACTGTAGAAGTATGGATCTATACTAACATTCTGTTCAAAGAGTTATGGTCTCTAATAAATAAGCTATTTTTTTTCCTTTGAAAGTTGTCTGTATAAAGGGAATGCCCCCAAAGGAATCAATAAGCAAGAACGTCTCAGTAAAAAGTTCTGTTTTGGGCCAATCTGAATATCCTTGGCAATCACACTGACATTTGCTTATGTACTTCATTTAAATGCAAGAAATCTCAGAAACACTCTTGATTTTTTAAAAACAAATTGATATTTAAAGACAGACAATAAATATTACTTTAATTTCCTGTTCGGCTAATTTAAGAAACAAAGGGATTATGTTTCTGAAGCAAAGCGGTAAAAACGAAAGGCTTCTAGTGGTGCTAAGTAAAGCCTTAAGTGATGTTTAGATTTGAATCTCTCCATGGAGGTTGAGCATTAAGCCTAGTTGAGGCTTAATACAGTTTTCATTTCAGTAAAAAAATTGCAAAGTGATTCTGACAGTTTTGCAGTTCTAAGAAGAAACTAATGCCTTGGGGGGAAGGATAGGCTGGAATTGGTTGGGTGAGGTGACTTGAGACTGGGAGACGAGGCTAGAATAGGTTGGGTCCTTTTCAACTGATGAGAGCTAGCCATTGCAGCCGTTTCCACAGAAGTTCTCAGAGCCCCTGCTAACCAGAAGATTTTAATTCTCAGGCAGCACAAAATTCATTGGGAAAGAAGTCCTGGATAGTCAGTATGTCTTGCAGTTTTTAACAAGTCAAAAGTCCCATTTAAGTGAAGTAGATTTTTGTCTGAGTAAGGAGAGTAGGACCACCACAGTATAAACAGAAGAGCTTTTTAAGTAAACATGAGAGTCAGTATTTGTAAATGTTTGCTCATTGTTTAAGGACAAGTAGGTCAGCAATTTATTTTGTTTGTGCTTAAATCAGGAGTGGGCAATAAACGGCCCAGGGGAAGGATACCAGTGGGGCACCAGGCACTTTGTTTACCTGAGCTATTGCATATGAGATATGGCTGCTCACAGCTCCCTTTGACAATAGTTCACCATTCCTGGCCAATGGCAGCTCCAGGAAGAGGTGTGGGCTGGGCCACCACTTCCTACAGAACCCATTGGCCAGGAACAGTGAACTGTGGGTAGTGGGAGCAGCAAGTACCCATATCTGGAGATACTCAGGTAAACAAAGTGTCTGGTGCCTTACCAGGATTTAACCCCAGCAAACCATGCCAGTCTTGTAGGCTGCTTATTGACACCCGTGGTCCAAATGCTATAACATTAGAAAATTAACGTATTTATTTTAAGCTTTTAGTAAAGCTTTCAAGTAATACCATCTGGAAAAAGGGTGGAGAAGAGTTTATCATCTTTTATGTCTGAATTCTTTCAGTATTTACTCTATATAGTTTAGTAATCATTCAAAATGCAATCTTGCTACTAAACCCAATTCCCATTGGACTTGAGGGTGTTGAGTTCTCAACAGCTTGCAGACTCAGGCACTAACAGAATAAGTAAAGAAGCCAGTATAAAGCAATAAATCAAAAATGTCTAAAGGCTTGAGGGTGAACTAGAGCCACAGGAAATGTCAATCTCAAAGCTGCAATCACTATCACCTTCACTCAATTTCTGTGTTTCAATGGGAATCAATGGGATAGAATGCTCATAATGTATTCCAATCTCATACCTTCAACTACAGAGATAAAATACTTTTCTTCTTCAATCTGACTTCTGAGACAGGAGTTGCACTGACTCCATGAGAGGATTAGCAGGTACGAGTGCAGTGATGCAGGAGTGCAATTGTCTAGGAACAATAAACCTTCCACCCACATAAATGATAAAGTATAAGAGAGCCACTGCACTGACCTGAACTAGTGTTACATTTATAGATTTAATTCACTTTTCTCAGTGACATATCAGCAAAGATCTTTCAAAGTCTCTTAAGTATTAATGTTTTCTTCAAGGCAACACATTTGTACATTTTCAGTTCACGTAGAATCACAATGCCTACTTGTCACTTTTGACTAAAAACCAAATAGTTGTAGCTGTGTCAGTGCCAGGATATTAGAGAGACAAGATGGGTGAGATAATATCTTTCATTGGTCCCACTTCTGTTGATGAGAGACACAAGCTTTCAAGCCACATACATAGCTCTTCTTTACATCTCAGAAAGGTACTCACAGCATTGCAGCAAGATACAAGATAGAACACATTTGTTTAGCACAAGTAGAGCATATTATAAGAAAGTATGAGAGGAAGTGCATGGTCTTTTGAGGCCTCCTGCTGGAGGCTTTGCAGTTGTTCTATACCAGTGTTTCTCAAACTGTGCTCTGCGGAGCCCCTGGGGCTCTGCGAGACATCTCCAGGGGCTCCACAAGGTTGACAAACTGGAAACATCGATAGATATAACGCATACAATCAGTGGACTGCTGGAGCTCTGCATAAGTACTACACATACAACCAGTGGACCGCTGGGGTGCCACATACATTTCTACACATGTAAAGGGCTCTGGAGCCCAAAAAGTTTGAGAACCGCTGTTCTATACCATGCCCCAGGGAAAGGAACAGTGAAGGTAGGTTCTCCTAGTCTGTCTAGAAAGGCTGCAGGAAAGCAACCAATCAGAGCTCAGCTGACTCATTTACAATGTGTTATGGGGCCTAATCAGGGCATTCATTGTCTGGGACCAGCAAGCAGGGATAGGTCTGCGAAGTTTTCCAAGTGCAGAGGCCTGAGAGAGAGAACCCAGAATAAAAGGGGACAGAGATTGTTGCAAGCTCTCCAGGAAAAGAGGCCTGAGGCAAGATCCTGAAAAATTGGGACAGAGACTGAAAAACTCTTCACTCGAAGAAACCTTGTAGAGACTTTGCTTAAACTAGGAACAGTTAGAGAACCCAGGAAGATGATGGAACATGTTAGAAAGCAGCCCAGTGGATGCAGCAATAGCAACTAGCAAAGAAAGTGGTACCTGTCTTCTACTTGTAGTATGTCTGGTTTAGAACTTTGAGTAATGGGCAGGCCTATGTCCCCGCATCAGCAACTGGCAGAAGCCCTAAGACTTTTGTTTTGTTTTGTAGCCTCAGGCAGGAGCTGGAGTTTAAATAGGCCTGGAGATGGAGCTGAAGATGTTGAGAGGTCCAATTAATTGTTGGATTATATGACATAATATTTATTGCTGGATCATTGTAAACATTTAGGCTGAGATTTTCAATGCTGCCTGAGGTATTTGGATGCCCAATTTCCAAATACAATCAATTTGAGCTGAGTTTCAAAATCCCTTAGGTCACTTTGTACGTCTCGGCATTAAAGATTATAATGTGTTGGAGTCTAATTATTCAGTTATAATATCTAATTTTTCCATCATTAATTTTTAAATGAAACAAAACACTCTATTGTCTTAACTTACTGCATATGTTGTACTGTTGGAGATACACTTGTGTACATTTTTAGTGTTGTAGTGAGGAATCAGACCTATTTCTATCTTTTAAGTATTTATATGGTTCCTATCACCAAAGTGCCTCAAAGTCTGAAGGAGCAGAAAGGTTTGAAAAGAACTGTTACCTCTGTGGTGAGTGTTCTAACCACTGGACTACGGGATAGTTTTATATAGATGTTCCCTCAATATCTCCTGTTGAATCTGTTGTACTGTGACTAGCTAATAAAAGAGACTTTTGGAGCATGATGCAGGATACTGGAGCTTCCAGACTATAGGAAACTGATACAACCAACAGGCATGACATAAAATCATAGAATCATGGAATCCTAGGGTGGAAGAGACAGTTGGTTTACACTCCCTACATAGAGCCCCTGCGCAGCAGTTTAAAATTAAGTATGAAGAACATGGCATGGTTGGGCCAGGGACAAGTAACTACTGCTACCCTTCCCTTCTGTGCCTTTGTAGTAGAGGGACCAGTGTAACTAAACAGCCTTTGGTGATTGTCAGCATGGAAGTTCTTTGGCTTGTTAAGTACCTGTAATGCTCCCCAATCACCACCACTGAGTAATAACTACTGAGTACCTAGTCAGGTCAGACTCTGTGGGAAAGGATGTGCCCTACAATTCAGATCTATATGGCAAAAACACTGTTAAAGAAAAATAGCAGCTGGGCACATATATCATCATATAACCCCATAGTCATTGGCTGGCGATATAGGCAATGCGGTGACCTAGAGCGGTTCAAGATTCCTTCTCTCAGCCCTGCTGTGTTTCAATACATTTTAGGTCAAGCACAACATTTGTTCAATTCGTATTTTTGCTAATGTTGTCATTCAACCTCTCTGAATCGTGATCTTGTAATTTATATCACAAGTTTTAGATACATTGTCTTTAGACAGTGAAGAAGAGATACACTGTCTCTCTTTCTCAATCTGTAAAATTAGGATATTACTAGTTACCTTCCTGGGTAAAGCACTTTGAGATTCTCATATGAAGCTGCTACCAAATGCACAGTGTATTCACAGTCTGCACAAGAGGTGGGCAACCTGCAGTCTACGGGCAACATGCAACCCATCAGGGTAATCCATTGGCAGGCCTGGAGACATTTTGCTATCATTAACTGTCTGCAGGACCAACCTCATGCAGCTCCCACTGGCTGTGCCTTTCTTGGCCAATAGGAACTGCAGGAAGCAGCAGCTTAGCATTTCCATGTGGCCCATGCCACTTCCCATAGCTCCCACTGGCTGGAATGGTGAACCATGGCAGTGGGAGCTGCAGGGGAACATGCCTGTGGATTAATCCTGATCCTCAGGCCACAGGTTGCCCACCACTGCTATATATGCTATTGTAATAATTATTGTACAAAATATGCCTTGTGATATATCATTTGAAACTAATAACTCACTAGTCAATAATATGGTGAAGCATACATAGCAACATTATATGTAAAGTTATAAACATGAACTGAAATTTTTACTGAAGTGTGTTTACCAGATAAGCTTTTGTAACTATTTCTGACTTCAATGTTTCATACTTGTATTCCCTTAAAATCTCTATCTTTGTAATTAAATAAACATATTTATTCTTTAAATAAAACTAATCCATTATTGTGTTTAAGCTGAACTATTTGGGTAACTTCAGTTAAGAATCAAAGTGTTGAACAACTGTTGAACATCTTAACAAGAGCAATGGCTCTCTATCATCTAAACTGTCCAAGTGTGGCTGAACAATGCAGAACATATTTTTGGGGCAAAATTCAGGAGTGGGAGTACACTGGATTCTCCTTCAAATAGGGGCTGCTGGGAGACAGAGTATGACCAGAATGTTGCTGGCTGATGGCAGTTAGGCACAGACACTTGGTGTGAGCTGCATGCTTGAGGAGATTGGAAGCTACAGCAGAATAGCATCGAGAAGCACCAAAGATTGCATGGCAGTTAGGGTACGTCTAGACTACATGTCTCTGGCGATAGAGGCATGTAGATTAGACTACCCGGCATAGGAAAATGAAGCGGCGATTTAAATAATCACCGCTTCATTTAAATTTAAATGGCTGCCACGCTGAGCCGATCAGCTGTTTGTTGGCTCAGCGCGGTAGTCTGGATGCTCCGCAGTCAATATCCAAGGCATTTGTCGACCTCCCAGGTATGCCAAATCCCAGGAGGTATACCTGGGAGGTTGATAAATGCCTTTGAAGTTGACCGGGGAGTGTCCAGACTACTGCGCTGAGCCGACAAACAGCTGATCGGCTCAGCGTGGCAGCCATGTAAATTTAAATGAAGCGGCGATTATTTAAATTGCAGCTTCATTTTCCTATGCCGGGTAGTCTAATCTACATGTCTCTGTCGCCAGAGACATGTAGTCTAGACGTACCAGTGACAAGCACTTTCTAGTTTGGATTATACCCTAGAATGTGACAGACAACTACATATGCAAGATTTATTATTTTTAGAGAAGCATTCAGTTACAGCCAATTAGATATCAATATTTCAGGTGTTAAATTGTTACTGATTACTTTGTGTAACCAAACAAAATTTAATCTAAGCATGTAACAGTTACTAACCTGAGTAACGTATCTTGAATCCCTTCTTACTGGTTGCATGGTCAGTTGACCAGCGAAGATACAGCTGATTATTTCTGCTTGTGAAGTTTAGTTGTCCAGTTTGATTTCCACTTAAAGAAACCAACAAAGGGTTTTGCCCAGATGAACCTTTAGAATCAGAGAAAGTGAATGGTAATTAAAAAAAAAATTAATGAGATACAGACTAATGACAAAGACTTATGAGCTAATCTTGATTCTTCTAATGCTTCAGCAAGAGCTTTAATGAAAGAAAGGATCCCAAATCATCCCTGGTATAACTCCAGTGATGTCAGTGGAGTTATATTAGAGATGCGTTTAGACAAAAGGGATTTTTATGCCACAAAGAGAAAATGCTAGAGAATGTGTCTAAGTGGTAATTAGTAACTATATTAACTCTCTTCCCCGCCACCCAAAAATTTAGTGTCAATACTTGGAATTAATTAAAAATTATTGTGTAAGTAAATAAGAAAGAATTACCTCAGGAGCATTCAGCAGTTTAAATAGCATGTTTTTTAAAGAAAACAAACACATTGCTCAAGCAACTGGGGAAGTTCCAGGGAAGACCTGTGCTGAGTAGTGAAGAGACAGGGAGAATCTTAATTGCTCTCCCTCACTAATTATCTCTGCCCCCTCAGGGCAGGGAAAGTTTATAGAGAGAAAACTGGACATTTGAAAATACTGCAATTTTTTTACAATAAACCATTGTAAATTGATGGCAAATATTTTGCAATAATTGTAGATATTAAAAGACCAATTGATAAAGAAAAAAGAATGTCTGATTTATATTAACAACAAGTCACTTCAAACCCTTTGATAATGATTAATATCCTTTTGGGTATCCTAGGAACATGATGAGAATATGTCCAAAGTGTACATTAATCAGTTTTTCCAGACAGAGTTCTTTCTTAATAAGGGTAGACATAATAACAGTCTCCAAATACATAAAAGTATGTGATGATATCATCTGGGACCAATTGCTCTCATTAGTCAATGACAGTAGAACAAGTAGTAATAAGCTTAAACTGCAGACGGAAAAATTAGTTTAGGTACAAGAGGAAAAATTTGTGAGAACAATCAATAGAATAAAAGAGGCTGTGAAATTATCTTGACTAGAGGTACTCAAGTGTTATGACACACATTCTGAGATGATATAAAAGGAATGGACTAAATGTCTGATTAGAGTGTGTCCGGACCCTAAATAATTCTATTAATATAAACATATAGTATTTAAATTCAAGAGAATTGTCTCAATAAAAAAGGTGATATTACAAAGATGATGTGCTAAATTCTGTGCTCAAATATCTACATGTGATTTTCAAGAGTTGCATGTAATTTCTTAGCATGGGATTTGTCCCAAGAATAATAAAAGAGCTCCTCCACTATTCTTTAAACTCAGATGTCAATAATATATGGGGTAATTTATGGGGATATAATGGCACAATGACACAATATAATCATTTATCATATTTCTTTAAAAGGATAATAAACTTTCCACTCAAATTTTCATTTTTCTAAATGTCTCTAATAGAACAAGCCAAAGGAAATTAACGAACAGATTTTTCAAAAATGCTCTAATTAAAAAAATCACTGGTTATCAAAATTTAAACTTGAAGCAGATAGTAATTTTGAGGTTCCAAATACACCATGGACTGATGGCACCAACATTCTGGAAATTGGGTTTGTCTCATATCTGTATTTGTTGTCTGTCTTTATATTATAGCTAAATCAGTCTTACCATCAAATATCTCCAACTCATCAAACTGTTTTTCACTCTGAAATATTTCTACAAAAATAGAGATGTTATAGCTTGGTTCAACTTTAATAGTCCAGGAGCAGGTCTGAGAATTGGGGTAGTTGGCTGGGTAACCAGGACTAAGGATCACTCCAGATGATTCTGTACGGATTTCATTTGCTGGACATTGTGCTAAAAAAAAAAGTAAAAAAAAAAAAAAGTAAATATACTGTTTGCCTTCTCATAACCTTTAATATTTTTCAGATGTATAAATGAAGACTTGAGCATTAATTTTTAATGTTGGTGCCTTTAAATCATACTGTAGTATTATTAGTATACACTAAAGATGGGGATTCTTCCAAAAGTGAAAGAAAGCTAGTACACCCTTGTGCAGCGTACAGGTAAGAGATTGGTTTGCTTGGGATGGGTCTCTGGAGACTGCTGTCAATAGTGCACCCAAACTACAGCCCTGATGCTCAGCCAGGCAACACAGTCCCAACTGCCCCAGACCACTCCGGTGCATTGGTGACCCAGCAGCACCAGGTAT
Organism: Pelodiscus sinensis; assembly: GCF_049634645.1. Classification (NCBI taxonomy): domain Eukaryota; kingdom Metazoa; phylum Chordata; order Testudines; family Trionychidae; genus Pelodiscus; species Pelodiscus sinensis. The sequence goes on from NC_134713.1 coordinate 38,732,722, forward strand.
CCAGCATCTAGGGAAGCACGGCTATTGCATTGGCACTTCAATAGTGGCCAGTGTGGCTGGCTCCTGAGCCAGCTGCTTGGGCAGCCACACTGGCCTCTGTAAAGTTGCAAAGGTCATGGAAAGTCACAGAATCCATGATTTCTGTACCCTTTGTGACAGAGATGGAGTCCTAACACTCTAAGAAACCAGTGAGGCTGACACTGGGAACTGCCTGAATGATGACTGATGTGGCTGACTTTGGGGATCACCTGAGCAGTGGTCCTGAGGGCAGCCAGAACTGCCATGGTTTGGTGGCCAGCAGCAACTGGTGTCATTGACTCCACCCCTTTATCCCCCACCTCTAAGCAGAGCCCCTTCCACTCCCCCTCAATATTTAGTCATGGATATTTTTAGTAAATGTTATGGACAGGCCACAGACTGTGAATTTTTGTCTGTTGCCCATGACCTATCTATGACTTTTACTAAAAATACCCATGATTAAATCATAGCTTTAATTATGATCTAAATGATGTCTCTGATTCAGCTAGTCTCCTGATGGCCACTGTTTTCTTTAATCTTTAGTTAGTAATCTCTACATATCTGCTAGCCTCTGTATTCTGATCCCCCCCCCCAATATTTCCCAATATGGTATACACATTATAACAATTGTTATGTGTTAGATTTACAGGCATCCTGAAGGATTACCAAACATACCAAAGCACTCACTGACATAGTCCTTGAATGCTTGATATGGAAAAGGTGAATAACAAATCCAAAAAATACAAATTAAGGGTAAAAATGTACAACACAGAAAAAAATCCCAGTAACCTAATAAATTAAACAGAAGGCTATTAAAAGTAAACAATACCCCTGTCCCATAAAAAAAAGACAAATTGCAATCATGTTTTCATTGTCTTAGTTTTACTAGTTATTATTAATTAATTAATTAACATAGTGACTAGGGCACTTACTCAAGGAGTAAGATCCCATGGGCAAGGTGCTGTACAAAGACAGAACAAAGAGATAGTCCCCACTCCAAAGTATAAAATAAGAATAGATGATGCAAATAGTCAGAGGAGTATTAGCAACAAGAACTACTGATCAGCATACTGGTCTTAGGAATTTCAGCAGTCTAACCATTGTCAAAAATTTTGTAGACAGCAGAATTTTAAGGAGGCCTTTGAAGAAGGATAATGAAGTAGCTTCGTAGATATTGAGCTTCTTTCAAATGGTGCTTGTTTAAAAAACCATGTGTGATAGAGGCTAGGATCCTGTATCAGTTGGTGGTGGTAGTCTACATTTCAGGAGTGAATGTGAGATGATATGTGAGTGAAGATGGGTCAGGAAGGTACTTGAAAGCGACAAAACAATTCTTATGTTTAGTATGATAGAGAAGGCCGAGACAGTGGAAGCACTCAAAGAAAGAGGGGAGAGATGATCAAACAATGGGCTGGGAGAATGATTTTTTTTCAGCAGTAGCACTGTGAATGGATAGGAGTAGAACAAGTTTCCATTTGCCAAGGCCAGACAAAATAATATTGTAGAAATGGAGATGTAAGAAGAATCTGGGCAAAAGTTTTAGACTGTGAATGTGTAATAAAGGCCATATCTTAAAAAAGATTTGCAGAAAAAAATAACACGCTTTAGACATAGCTTGGATAGGAGGACTAGAGAGAGGTCCAAGTGAAAGATGACACCTCAGATATGGGCTTGAGTGAAAGGCAGGATGGTGATGTTGCACACAGTGCTTGGGAAAAGAAGTATGTGTTGGTGGAGGATTTGAGGAAAGACGATGAGCTGTATTTAACCATGTTGAGGTTGAGGTGGTGGTTATATGTACACAAGTAGTTGTTATAGACAAGTTCAAGAGTTTAGTTTGTTCAGAAGAAGTCAAGTTTATAGTAGAATGGTAGATCTATGTATCATCAGCATAGAGATGAGAGTTGAATTTATGTTTGTAGTTGACATTATCCATGAATGAGGTATAGAGGGAAAGGAGAATGGGACGTATGGCTGAGCCCTATGAAAATCACACAGAAAGTTGGATGTGGAATGAGGGCATAATTTTTAAAAAAATTAAAAGGTAGGAGGAGAATGGAGAGAGGACAGAGTCAGAGGAGTTAAGGAAGGAAAACATGTTAAGAATGAGAACTTGGTTGACTATACTGAAGGTGGCTGACAAGTCAAGGGGGATGAGGAAGGAGTACTGATTCTGAGGTTTGTCTAGGAAGAGGTCATTAGAAACTTTGGTGAGAGTGTTTTAAATGGAACACAATGGATGGAAATTGGACTGGAGACCATTTAAGGGTATGTCTAGACTACAGGGTTTTGTCGACAGAAGTTTTTGTCGACAAAACTTCTGTCGACAAAGAGCGTCTAGACTACATTCAGTTCTGTCGACAAAGCAGCTTGTTTTGTCGACAAAACCCTGTAGTCTAGACACAACCCTACATGCAATAACACCTTCTGTCGACAGAAGGTGTTATGCCTCGTAAAATTAGGTTTACCAGCATCGACAAAACTGCTGAGTTCTGTCAACGTTATGTCGACAGAACTCAGCGGTAGTGTAGATGCAGGTATAGTTTTGTCGACAAAAGTCCACTTTTGTCGACAAAACTCTGTAGTCTAGACACACCCTAAATGAAAATGAAGAATCCAGTCAAGAATTGTAAAAAATATATTAAATGGGCTTAGAAAGGAAAGGGAAGATAGGCAAGTGTGGTCAAGGCAAGTGCAGTCAAAGGTGCTTTTCTTTATATAATAGCAATTGAATCATGTTTGTATTGTGAATGAGAGATTAAAGGTTAAGAGAGATTAAGCTATGGAATGAAAATGGACATCAAAGAGACTAGAAATTGAGACTAGGGCATATGGAGGGGTTAGAGGAGATAGTAAATGAGAAATTTGTCCATCTATGACAGAGAATAGAAGGAGAAAGACAAGACAGTTGGAAGGGAAAGGAAAAGAGAGGTCAAGCTGATGGGTAGGAGAGGGTCACATAGGGTATGTCTAGACTACATGGCTCCATCAACGGAGCCATGTAGATGAGTTTACTAGACATAGGAAAATGAAGTGGCAATTTAAATAATCGCTGCTTCATTTATATCAAAATGGCTGCTGCGCTGTGCCAATCAGCTGTTTGGCGCATAGGGGGCAGTTTTGATGTGCCACGGTTGACAAGGGAAGCCTTTGTCGACCGCTCCGGTATGCCTCGTGAAATGAGGTTTACTGGAGCGGTCGACAAAAGCTTCCTTTGTCAACTGTGGTGCATCCAGACTGCCCCGCTGTGCCACCAAACAGCTGATCGGCACAGCGCGGCAGCCATTTTGATGTAAATGAAGCAGCAATTATTTAAATTGTCGCTTCATTTTCCTATGTCTAGTAAACTCATCTACATGGCTCCATTGATGGAGCCAAGTAGTCTAGACATACCCATACTTAATATTTGCCTCTTCAGCTTGGAGGTGAAATTGAAGTAAACAAGAATTTTGCCATTGACCTCTGCGGGGCTAGGATTTCACTCTATGTTGTTCTCTGTGAGCTTGTTTTAAACAGTTTGAATTGATAGGGAAAGAGGTTGTGTTGTATGGGCTGTGTTCAAAGCATATGCTTTATTCCAATCATGGAAGCGATTTCCAGAAAGCCTATGACCCCATCTTCAGTAGTACAAATGGAAAATAAAAGGCCAAGATTCCGACTTAGTTAATCCACTTAAAAGGTACAGGCTTCTAAGTCTATCTCTTTCTTTTTCTAAGCAGTATTCCTATAGACTCTCAGGATCCATGATTGTAAAAGAAATCTCTGAGGTTGGCATTCCTCCATCCATCTCCAAATATACCTCTTTTAGACACACCCTACCAGATTCCAAACTGTACAAGTAATATGGTGATGAATGTGTCCCTGAGTGGGATGGCATGGTTCTTTTCTACGGGAATGTATATAGAAATTTTGGGGAGTTTCTTATAATAAAAAAATAACATATTAGCATACTGAACCTTTTACATAAATGTTCTAGATGTTTAATTTCAGCCATTATAAATTAATTTTCTGAGGTGGCTCCATCGTCACGATTTTGCATATTTTCACAGTTGATAAGTGGAAGAAATCACAGATTAGGAAAATAATCTAGTTATAAAATAGATCTGGTCAATCTGTTTCCATGAGCCTCGTGGGGTGATTTATTTATCCTACCTATGGCACTAGACTCAGAACAATATTTGATCAGACATGGTTGTTTATGTTACTGTATTAGACATATATCATCTAACTAAATTCCATGCTTTTTGTGTACAAAAACAAAATAATCAAAAAGGACTAATCCCTAGCAGCAATTCTATAGTTGTAGTGTCCTCTTCTCCCATTCCATGGCAATGAATTAGAGGATAAACTGATGCCAGATACTGGAAACAATGATACAGAGTTCTGAAATCCCATCCTTTATTACATAAGATTTAGAACCCACTTTCTCCAGTCAGAAAGATTTCTAGAACCTTCATGAAAGAAAGATGTATATAAAAGAGTAGTGACAGAAATAAATAGCAACACATCACCAAAAGAAAGGCGAAAAGCAGGATGGAATAAGTGGGATGGCAGAAGTGGAGATAATTACAAAGTGAATTACTGGGAAATAATTTTCCCTTGCTGCACATCTCTCTCCTCCCATCTTCTAACAATGTACTAAAGGGCACACAGTGGATGTAGTAAACAAGACTTCTAGGTTGGAAGTTTCCCTTACTGTGCTGCCAGCAGGACACTGTAGCCAAAGGAGGCATCCAGAGAAGTGGAGAGGCATAGCTGTAATGATATATAAAGGAAAGAAAACAGAACTACTACATTGCAATTTTACATACTTTGTAAACTGATGGTTCAGAGCATATATCCCATAAATTGCAAACTTCTCTAGCCAAATGGCATCTTATAAGTTCAGGACAAGCCTGCAACCTGGTCAGAGTGAGTGAAAATGCAGCCTTCGTCTCAAAATGGACTCTCCTTGTTCAAGTTCTCCTTATTCAAGAATCATCTGTCTCAGAACACTGTAGGGAAAAACACCACCTTGAAGGAATGAAGTCTGCCCTTAGAGATAAAATATGTGGGTGATTCAGAATCTGCAGGATGAAAACAAAGTCCCACTGAGGAATTGTTGTATGAATCAATTTGCTTCAAGACTCTTGTTGAATACTGGCAAGAAAGAAATACTAAACTTTCAGGTACAAAGAACACAAGGCAGTAATGCCCTGGTGTCATACCTGTCCATGAAAGTATTTTGAATTCAAGAGAAAATGTAAGAGGTAGAAACCTTTCTGCTGGCATTCTCGTACTTTGTCATCTCAGTGAAAAAAAAACCTGTTTTAATACATCACTTCTTTCTACTCTTATCATGCAACCAATATTAGGTGGAGATGGTTGTAGAGGACAGGCCTTGAAGGAGCAGGTTTGGGATCTGAAATATCGAGAAAGCTAAGCTTATCAGATCTGAAAAACATCAGCACAGTCACGAAGCCACCCACAAAATCACAATTGTTCTGTGCTGCCTGTCCTAGTCCAGCACCTTGAGCAACTGAGGAACTCATCTCTTGGTTTCCCATTGCAATTCCAAGCAGAGAATTTTAAAGTACAGCAAGATTCAGAGACAGTAGGGTGGATACTGTCAAGATAAACCAAAGTAGGATTCCCAGGATTTCCTTTGGCAAATGATGACGACTGAAAGATTTAAGATCACTTCTTTCAGAACAGTTTCTGACTGAGTCCATTTGTACAGATTTTTTCATGTGTTTCGAAACATAGAGTTCTCAGGAAAGGAAATGTGTTAGGAAATGAAAGCTTCCCACAGACAGTAATTCAGGACTGTGACGGGCCGGCCTCTGACCAGGGGCAAGGGGAGCGGAGCCCCCGCCGGCCGTCACTCTCCCGGGGGCGGGGCGAGCGGAGTCCCCAGCGGCGGGGTTCCGCCGGCCAGCCCCAGACCCCCCAGCAACCCCGCAACTCCAGCCGCTGGGGGCGGCAGGCGGGGGCGCTTCCCCCGCGCTTGCGCCGGCAGCTGACGGGCGGCTCACCCCCCGCCGGCCCACGCAGGGAAGGCGGGGCCGGGGCGCACGGCCACTGGCGAGGGCCGGCAGCGGGGACGTGCCCGGAAGGGGCGGGGCCCCGGGCGGCAGCCGGCGCGGCGGGCCAGTTTAAAAGTGCCCGCCGCCGGAGAAGCGGGGCGCGGGCTCCTCGCGGCGGCGGAGGAGCAGCCCCCGACGCAGCACGGAGCAAGGGCGCCACACAGCCCGGCTGCCAGCCCGGCGCTGGTCCCGGGGCCTCCGGGACAGCCACTGCCCCTGGCGAGCACTCAGCCCCTCACCAGACGGCAGGCGGACCCCGCCACGCCGAGTCAGGAGGGACCGGGATGGCCAGGAGCGCGCCAGGGCCGGAGAACTCACCCCCGAGACTCCACCGGAACGTGGGACGCCACAGACCGCCGAGTCGAGGTAGGCGCCAGGGCGACGGGGATCGGCAGGCAGACCCAACGGGAGGGAGGAAGGAGCCCGGGGCAGGGCGTTTCTGGTGGCCGTGGGTGGACGAGCCACAGGGGGGAGAATCCTCACCCCCCTCGTCCACTGTGCTGGGGCGCTAGCGGCCCCGGCGCTTAGGGCCCCGGGCTGGGACCCGGAGAGAGGGCGGGACCGGGTCCCCCTCCCTCCACGCAGGGAGCGTCCAGCACCCGACAGCCACACTAACTGACAGGGACCAAACTAGAACCCCGGACTGGGGAGGAAGACCTAAAGCTAGGGGCTCTGGCCCCATCCCGCTCGGCGGGTACTCACGACCCGGGGTTCACTGACCCCCCCTTCTGGCTGGGAGGGGGTGATCGCACCCCAGGGGCCCGGACCCCACATCGGCGGCCCAGGGACAACACAGGACAAAAGGAGGACCAAAAGGGGTCCACAGACCCCCCCTCTCAGACCGGGAGGGGGTGATCGCACCCCGAAACCCTCACAAGGACTATAACCAAATGAGGAAATTTCTGGACAGGAGTAAGGTGGAATTTATACTTGCTTATCAGGGACATGTACTGAGACAAGTAATAAACTACCTTGCCCTAGGTACTTGTTCCATCATACTGACAGAAGAATAAAGATGTCATTAGTGGATGGTAAAGACAGTGTTACAGGTGAAGACTATCATTCAATGAATATTTTCAACCATTACTACTAATATTTGATTTATATGCTGCAGCTGAGGAACTGGGAATTGTTGAACTAGAAGTGGTAGCAGAAAACATTAGGAAATGGAGGGAGGTGGACATGCAAGTATGTGCTTTATAAAATACAGAGAGGAGAGAAACATATGAGAAAAAGGGACAGGTTGAGTTACATAGAAATTTCTATTCATTATGAACACATTGCTTTAAAATGTTTTTTTTTTAAAGTTTCAGAACCATTCACAGCTCTTGTGCACAAGAAGGTACTAGGATGGAATCCCAGGATACCACACTGCCTTCTTAAGAAACCATCTTGGAGTGCTACCACCTTTCAATAGCTCATCTCCTTTTTATCAAATAGAAATAGGGTTCCTTACATAAGTATATATCTATGTACAATGGTGTCTCTGAACGTAGAAAATGCACGTAGAAAATGCTATCACATGGATTTCTCAACAGCAACACAGAGAAAGCAATCCACTATTTAATGCTCTACAGATGCTCCAGGAAAAAAACAACAATAATAATAACAATATATTCTGTCTGGAATTAATTCTGTCTGCATAGGAGGGAGCCTGCATGTGAGTGAGGCTTGACAGTCTGTTTTCACTGAGGTTGCAGGATGCAGTTAGCAGGAACTGAGAGTTACCACAGGGGAGTTTATGCACCCAGAGATGTGCTGCATTAAATGAGATCACAGATAAAGAATCTAACAAGAAAACACTGTGATCATGAAGGTCACTGAGCTAACTGCAGAGATCTCTCTGCTATGAAAATGTGCACATCAGTAAGAACAACTAGAAGGAATCCTGCCAAAGAGGTGTAAGTGATGGGAGAAATGAAATATACCCCATAGTCTGAAACAAATAAAAAAAAATACAGTTTCCATTGAACCTAGAAAGAACTTGAGTCCCCTTGAGTCCTCTGGGCCAAAACCAAAAAATGTAAGGAAAATCTGCCATTGATGAGCAAGCAAGAAGAACTGAAATCCAACCAGAGGATGAAACACACAAGAAGTAATAATCCCTGCACTTATAGCTTGATGAAGGGGCAGAACTAGAGAAGTAATGACTTTAAAACATGTTGGACTTTTAGTTAACTTTATAAGAATCTACCTGGCTGATATATCTTGTCACTGAACAGTTATTTGATTTTAGTTCTGAAACTGTAGTTTCTAAATTTATGAAAGGTCTGACATATATTGCTGCAAATTAAGCATGTGATGATCAAGACATTGTTACAAAAATTGTCGTGGACTCTCATACAAACCGGTTTATATACGTAGGAAGTTTAAGTTATGATCCTTCTGCATGAGGTTCATGAGGTTTGTGTCCACAACTGAGGCTACGTCTAGACTGCAGTGCTTTTCCGGTATACAAAATACCTTTTCCAAGGTATCCTGAAAAAACAATCCCAAATCCAAGGAACATGTCTGCTTTTCCAACAAAAAATTCAGAAAAGCAGACACGTTCTTTCACCATCCCTGTAAACCTTGCTTCATGAGAAAGAAGGGATGGCTCAAAAGGAAGGTTTTTCTAAAATTTGGTGCTGTGTAGACACGCCAAATTTTGGAAAAGCCTCTTTTGAAAGAAAAGCGGAAAAAGATACGCAAATTGTGGTTCACAATTTGAATATATTTTTCTGACTTTTCTTTGACGTAGTCTATATCGTCTTAAGGCTATGTCCTTTAATCTTGCCAGAATTAAGCATTTTCATAAATCACCTAAAGTTTTTGTGGTTCTTGGTGATCAGTCTAAATGTCAGATTGTTTCTTCTCAAAAATATTTTAAATGGATTACATATTGAATTTTAGACAGCATTATGACTATGTGCTCTTTGAATAAATTTCCTATTCCTTTTCAGCTTAGGGAAAGGGAAATTTCTAACTAAGTTTAGTAGTGCAAAATTAATACCTTGACACATTACAAAATCTGTAGGGCAGTTATATGAAGTTTGTTTTATATGTTCATTATTTGTTACTCCATTGTCACAGTTTCTACAACAGACACTTCTAATCTATGTAGACAAATCCTTGAAAAAGAAGGACCAGTTACTGTAAGGTAAGACAGCTCAATGTTTCAAGATATATTCATACACAGGGATCATATGACCTACAAGCCTTCCCACTAAGAGCGTTATTTCAGAAAACTGACATTATTTTGAAATAATAAAATTCACATCTTCACAGCAAGGCATTATTTTGAAATAATGACAAGATGGAGGACTTTTTGCTCTGACTCCTGTAACCCTCATTTCACAAGGAGTAAGGGAAGTGGAATGAAGAGCGTTATTCCTTTGACTTCCTGCTATGTAGACAGCACCAAAATCTGAATTAAGCTATTTCAACTTTAGGTGAGTAATTGACGAAGCTGAAGTTGCCTAGTTTAATTTGACTTTTGGCTTGCTGAGTAAACGTGCCTTCATATAGCATCCTTGTCTAGATTTCAATATTAATGAAGTAAATGAGTGGCTGTTGGGTGCATGTACATTTTGAATAGAGAGTGCTAAATATAAGCTTTTTTGGCAATAAATTGCTTTTATTGTAACTTAAACATCCTATCTTTTCTTTTAATGACACTCTCCAAAAGTATCCAATGACATGCTTTAAAATAAAAAAGTTGTGGACAATTGTGTGTACAAAATATTTCAAATTTTATACCTAATTTTTACGTGTTAAATTTTATTGAAGTGAAAAAGTATTAAGATGATTTTAGATGGGTAATAGGTCATTTATATATTGCTGTGATCATACCTTAAATCACAGTAATCAGTCATGTAAATTAAATGCACAATTTAATGTTCATTTTTGCCTCTATGCCCTGAAAATGTAACCAATGTATCAGTTTGATGTGACTTACTATATTTAAGACTAGCTGTAATAGTCCGCGTTGCCTGGGGAAAATATAGTAAACGATGTGATGAATGAACTACATCAGTTACATTAACATAGCGTATTGAATTGGAAATACTTTTCTCTTATATATTACTTTAAGAAGTTAACATTGCTAGTGATGTGCTTACGAACACATTTACATTTAACTAATTACTTGATAACAAAAGGTGTGGTGAATGAACAACATAAATTTAACATATATTTTATTGGAAATACTTTTTCTTTTATCATATTACTTTAAGAAATTAACATAGCTAGTGTTGTGCTTACAAAACACATTGTCTAGTGGAGAACAGATGAACTACTTAGTTTGTTGCCAGAAGGAAAGGATCTCGTAGTTGCAGTTTATGTGACACGCTTAACAGAAGAGTCCAGCAAATGCTTATGATCAGGTGCTACTAAAAGCTAATTATCAGTGGGCCCAATTGGGGCTCTGGGGGAACCGATTTTGAGATATAACGAATTCAGTTATTTAAGTTAGGAAATCAGTAGTATCCATTCAACATTTTGTGTTTCTAGCTCTTACCATTTTGGAGCTCTTTCGGGACAAACAAACAAACTTGCTAAAATATTTATAAGATTATCTTATGGGCTAGGCTGTGCCCTACTGCTCTTTGGTGTTTAATGGGTAGAAGGGCTCATAAAGCCCCCATCCCCCCGCCATGTGTTCATGATCAGTAAAGGACTATAACTGCAGCACATGAAGCATTCTCCAGGGCATGGGGATTGCTTCTTCAGTGCACTCATTCCTGGGACATAAAGATGGCAGAATGGGATGAGCAGGATTGGAGTCTTTCCCCACCATCCACCCCCTTAGAAATAACCAACTCAGCATCATCCTTGCCTTAGAGGCATATTAGACTCTATGCTATTTGGGACTATACTTTTATATTTGTTCTAATAAATGTCATGAAAATCCATGGCACTATATTAATAATAACTATTATAATAAACACAATATGTGCTATGCTGGTTTATGCTATTGTATAACAGATGTATAATCACAGCACATGGGTCTGCTTTCATTGGACAATGCCAGCCACATTTTTAGTATAACATTTGAAGATACTGTAGTATGTTTTTCAGCCAGATGCAGTCTGCTTCTTCTGTATTGTTTGAACAGAATCTTCAGAAAACAATGATAGAAATGTAGCCCACGAAAGCTCATCACCTAATAAACCATCTTGCTAGTCTTTAAAGTGCTACATAGTCCTGTTTTTTTGATACAGAAGACAACACTTTCTGAGCAGAATTCAGCTCGTCACTGAAATGTTTCTTTTCTCATGTCTGAGATCCTGATATAACAAGTGACTTGATGTAAACAGATACCTGCACCCAGATGGAGCCATACTGAAATACATGAATCTGAGCCCTTCTCAAGTCCTCCCAGAACTGGGATTATTCACCTTTGGAGCTAATATGACTCATCTGTTCTGTGTGCCAGGGAATCAACAGGATATCCTTGCACTTTGCAGTGGGTTGTCAAATCCAACATCTTATCAGACTTATATTTCCCTATCTTTTTGATGGGTCAACACAATATGCCAAGTGACTTGGGTCAATCCAATATTTTCTGAATTTCATGTTGTAATTCCTCTCTGTAACTGATAGGTGTTGGCTCTGACTATCCAATCCACTTCAATGTGTTGGTGCAAAACCTAATTAAATACTGCTGAGACATATTTTACATGTTTTGTTCTCTTTGCTTTCCTCTCCTCTTATTTGATGCCTTCTTCCTCTCCTCCACTTATTTTCCCTCTGTCCTTACCTTCCTCTAGCTTCCTCTGAATTTGTTGTTTGATTGTCAAATCATTTTCAGTTTTTTAATTTATAGCAAACTTGTATTCAACTGATCCCTAAATGCACAAAACCTATTCGCTCACATTTCAAAATGTACAAATATGTCTCACTAGATCTGGAGTGATGTAGTAAACACTGAAGTGGTAAGTAAAAATAAAAGCAGTGATAATGGGGGGGATTCAGGAAAGCGAAGAAAACCATTTACTATAAGAAGCATCAACAAAGGCAACTTTGATAATCAGGCAGATATAAATGGGATACTTTTTATCTGAGGGGAATTTATCACACAAACTCTATTTAAACTCACAGGAGAACAATATAATGATAGAACTTGTACAGCTACAATAAAAAGAGTGGTTTGGATTCTTTTAATAAACTAACAAAAATCATGTTTTTTCTAAGACACGGAAGCATTCCCTTTAGTTTTTTCTAAGACACAGATACATTCCTTTTAAGGAGAACACCATTCAGTTATATCTGTTGGTTTAGAAATGTTAATTGACTTCTGAGTTCTCAAAAAGAAAAGGTGGTATATGTTAAAATGAAAGAACATACTCATGGATGGAAACTAGTAGCTAACAACACTAGTCAAACAAACACTAAAATCACAAGGAATAAATAAAGAAAGGAAAGAATTTGAAGAAGTTACTCTTATGCTCACTGGTTTAGTTCTTTCATGTGTTTTCCCTGGATACATACTGAGGCTACAAAGATGAATCCTCATTACACATGCTTAAGTTCTGCACTAAAATTATAATAAGCAGTGTTCTGGTGTCTGAATATGTTAGACATCCTCTTCAAAAGTAGCATTCCTTTGGAATGCTGAACTTCCTACCCTAGAGCAGTAAGTTCTTTCATATGTACTAAAATCCCCATCTACAGAGACACATTTTAAAAGTGATGGAAATGAACAGTCACAGGAAAAGATAACAAAAGGTACTTTTTCATGTTCCACAACAGCTGTGTCCAGGATTTCTGGAGCAATTAGATGTTTATTCCAAACAAGAATACTCTACTTATGCTCCTTATTACAAAGTAAATGGAAATATGTCTTTATTCATAATTTGCTGAGGCTGCATATTATGTAAAATGTTGAGGACACTAATGCAGTGTCATGGAGAGGGAGGCTTCCTTTTGACCCCCATCATAAGAAGGAGGATTTCAGCAATAGTAACAAATGGGGCATACAAAAAATGCATGCTACAAAAGATGAGGGAATAATTAGTTAAATCTCTCATATATTGGAAACAAAATTAAAATAAAACAAATACTACTAAAATCCCACGATTTGGGTTCAGGCATTAGGTTGACCACTTCTACCATGAGTGTGTCCAGATGGGGTGCATAAAGAGGCATTTGTACCTTTTCTGTGGCATGAATTACCTCCTCTTTACACCCCTGACTTCTGGTGGTATGGATACGGGAGTTTGACATAATACCATAGAGGTGTTCTGAATGATCTATATTAGCAGTAATGCTACTCTCAAGGAATCCTACACGATGAAGAAGTCCACCATGGGGTCAGCATCCTTGATGATCTCTTCCACCTGCAACTTCAGGTTTCAGGCCACATGCCAGAGGAAGTTTTGGTGGTCCTTGCTATCCATAACAGTGAGTGCAATTGCAGAACGCAATTACTGCCTCGTCCAGTGATGAAAACGAGGAGGCCATGGGAGAAGAACCTCTTGGTCTTCCTGTTCCCTGGCTGAGGATCTAGGTATAGCATGTTGATTTGTGTCCACCACTGGTGTCAGTGCCATGCTCAGTGCCTTGAGAGAGGGTCTCAGTGCCACGCTCTGTGCCATATACATTAGTGGGGCCGGTATGAATGGTGCTAGAATTTGTTGTTCTGTATTCGAGTGCCCTGTCTTAGGGTGTACCCTCTTAGAGTCTTTCAGCAATGTTTGGCAGTAGACTGGCTTCTGTCATTGTTTTCTTCTTATGCAGCACCAGTTAGTAGGTACTTAAATTCACCTATAACAATGCTATTGGTTCCTGGAGGTGTCTTTGCAGAGTGTCAAATGGTTCTGCACTGAGGCCAGTGTGCTGCTCACCACCAGAGCTGGTGCTCATTCCAGTGGATACTGAGGGCAAAGAGCTGCCTCATAATGCAATGGCCTCACTCTGGGTATGTCTACACTACCCCACTAGTTCGAACTAGCGGGGTAATGTAGGCATACCGCACTTGCAAATGAAGCCCGGGATTTGAATTTCCCAGGCTTCCTTTGCATAAGCGGGGCGCCGCCATTTTTAAAACCCCGCTGGTTCGAACCCCGTGCAGCGCGGCTACACGTGGCACGAGGAGTAACAGTAGTTCGAACTAGGAAGCCTAGTTCGAACTACCTAGTTCGTACCCCATGTAGCCGCGCTGTACGGGGTTCGAACCAGCGGGGTTTTAAAAATGGCGGCGCCCCGCTTATGCAAAGGAAGCCCGGGAAATTCAAATCCCGGGCTTTATTTGCAAGTGTGGTATGCCTACATTACCCCGCTAGTTCGAACTAGGAGGGAAGTGTAGACATACCCTCTTTTATTAGTTCCATTCCTAAAGCTCTTGCAAATAGGGCACTTATCAGTTTGATGACCATCTCCAAGGCACTTTAGGCATGAAGAGTGCAGATTACCTTGGGCATAGGCTTCTTACAGATCTCACAAGATTTGAACCCCTGAGACTGTAGAATGCCATGCTCAAGGGAACTGTAAACTGGGTGGTGAGGGGGGGAACCCCAGGCTAACTTGCTCTAACTACACAACTATAAACTGAACTGTAAACTAACTGTGAACAATTAATGACAAATACCACACATGCACATGCCAAGCATGAGCATGAAGAAGTTCCAATGAGTATCACTGATTGTAAGAAGAAACTGCGGGGGGTAGGGATTGTCAGTGCCCCACATACTGCTGTATAAAGTAAAGGGGGCTTCATAACTGACCCAATGGGCAAAAGTTCTCTGATAATCATGCACATGTGTGTGCATACACCTATTGGAAGTTACATGAGTAATCACTCAAAGAAGAACTAAGGAGCTAAACCTGCACCAATGGAAAAACCTTTACTGTCTTGGGTGGTGAAATATCAAGCTCTAAAGAAGAAGGAAAATACTACAAAGTGAGGGGAACAAAACTCACATGCACAAACATAAATACTAAGAAACTAATAAGGCTACATAAAGTACAGTTTTCAATTACAAAAATGTCTTTCAAAGTTGAACCATTTTTTCACAGGATCACTCACAAACAAGTGACCCTTAGGATGGGTACCCTTAGCATGCCAAAATTATACTTTAGACCCCAAGTTCCATCAACCCTGTAGCAGTTAAAAAACATACAGTTTGGTTTTTTTGCAACAAAAAAGTGTACTTCTTTTGTTTTCCACTTATTCCTTGGTGGCTGTACCATTTTTACTGAAATTTTCCAAAGAAAATTACTTTTTAAGTAGTGATGCCTGGAAAGGCACGGAGAATGTCATACTTATAACTGAAAGTTCCAGATCATTCTGAATAGCTCAAAAAAGAAGACACCTCCAGGAATTAACACAGTTGCCCTGGAGACTGTTCCATCTAGACTAATCAGAACTTAAATGAGAGATAGCGTCCAATTAATATGGATGCTATCTTTCACAAAAGCACATCACTCTTTTATTGTGCTTTTGCTGTGTGGACACTCTTTCTTGAAATAAGCTTTTCCGGGAGATTTCTTGCGGAAAAGCTTCTTCCAAAAGAAGCTTGCAGCCTAGATGTAGCCGGAATCCACTTGCTTCAAATTTCTCCCTTACCCTCCTTATCTGCCAAAATATCATTTTTTCCAACTCTATTTTAAAATCCATTTCTAACTGAAATCCTTTCTTTTCAGTAATAATAACCCTAATGTTCTTCCAATGTTCTTCCTTTCCTATACTGCTGCCCTCTATTTAGCTTGACATAATTTATAGCCCAATCTATGAAGGACAGCTGATGGAAAATGAAAGCTGAGTAGCAGACCAAAAATACTTTTTTTTTTAGTTGCTGAAGACCATCTAGATGTCACATTCTAATGGTAGCATCTGCATTTGGAATGAAGATGAGTTGCTTGTGCTAACTAATCATGGACATATTCTGAAAAGATGGGCAGAACACTTTAATAAGATTCTTACTGTTACCATTTGTGTTTGATTATCTTGAATAATTTCCAATTTGAGACCAATTTTCAATTCCACTGAACATATCTGAAGTATGGAAATCCAGCAAGCAAATGGCAAAGCAGTGTGTCCATACTAAACTGGCTAACTGATCAGTGTTCAAAGAAGATATTGCCTGAAAGCCTATGAGCTGGGCGTGTTATTTTAAGTATACTCTTTGCACTTAGTCAAATTCAGGAGAAATATTATGAGTGGTGTCAAAATCTATATGTAGTTTTTATTGATCTTAGTAAGGCCTTCTATTCTCTAAAGTGAGACAGCTTGTGGACAGTCCTCCACAGGTTTCGTTCCTTAAAAAATTTGTCAAGATTATTAATTTTTCTTTCATGCAGGAATGCTGGTGACCATGGATGTTTCTTGGCTCCCTTTATTGTTACCAGTAGAGTAAAATAAGGTTATGTTCTTATCCCAACATTTAGCATTGTGTTTGCAGCTTTTCCAATAGATTCACTTAGAGACATTGATTATGGCATTTATATACCATACCATATAGATGAAGATGTTCTGAATTTGCATGTAAAGAAAAAATCTTTGAAGACAACTGTTCATGAATTGTTGTTCACTGATAATTGTACTTCATTGGTCCATTTCCTCAAGGACATTCAGTTATGCACTGGCTTTTTTTTTTTTTTTTTTTTGCTTATGTAGCAAAATGTTTTTTTTTTTTTCTTTTCTTAACAATCTAAAGAAGACAAAAGTCATGGGTCAGTCTCAACTGCAAAATATAGCAACTTCTCCGGTTCTCAACTGACAATATACCATTCAGGGTCACTAAAAATTGTTGCTACATTGTCTGTGTTGTTTCACAGGATCCAATGATTGATGATTTATTACACTGCACATTGGTGCAGCTAGTGATGCTTTGGAAAACTTCGGCATTATCTCTGGAATGAACAGACTACAAACAATCATTGTTATTTACCACACTGTGATGATCATTATACTCCTCTATGACTGTGATACAGGGACTACTTGTCAATTCTACATACAACACTTGCACCAATTCCACCTATGAGATCTACTCAGATAATTGGAATTAAATGGCAAGGTTCCTTTCCAAACACCAATATCCTTGAGTGCTGCAACATCACAAGATTTAAAGATGCTTTTATAGTGATTATCAGCTGAGATAGTGTGATCATACAGTCCATTTGTCTGACAACAGACTATTGAAGACTGTCCTCTACAGAGAATTACAGATTGGAACTCATTTTAGGGGCAGACCAAGAAAACTTTTCAAAGACACTCAATCTTGCAATGTTGAAATGAGCACCTGGGAGCTCTTAGGCCATGACAAGATCTGATGGCAGCAGCTCTGCCATTTCAGACTGAAAGATGTCAAGAGCTCATGGACTGCTGCAATGAAAGAAATGTGAGAGGCATAAAGCTAAAACCAGTGCACATTCATCTACAACTTTCTTCACCTGTGGCACATGTGGATGGGACTGCTAGTGTGATACTGTTTGGTTTAATCTCAGGAACCACAAGAAATGATTGTGTGAATCCATCAAACACAATGGGAGACTCTATCATCAACAATGCAATCTACTTATTTCAAGAAAGAGAGGTAATATAATCATATTTATAAGTACCTAAACGGGGGACACAAATATGATGATGAGCTCTGATCTAATTGACACAGTCACAACAAAATCCAAGGAATTGAAGTTGAACCTTGACAAATTCAGACTCAAAATAAAATAATATATTTTTAAAGTTGCTGTAATTAACTATTGCAACAATTTACCCAGTGTTGTAGAGGATTCTCGTCTCTTGAAAATTTTGAACTAAGATTGGACTTTTGTCTAAATGATATGCTCTATTTAAGCAAAGTTTCTGTTCAGGAAAGTCTGATGATATGAGCACATATTTTAATGGAAATAATTTTTTTTTCAAAATGAGAATGGAAACTCAAATACGTTTTGTGCAAAACAGGGGCAGTGCGACCAGGGGAGCGAAGCTGACAGGGGACTGCAGACAGGGGAGTTGAAGAGGGAGTTGAGCAGAGGGAGTGACTGATGGTGATGAAGACCCAAAGCGCTTGTGCCAGTACTTCTCCTGTCTCCTCCACCTGTGCCTGTATCCAGACAGAGAACCTGAGCATGGATGCCTCTACCCAGGTCCTGGTATGGTGTTGCAGTATTTGTGGCTTGCAATTCCCACTGACTGATATCCAGGCTGGGGGAGACAACCATTGTGAAAGGTGCCTGCTGGTGGAATCTCTCAGGCAGCAGGTGGGAGAGCTACAGGAGGAGATGGCCAGTCTGAGGAGCATTCGAGGCCATAAGGAATTTCTGGACAGTATTCCTGTGGAGTCCACTGAGGTCACTGTCCTAGGATGTGGGACTGCTGACCCGCCACTTATGGAGGAGGAGGTGGTGCAGGGTGAGCACTGGCAGCTGGTTACTTCTGGCAGCAGGCAGTGTTCCACCCCTGCTCCTAACCCTCCCACTGTGTTGTTACATAACCGTTACACTATACTTTCTGCAGGAGACAAGGAGTCACCCCCCACAGTACAGGAGACCAGGCCTTGCACCACCAAGGTTGAGCAGACTACTGCTACCACTGCGAGGAAGAAACGTAGGGTTGTGGAGGTTGGAGACTCTCTTCTGAGGGGAACGGAGGTGCCCATCTGTTGCCCTGACAGTTCATCTCGAGAGGTATGCTGTCTGCCTGGGGCCCGTATCCGAGATGTTACGGAAGCATTGTCGAGGATTATCCAGCCCTCTGACTACTACCCCATCCTACTCATCCATGTGGGCACAAATGATACTGCCAGGTGTGACACTGAGCAGATCAAGTGTGACTACAGGGCTTTGGGAGTACAGGTGAGGGAGTTTGGGGCGCAGGTGGTATTCTCTTCGATCCTTCCTGTCAAAGGTAGGGGCCCGGGCAGAGAGAGGTGCATCCTGGAGGTGAATGCCTGGCTGCGAGGATGGTGTCGCCAGGAGGGCTTCGGCTTCCTTGACCACAGGGTGCTCTTCCAGGAAGGACTACTTGGCAGAGATGGAGTTCACCTTTCCAGGAGCGGGAAGGCCTTGTTTGGACACAGACTGGCTAACTTGTGAGGAGGGCTTTAAACTAGGTTCGACGGGGACAGGTGAACAAAGCCCACAGATAAGTGCTGAATGTGCGGGACTGGGAGATGGGTTGGAAATGGGGGGGACTACGGCCTATAATGGCAAGGAGAAAGGAGGGTAAGGGCACAACAGGGAGGCAAGATCAAATCAGTATCTTAGATGCCTATATACAAATGCGACAAGTATGGGTAATAAGCAGGAAGAACTGGAATTGCTAACAAATAAATACAACTATGATATCATTGGTATTACAGAAACCTGGTGGGATGGGACACACGATTGGAATGTTGGTATGGAAGGGTACGGCTTGCTCAGGAAGGACAGACAGGGAAAAAAGGGAGGAGGAGTTGCCTTGTATATTAAAAATGTATACACTTGGACTGAAGTGGAGATGAACGTAGGAGATAGCTGTGTAGAGAGTCTCTGGGTTAAGCTAAAAGGGGTAAAAATGAGGGTGATGTCATGCTAGGAGTCTACTACAGGACACCTAGCCAGGTGGAAGAGGTGGATGAGGCCTTTTTTAAACAATTAACAAAACTATCCAAAGCCCAAAATTTGGTGGTGATGGGGGACTTCAACTATCCAGACATATGTTGGGAAACTAACACAGCAGGGCACAGGCTATCCAATAAGTTTCTGGACTGCAATGGAGACAACTTTCTGTTTCAGAAGGTTGAAAAAGCTACCAGAGGAGAAGCTGTTCTGGATTTGATTTTAACAAATAGGGAGGAACTAGCTGAGAACTTGAAAGTAGAAGACAGTATGGGGGACAGTGATCATGAAATAATAGAGTTCATGATCTTAAGGAAAGGGAGAAGGGAGACCAGCACAACTGAGGTAATGGATTTCAGGAAGGCAGATTTTGATAAGCTCAGAGAACTTGTAGGTAAGGTCCCATGGGAAGCAAGACTGAAGGGAAAAACAACTGAGGAGAGTTGGAAGTATTTCAAAGGGACGTTGTTAAGGGCCCAAAAACAAACAATTCTGCTGTGTAGGAAAGATAGAAAATATGGCAAAAGACCAGGTTGGCTTAACAAGAAGATCTTGCATGATCTCAAAATAAAAAAGGAGTCCTATAAAACATGGAAACTAGGACAAATAACAAAGGATGAATATAGGCAAGCAACATGGGAATGCAGGGACAAGATTAGAAAGGAAAAGGCACAAAATGAGATCAAACTAGCTACAGGCATAAAGGGAAACAAGAAGACCTTTTATAAATACATTAGAAGCAAGAGGAAGACCAAGGACAGGGTAGGACCACTGCTCAGTGAGGGTATGTCTACACTACAATGTTAATTCGAACTAACTTAGTTCGAATTAGTTAATTCGAACTAAGCTAATTCGAACTAACGCATCTAGAACTAAAAACTAGTTCGAATTAGCGTTTTGCTAATTCGAACTAGCATGTCCACATTAAGTGGACACTGAACCGGGCTTAAGGATTGCCGGAAGCAGTGCTGGCAGGGCATCAGAGGAGGACTTAGAGCATGGAGGTGCTGTCTCAGGCTAGCCGAGGGCTGCGCTTAAAGGGTCCCGACCCCCACCCCAGACAGACAGTTCTCAGGGGTGCCCCGCTTGCAAAGCAGTCCTGGCTCGGAGTGCCCGGAGTACCCACACTGGGCACATCACAGAACTCAGCCATCAGCCCGGCTGCACTTGCCGCAGGCTGCCCTCTGGGGAGAGGGGGCAATTGGGGGGCTGCAGGAGAGCTTCCACCCCCAGAAGCCCGCAGAGCCAGCCCAGTCCTCCCCATCGGGGGCTCGTACCCCATTCCTCCCTCACCTCCTTCCACTTACCCTTCCCTAGCCCCTCTTCTTGATGTACAAAATAAAGATAACCTGTCTTCCAAAATGGAATCTGTCTTTATTGAGCAAAACTGGGGGAGACTGGGAAAAGGAGGTGGGAGAGGGGAATAGAGAGGCTGGGAGAGGGGAGGGCAACTAAAATGATCAGGGGTTTGGAACAGGTCCCATATGAAGAAAGGCTAAAGAGACTGGGACATTTCAGCTTAGAAAAGAGGAGACGGAGGGGGGACAGGATAGAGGTCTCTAACAACAGGAGTTGGGTGGAGAGGGTGCATACAGAAAAGTTCTTCATTAGTTCCCATAAAGAAAGACTAGAGGACACCAAAGGAAAGGAATGGGTAGCAGGCTTCAAACTAGTAACAGAAAGTTGTTCTTCACAAAGCAAAGAGTCAACTTGTGGAACTCCTTGCTGCAGGAGGCTGTGAAGGCTAGAACTAGAACAGAGTTTAAAGGGAAGTGAGATCAAGTCATGGAGGTTGGGTCCATGGAGTGGCATTAGCCAGGGGGTAGGAGTGGTGTCCCTGCCCAAGGTTTGTGGAAGGCTGGAGAGGGATGGCACGAGACAAATGGCTTGGTCACTGTCTTCGGTCTATCCCCTCCAGGGTCCCTAGGGTTGGCCGTTGTCGGCAGACAGGCTACTGGGCTAGATGGACCTTTGGTCTGACCCAGGACGGCCATTGTAAGCTCAGGGCTCAGGGTCGGGGGTCTCAGTGGACCCCCTTGATTTTCACACACACCTGCTCCTGGGTGGCCAGGCTGGCGGCTCTCCTGCCCTAGACGGCCACTTTCCTGTGCCTAATGTGGAGGTCATGGAAGAGGTCCACGATGTCCGCACTAGCCCAGGTGGGTGCCCACCTCTTGCGGTCCCGGGCAAGCTCCCGGGAGCCACCAGCCTGGTCCCAGGAAGAGGGGGAGGGCTGGGGGGCATCGGGTGGGTGGCTTGATCCGTGCCAGGTGCAGGGTCTGCTGGCTGGGTGCTGGCAGGCTTGCACCTGGCACGGGCACCGTAGCCAGCCCGTGCCCCTTTAAGGGGTCTGGGGCCGGGAGGGGGGCAGACAAGTTTCCCTGGTGTTGGCCAGAGTGGCCACCAGGGAAACCTGGGGAGGGCTAGCCTCCCACTAGTTCGAATTAAGGGACTACACACCCCTTAATTCGAACTAGTAAATTTGAACTAGGCTTAATCCTCGTGGAATGAGGATTACCTAGTTCGAACTAAGTGCTCCGTTAGTTCGAATTAAATTCGAAGTAACGGAGCGCTAGTGTAGCGCCTATGAAAGTTAGTTCGAACTAACATCCGTTAGTTCGAACTAACTTTGTAGTGTAGACATACCCTGAGGAGGGAGAAGAAGTAACAGGAATCTTGGAAATGGTGGAGATGCTCAATGACTTCTTTGTTTCGGTTTTCACTGAGAAGTCTGGAGGTGTGCCTAACTTAGTGAATACAAGCAGAGAGAGGGTAAGTTTGGAAGATAGGATACACAAAGAACAAGTTAAAAATCACTTAGGAAAATTAGATGTCAGCAAGTCACCAGGTCCTGATGAAATGCATCCCAGGATACTCAAGGAGCTGATAGAGGAGGTATCTGAGCCTTTAGCTATGATCTTTGAAAAATCATGGAAGACAGGGGAGATACCAGAAGACTGGAAAAGAGGAAATATTGTGCCCATCTATAAAAAGGGGAATAAGAACAACCCAGGAAACTAGAGACTGGTCAGTTTAACGTCTGTCCCAGGGAAGATAATGGAGCAGGTAATTAAGGAAATCATATGCAAACACTTGGAAGGTATTAAAGTGATAGGGAATAGCCAGCATGGGTTTGTGAAGAACAAGTCATGCCAAACTAAACTGATAGCTTTCTTTGATAGGATAACAAGCCTTGTGGATAAGGGAGAAGCGGTGGATGTCATATACCTAGACTTTAGAAAGGCATTTGATACGGTGTCGCATGATATTCTTATTGATAAATTAGGCAAATATAACTTAGATAGGGCCACGATAAGGTGGGTGCATAATTGGCTAGATAACCGTAGTCAGAGAGTTGTTGTTAACGGTGCTAAATCCTGCTGGAAAGGGATAACAAGTGAAGTTCCTCAAGGGTCTGATTTGGGACCCGTACTGTTCAATATCTTCATCAATGATGTAGATATTGGGATAGAGAGTACGCTCATTAAGTTTGCAGATGATACCAAACTGGGTGGGTTGCAACATCTTTGGAGGATAGGGACATAATTCAAAATGACCTTAGCAAGTTAGAGAAATGGTCAGAGGTAAACAGGATGAAGTTTAATAAAGAGAAATGCAAAGTGCTCCACTTAGGAAGGAACAGTCAGTTCCATACATACAAGATGGGAAGCGACTGTCTAGGAAGGAGCATGGCGGAAAGGGATCTAGGGGTCATAGTGGACCACAAGTTGAATATGAGTCAACAGTGTGATGCTGTTGCAAAAAAAGCAAATATGATTCTAGGTTGTATCAACAGGTGTGTTGTAAGCAAAACTCGTGAAGACATTCTTCCGCTCTACTCTGCACTAGTTAGGCCTCAACTGGAGTACTGTGTCCGGTTCTGGGCGCCATATTTCAAGAAAGATGTGGAGAAAGTGGAAAGGGTACACAGAAGAGCGACAAGAATGATTAAAGGTCTAGAGAACATGACCTATGAAGCCAGGCTTCATGAACTGGGCTTGTTTAGTTTGGAAAAAAGAAGATTAAGGGGGGACATGATAGCGGTTTTCAAATATCTTAAAAGGTGTCACAAGGAGGAAGGAGAAAATTTGTTCCTCTTGGTTTCTGAGGACAGGACAAGGAGTAATGGGCTTGAAGTGCAGCAAAGGAGGTTTAGATTGGACATTAGGAAAAAATTCCTAACTGTCAGGGTGGTCAAATATTGGAATAAATTGCCAAGGGTGGTAGTCAAATCTCCCTCTCTGGAGATATTTAAGAACAGGTTAGATAGACATCTGTCAGGGATGGTGTAAACCGAGCTTGGTCCTGCCTTGAGGGTGGGTGGCTGGACTCGATGACCTCTCGAGGTCCCTTCCAGTCCTATGATTCTATGATTCTAGGGTAAGTTATTTATCATTCAAGTGCATGTGATCTCCTGTATGTATATGTTCTATTTGTGTGCATATATCATTCTTGTATGTAAAGTTAGAAATATGAAGTGCAAACCTGCTTATTAAAATGTGGCTTCTAGTGAAAGCTATTAATGGTATTAAAGTAACTTAATGGTGCTCAAGACAATGATCTGTAAAGGGTTTTGTTTTGCCTCTAAGCCCAAACTATGGCTGGTCCTACAAAAATACATGGCCATGCTGCCTGTTGCGGTAATTCATCTTGACTTTGGTATTTTACCATCGGGATGACAGAATTAAACAAAGACTTCCTACTCTAGGAAGTCTCAATTTAAGGGATGGGAAGCATTGAATGAGCACCTTCAGTTGGCTTTTGAAATTGCTTTCTCATCCTAAGAGGATACACAAGAACACTTGGAAAAGAAAAGTACCTCAACAAAAGGGGTGGAGGGCATTTCTGAGTTCAGGTCAGAGGGAAAAAACAGCTCTGGCTCATGAAGAAAACACTTTACAGTCTTAGTCTGAGATTAGAAATATGGTGTGAAATATGATGTGTAACAACTTCTCTTAGTGTATTAAGCTTACCTGGCATGGTTTTTGCTTAGTAAATTCTGTTTGTTTTCATTTGTAATTATTGTAAATCCTACTTTTTATGCTTAATAAAACCACTTTTGCTAGCATAGTGTAAATAATTGTTACCTAGAGGGATCAAGAGCTATACATAGCTCTCACTGATAAAGTGAGTGAACTCTATGAGCTTTCTCAGTGTAAAACTT
The DNA here is from genome assembly GCF_049634645.1 of Pelodiscus sinensis. NCBI lineage: Eukaryota > Metazoa > Chordata > Testudines > Trionychidae > Pelodiscus > Pelodiscus sinensis. Next base: position 38,757,490 of record NC_134713.1, read on the forward strand.
TTATAGAGAGTAAGACAGATTTATCTGGGGTTTTGGTCCCTTTCGAGGGCTGTGCTTTTGGGTGCTGTCATGTCCCTGAAGTTCAGCCCTCTCAGAGCTTTTATCAGTGTCTGTGTTGCTCTGGTGAGGGACAGTTACTCCAACTTTCATCTTTTTCTGGGGGAGATCAGAATTTATGACTAAGCAGGGTGGGTAGGTAGACTAAGACCAGCACCCCATGTAACAGTCTTAAGGAGACCTCTGTGATCTAACCCATTACAAGAAAGTCTATGGCTTATACAAGTCAGACTAGAGGATCAAAATGGTCCCTTTTGGTCTGAACACTTATGAATATATGAATCTTGTCTTTCATTTGTCTCAGCTGTTTTATTTGGATTTCAGGCCCTTCAGAGTGAGAGAAGATGTTTTAGTTTTGTTTATAAAACATCTAAAAGTATGGTTTAGACCATAAGCATCTAAACTTATAGTGCTCTATGAATATTTATTAACAAGAAAAAGAAAATGGAAAACATATTACAATCTTCTTTTATAAGCCACAGTAAATTATAATTATTTCAGTTTGAACATTTGAATAATATGAATTGTAATAGTGTAGGCTTGCACATTATTTAATTACATCATCACATGCTTTTTACTCAATTTCTGCCCTTTTTTCTCTTTTCTTATTTCAAGTTATTTTCTTAATAACATTGCCAAGATACAGCCCCACTATAGTATGAAAGTGCTGAAATTACTGCAGGCTTCACTACCTCCGAGCTAAACGTTTCTCCAGCAGCAATCTCAAGTTTAAAAAAAAAGTCACAACACCCCCAAGAAAGAATAGGCTAAACCTCTCTCCCCAGAGATTCATCCACTTTGGCTCATGTTAAAAAAATTACAACAAAATGCTTTAATTATTTGACTCATCATGCCTTCTACACATAATTTAATTATTACAGCATATTTTACATTAAAATAAAAACAATAACCCTGTATTTATTTTTATTGACAAAATTTAAAAGCGCTGATAAGTAAAATAGTTAAGAACTATAATAATAACTGTAGGTAACTTTTAAAACCAAAAAACCTGAATTGCACTTAATAAGACTTTAGGGAAAACAAGAAAATCACCAAATCTATTCACACTGTCAACTACAGAGTGGGTGAGATTTATCTACAATATCTCAAAGGACTAGAAACAGAAAGTGTTGCTGGGCTCAGAGACAGCCAATAGCTCCCACAACGTTCTACAAGAATTGTAGGCAACTAGCTACTCTCTTGTTGTTGTTTTTTACAGATGACTAACCATTATCAGAAGCGCCCCAAATCCCTATAGAGTTTTTATAAGAATCTTCCAGCTTCTTTTTCAGACTCTTGTATTTCATTGAAATGGCCAAGAGATAAGCTGTTGCTATTACTGTAAACTCAAAATAAAAGCTGGATTTGTGGTGCAATTACTGCTGCTGACTGTCAAAAACATTTAAAATTTCAGGATAAATTTAGCACAGACTATAACACAGAACACAATATAAGTCAGAACACAGTATAAGTCAGCACCGAATTTTGCTTCAAAGGGCTTTATTATTATAAAAAAAGGTGAAAGGGGGAAAGATGAGTCCAATGAGGTGCTAATTATATTCATATGTCAATGAAGTTCATTGTGTTCTAAAAACAACCTCCATTATTTGACATATGTAGGTGTTTTTATTATGTACTTTTTTCTGGAGCACTGGTTTGTGTCTTTATATGTTCTGAAAACACTGGGGCCAGATTGTCAACCACTGTGAACTAATGTCAGCAACACAAAGTGAAGAGAATGCAGGAGACGAGTTTGTTCACTTCCTTGGCATCTGATTAAAGCCAATTATTGAGGCAGTCTGTGAAGTTGAGATTTATTGTTTTATTACTTATCCCACTCCTAATTAGTTGTTAACTTTTTTGATTGCTACTGGACTTTGAGCAGATGTTCTCAGAGAACTAACCATAATGACTCCACAGGCCTTTCTTGAGTGGTGATAGTTAATTTAGGCCCCATCCTTACATATGGATAGCTGGGAATGTGTCCTCCAACATCGCATTTATCAACATTGAATTTCATATGCCATTTTTGTTGCCCAGGTACCCAGTTTGGACTTTACTATCTTAAGTAATTCTGTACCATCTGCAAACTTTGCTTCCTCCAGCTTACCTCTACACATATAATCCATGCTACACTTATAACATGTCTAATAAAAACCTACTGAAGCAAGGAAATAAAAACTACATAGCTTACCAGTACATATCCTCTACTCCTCCAATCTTGGATATTCATCATATTCCACTGCCATTCACCATGAAATATGAACAGCGACCTTAACCTATTCTTTCTTCCATCTAATTACACACATTCCTTTCCTAGATTATTATTCCAAGAAGAGTAGTTGTTGATGCTGGTGGTTGTGCTGTGAGATAGGAGATTGGTAATAGATTGTATGATGAAGTTTGTCTAAAGGAAGTGATGAAAATCTGGCATCCTTAGTGTTGCAGAATTAGAACTAAATCACATAATATGGGATGTATGGTAGCTGTGCTAATGGTAAGGTGTTTTTGGATGAAGAAAAAAAATATGCACTATTAGGCAGTCTAATTTTTTTTTTAACCATGAGTCGAGAAGACCTTGTTAGTAGTGAGTGCAGATACTGATGGAGAAGATTTTATCAGTCAGAAGCTGTGCACAAACCCTTCTTTTCAGGAACATAAAATCTGATATAGCAGTTCAGCTCCTAGCGGAGAAGATTTTTTCTGATAAAGATGTTATAACTTTGAGGTCAGCTGGGGAGTCTTTGCTTCGTATTTCCCCACTTGTGGAGATAAGATTCATATCTATGCGGAACAGGGCATTCTCAGCTTTTGCTCCCAGGCTGTGGAATTCTCTTCCTCAGGATATTCGCATGGTGCCAACGCTAGCATTGTTCCAGTGTCAAGCTAAAGCCACCCTTTTTACTTGTGCTTTTATTAATGTTTGAGTCTGTAAGCGTGTGTTCCTCCTCACTATATGTTCTTAGCTGGTTATGTCCCTCTGAGGTCTCATATTTTAAATACTCATATTTTAAATTTTTATATATATTTGGGGTTTTTTGTTTGTTTGTTCTTGTAAGCCACCTTAAATATTTTAAATAGAAAGGTGGGGTACAAATATTTAAATAAATAAATAAAATAAATAACTGGCAGAGAATGGATTTGTATAAACTTACAACATCCTAAATGCTAAAAATTATCCTAATTTCAAAACTATTCTTAAATAATACCCCAAGCTATCAAAAGCAACAAGTAAACTCTGGATCCATCTCTCAATAATTTTGTCATTTTAAAAGATATCAGTCAACAGTTATAAAGTAGGAAAGCAATAATTCTTATATGTTATACTGGCTATGCAAAATACAACATGTAGCACCGATTAAAGAAACACTAATTAATATGTAATGCAGATATGCATAAGAAGCCATGTGAGTGAGACCAAACTGGAGAAATATCAGATCAGAAACAGGAGGAATAAGACAGAAGGATCAGTGGGCACAACAACCTTCATGAAATGCAGGAGAAATTTCTGGTACTTTAAATTTTGATAACTTGGTCTCTACCCATTCTGTTTTATCATCTGGCATAAAAATATGTTCAGGCACTATTAGTGACTATCATTTGTCTGAAATTGTATAAATAAAGGTGAAAGTTGATTAAGTGTAAATTAGGTGCAAGTGTGACTCACTTTCCCACTTCATATTCCCAGCAACGGGCATGCATGCGCACGCACACATAGATTGACAGAACTTCCAATTACAAAGATTAGCTGACACTTCCCATTGTGAGATCTTGCTTTCAGGTTTTTACAACTTTGCCAAACTTTAACTGTTGATGCTGAAATGTTATATACTGTATGTCTACTTCACTTTCATTTTTGAAAAAGCAACATTTTCAGCCAAAACAATCCAATCATTTCTGAGAAAAATTTAGGGGAAAATATATTGTTAAAAGTTCTGGAAACTTTACTTAAGAAGATTTAGCACACCCATACTTTGGAGAAAGGATTAGAAATTTGGTAGAGAGGTAGCCTATATACAAGAGATTTGCCTTTTGTTGTGCCTGTATTAACCCATCTAAATCTGGCTATGCTTTAAGCCTTTGGAAAAAAATTACAGTTCACACATTCTCTGTAAAGACTTGCTAGACTGATGATGATTCCATTTGCACTGAGCATGCTGAATCCCCTGGTTGAGCACGACTTGACCAGCAACTACAACTCTGTGTTGCTGAGAGTGATGTCCAGGCCAGGTACTGACACCAGAATTGAATGAAAGAATGCTGTCTGTCATGTGCTCTAAGCCCTGGTCTACACAAAAGAGTTATTTTGAAATAACCCCCCTTATTTTGAAATAATAAGTGGAGCGTCCATATTACCAAGCCTGTAATTTCAAAACAACAGGCTGATTATTTCAAAATTTGTACTCCTGCTCTCCTTGAGGAATAAGCTTATTTTGAAATAGTTATTTCGGGAGTTATTTCATATTTAGTTATTTTGAAATAATTTCCTAGTGTAGGCATGCCCTTGGTGACCTCATGCTGGGCCCAGACAACATAGAAGAGGAAGCTATTTGATTCAAATGCAAATGGGACATGGAGGAAATTGACGATGGGGGGATAGAGGGAGGGAGAAGAGTAGATTAAGTTTAGGAAACTGAAGGAAGGAAATGAGATTAGACTCTGGTGTCTAGAGGAGGGGAAAATTGGGCATAGGCTTGTAAGGGGCAGAACAGACACTGGCTGGACAAAGAGACTTGAACAAGGAGCCAGCAATGGGGGAGACTGGGAAAAAGAAGCAGGAAAGGGAAGGGGAGGGAGACTGAAGCTGAAAGAAAAGCCTGGGGAGTAAGACTGGGAGCCAGTGAGGATCAGTAATATGGGCAAGAAAGTGTGTGACTGGTAGCTAATGCAGATGTTGAATTTGGACAAGGAGACTGAGGATAAGGGGGCAAAATGGAATTGTTGAGCAAGGAGAATGAGGCAAGAAGGGGAACAGACAGACAGAGCTGGGGGATGTGAGTCCAGAAACTAGACAGGTCTAGGCAAGGAGACTGGGATGGAAAGCCTGATAAATGGCTTGAATTCACTAGGTGAAAAGAATGGAAGTGAGATGATGACTGGGATGGAAAACAAGACTGATAAAGGGACAGGTGGGAAAGGATAAGGCAAAAGTGGTCAAGTGTGAGGTGAGGGGAGAAGCAGAAGTGTCTGTGGCCATAAACATGCACTGCCCTCGATAATCTGGAATAGACAAAACCCCAGATTGCTGATTCTCACCAATCCTATGCCTCCAGCAAATATCTATGCAACTCACTATCACTGTATGTCTCATCTCTATTAAGTGCTCGTTCACACAGAGTGACAATTCACTCCTGCTGTTGTTTACACTCTTAATTCAAGTTGCAGAGGTCTGTGTGGTTCATACGAAGGTTTTTAACAAAATGCTGCTGATGACTTTTTTGGCTATTAATATGATGTCACATTGAAATGTCAATGAGGGTTTTTTTTAACAAAACTTTCCTACTTTCACAACCTTATTTCTGGCATTTCCTAACTTTAAATGCTTGACTTTGCCACCATTATAATGTTCTTCTAACATAGTTTGTGTGCATGAGTGCACGCTAACATATGCACACATGCCAGGGTCTAATATAATCCTGCGTCCATTAACATAAATAGAAAAACTCAACACATAGCATATTATTTACATAAAATAAATGTAAATACCATTACAAAATGATCAAATTCCAGACTGCAGTACTGATTTTGGTAATATTTTTTCTATATCTAGAATGTAACTGGGTGAGTACCAGAAAAAAAACCAAAAATCTGGTTAGGCTCACAGAAGGTCTAGGAGAAAATGGTTTCTTCTGTGCAAGTAGTGGACATCATCCCTACAAGTGCAGATGTCTTAGCCCTATATTCTACTTCCTTTACAGAAGGGCCAAAGAAATTGAGATAAGTTAATGTTTACCATGTTAAAGTTATTAATACAGTTGTAGTCAGATGTCTTTAGCAATTACATGTAATCAATATTCATTTGGGGCAAATTGGGATAACATTCAGTAATATATACAGGGAAGTGTTAACATGGTATCACAGTGAGTGTTCAGTTTTCAGTGAAGTCCATTGTAAATAATGCACACTTTGAATTATGAAGGGCTGACAGTCCCTTCAGAGATTGCAAGAAAGTTTGATTTTTGACTGCTCTGTAATTTCCTGCAAACTAAAGTTAGCCTCAAAAATCAGAGTCAATTTCTTATCCACTGTAGACCCTCATTTCAAAGTTTGCTGGAGATCAAAGAAGAAATGTTATGATTATTTTTCCATTTTTATTATTCCTTTTGGTTTCAACATTTGTGTAAATGTTTTTCCCTCACCAAAGACATGAAAACATTTTCAAAAAAATCTGAATACTCAATAGTTTCATTTGTTTTTGTGTGAATATAAAAATAAATGGGGTACATATTCATACTTCTCACATATAGTCAGTGTACATTCTTAAGTACTGAATTTTAAAACATGTTACAATTTTACATGCCACATGAATAATCAGAAGATTTTCAGTGTTTCCTTCCGAATGCTTAAAATCACCACAAGTGTTTTTAAAGCACATTTTAAAAATGTTACATCACATTGTATGTGAAAGCTCAGGCGAACCTTTTAACAGGTTATGCTATGAATAAAGTAAGCATATATACTTAACCATTCACAAGAAATAAAAGAAATATTTTCTCTGTGAAGTGCAACACACATTAGGTCATGTTAAGACATTTATACTTTATGTTTCAGTAATAACACTTGATAAATAAAGCCACTCATAAAATAAGGAACTAACAATAGGTCAAGAAATATCTTGGAAAACAAGACTATTTTTATTTAGCTTTCTAATCACTGATGTAAGTGTCAAATCAGATCTGAAAACTGTTTCCTGTCTTTGTACTATCTGCTGAGGAAATAAATAGAAACAGTTATATTAAACAGAGATAGAAACCACAGGAAATTAAAGTTTTCCAAAATTTTGCTGACATTTTCATTTAGTCTAAAAGAAAACCACAAAGAAAAAATAAGAGCAATTAATCTGATGTATAGTCTACACAAAAACAGAATTACCTTCACAAAATGGGGGCGAGCCCTCAAATTGCAATTGTGCATTCAGCTTGCAGGTCAACATGTCATTTCCAACCAAGGTAAAACCAGGATGACACTTATACTTGGCAAAGTCTCCTGAAAAGGATCAATGACGGACACTTTTAAAATTATTTCTTAGTATTGTCTATATTATCTTTCACAACTGGAAATATGAGATATTTCCCTTTAAACTACATTTATACAGTAATTATAAGATAATGTAGAAATGCAAAAGGAGAAGAAAGCATAAATCTCAATGTTTTTTATCAGGAAAAGGATGGGAATAAAGGCAAGATTTCCATATTGTATTTCATTTTCAGGATGAAGTGAAGGCATTTGGGGATATTTTAGTAATGTATTCAGGAGGAGAATGAGATGTAATGCTAATTTAAATAAATTTTAAGTGCAAGTTTTATAAATGGCCAAGTGTGCTAGCATGGGTTTTATGAGAAAATGAGATACAAATTCATCACCTATTTCAAAATCATCATCTTCTGTAAGTAACTCAGCCTGCAGTACTGCTGGTGGAGGCTGGCACTTCTTTAGTTGATAAGCTACAAAACAGGATTTAAAAACTATTAAATTATAGTTTAATACAATATATTATAATTGAAGTTAAAACCCTGATCTTACAATTGACTGTTCATAGGCACCTATGTGCCCATAGGGAGTCACATTAAAACCCATGCACAGTCAAAACTGCAAGGTCTGAGTCTACATTTTTCTACCTAAACAAATCACTTAAAATGTGATGATTATCCATCTTATTATTTTGCATAATATTTCTACCACAATATGAAAAATGTCTAATAACAAAATAAATATATGCATCTCACACACATTAGTCAGTTCAATTCATCCCTGTTTTAAAACTACTGAGAGAAACCAGGGATAAATTTGACTCAATATATGGTTTAATTTACCAAAAACAAAAAGAAAGTCAGATGACTAGTAATGCAATGCTACCAACACGATATTAAAAAAGTGCAAGTTACCATTTCCTTCTAAACTAGCTTTTGTTACCTCTTCAAGTTTGTTGAATATATACAATATCCTTCTGGCCATGGAGTTTGCTGCTCTGAACGGTGTCATTGGGAAAATAAGCATTACAATTACTAATATGTTTCTATCACTGGGCACTTAGTTTGTCTTTACCTCAGCTGAACATTTAAAGATTGGTATCCTAAGAGCATAATCCTGGCTAATAACTCCATAAAAAATATGTCATTTAGAGACAGGAATATACATATTACACAATCTCTCTCCTTCTAGGCTCAGTGAGTAATACAACTGGTCCCTATATCCTCTGAATCCCTCCCCAATCTGTCAAGTTTCAAAAGTTAACAAGCAAACAGATTATAATGGGAATCAAGCGTCATTCTCTCTTCCCCAAATTATGACAGGTGTATACTGAACTTCTGCAGGTACTGTGCAAAGAAAAAGGTGGACTGATATCTATAAAGAGCCACTAACGACAGGAAGGAGTAAGTGTACATATGAGGTACCATCAACCTTGAATATCTTTTGTATGCTTTGAGGGTAGAGTTAGTGTTCACGCTCCCACCTGCCACCCAGAGATGATTGGCCAGAGATAGTTCAGAACTTAGTTACACCCAAATAAGTGAACTATTGCATGAGATATAAGCCAGGATATGGCCACAAAATATGAAAAACAAAATAGTTCAACATTCAGAAATCAGAGTTCAATTTGTCAAAGAATGTAAAACTAATACTGAAAAAATTCAAAAAATGTGCATGAAAATCTGCACTGCTACATTAAAATATCAGTCCAATTAGGCATAATTAATTTTATCAAAAAGGACATGGTTAGGAAATAGTAATAAAATCCACAAATTAAATGTCACCAGGAACCAAACTGACCATGAAAATTGAGGACAAAGAACCCTCCAGTTGAAAAGTCACTGTGAAATTTGAGAAGGACTTGACTGGTGGAGCTGTAAGCTGTTTCTAGAGCTGTGTTTCCACTGAAAACTCCCAGCTGAGGTGAATTTTGGTCAGGACCATCCCTAGGGACCAAAGGAAAAAAAAGTAGCTTTAGTGAAAACCTATAATTAAAATTTAAATTAACAATCTATTTTCTTTTGACAGCAGGCTAAATCTTTGAGAAAGGAGGTTGATCCTAACTACTGTGGTTGAGGTTGTTTCATTTGTATTCAGTCTATGAAGGCAATGTTTAATATTATTTCTGACTCCAAAGACTTACCCTTTTAGAGAAGGTGGAGAAAAATGTATAGTCACTTTAATTTTTGCCTGTATAAGATATTTACTGGCTCCCTTTAGAATGTTGGGTCTTTCTATACTTTCTTTCCTTTCTTCTCCTTTCCATGTTTCACCCACAAATCAATTGTACCTCAGAAAAATAAACCATTTTACATATCTGAAGAACTCTTGAAATCTCATTATACCTTTTATTGCCTACAAGTCAAATCTGACAATAGTGTTTTATACCAATAGTCCCACTACAATCAAGGAAGTAATGGTTTGCAGGATGACATTTTTGTTCAGCTGCTGTGGAAGTATGCTAAGAAATCAAGCTAGAGTTCTGAATCTCGCAACAGCAGGACAGACAGTAATATATATGTTTGTATAATAATAGGCCTCTTTCACTTGAGTATCATTATGTAAAGGTCAAAACAATTATAACATTTTTTTCACTTTCCAAGTTCTAGCTCATTTCTTTTGTTGGACCTCTGTAGCGTACACCCCCCTGGACCCAGGCTGAAACAAAAAGCTTTTGTGATGCACTATACTCCAGAAACCATTTGGCTTCTGCCCTGTCAATATCTTTAGATCAGAATGATATTTGCTCTCTCCAATCTATGATGAGTTCAGTCCTGCTTCTCGCAGATAAAACATCAGTGTATTAATTCATGTCTTGTTTATACTAAGCCTATCAAGTTAACCTTCTGACCACGAGCAAATATATTATATATATAACACCAGAATATCCACAAGCTACGTTTTAAACAGTGCACAGGATGTTAGGTATAGAACTTTCAGTTTTCAAGTGTGTTTAATGCATCTATCATTGTTCATTCCAGCAGCAGATTTGGAAATACTCTCATCCTAACATAAATACATGTAGGCACTAAATACAGCAATACATTAATTTTTTTAAAATGTTACCTTCTTGCAACAGCTGTTTTTTGAAATGTGTTGAATATGGCCGTCATGCAACAGTGCCAGATAATTTTGCCTAGAAGTACCTTTGATATTGGACTCTCATGTGCTGAGGAAGGAGGATACGTTGTATAATGGACATATACAACACATTCTGAAGAACAACAGTTACAAGAAGATAAGTAACCACTGTTTTTCTTCCTTGAGTATTTGCATATGTCACTACCTTGTAGATAACTCTCAAGTTGTTACCTCAGAAACTGATATTTGGAGTCTCCTCTGAGGAATGATGGTAGGACCATTTTGTCCACATTTGCATCTTCTCTTGAAGCAGCAAGCAGTGAATAATGACTGCTGAAAGTCTGGATTGAGGATCATGTCACTACTTTTCAGATATCTACCGCATGTGCCAGAAATGCAATCAAAGACGTGCTCTTCGTGAATGTGGCCTGAGTCTATCACAAGACATTAATCCTTTATCAGTGTAAAGCATTGTGATGCATCCGGTGATCCATATGGGGAGGCTGAGTTGTAATGACTAACTTCTTATATATTCTGCTTCTGACAGAAATAGATGGGAGGAGGTCTGGAAGAGCTTTGTTTTATCCAGGTAAAAAGCCAATGTGCCCAAACACTGAATCTTTGCTCATCTCTGTGCATGCAGCTTTGAAAAGAAAACTAGCAGTTAGATAGATTGGTTTGTGTGGATGTCAGAGATCACCTTAGGGAGGAATTTGCCCATGTAGAAAGCAGCATATGGTGGATATGTAACCATTACATTTTGCTCATCTGTCCTCCTGATGGAAATTGCCACCTTTACTGAGAGGCACAGAAAATCTATGATACCAAGGGTTTATACGGAGGGACCATAAGCACAGATGACATCAGATTCAAGTCCCAGAAAGGTTCTCCTTCTCTGAACAGCAAAAATAATATATAAAGGCCTTTCAAGAAACTCATCATGATGGGGTAAATAGAAGCAGATCTATTCAAGGATTAAAAGTTGAAAGAGCCACAGGATGCATCATGAACTGAATGCTACACCCAACTCAAGTTTCAAAAGGTAGTCCACAGTTGTCTGAATGCTAGCCAGTGTGAAGATTTACACCTACTCTGTAGGAAGGTTTGCTGCCATTAAGAAGAACATTATGAACAGCGACTGAGCAACGTGCTTTGTCCATACTCAGCCACTAATGAACCATGCTATGAAGAAGAGCACTTGAGGAGCTGGGTGCTGCACTCATCCATAAAGCTGCACTAGCAGGTCTTTGGTTACTTACAACAGCAAGGGCTACTGAGAGGTCCTTATGGGGGGGGGGTCTGAATACCACATTTTTCTTCGCCAATCTGGTGCTATAAGGATCATTCTATTGCAATCCTATCTGAGTTTGTAATGATTCCAGGAATCAGAGGCACTGGTAGGAATACATACAGAGCTCCATCCCACAGAGACAGGAAAACATTGACCTGGGGCTGTGACCTGCTCAGTAGCACAAATGAGACACTTCCTGTTGTTGGGATGTAATAGGCCCATGGATGGAAAACCTAGGCAAACCATCTGAGCCAGAATATTGGTACTGAGAAATCATTTGTGGTCTAATCTGAAGGACCTGCTCAGATGATCCACTAAACCATTTTGAGTCCCCGGCAAGCTTTCACCAAGCTTTCGGTACACAAGTTTCATCCCCTGATTGCCTGCTGGTGAAGTTTGTTGTACCTGGAACCACGAGGATTGTTCACATAAAACACTGCTAGGCCATCTTGTCTTCTGAGGCAAACTGCTGCAATCCACAAAATAACATTCTAGACATAAAAATGTTTATGTGGAGCCTGGATTCAAGGAAAGTACAAAATCCTTGCACTTTGCACCATGATGTGCTTCTCATCCCATGGCTGAGGAGTATAGAACCTTAGAACAATAGAACTGGAAGGGACCTCAAGAGGTCACATCAGGACCACACACAGTCTAGATCTTCCCTGATAGATGTCTGTCTAACCTGCTCTTAAATATCTCTGGAGATAGAAATCCAACAACCTCCCTGGGCAATTTATTCCAGTGTTTAACCACCCTGACAGTTAGGAAGTTTTTTCTGATGTCCAATCTAAACCTCCCTTGGTGCAATTTAAGCTTCTTGTCCTATCATCAGAGGCCAAGGAGAACAACTCCCTTTCCATCCCCACCCCGCCCTGTGATACCCTTTTAGTTACCTGAAAAATGGTATGGTACTAGAATCAGAGAAGGGAAAGGAGATAAGAAGGGAATTCCTCTGCATACATTGACTTGGCTCACCCACCAGTCCAGAGATAAAACACAGTACCTGCAACATGAACCACCTTATCCAGGTGGTGAACCTGAGGACAATATACCAAGTTGAGCTTAGTCTGCAGTCCATAGAAGTTTCCGTTTGGTGTAAGAGATTACCATGTGACTTAGGATACTGGAGTAATTCTTTATAGTGTTCAAAGAATACCTCTTGTGAGATGCACATAACTATCAGAGTTTGAAATGTGGAAAGAGGCAGGAATGTCCTGGAAAATATCCAATCAAGTACTACTCCAAGGAATTCTGCCCTTGGATATATGAGAAAACTCATATTTTTGGTTAGTTGCAGGCCAAATGAGAAGTCACAGCGTTAGATGAACAGTGGTCTGAACTGGTGTCTGGAGCAGCCAGTCATCCAGATAAAAATACACGTGTGTCCCTTTTGCAGAGATAAGTCACTACCACTGCCATGCACTTGTAAAAATCCTTGGTGCTGACAAGAACTTTCTGTGATCAGGGTGGATTGCCACACAGAAGTAAATATCCAGTAAGTTGATGGAAGAATTTCACAGTCTCCTAGATCAAGAGAAAGGATAATCGTGGCCAGAGAAACCATATCCCAATACCCTTCTCTGAGCTTTGGTGATGAGAAGGATGTTGAGAGTGGGCTATAGACTCTCAGGGTATGTCTACACTTGCATAACTATTTCAGTTACCTGAAATAGCTACCGCAAGATGCAGGACAATGTAGCACTTTAAAGACTAACAAGATGGTTTATTAGATGATGAGCTTTCGTGGGCCAGACCCACTTCCTCAGATCAAATAGTGGAAGAAAATAGTCACAACCATATATACCAAAGGATACAATTAAAAAAAATGAACACATATGAAAAGGACAAATCACATTTCAGAACAGGAGAGGGATGTGGGGGGGGGGGGAAGGAAGGTAAGTGTCTGTGAATTGATGATATTAGAGGTGGGGAGAGTGGGATGTCTGTGAGCTAATGGTATTAGAGGTGATAATTGGGGAAGCTATCTTGGTAATGGGTAAGATAGTTTGCGTATTTGTTCATTCCTTCCCGGAATGGAATGAAGGAATGAACAAATACGCAAACTATCTTACCCATTACCAAGATAGCTTCCCCAATTATCACCTCTAATACCATTAGCTCACAGACATCCCACTCTCCCCACCTCTAATATCATCAATTCACAGACACTTACCTTCCTTCCCCCCCCCCCCCCGCATCCCTCTCCTGTTCTGAAATGTGATTTGTCCTTTTCATATGTGTTCATTTTTTTTAATTGTATCCTTTGGTATATATGGTTGTGACTATTTTCTTCCAATATTTGAATTGAGGAAGTGGGTCTGGCCCACGAAAGCTCATCATCTAATAAACCATCTTGTTAGTCTTTAAAGTGCTACATTGTCCTGCATCTTGCTTCAGCTACCCCAGACTAACACGGCTACATTTCTATCACTATTCTGAAATAGCTACCCTGCACCTGCACAAGCCGCCTATTATTTGAAAATATTTTTCAAAATAATGGGAGCACTATTTCACCATCCCGGTGAACCTCGTTGCACGAAGGATAAGAGATGGCTTGAAATAGCAAGTTATTTTGAAATTTGGTGTGGTGTAGATGCGCCAATTTTCAAAAGAAGCTATTTTGAAATAGTTTTCAAATAAGATATGCAAATTGCGTAGCTCAAATTCCTTATCTTATTTTGAGTTTAAGGTGCTGTGTAGATATACCCTCAGTTCCAGGAAACACAAGAGTTGAATGAAGAGTCTCTCAGGGTACGTCTACACTACAGTGCTAATTCGAACTAACTTAGTTCAAATTAGTTAATTTGAACTAAGCTAATTCGAACTAACGCATCTAGAACTAAAAACTAGTTCGAATTAGCATTTTGCTAATTCGAACTAGCATGTCCACATTAAGTGGACCCTGAACCAGGCTTAAGGATGGCTGGAAGCAGTGCCGGCAGGGCATCAGAGGAGGACTTAGAGCGTGGAGATGCTGTCTCAGGCTAGCCGAGGGCTGCGCTTAAAGGGTCCCGACCCCCCTCCCCGGACAAACAGTTCTCAGGGGTGCCCCGCTTGCAAAGCAGTCCTGGCTCGGAGTGCCCGGACTACCCACACTGGGCACATCACACCACTCGGCCATCATCCCGGCTGCACTTGCCGCAGGCTGCCATCTGGGGAGAGGGGGCAATTGGGGGGCTGCAGGAGAGCTTCCACCCCCAGAAGCCCACAGAGCCAGCCCAGTCCTCCCCATCGGGGGCTCGTACCCCATTCCTCCCTCACCTCCTTCCACTTACCCTTCCCTAGCCCCTCTTCTTGATGTACAAAATAAAGGACAATTGTGTTCAAAAATGGAATCTGTCTTTATTGAACAAAACTGGGGGAGACTGGGAAAAGGAGGTGGGAGAGGGGAAGAGAGAGGCTGGGAGAGGGGAGGGCAACTAAAATGATCAGGGGTTGGGAACAGGTCCCATATGAAGAGAGGCTAAAGAGACTGGGACTTTTCAGCTTAGAAAAGAGGAGACGGAGGGGGGACAGGATAGAGGTCTCTAAAAGCAGGAGTTGGGTGGAGAGAATGCATCCAGAAAAGTTCTTCATTAGTTCCCATAAAGAAGGACTAGAGGACACCAAAGGAAAGGAATGGGTAGCAGGCTTCAAACTAGTAAGAGAAAGTTGTTCTTCTTCACAAAGCAAAGAGTTAACCTGTGGAACTCCTTGCTGCAGGAGGCTGTGAAGGCTAGAACTAGAACAGAGTTTAAAGGGACGTGAGATCAAGTCATGGAGGTTGGGTCCATGGAGTGCTATTAGCCAGGGGGTAGGAGTGGTGTCTCTGCCCAAGGTTTGTGGAAGGCTGGAGAGGGATGGCACGAGACAAATGGCTTGGTCACTGTCTTCGGTCCATCCCCTCCAGGGTCCCTAGGGTTGGCCGCTGTCGGCAGACAGGCTACTGGGCTAGATGGACCTTTGGTCTGACCCAGGATGGCCATTGTAAGCTCTGGGCTCGGGGTCGGGGGTCTCAGTGGACCCACTTGATTTTCATGCACACCTGCTCCTGGGTGGCCAGGCTGGCAGCTCTCCTGCCCTAGATGGCCACTTTCCTGTGCCTAGTGCGGAGGTCGTGGACAAGGTCCACGATGTCCGCACTAGCCCAGGCGGGTGCCCGCCTCTTGCGGTCCCGGGCAAGCTCCCGGGAGTCGCCAGCCTGGTCCCGGGAAGAGGGGGAGGGCTAGGGGGCATCGTGTGGGTGGCTCGAGCTGTGCCAGGTGCAGGGTCTGCTGGCTGGGTGCTGGAAGGCTTGCACCTGGCACGGGCACTGTAGCCAGCCCATGCCCCTTTAAGTGGTCCGGGGCCGGGAGGGGGGAAGTAGAGTTTCCCTGGTGTTGGCCAGAGTGGCCACCAGGGAAAGCTGGGGAGGGCTAGCCTCCCACTAGTTCGAATTAAGGGTCTACACAGCCCTTAATTTGAACTAATAAGTTCGAACTAGGCTTATTCCTCGTGGAATGAGGATTACCTAGTTCGAACTAAGCGCTCCGTTAGTTCGAATTAAATTCAAACTAACGGAGCGCTAGTGTAGCGCCTATGTAGGTTAGTTCGAACTAACGGACGTTAGTTTGAACTAACTTTGTCGTGTAGACATACCCTCAGTGATTAGGAATACCAGAGAAACAGGCTGGCTCAGTGCTGGAAGGAGTCCTTGGAAGGTAGTCTCAAATGGAAATGTGGTACTGTAGGGGCAGAACGAACACCTCCCTAGATACAGGTAACACTCTGCATGAGATCTTGAGTCTTCCCTGTGAAATGTGGCAATACAAAGTCTGAGGAAAATGGTGTTATGGACTAGTGACTTGGTGAATAAAATCTAGATGGCTGCATAGGTTATGAGCAAGTATCCTCACCTTGAAGCAAAGATGACAATAGTGCCTATAAACATAACAGGTCTCTAGTTACAGTATAAGACTCTGACATAATTGGTACCAACAGTGATTGGGGAAGACTTTGCTTTCACCACCAAAAAAGTAGCTGATCTGATTCTCTGGGTCTCATGATGATTGCCCTGGAGACCAGGATCTTCTATGGCCTCTTTCATCTGACACAGCTTGAGGAACACTTTGGAAAGCAGTCTTCTAAAACTTTCTCTACATGATCATGGGGGCTCTGAAGCCAGTCAAATGTCAGGGTCCATGAGGATACACTGGTTGTACTCCTTCCTTAACTTCTCCATCTTAGTTTTGAAGCTTCAACAGACTGAGTACTTGTCTCTTGTATGGCCCTCACTCAGGAACTTGAGGTGATGGGAATGAGGGTAGAATAGTCTTCCTGTAACCTGAGCAAGTTTTGAACCCTTGAGACTTTTGAATAAGTTCTCCTGGTACTGGGTGGGAGACTGTAAACATACCCCATCCCTCCAAATACAAGGCTAAAACAAAATAAATAAACTTAAAAGGCTATATTACCAAAACCCTAAAATAAAACTCCAGAGAATTTTTTGAGGTCACCACTACATCAAACTGAGTAGGTTTTCATAGAGCTCATCAATGCTTTGATTATAGAAGGTAAGGAATGGGAGGCAGAATAGAACATTACTCTCCTTTCAGCTCTCACTTGCAGCACAACAAGCTTAGTGGTTGTTCTGTCCATAGAGATACTACTGAAGAAATCAATGCACGAGGAGCACTACATTATATTGGATATGTACAAGCACAAAAAGAAGGTTTAAAAAACTGAAGCTAAAAAAAAATTAGAAATTTCCTCTACCTATTCCTAATGCATCTTGCTATTAATATTAATTAGTTTTCAAATTAAGACAAACCCTATATTTTAATAAATGTTTTCATTTCAAAAGCCAGATTACCAAAACCAACAATTACATACCTGTACCTGAATGGAAAAAATGTTAGAGAGGTAATATATTTTATCTGACCGACTTCTGTGTTAGTCCAGTAAAAGATATTTCTTCACTCACCTGATCCCTTTAATATCCTGCAACCAATACTACTGCATGAATGCATGTTATGTGGAACTTATACTGTCCATTTTAGCTCATTTTTTTTCTAAAATCTTACTCTTAGATTCTCTATTTCTCCTATATTACATTGTGAAGAATACCACTAAGTAAAAATCATAGCTACAAAGCGTGCACAGCAGTGTTATTTCAGAACTAGCCAATTAGCTCATTATAAGACGAGATTTTGAGGTCTCTCCTCCACTTTGGTCTTCTCTCCTGAGCCTCCAGTCTCTCGCTCATCTCTCTCTCTCCCTGTCTCTCTGGGTACGTCTAGACTAAATGCCTCTGTCGCCAGAGGCATGTAGATTAGGCTACCTAGCATAGGAAAATGTAGCGGGTAGCCGATGAGGCATACTTGGGTGGTCGACAAATGCCTTTGATGTCGACACTCGCGCTTCCAGACTACCACGCTGAGCCGACAAACAGCTGATCGGCTCAGCGTGGCAGCCATGTAAATTTAAATGAAGCAGCGATTATTTAAATCGCCGCTTCATTTTCCTATGCCGGGTAGCCTAATCTACATGCCTCTGGCGACAGAGGCATGTAGTCTAGACGTACCCTCTATCTCCTCCTCCTACAGCCTCCCCCCCTCTCAGATCTCCTCCGCCTTCTGCCTCACTCTGTCTCTTTCTTTTCTTTTCTCCCTCTCCTTCCTCTCACTGTCCCTTTCTCTTCTCCTCCTCCTCCTGCCTCTCACTTTCTCTCCTCTCCGTCTCTCTCTTTCTCTTCTCCCTCTCCTGCCTCTCATTCTCTCTGCTCTCCTCTGTCTCCATTGGGGATGCATGTCATCCAAGCCCCGCCCCCTGGGCGTGTACGTCACCATCCTGCCACCCTTTGCCTCCCGCCATGGTGCCCGGCTGAGTTCTGCACTGCTCAACTGGGCTGCTGTGGGGGAGCATGCGGAGCAAGCGGCTGTTTGGGCTCCCCCACAGCAGCCTGGCTGAGCGGTGCAGAACTCAGCCGAGCACCATGGTGGGAGGTGAAGGGGGGTGGGGTGGTGACATATAGGGTAGCCAGGTGTCCGGTTTTCTACTGGACAGTCTGGTTTTCAGGCCCTATGTCCAGTAAAAAAAATCAGAAAATACTGGACATATACAATGTCCGGTATTTTCTGGTTCTCCGGCTGGGCACCAGATGGAAGCCTGGTGGGGGCAGGGGAGTGGCTGGGAGGTGAGGCACGATTGGTGCTGGGAGCCTCTAGTTGCCTCTGGGAAGCAGGGGATGCTCTGTCCCTACTCCTGAGTGCTGTTCCAGAGCGTGCTGGAGCTGCAGCTGGACTTGCTTCACTGGGACCATGAGCGGGGCGGGCAGCACCCTAAGATCTGCACACGTCTGGGTGAATCCTGCTCCCCGCCGGCCGATTTCCTCTCCCCGCCACCCGCCAGCCAGTTCCTCCTCCTGATTTTTCATGGCCAGCCTTGCTGCTCCCCCAACCAGCTTTGCTTCCTGCTGGTCGCCCCTCCTCCGTTCTCCCCTGGCCAGCTACACTGCCTCTGACCCACCCCCAGCTCTGCTGTAGTGTAGAGATGCTATTATGAAATAAGCTATTTTGGAAAAAAATCAAAAATAGCTTATTTTAATATAAGTGTGCTGTGTAGATGTATCCAAACACAAAGTCAAGGACAAATCAATTATTTTGTGTTGAAAAGTCACATACCAAACTGCAATGTAGTCATTCACTGGTTCAGTCTGGAGTAAGGTGAAGTTGATATAAACCCCATGGCCTTGAGGGACAGAAATAAGCCATGTACAGTCCTTTGAATTTGGATATTCATCTGGAAATCCTGGAGAATATACTGTACCATTTGAAGCGGTTACATTATAGCCACAAGGAGCTGAAAAGAAAACAAATGAAAAATTACTAGAAGGGATACATTTGTTGTTGTTAAGAATGGAATAGAAAATTTTAAAGCTCTGCAGGATAAAATAATCAAAGTCTTTATGAGAACAATTTTCCTTGGTTGGTTGCCTTTCAGTGATAAGATTTTATGTTTCTAAGAAATGACTTATTCCTGATGACTTTCATATATGTTTCTTAAAACTAAACAGAACGTTTTACTTTGAGGTGTGCAGACATATGAACAAGAGGCAAGTTCTCTATATTCCTCTCCACCCAACATGTATATATTCACACTTTCAAGAACTGTTATAGATCCAGGATTGCGATAATACTTTCTCCAGTTCAGGAGAGTCAGACACACCTTTTTCTAAAGTCAGTCCAGTCTATCTAATGCTGCTGATCAGGTTGGTCTTCTCTCCTCTCCCCTCCTTCCCTACCAGGAACTATGGCTGGGGCAGCTCCCTAATGCTGCTGGGGGAGGGACCCTATCCACCACCAAGGACTGAAGCAGGGCTGGACAAGTCACTGCTGCAGCAAGCCCAGTGCCTATAAGCATTGAACAGCATATAGGCAATTAATTCAGCCATATCCATCTATCATTGTATGTACGGCTGTGCAAGAACTACTGATCTCTGGCTGGGGCAGCAGTTCCACTGGCCCTGGGTTCTAAACACTATTTTTTTTCATGGGTGCTTCTGCCAGAGTCAGTGACTATGGGTCAAACAGGCACTGCCACCACTAAATCTTTGACCAAAGACACAAGGTACAGGTGCACCTAAAACGGAGCACCCACTGGGATTCTACTAGAAGAAGAAATTACTGATTAATTGTCTATGGCTGGCATTATAAAGGAAATCAGAGTAGAGTTCATTTCTGTCTTTAAAATATATGAATCTGAAATTTCACACATGATTTATCTCCCTTTGATAAGAGTTTTATTATATGATAGATATGAATATGCTAATCTCTGCTGTGTGAGAATAATAATTCACTTATAAATTATAATCCTGCAGCCTGATGGAAGGAATTTTTAGAGGTATCTGTTGTAGGTGCACAAAAATATGCTTTAATATATTTTATAATCTTATAAAAGGCAATGGCTAGATCCACAAATGAATTTAGGTGCCTAACTGCCACTTTTAGATACCTAAATCTCAGAATCAGGCTCATGATATTCACAAATTATTCCTCTGCCTATCTTTCCTGCTGGGCCTGACCTGTCTGAATGCTCCAAAAAGAATAAAAATAGGGGGAAAGTCCTCATGGTTGCATAATGTAATGAATATTTTAAGGAAAAAAGTTCTCATGCTTGCATATTTTAATTAATAACATTCACTGAGACTATCTGATGAAATTTTTTAATAAACTGAATATTGTAATTTTTGAAGTAAAAAGATTTTAAAATGTTATGAAAAAATAAAGTATTTCTGTTGCAAAACTAAATTGCTTTACACCACAGTATTTAAACTATATGTAAATTGCGACATTATCTCATACAATAGGAAATTCAGAAGAACAGTAATAGCAAAATATTCTTAAAATATGTCATTACTGTAAAATGAGATATGGTTCTATGATGATAGAAGTCTGACAAGGAATACAGTTTGACAGCACTTATTAATAATATTCTTCAGTGATAAAACAAAAACACTTCATTTACAAAACCAAAGGTTACCAAATAGCTACTTTAAAGACCTACATGCTTAAAAGCAAGGAAATGAATAGCTGAGAATAATATAAAATGTTTCATAGTCCATAATAAAACACATTATTCATATTGAGTACAAAGAAATGCATAAATGCATACACCATTTCAGAACAATTTTAACTGCTTCAAAATATTCTTATCATAAGTAATCTCAAAATAAATAAACAAAACAAATTATTCTGCAAATGAATAACATATATATATGCATACACACACTGATGGACTCTTGAACATCTTCAAATGCAAATCTGCATATAATCATTATTTACCATAAACTGACAATATTATACTCATTTCTTATAAAATTATATATACAACATTATGCTAATAAAATATCAATTTTAAATACCAAAATATTATACTGCAAGTTAGAATATATATGCATTGATCATGTTTCCCACTTACCTCTATCTCTTAAAAGATCAATGTATGAAAATATTTATAGGGGAGAGTTCAGGTTGTTATGTTGTAATGAATGTATATTAATTTATTTTAATTGGTTTAAACAGCATGTTTGTATTTATTATTACATGGACAACATAAAGTATAGAGTGTTTTTAACTACTCATTTCCTTGATTGTGTGTTTCCATTTTGCAAGAAATGTGTCAGATTATTTATTATTTTGTTACCTACAGAATGTCTATTCTGCAAGTGGGAGCATGCTTCCCAGCCTAGGTGGATAAACTCATGGAATCTCAGCTCAAGCCAGAACACTGATAATAGCAAAATGGGTGATATGATAGTGGAGTAGGCTCCAAGGAGTAAGGTGAGTTTGAAAGCCTGAGTTGCTTTTTAAGACACATTGTACAGAGTCTGTTTTTTAGCATACTAGCTTGAGCCATATTAATATGACTCTGAATATCTGAGATGTGCGGCATACTCCCACCTGCAAAGTTGACAGCTTTTTAGCAACCTTAATTGATTTCTGAGAGAGGTAGGAAAAGTGTTTTTCAGTAGGATAAGGTATATATTTCATATTTTGGGGTCTTTTCTATTATTTGCTATATTTGAGCTCTTACTCTGTTGATTTACCTTCTTAAACCTTATTAGTTATACCTATTAAGTTACATTTCTTATAACATAGAGTGCTTTGCTGTATAATTTTAGCACACTTCTTGTGCTTAACCATCTAAGAAGTTCCTGAAATCTTTATAGATAAATGTATAGATAAAATTTGGGAGACATAATAGAACAATATCAGTACTTCTATAATCATTATATAGACACACACCTATAATGTACTAAATACATAAAATTCACATTTATTTTTATGTTGTTACATAAGTCTTTTAGGAGCAGAGCTAAGTAGGAAACAGAATCAATGAATATGTCTCTCTACATAAATGAATAAGTTGTTAGTTATATTAAAAGTAATACCCAGTATATATTTATTTTTATGTTGAGTGTATCATAACTGGAAAGAGTAACTTAGAATATTTATTTGTATTCTTACTCTTAAGTTTGTCAAAGCAGCACATGAATATTTGTGGTCAAAACTCAGATCTAATTAGAAAATAAATTTGTTCAGGCATGAATTCTAATGCCTGTTTGAATAGCCACATCCTAACAACCCTTCTGCATTGTATACAATTGGAAACCTCTTTCTTTTTTTTTCCAGGCCACATTTTGTTGTATTTCAGCCATCTGTCCCTCTCTCGTGTGCTCTAGAAAGAAATGTCTTTACTACAGAAGGTCTGTAGTGAAGAAATTCCTTTCCTAAAATGGTGTTGCTAGCTTTACCGTTATGTCATTTCTTAAGGATTTAACAAGAAACTAGAGCTCCCATGGCCAGGTTAACTCTGAAGGCATGGGTTTAAGCAGCTGAGGTATCAAGAGAATTCAGGCAGTGGTTTCAGGATCTAAGGTGTGTGGCCTGTGTCTCACTGTCCAAGAAGGGTGTCAGACATGTTCTTGCACCTGGGAGCATGCCTGAGAGACCCAGAGGTAGGAATAGCAAACAGCCATTTACACAGGCCAAAAGGGATTTGAAGCGATTGGGTCCATGATTTGACTCTCTTTGTGCAGTGCACTGGTGATGGTCCAGAAGAGAAGACTGGGTCTGGTTGTAATACTTTCACCTGCCACCCCCAATTTCAACATTAAACAAAAAGTTGTAAAAAAAAAAGGATACAGCTGTAAAAAACAAACAAAAATAATTATTCTTAATCAAGGCCATGCCGATAGGGGTGGAGGTGGAAGAGAAGGGTAGTTGCTCTGGGGCCCAGAGATTCAAAAGGGGCTGAGGCTTCCAACCATTACAGCTAATACTGCAGGAGTAGCAGTGACTGGAGCCCCAGGCTCTTTAAATAGTTGGCGGAGCATTGTGCAGCTTGCTTCAGGTGGCTCTGAAGGCTGGGCATGGGTTAGGGGGGAATAGTGAGGTGCACTCTGGGCATTGTTGAGGGCTGGCTGCTCCTAGTCCTGCCTCTTCTGCTTGGGTGCCTGCCCCTTCCAGGAGTGCAGAGCTGGGGCACTCCCACCTTGCCCAGGGGCCTGGCAAGTCTGTCAGCCCCTTCACATAAGCATATTTTGTCTTACTTTTATGATTCATCTTCTGCTGATTTATTCATTTCCTTTTTCTTTTTTTTCCTCTCTTTCATTACATTTTGACATTCTTCTGTTCTCCTGTTTTCTAACCTCTTCCTTTGCTCTCATCTTTCTATCATTCGCCATAACTGGATCCATTCCAAACACTTAAGTCTTGCCCTGGTTTTCTCTGCCTCTCTCAAATCTTGGTTACCACTCTTCCTTGTTGCCAATCTCTCTCTGTCCTCTGATCATGATTTATCTAAATCTCTCTTTGCCTCAAATCCCCTACCTTCCTTTGTAGCTCTATCTTTCTCAAAACAGTTTTTTTTTCCATTCTCATCACTTTTCTCATTTAGCTTCATCATAACTTGTTCATATCCATGACAGGCTCATCTCCCATCAGAGCAATTGGGGGTAGAATTCCAGGGTATGGCATATTATCTGGCAGGTGCCTTCACTGCTTGGCAAAATGAAAGAATATGATTCTTCAAACATAGTTTTTTCTGTTCCTTGTCATGACTGCAGTAGTAGTTCCCCAGAGAGCATGATTCAGGTGGCCCAGTTTTCATTCCCTACCGCTGTTTATCAGCATCCAGAACACACTGAGTGTACAAGCCTGATCTTGCTTACAGTTTCCCACATTTAGTGTGTGCTCCTGGGTGAGCTGTTCAGAAATTCATATCCAGTTCTCTATTTTCATCCCCTCGTTGATGGACTTTGGGCTGGAATCATATTTTCACATACTAGGAGAGGCACCTTTTCTCTCATTGGTCCCAGTG
This sequence comes from Pelodiscus sinensis, assembly GCF_049634645.1. Lineage (NCBI taxonomy): Eukaryota > Metazoa > Chordata > Testudines > Trionychidae > Pelodiscus > Pelodiscus sinensis. The sequence continues at coordinate 38,781,953 of NC_134713.1, forward strand.
GTTGGAATTCAGCCAGTCCTTCCCCATCCAAGTGAGGAGAACCTTTGGGATGTCTTGTTTATCTGTTCCCTGGAAGCTGAAAGAAAGAGTTGGGCCTACACCATGGTGTGTACAAGACACATATTATAAAATGTATTTAACCCATATTTTCACAGGAAAAAATGGAACATTAAAATGTGGATAAAACTCTGTAACATTACCATATAACCATGTATCATTCTCATATAACTTTGTATTAAGAGATTTTATATATACATATCTTGTTCTTTTAGATATATCTTTATGTTAAGCTTTCTTATAGAATCCTTGTATTAAGAGAAACCCTGTATTCAGACTTTCCCATAGAAACTTTGTATCAAGTGCTTTATGCTATAGGTCTTAGGAATAGTTAAGGTAAAGAAAAATGTCTTTTGCTAGGAGTAGAATAGATCTCTCCCCTTTCCTTGATTGTCCTGTTGGAATGAATGAGAATGAAAGGTGAACACCTCCAGTAGTAGTTGCAAGGGTGGAGAGAGGCTGGGACAGGACAATACTCATTGAAAAGAAGATTGGACATACAGAGTGCCTTGGGAGTTGAGCAGCAAATGCCTGCCCTTGAAAGAACTGTCTTTGAAGCATTAAAAAAGGCAAGGTGATGACTAACTGGTGGCAAGAGAAGGATAAGTATGAGGCATCTTGCAGAGGGACCCTGGGTTTTTTTCTTGTCAACATAAGCACATTGATCCGCATCAGCAGAAGCCCACACCTCTCCCATCTATCTCACCTGGCCAGTGCAGTTAGGGGGAGCAACTACTGGTAACAACAAGACAGAGTGTGCTTGTGCATGTGTGTGTGAGTGCATGAGTGTAATGTGTCATATGCGTATGATAAAGTATTGATTGATCTATGTATGTTCAATAAATGTGGCATGTTGCCTTATTCCCCTGAAAAAGATCCCGGGTGATTCTTTTAAGCACAACAAAAATGCATTATATTGTACCAAATTTAATGTTTTAAAAAAATACTCAGCAATTTCCAAGATGTGATATATTCTCCATGGATCTCAATTAAATCCCTTTAGGCAACTGCTCAGATGTTAACTGAATTGCGTTTGCCACATAGCTTTTCAATGCACGACAGTCAGCCATTCCTTTCTCTCCATCCTACTCTCAGCCAATGCTATTTGTTCAATTATTTTTTTTAAAAAAAAGATACCCAGAATCACTGTGCCTGAGGCCTAGAATTTAATGGGGCTCTGTTTTCACCTACTGTGTACATAAAATAAGAGAACTCAGCAGAGACTTCAAAAAGAAGGGAAGTGAGTCATTTGTGTCTGTCTCTCTGAGGAATTGCAAGAGTAAAGAAAAATCTAGGATCACGCCATTCATTAGATTAGCTGAAAATGAGAAAATAGTTAGTTTAAGTATTTTATTGAAACATGGTGATACCCATTAGACATTATCTGAAAAATAAGACATAGTAAAATGTTTAAAATATTGTTTTGGGGGAGATAAAGTAATTGAATAAACAGGACATAGACATTTAAAAAAATAGGTAACATTTTTAGAATAATAATCTATAATGCAGCTTTCATTTAAAAATAGCTTTTCAAGAAAATGGACTGGTGTGTTTCTCTCTTCAAAGAAGTTTCTTTCCTCATTAAAATGTGCCTGTGATTGTGGCAAAATCCACAACCTGCCTTCAAGGCTCTTTGAAGATACTTTCTATTTTGCTGTACTTTTCCAATAATTCTGGTCTCATTTTTTTCAGAAGCTTTTCCATTTCAATATTTTGGGCCACTAGGATACATTTTATTTCAATTACTAAGTTTAAAATTGTACAGTCCATCAGATGACTCCAATGGCTACATTAATAGTGAATACAATGACAGTTAGTTAGGAGTCATTATTTTGTTTAGTAAAAGATGAGCAACTTTTCAAATCTAAACAGTGGGGCTTTTTGAAGCAAGATTTCAGTAGGGAGAAGTAAAAATCTATGGAGAAGTTTATTCAGCAATTAAGGAGATGGTCTGGCAATGATTATATAACATAGCACCTAATCACTAAATCCTCACATTACATCTGGAACTGTAAAACATTGGTGGTCCACATAGAACACTAGAATTGGAAGGGTCCTTGAAGGTATGTCTACACTACAGCACTATTTCGAATTAACTCAATTCAAAATATTTAATTCAAATTAAGCTAATTTGAAATAACGCATCTATACATAAAAACGATTTCGAAATAGCATTTTGCTATTTCGAAATAGCACGTCCACACTGAGTGGACCCTGAACCAAAGTTAAGGCTGGCTGGAACCAGTGCCAGCAGGGCATCAGGTTAGGACTTAGGGTATGTCTACACTACCACCCTAGTTCGAACTAGGGTGGTAATGTAGGCAACCGGAGTTGCAAATGAAGCCCGAGATTTGAATTTCCCGGGCTTCATTTGCATAAAGCTGGGTGCCGAAATGAGGAGTAACGGTAGTTGGGACTAGTAAGCCTAGTCCGAACTACCTAGTCCTTGCCGCGTGTAGCCGCATTTGTCCTTATTAAACTTCATCCTGTTTACCTCAGACCATTTCTTCAGTTTGTCCAGATCATTTTGAATTTTGACCCTTACCTACAAAGCAATTGGCATCCCTCCCAGTTTGGTATCACCTGCAAACTTAATAATTGTATTCTCTATGCCATCATCTAAACCGTTGATGAAGATATTGAACAGAACCGGTCCCAAAACAGACCCCTGTAGAACCTCACTTGTTATGCCCTTCCAGCATGACTGTGAACCATTAATAAGTCCTCTCTGAGAACTGTTATGCAGCCAGTTATGCACACATATGAACTCACAAGGGGTATGTCTACACTACAGCGCTAATTCAAACTAACTTAATTCAAATTAGTTAATTCGAACTAAGCTAATTCGAACTAGTGAATCTAGACCTAAAAACTAGTTTGAATTAGCATTTTGCTAATTCGAACTAGCATGTCCACATTGAGTGGACCCTGAACGGAGGTTAAGGATGGCCGGAAGCAGTGCCGGCAGGGCATCAGATTAGGACTTAGAGCGTGGAGATGCTGTCTCAGGCTAGCCAAGGGCTGTGCTTAAAGGGACCCAACCCCCACCCTAGACAGACAGTTCTCAGGGGTTTCCCGCTTGCAAAGCAGTCCTGGATTGGAGTGCCCTGAGTGCCCACACTCAGCACATCACCACACTCCGTCATCAGCCTGGCTGCACTTGCCGCAGGCTGCCATCCGGGGGGTGAGCCAATCGGGGGGCTACAGGAGAGCATCCACCCCGAGGAGCCACCCCAGTCCTCCCCATCGGGGGCTCGTACCCCATTCCTCCCTCACCACCTTCCACTTACCCCTCCCTAGCCCCCCTTCCTGATGTACAAAATAAAGGACACGTGTGTTCAAAAATAGAAACTCTCTTTATTGAACAAAACACGGGGAGACTGGGAACAGGAGGTGGGAGAGGGGAGGGCAACTAAAATGATCAGGGGTTTGAAACAGGTCCCATATGAAGAGAGGCTAAAGAGACTGGGACTTTTCAGCTTAGAAAAGAGGAGACGGAGGGGGGATATGATAGAGGTCTATAAAAGCATGAGTGGTGTGGAGAGGGTGCATAAAGAAAAGTTCCTCATTAGTTCCCATAATAGAAGGACTAAAGGACACCAAATGAAATAACTGGGTAGCAGGCTTCAAACTAATAACAGAAAGTTCTTCTTCACAAAGCAAATAGTCAACCTGTGGAACTCCTTGCTGCAGGAGGCTGTGGAGGCTAGAACTATAACAGAGTTTAAAGAGAAGTTAGATAAAGTCATGGAAGTTGGGTCCATGGAGTGCTATTAGCCAGGGGTTAGAAATGGTGTCCCTGGCCTCTGTTTGTGGAAGGCTGGAGATGAATGGCACGAGACAAATCGCTTGGTCATTGTCTTCAGTCCATCCCCTCCAGGGTACCTAGCGTTGGCCACTGTCGGCAGACAGGCTATTGGGCTAGATGGACCTTTGGTCTGACCCAGTACGGCCGTTCTAAGCTCAGGGCTCAGGGTCGGGGGTCTCACTGGACCACCCTGATTTTCATGCAAACCTCCTCCTGGGTGGCCAGCCTGGCAGCTATCCTGCCCTAGATGGCCACTTTCCTGTGCGTAGTGCGGAGGTCGTGGATGAGGTCCACGAGGTCCGCACTAGACCAGGTGGGCGCTCGCCTGTTGCAGACCTGAGTAGGCTCCCGGGAGCCGCCAGCCTGATCCTGGGAAGAGGCGGAGGGCTGGCTGGCAGTGGGTGGCTGGTTCGTGCCATGCCAGGTGAAGGGTCTGCTGGCTGGGTGCTGGCACGGGCACCGTAGCCAGAATTAAGTTCGAACTAGCGGTTTGCCTGTGTAGGGCCTATCAAAGTTAATTCGAACTAATGGCTGTTAGTCAAATTAACTTTGCAGTGTAGACATACCCAAGGGTATTAGGATCCATGCAACACTGACCTGCCCTAAGATTTTTAAAGCCCCTGTAGTTCGGACTCCGTGCCCGCGGCTACACGCGGCACGGAGTAGGTAGTTCCACGAGGAGTAACGGTAGTTCGAATTAGAAAGCCTAATTCGAACTACCTACTCCGTGCCGCGGGCACGGTGTCCGAACTACTGGGGCTTTAAAAATGGTGGCGCCCAGTAAGATGCAAATGAAGCCCGGGATATTTAAATCCCGGGCTTCATTTGCAACTTCGGTTGCCTACATTAACCACCTTAGTTCGAACTAGGGTGGTAGTGTAGACATACCCTCAGGGAGCATCAAGAGCAAAGAAAGCAAACATGGCCAGAACAAAAGTACAAAGTTCTACTGCAGAGACTAGTGGACTCTGGCGATGTCATTAGGTTGCTTTCTACACTTTTGAATTTGGGAATTCTCTTCCTTATCTTGACTATATGTTTTCCCCAACCCCCTTCTCCATCTTTCCTCACACTGTCTACTCTATCTTTCCCCACCTGTACTGTCCTCATTTCCCTCTCCTGCCCTGTCCTCTCTCAGCACCCTCCTTTCTCCCCTTCATTCTCCCCTTCTCTATTTTCTCTATTAGCTGACACTCTTTTCTTCCTAACAAAACGCTGTCTAAATATAAAAAATAGAATAAAAATGTGCCAATAACATGTTTCCCGTCATCACATTGATCACTTTGTTTGTATGCTATCACCCATTTCTCTATCCCTTTATCTGTCTAGTCTATTTAGACCAATGGTGGGCAACCTGCAGTCTATGGGCCACATGTGGGCCACTGGGGTTCCACCTGCAGCCCGTGGCCCCTCTGTCTGCTTCCCTCCCCCATGTCCTCCTATGCACTGGGGTACTGAAATCCTGAACTTCCTACTCCTCCTAGTACTTTTGGAGCTCCACACTCCTAGTTTTCCTTTCCAGAGCTTGATCGCCACGGATCAGGTATGAGGGAAGGGGGTAGAGAGGAAATGCACAGATTACTTCTGTAACCCCAGTTGGCTATGGTCCACAGGTTGCCCATTGCTGAAAATCAAGAGGCTTGCTGAGATGAAGAAGGGCCACTTATGCAGCCCACTCACTAGTATTGGTTGCCAATCGCTGATTTTGACAATAAGATCCTTGAAACAGAGATTGTCTACTACTGTTTTTTGTACAACCAGCACAATGGGGCTTCCTTCACTGTCAGATCCTATAAACTGCTGTCATACAAATAATAAACAATGATAGTGGTAAAAATGTTAAATGACATTTCTTTAAAAGTTTAAACATAATATTATTTCATTTCCTGTTTCCATTTGCATGTGAAAAAGGAGAAAATATTGATCATTTTAATTGCTTTGCATTTCTCCAGGCAATTCATTTACTGATGCTGGAATGCTATTTTAATTGTGTTGTTTCTTTGTAGATCATTTGCATTCCATGCAAGGTATAATAATGCACACTTCTGTATGTTTAATTTGGGATTGGCATATGTTTTAGTAATTTGGGCAATTTAAGCTAACTACTCTGGATTTATTAGTTGCTGAGTTTTCACAATATTGAGTTTAAATGTCAAACTATGGGACTAATATAAGTGTTTCATCCTAAATCTCTCTCTCTCTTTTATGCGCACACACACACACACACACACACACACACACACACACACACACACACTTTTAGAGTAGCGGCAGTTAGGCATCAGGATACCACTCAGAAGAAAAGAAAAAGAAAGTGAAAGCATCATTCACAGTGGCTAATTCACAATTTAGGAGTGTAAGAATTGATACAGTGAACCAGATTATTGATCCATAGTTCACTGCTTTGTCTCTGATAGTGATCAAAATCAGCTACCCCAGAGGAAAGTCCAAGAGAGTAAACTAGGACATATCCCCAGAGAGAGTTTCCTTCTTACTTCCAACAGAGATTGGGTTATGCTTGATGGTTTATTTCTATTCCAAAACTCTTAATGGCCCATTCACCTAGCTTCCTTATTTCCCTCTGAAATTCCTCATACTCATCTCAAGTCCTGCCTAATCTCAATAATTTTGGACCATCTGCACATTTTGTCATCTAACCATTCACTTTTCCAGTTCATTAATAAATATATTGAACATTAGTGCCACTATGAAAACTCATGGCATCCACGGTAATCTTCTGTTGGATGAAAATTAACTATTTATCCATACTCTTTTTTCGTGTCTCTTACCCAGGCCATGTCTCCTAGCAGATGTAAAGCACTGGAAATCACAGCGCTGTTAAAAAAGTACATTAGTGAAAATGCTATTGGGTATTCTCACTGTCAGCCACTGGTGCAGAAGTGGGACCACGCTGGAAGCATTTACAGTGCTTTTAGGAGCGGTGCATTCTCTGGAAATATCCCTCAAAGCACCTCTTCCTTCCACAGAGGTTCATGGGAAGGAAGAGGGGCAGAGCGGGGCATCCTGGGTACTACCCCAATGCCCCATAGTGCATCACTACGCATCCCAGCAACCCCTGCACTTCTGTCTGCATCTTACGCCATCTTTCGAAAGCTTCTGTGCTGTGCACTCTGCCTACTCCATCTGCAGGAATGGATCTGCAGCTGTTGATGAAAATACTGATAAGTCTCACTAACATACCACAAATATTAGTCAAGTTATTCCTGAAGCTGCAACATGATGATAAGGAGTCCACGTGGCATTTGCATGACACAAGATTTCTTGTGGCATTCATGAGCTGATGATCACAGTGGAATGCTAATTTGGGCTCAGAAAACAAATACTGAATGGTAGGATGACATCATCATGAAATCTTGGGATGACAAGCAGTGGCCGCAGAACTTTTGGATGAGGACAGTCACTTTGGTTGCTGAGAATTTCTTTTGTAAGTGCCCTCTCTTTAGTGAAATTTCACATAATTTCAATGGCAGCAATGTCAAGCCCTTTATGAATTTGCTGCTAACTACAACTGATATTTTGACCAGAATTACCACTAGCACAGCCTATGAAAAAGATGTTACTTTTCAATAAAAGGTACAGTATGTGGATACAAATAAAAACAGTAAGAGCAGAATAAGTTCTGATAGTGAGATACAACCATAAATTTACCTTCACATCTTGGGAAAAGATAGTTCCAATTCCTGTTGATCCCATGTTGGCAAGTAAGAACAGCATGACCTATTAAAACATACCCAGGATAGCACTCAAATGATATAGATTGACCCACGCTGTAATCCGAGTTGACTATATATCCATTTAAAAAAGGAGGAGGATCAGGGCAGTTTTGTAACTCATAAGCTGGAAGAAAACAGAAATAAATATTAATCTAAAATAGATTATTTAATATTTTCTGGGATAGATTAATACTGGATGCCTAGCATAATAGGGAAATAACACAATTTGTTGAACAGAAAAGAAGCGTCCAATTGAATGATATGGGAGGGAAAGAAATCCAGGAGTCAGGCATGGAGGGGGCAAAATGCAGGAAGGAAGATTCTTTCCAAAGGAAAGGGACTAGACAGAACAATCCATTTGTAGAGTTAAGCACCATTTGTGGAAAAAGCTCAAAGAAGCCGTAGGGTGGTCATAATTATCAATGGAGGGTTTATGTGTTTAAAGATCCCCAAGTTTTGAGTGACTCTACCTTCTTTACATCTTTGCACATGCCAAACATTTGTTCGGAAGTGACTGCATTAGGCATTTGCAGTTGCCATATATTTAAAGAAAGAAATTTCATAAGATGCTTTCTTATTGTTTTGGCCCTTTTAAGATTAAGTGTTATATTAAATCCTTTATTCAGAAATAGGCTAATTACAAGCCAATAAGGGTATGTCTAGACTACAGCTTTTTTTTTTTCCAAAAAAGTGGCCTTTTTTTGAAAAAACTTCCCCTGTGTCTAGACTGCTACCGCGTTCTTTCAAAATTAAATTGAAAGAACGCAGTGGTTTTTTTGACTGTGGTAAACCTCATTTTACGAGAAAGAATGCCTTTTTTTGAAAGTGCTCTTTCAAAAAAAGGTGTTCTTGAATGTGAACAGGGTTTTTTTTTAAAGAGAGCATCCAGACTGCCTGGGTGCTCTCATTCGATAAAGCGGCTTGCTTTTTTGAAAGAAATGGTTGCAGTCTAGATGCTCTCTTTCGAAAGAGGCTTTTTCAAAAGATTCTTTTGAAAAAGCCTCTTTTGAAAGAGGCTTGTAGTCTAGATGTAGCCTTAGTACTTTGTAAGGCTAGGTTTTCAATGGTTTACTGCAGATAATTATAGATTAGGATACTCTATATTAATACTATATTTGCTTTCCATTACATTTCTCTGCAGAAAACCCACTTTCTGGGTTCCAATGAGCTGGCAAATTAATACCGTGACAATATTTGCATTAAGCTATACAAAGACATACAATGTTATCATTTGTTAGCTTAAAGCAACACAAATGAATAACCAGTTTAATAAAGTAATAGTATATGTGCACACATAATTTAAAAAGAGTATATGAAAACTAAGATATATGCTACCACCAGAAGAAATAAAAATGCAGACACATGGCATTCTATAATTTTACAATGCAAAAATGCTTAATAAAACTAACTGAAAAAAACTTGTATCTCCAAAGTCTGCTTTTCTATTATTTTCAGATATACTCTAAAATAATGCAAATTCAAATATTAAATATTACAGAACTCACAAAATACATGTAAATTATTCATATATAGGAAACAATATAGTTCACATTCACTGAGCCTTTGCTTTAGTAAAAGAAGCACAGGTATCAGTAGTATGTGCCTTTAATCACTCTTATTTACATAGTTAACAAACACAGGCTGATTATTTAAAATTTTCAGTGAGATAAGGTACTAGGTATCCATGAAAATCAGGCTACATTTTAGTAGAGACCATTGAAAATGGTCTGATTCTTTCTGCTTGTAGAAGCAACACATGAAAGCACTGCCTCATATATAATTCTATCACCCTAGGAATTTTTGGCTAATTTCCTGTAGGATTTTACTGAAGGCCCCACCTAATTCTGTATAATTTCCTTTGAATATCAGTTTGAACCTGGTGAACTTGTGAAACAATTTTCCCATTACTGTGTGTGATGCTTTAAAGTATTGATAATGCCTTAAGTGGCATTTTAAAACAAATACAAAGCTTTTAGTGCTTTTAAAACAAATACAAAGCAATTTAGAGCAGAGATAGGCAATAAATGGCTTGCGGGTGGGAGGTGGTTCAATGGGCTTCACTGCTGGAGGACCACCAGATGATTTGTTTATGTGAACATCCAAAGGTCTGACTGCCTGCAGCTTCTCAGTGTCGAGGAACAGCGAACCGCAGCTAATGGGACCTGTGCGCAACCGTATTTGTGGATGCTAAGGTAACCAAAGCGTGATAACTTCTAACTCTGGCAGATTGTGTCTGGCCCATTAACTGGTTACTGCCCATCACTGATTTTGAAAATTATTCTATATACCACATAAAAATACAAGAAAAAACTGTCAATTACCATACAGAAAACCCTCCCACTTCAGAAAGGGTTGGGGAAGAGAGAGAAAGAGAAAGAATGACTTTAGAATGTATTCTCCTTTTAGATGGCTGAAACAGAACCAAGAGGACATCAAACAAGTCTAATATATTTTGAAAAAAAAATAAAGTTCAAATCCTCCAGGTATTTAGATGGCTATCTTCCACTGATTTGACTGATTTGAATGGGAGTTACGTGACTAAATACCGTTGAGGGTCTACGCCAATTGTCTAATAAGGCCTTGTGGCCCAGATTTTTCACTCTTTTAAATCAATAGAACACCACAACTGAGTTTTATTAATTCAAAGTAGATTTGAAGTATGCATTTAAAATAAGTATATAGGTAAAAAAAATGAAAAAAGATCCATTATAATACCACAAAGTGAGAACATAACTAAAGGTCCACAATATTCTGTGAGAACAAGATTTTAGTTTGGCCTCTAATTCACACAGGTTTTGGTAACAGAAATAATTACTGAAATTTGTAAAATGGGCTCTCAGATAATCAGGTCAAGAAGTCATTAACATTTTCTCTTGTTTGAAACACAAACACTTGAGTTTCAATGACATTCATCTGAGTGAACTGCTATACAGTACCTCACTCACAGCAAGACTTCCAGATTTGAACTGCTTTTTCTTAATGACAGAATATGTTAACACACCTGGTGGTGGCTTTCACAGCAGGTAATTTGACACAAATTAGCAGATTCCTATAACACTCTCCATGTCATCCAATCAGAGGTGCTGTAACTGCAGAACAGTTATCAACACATCCCATTTTGTGCAAAATCTTGTGTCTGACCATATACTTGCATCCAGAGACTTTACATGGCAATGCAAAATGTTACACTAACATTGTACTAGAAAGGAATTTCAGCCTTGAAAAATGTCTTATTGTTAAATAAATTAAATATAATACTGAAGTGGTTTATATTTGTTTGAGTTACAGCTATTTCATGCATTATTTATCTGCACCAACTATAGTGATTTAACTTGTTACAGGAGCAAACATTTAATGACAATTGTTTAAACTTGCATGTAATTATCTATATTTCAATCATCATCATCACATGTTCATCAAAATGTTATGAGTTGTTCACATTACAGAAAAGAAAGGGAATATTGTTTGTAACTTATCATACTATACAAATAAACCATGTTCATATGAGCCAAAAAATACCAAAATGTTAATGACAACTTATTGATGTCATATGAATGTCACTAAAAATGAGGTGGGATCAGAAGATAAAATAGGGAAATAAAAAAAAAATACTTAGACAAATTAGGTATCTTTAAGTTGCCAGGGCAACTTAAAGTGGAATATTCATTGAGCTGACTGAGGAGAGAGGTGAGCTATAGATTAGACTGAAAAAGGACAAATATAGTGCCAACCTACCAAAGTGCCAACCTACCAAAAGGGGAAGAAGGACAACACAACAAATTACAGCCCATTATCTTAACTACAATACCTAATGGCTTTCTTTAAGTAACAAGCTTTGTGTTAAAGGGGGTAGATATAGTACATCTTTACTTTAGTAATGCTTTTGATACTATCTCACATAACCTTCTCAAAAACAACATAGGGAAATACAACTTAGAAGGAGCTACTACAAGGTGAGTGTATAACTGGTTGGGAAGCCAGAGAATAGTTATCAGTTGGCCACAGTCAAGGCAAAGGGGCATATTGAGTGGGGTCCAGAAGGAGTCATGCCTGGTTCTAGTTCTGTTCAATATCTTCATGATTTAGAAAATGGCATACATAGTGAGTACATATACAAAGTTTGTGTATAATACCAAGATTGGAGGGGTTGCAAGAACTTTGGAGGGAAGGATTAAATTCAAAATATCCTGGACAAACTGGAGAAATAGTATGAGGTAAGTAGGATGAAGTTCAGTAAGAACAAATGCAATGTTCTCCACTTATACAAAAGGAGAGTGACTGTCTAGGAAGGAATTCTGCAGAAAGGGATCTAGGAGTAATAATGGACTAAAAGCTAAATATGAGTCAAGAGTATGACACTGTTGCAAAAAAAGCAATTATCATTCTAGGTCATGTTAATAGGAGTGTTGTGAGCAAGACATGAGAAGTAATTCTTCCCCTCTGCTCTGCGCTGGAGTATTATATCCTGTCCTGGGTACCACATTTCAAGAAAGTTGTGGAGAAATTGCAGAGGATCCACAGAAGAGCAACAAAAATTATTAAAGGTCTGGAGAAGATGAGCTATGAGGGAAGACTAAAAGAATTGGGCTTGTTTAGTTTGGAAAGGAGAAGACTGAGAGGGGACATGATAGCCGTTTTCAGGTATCTAAATGGGTGTCACAAGAAGGAGGGAGAAAAATTGTTATTCTTGGCCTCTGATGATAGGACAAGAAGCAATGGGCTTAAACTGCAGCAAAGGAGGCTTAGGTTGAATATTAGAAAAAACTTCCTAATTGTCAGGATAGTTAAACACTGGAATAAATTTCCTAGGGAGTTTGTGGAATCTCCATCTCTGGAGATATTTAAGAGCAGGTTAGATAGACATCTATCAGCCGTGGTCTAGATGGTGCTCGGTCCTGTTATGAGGACAGAGGACTGGAATCGATCTCTCCAGGTCCCTTCCAATTCTAGTGTTCTATGATTATATGGGGACCACCAATGCTTTACAGTTCCAGGTGTAATGTGGGGATTTAGTGATTAGATGCTATGTTATATAATCATTGCACAGTCTATCTCCTTAATCACATTAGGAAAAACTTCCTAACTGTCAGGGTGGTTAGGCACTGGAGTAAAATGCCTAGGGAAGTTGCAGAATCTCCATCACTGGAGATATTTAGGAGTAGGGTAGACAAACATCTATCAGGGATGATGCTAAATGTTGCTTTGTCCTCCCATGAAGGTAGGATACAGGTAGACTTTGTCCTCCCGTGAAGGTAGACTTGATGACCTCTTGAGGTCTATTTGAGTTTTATGATTCTTTGATAATATGGAACATGGGATCAGTCAGGGCCATGACATCTATACCAGCCTCCCTTTTCTGTTTTGCTTAACAAAAAATCACTGGTGTTGCTCCTAAAAAAATGTTTGGTGTTCCTCGGTCATAAAAAGTTTAAGAAACACTGTTCTACATTGTAAGATTATGAAAAGGAACCCAAACTCATCAACCACCCCTCCCTGATGGTCCTCTTTCCCTTTTTTCATTTCTGTAATTAGATATGGCACTTTCATTCAGGGGCTGGGGCAGGGAAGACACTTTTTCTCCTACCCCAAGAACTTCCATTGCGTGGCCAAATTTAATCAAAGGTATTTTTTTTAATTTGTGAGTTAATATCTGAAATTCCCCAATTTAAATAAATATGTTAATTGCCTCATGTAGCCACCTCTCACACTACATAGTCTCATAGTACATAGTCTCACAGACATTCCAATTAGTTGGTAAATGCCTTAATTGTCATAGACTCTTCATTTGTCTGTTTTTTCTTGTTCTTTTTGTGTGGGTATATCAATTTCATTTTATTCTGTCAGAAAGGTCATGTTTTTAATTAATACACATTTCTGCTAGTCATGCTGTATTATGGTACCCAGATCAACCAATAACATTTTTGACCTCTGTAAAGATTTATAATCAATGACATGGTTTATAAATCAGGTGTACAATTTAACTTAAAAGTCACTGGTTTGACAAAAATGAGCCTCATAATTCATACACTTTCATGATTTATTAATTAGGCATATCATTTATAAATGAAAAATCAGTGCTTAGAACTCCAATTATTTACTTATAAATCAGTACTACAGGGTTTTTAGGTGAAAACCATTCACACAAAATCACTGGGAATGTCAACTATAATTAAGGTGGCCTAACATTTTTTGTTATAAATTGGCTGTTTTCAAGTGTTTATCAATGTGAGATCTGCCATGCCATATGTTCTCTGTGTGTGTGTATGTGTTCATGTCCAGCCATTTCAAATAATGAAGTTAGGGAAAAATACGTTGTTTTGTTCATATTAAAAAAACCCAAGCACTTAATTAAAAAGATGCAGCACCCCTATGTGTTATAAAAGGGGTGTTGAAAATTGACAGAGGAATTGCTTTGATGTTAGTCACACGCACTGTACTGGCCCTGTAAAAGTCCATCCAGATTTGGCCACAAGACCCTGAAAAATTTCAGTTTTTATGTGTTCATTAGAATCTTCTTAGAGACTGGCAGCTAAGTTCCGCAGCCCAGGTACTACTCCGGGCTGGGGGAGAGAGCCAGTGAGCCAAGACATGTACATGTGCACTTTGCCCTCCACACATGCCAGTTAAACCTATGGTACTGTTGGAAAGAAGAATGCAATGGGATTGAAACACCCCAGACACTACTCTGGAAATGTGATGAAATGGACAAGAGAGATCCATCTAGGACAGTGGTCCCCAACACGGTGCCTGTGGGTGTCATGACGCCTGTCAGGGCATTTATGTATGCCCGACGAGTGACCAGGGCTGGCCCGAGCCATTCTTGTGCCCCAGGCATGCAACACATGCGTGGCCATGCCCCCGGATGCCCGGCAGCCCCAAAAGGTTGGGAATCACTGATCTAGAAGATCCACTATTTCAATGGAAACATGAGTATTTCAACAATTGGAGTGAGAACAAAGAGGTCTGAATTGGTATACCTTAGTGATAGTACTAGATAGTACTCTGAAATCAATTTGGCAAAAAAAAAAAAAGGACTGGGGGATAACAGTGGATAAGCAGCTAGATATGAATTAATAGTGTGTCTTTGTAGCCAAGAAGGATGCAATACGAGGAGCATTGCCAGCAGATCTAGATAAGTGACTGTTCCCCTTTATTCAGCACTGGTGAAGCCACATCTGGAGTATTGCGTCCACTTCTGGATCCCCTACTGTAGAAAGAATGTGGACGCATTGGAGAGGGTCCAGCAGAGGACAACCAAAATGATTAGTGGAGACGAGAGATTTGGACTTATTTAGTCTGTGGAAGAGAAGAGTAAGGGGGGATTTGATAGCAGCCTTCAATGTCCAAGATTCCAAAGAGGATGGAGAGAAGCTGTATTTTTAAGGCAAAGATTTATTTGGCACCATTAAGTCTTACTCTAAATCTATTGCTTCCCACAGAGATGTGATAGAAGATGTGTCTAGACATACAGCTATGGAACCTTTTGACCTTTGGAACAGACATAACAGTAAAAAATGCTTTTTTATGCTCCAGCCGAAGAATTTCAGCCCTTATGTGTGGTATCTGTTTTGAATTTAACCCCTTTCTGAAGAACATTTCCTTTCAGCCCATCATTTTGATCTGGGTTTTAGAACTGAGGGAAGGTTAGCAGCCACAATTCTCATATATGGAGGGCACGTCTAAACTACATTCCTCTTCCGAAAGAGGAATGTAAATGATCCTGATCAAAAATGCAAATGAAGCGCGGATTTACAAATCTCGCACTTCATTTGCATAATTGCGTGAGAGCACTTTTTCTAAAAAGAGTTTTTTGAAAAAGAAACCGCAGTCCAGACAGGGTTCTTTCAGAAAAAAAAAAAAACCCTTTTTCTTTTTTGAAAGAACCTATACTCCTGAAAAAATGAGGTGTACGGGTTCTTTCGAAAAAGGTTTTTTTTTTTTTTCAAAAGAACCACATCTAGATTGCGGTTTCTTTTTCGAAAAAATATTTGCTATATATAAAAAGCTCTATATATTTTGGTAGAGAACCTGTGTGATGACATTCATCTCTATTATATCCTTCTATCTGGCCTCACCTATTTATGCATTCATGACAATTATTGTGTTCATGTTGGTATATTTCCAGGTAGAGGATGTCCTAGTACTTTTGTTTCTTTTATTTGATTCTTCCAACTTTATACTTTTAAAAACTCATGGTTCTATTAATATTCCAAAAATATTATTTCTCCTTAATGGCCTCTATCTTTTATCGTTATTTAAGAATATGAAAAAAGTATAATCATAAGCGCACAAGGTTATTTTCAAGCTGAGTTCTGAAAAAGCTGACACGTTACTATTCATTCTTGGCACTTAATAGTTGATCATTCCATTCTGAGATAATGTGATGCAAAAATAAATTCTGCATCTTAAGCAAAATGTATGACTGTAATTATAGGTCCTCATTTTTTAATCACATTTGGTTAGTGACTAACTGTATATTACCAGCTGCAAAACACAATCCTGTTGAAATATCTCCTTTTCAATGACAGTCTGAATATTTAAGTGGTTTTATTTATTATTAATTATTATTATTATTTTAGCTCCTTTTCAGAAAGTGTTAAACTAGAGATTTATCTAGAGACAATATATAAATCTATTGATACACTTGAACTTCTCTAATCCGGCAACCCTAGGAAACAACATGTTGGGTTAAAGAATTTTTCGGACCATAGGAGAGTGCTGGGGAAGGATCTGGGAAAGAGGAAGGGTGCATGACAGGGGTGGAGTGGAGAGCTTTCTTGGCATTCCACCTCCAGGATCACACGTATCCTCCCCCACGCTGGTCCCAGGCACTGCTATGGGAGCAGAGGGGAGAAAGCTTCTGGAGATACACCTTGCTGTGCTGCCATTTCTCCAGCTGAAGGGGAGGGTATGTGGCAGTGTGCAGAGCTGCTTCCTCTGCCCCCTGTTGGGATCCAAATCATAGGTGTTCCTGCATAAAGGACACCTGGATTAGGGAAGTTCAGGTGTATTATCTTTCTTGTATACCACTAACAACTTAATTTCGTGAATTGGTGAAATGGAATAAAAAAAAATCTAAGCTACATCATAGGATGCAATCTTCTGTTTGTTTATTTACATTTTGCTTCTATGTCTGTCATTCAGGAAGTTCTCTTTACTTATGAGCAGAACTGATAACAATGGTTCAGACTGTCCAGTCCCTGATTTCATTGGCTCCTGTGTGCCACCTCATTCTCCCCTCTCTCCATATAATGGTCTATTGTTCTACCCTTGCATGCCAGGAGCTCTGTATTCCTCCCATCCCCCAAACTGGGGTTCCCTAGTCTCATTCCATGCAAGGGCCTCCTTATGTCCCTCCATGTCCACTTTCCCTCCCATATTCCAACTTCTACCTCATAACAGGTTCACCTATTGTTGCCCAACAAAACATTCTGTGTGAGCCCTCCTCTGCAAAGCTGAAACCTCTGTGTGTCCTCCATCCAAGCCTCTCTATACAAAGGACCCTGTTCTTGCCTCCATGCCAGGATTGTGTGTGCATTTTCTTGTCCTCATTCCCTTTCCACCCACCATTTTTACTTTCTTCTTTGCTTTCTCTTTCATTTTGTCAATATTTTTAAATTCTCCTAAGATAGTAGAGGCTGGGCAGAGCTAAAATAAAGCAGGGGAATAGAGGTGTCATGCTGGAATTTGTTATTGACTGCCACCAACTGCTTCTTTGGTCTATTTTAAATTACAGAGGTGACTGAACTGTAAGCTTGCTACACAGATATCAGGAACTCAGAATGTCACCCATTTCTACCTCCATTTCCCCCCATTTTCCTCCATATCACTAGGATTTTCTTACTGATGCTTTGAACTTTTCCTGAAATTTTAGAATTCAAACAGAATTCAAAATTTACTCTGTTACATCAAAACAAAGAGATACCATCGAGTTGATTCTAAGGGCCTCACTAACTCAGCCAATTAAAACTTTCTTTATAGCACTTCCCTCCATATGAAACAGTGTTTCACAGTACAAGCAGCTTTCACACAACAGAAAGATTTTTTTATTAAAAAAGTATATTCACAGAATATTTTTCAAGAATAGCCATGGTTGTCTTTTTCTGACTTTATTGTAAATAAATTGCAAATACTTTCAGAGACAATTAAATTTTTTTTCTGTCAGTTCTAACTGAATGGATTAGCTGGTTTTCCTGTTTGAATTAGAAATTTACCAGATAATTTCTGAGAGGCCAACATACCATAATTTACAATTATAGCATTCAGGAGTTAGTCACTCCATGTTTTACATGCTATTTATAACAATAAGGATGGTTACATGGGAAGATACCTAAATAAATAGCCTTTCTTGGGAACATTGTTGTGTTTTCCCTCTTTTTATATATATTAGTGAAAATATATGTGTTCAAGTTTTAAAATAGCTGTAAATTTTGAGAGGAAAATGATTTCAAATTTTACTTTTCACTTGTTACATTTAAATATAAAGAGCCCAGCTAATTTAACTAGACTTAGTTCCTGGACCTCAAATTTCTTGTTTAATCACTTACTGACCTTAATAATAGACTAAGACAATTTTTACTTCAGTGGACCACCTGTTTTTTTAAAAAGATTTTTCATTTAAAAAGTACTACTTCAAAAAGACTCTGATGCACAGAAGCCATATTTTTTTTGATAGACCACAGAGATCCTGTCTACAAATAACATACCATCTCTATAAACTATCTTGCACCTTTCTTCCCTGCTTTAAAAAAAACCCTGTTATGCAGTCTATGCATTGTCAGGTTCACAGGAGTGCCAACAGCCTTCGCAGGCCTCTGGCCAAAGTGTGTGTGGGAGGCTTCATGCTCCCAGAAGGGAGGAGCCTCAGATGGAAAGGGAAGGACTGGAGGCAGACAGTCCTCCATGCCTCACCAAGCACACCCTCCTCTCCTCCCCACCCTCAGAGCCACCCAGAGCATGTAGCACCACATTCTGAGTAGTGATTTAAAGGGCCTCAGTGATATAAAGGGCCAGGAGACACAGGCCCCTTTAAAAGTGCCAGGCTCCAGATCAGCTGCCCCCTTTGATGCCCCCTGTCTGTGTGCCTGAGAGTTTTTCATGTTTGTAATATGTTGCTTAATAAATGTTAAGAATAACTCTTCCCTACTCTCTTCTAGTAGTTAAGCGTCAAGTGAATCAAAAGAGGAGCGCTACTCACAATTTTTTGTGTCAGTCATGATTTCACTTTACATCACAGAGTCATAAATTCACTATTTGTAAGACTAGAAATGACCAACAAGTCTGATCTCTGATATATCACAGGCCACAGAATTTGCCCAAAATAATTCCCAGGGTGTATCTTTTAGAAAAAAAATCCAAATCTTGATTTAAAATTGTTAGTTATGGAGAATGCACCACAACCCTTGCTAAATTGTTTCACCAATGCATATGCATTCCTCATTCCAATCTGAATTTTGCTATTTTGAACTTCTAGCCATTGGATCAAGTTATACCATTCTCTATTAGATAGAAGAGCCCATATTTAAAGAAGTTCTCCATTTGGGATCTTATACGGTAATCAAGTCACCTCTGAAGCTTCTCTTTCTTAAGCAAAATGGATCGAGCTGCTTGAGTCTATCCCTATTAGTCATTTTTTTCTAATTCATTCATCATACTCATGGCTCTGAACCCATTCCAGTTTATCAACATCCTTCTTGAATTGTGGGAACCAGAACTGGACACAGTACTCCTAATGTGTTAGTACCAGTGCCAATTACAGAAATAAAATAACTATTTTTACTTGAGATTCTCCTGTTTATGAGTTCTTGGATCACAATAGCTCTTTATGGACATAGTGTCTTACTAGGAGCTCATGCTCAGCTGATTAAACATGATAACCTTAAATCTTTTTCAGGTACAGTATAGATTCCCAAACATTGTAAGCAAAGGCTACAGTCTATTCCTAGATGTATTCAGTATTAAAACACATACTGTTTGCTTGAATCCAGATTACCAAGCAACTTAGATCTCTCTGTCCTCTTTATTATCATTCCCCCAATTTTTGAAATCTCCAAACAGTATCACTGATAATTCATGTCTTTTTCATGTAATTGATAAAGATATTATATAGCATTGACCTTAATGGGGTCAGGATTTCCACCAAATTATTTTCTGCATTCTAGGGGTCAGACTAGCTTCTGTAAAAATAGAACAATTCCTATTGGGTCTCTGTAATCATGGATTTAGAGTCTATGGGCATATCCATGCCATTTTCTTAACCATGCCCCTCTCACTACTGTGAACAGAATGTACACTTTCTGTGGCCTCCAGCATCACCTTCCCTGTCATATATAATCTATGCATTTGTTTGCAGAGGAAAAGATTTTGACACAAATGGACAAACATAATACAAATGCAAGGAGATCATAGAATTGTAGAGTTGGAAGGGACCTCAGGAGGAGGATATAAAGAACCAAACAAAATACAAAAGTAAGGAAATAAAGCACCAAACTGTGGTTTCATTTTCATTATTTGACATTTCATAATATAGACTAAGGAAACAGAACATTTTGTATCCTATATGTATCCTAGTACTGCTGATAAAATGATCCTGGTTTGCTGTGTGAATTATATGGTGTATAGTTCAACCACACTAGGTACGACTATGAGAACTCTAAACAGGAACAGGCAGATGATTGGGTATTCAAATACCAACAAAGGGGAAATAACCTCAAATTTTCCATCAGGGACATGAAAGAGATAAAGCCAGTATCAACATCACAAGAAACCCCAAACCAAACCAAGCTCCTTTGCCCTACCTTCCGAAAGTCAACAAAGAAAAAAATTCTTAAATCAATTTAGTTTCTTCCCTGTCTTGGAGAGGATGCTGAAACCTTGCCATTATAGTTGCAATGGTATATCTAACAGAAAATATCACAAAGTGAGCTAATGCGCACTAATTAGTCAGGTTATTTAACCAAAAAACTGAGAGATGAGAACAAAACAAACAAACCAAAAACCAGGTGAAACACTCAACAATGTATATGCTCTATTTCATTAACTTAAATGCTATACAGGCAGTCCCCGGGTTAAGTACAAGATAGGGACTGTAGGTTTGTTCTTAAGTTGAATCTGTATGTAAGTTGGAACTGGCGTCCAGATTCAGCCGCTGCTGAAACTGACCAGAGGCTGATTACAGGAAGCCTGAGGCAGAGTTGCTCTTCCACGGGCTTCCTGGAATCAGCCTCTGATCAGTTTCAACAGGCTGAATCTGGACGCTAGTTCCGACTTACATACAGATTCAACTTAAGAACCCCAGGCGTCCCCAAGTCAGCTGCTGCTGAAACTGATCAGCGGCTGATTCCAGGAAGCCCGGGGCAGAGCAACTCTGCCTCGGGCTTCCTGTAGTCAGCGCTGGTCAGTTTCAGCAGCGGCTGACTTGGGGACGCCTGGGGCAGAGCACCTGGGGTACTGCCGGGTTGGTCCAATAGCGCCCAGAGCGGCACTGCAGGACCAACTGGCAGTGCCCCAGCTGCTCTACCACAGGTGTCCAGAGAAAAGCCTGGTCTGCTGGGGGGGGAGGGGGCGTACTAGTTGTGCCCCCCCCGGAGACCAGGAAGACGCCGGCGGCGGACCGAGACGCACCGTGGTCCCGCCGCCCGGGTCCTCCACGGCTTTGTTCCGCATCTCTCTGGTCTGCTGGTCTGCTGGAGACCAGGGAGACGGGCAGCAAACCCCATTCGTAACTGCGGATCTAACGTAAGTTGGATCCACGTAACTCGGGGACTGCCTGTACAAAAGTCTAGGCCTTGTTCCATCAAATATTTATGCATATATTTTATTTTATGCACTTTAAATAGATGGGTCAAAATCAGTAGGACAACTCACCATAGCAAAGTTAAGAACATACATAAATGTTTATGGGGCTTGAATGTGCTTATATAAACTTGAATTTGTTTTAGATCATTTCTTGGCTTTTTGAATTTCTGTTTATTTTCATGGGAGTTATACATTGTAAAATTCCACATGGTATAAGTATTTATATTTTATAATAAATACACAAATGTTCTAAATAAATATGTTTGAATAAAAATAAAAATCCTGAAATGTTTACTCAGTTTTGACTGGTGTCACTCAGATAAAATTATCAAAATGATGATTTCTAAATTTAGCCACTAGTGTACTAAATGGGAGGAACATAATCCAGTAGATAAGGCAGTAGAATGGGACTCAAGAAACTGGATTCTATTGTAGGTGCTATCAGTAATCCTGTCTAAAACACATAATACCTGCCCCAGTTTCCCCGCCTGCAAAGCAGGGATACAGATACAGAAATCCCTTTGTAAAGGCATTTGAGGTCTATGCATGAAAAACACTGCAAAGAGCTATGTATTAACACTATTACTTAATATTTTCATATCATTCCATAATAAGTATGTTAGAATGCTACTTATTATCCTTTTTATGGTTCATTGATTTAATTATTGCTTACCTTGGTATGCAAGCTTAAATCCTTGTCGATTCTCTGAGTGATCGCTATAAAAATGGATGAATGTTTCATGAGTTGTACTTAACAAAGATGGTGGGAGTTCTGTTCCACTGAACTGGCCTATCATAGAACTGGTATGGAAAGGCCCGTTCTGAATTTCAAGAAAGTCATGGTTAGCTTCAGTTGAGAAATTCAGAAATTGAATATGTGCACCTGTATGAAAGAGTAATCAGAATTATAAACAATGTTCAAAATACATGTTTTCATGCTATGGTACACAAACCCCGAAACTGACAAATTCAAGAAAACAGTTTTGTACTAATTATACTGGGATCAATGTTTTAAGACTTAGATGCCTAAATTTAGGCATCAATTAAAATGTCTTAATTTCAAAGGTACTATCTTCAGTGAAGACTATTAGAGGTACAATCCTCTGAAAATCATGCCACTCTTATTTAGGCATCTATATATGGATTTACATGACTAAATCAAAGATTTAGTATTTTTTGAGAGACAGAAAGATTAGCTGGTTAAGTCATTAGAAAGTATCTATCTGAAATTATATATATTTTTAGGATAGAACAATATATATTTCCAAATTAGAGGCCATTCAGATATATATATATCCAGATTCAAAGACAAACTGTATCTATTACTCAGTTATGAACTCAGGAGTTTATTCATGCTATTTTTGATTGTCAGTTTGATATGTCAATGTAAACAATTTTCTATGTGAAGCCAGTAGTGCCATGAAATTATACAGGATGATATCTAAAGAATTGAAATTACTATCAGAAAGCAACTTTAATTGCACTACTTTCTGCTCCAATTTTTGTGTGAATTTTTCATCACCTTTAGATATACTTTTAGTTCCCAAAATCCCAAAATATGTGTATTTTCTTTCAGAAATGTTAACCCTCCAATAGCTACAAGGACTTATTGCTTAAAAAAGGTTATCATGTATAGAGATTGTTTATTCTGCATATATTTAAATTTGCACAGGCAATTAATTCCACTTAACTCAAGCGATTAACCCAAAACAAATAACTAGATTTAAAATATAATCATGATTAATTGCAGTTCTAATTGCGCATTTAAACAATAGAATACCAATTTCTATTTATTATAAATTATTTTAGAAGTTTTTTCTACATTTTCAAGTATATGGATTTTAATTATCACATAGTGTAAAGTGTTCTCTTTATTATTTTTATGAAAAATATTTGCACTGTAAAAAATAAACAAAAGAAACGGTATTTTTCAATTAATCTCATACAAGTTCTGTAGAGCAATGTCTTTATTGTGAAAGTGAAATTATATTTTTTAAATAACTGCTTTCAAAAACAACAACAAAAAAAGGAAAACTTTAGAGCCCACAAGTCTACTCAGTCCAACTTCTTGTTCACCCAATTGCTAACAAAACATGTTTATTTACATTTACAGGACATAATGCTGCCCACATCTTATTTACCATGTTACCTGCAGGTAGGAAGAGATGTGGCACTATTGTAGCTCACATTCAAAAGTATTTACATGCCAGATATGCTAAACATTCATATCCCCTTTGTGCTTTGATCAGAGGACATGCTTCCATGATGAATTTAAATTGGTATTTTTTTATTACTTATTATTGGTATTTTATTAACAATAATAATAAAAATGGTGATTAATTGCAACAGGTTTTTTTTAAATCTCAGGATTACTTGTGATTTTTTAGTTGTTTGCCAGCCTTAATTTAAACTTATCTTGTCAGATTTTCACTGTTGACAGTATTTTCCTGTATAACAAATGGAAAAAAAATTACAATTTGGAACACACTCAATTTTACACTGAGCTTTGCATAGGCCTCTGCACTTTCAATGAACTCAGTGAAAAACAGGAGTTTTAATCTTTTAAAAGGCTGGCATAAATCTGAGAGCAATAGAAAAGGAATTAAAATAAATCCAGTTCTGGGAACTAAAGACAATGAGGATATGTCTACACTACAGCACTAATTTGAACTAATTTAATTCAAATTAGTTAATTTGAACTCAGCTAATTTGAATCAGTGCATCTAGACCTAAAAACTAATTCGAATTAGCGTTTTGCTAATTCGAAATAGCAAGTCCACATTGAGTGGACCCTGAACCGAAGTTAAAGCTGGCCGGAAGCAGTGCTGGCAGGGCATCAGGTTAGGATTTAGAGTGTGAAGCTGCTGCCTCAGGCTAGCCGAGGCTGTGCTTAAAGGGACCCGACTCTCAGCCCGGACAGACACTTCTCAAGGTTCCCCACTTGCTTGTCTACCTCGATGAGGGACAGAAAAGCAGTCCTGTCTTGGAGTGCCCTGAGTGCCCTCACTCGGCACATCACAGCACTTGGCCATGAGCCCGGATGCACTTGCCGCAGGCTGCCATCCGGGAGGTCAATCGGGGGGCTGTCAGGATTCAGGAGGCCATGCAGGAGAGCTTCCACCCTGAGGAGTCCACAGAGCCACCCCAGTCCTCCCCACTGGGGGCTCATGCCCCATTCCTCCCTCACCTCCTTCCACTAACCCCTCACTAGCCCCCCCTTCCTAATGTAAAAAATAAAGGACACGTGTTCAAAAATAGAAACTCTCTTTATTTAACAAAACTGGGGGGGGGATTAACCTGTGGGGAGACTGGGAAAAGGAGGTGGGAGAGGGGAAGAGAGAGGGTGGAAGAGGGGAGAGGGAAACCTGGGAGGAGGGAGCTGGAAGGGGGAAGTCAGGGGAAGAAGAAGAAGGGGAAGTATAAAACTATGGTACACCATATCTTCAGTACTGTGTACAGATGTGGTCTCCTCACCTCAAAAAAGATATTTTGGCCTTGGAAAGGGTTCAGAAAAGGGCAACTAAAATGATTAGGGGTTTGGAACAGGTCCCATATGAAGAGAGGCTAAAGAGACAGGGACTTTTCAGTTTAGAAAAGAGGAGACTGAGGGGGAATATGATAAAGGTCTATAAAAGCATGAGTGGTATGGAGAGGGTGAATAAAGAAAAGGTCTTCATTAGTTCCCATAATAGAAGGACTAGAGGACACCAAATGAAATGGCCAGCAGGTTTAAAACTAATAAGCGAAAGTTCTTCTTCACACAGCACATAGTCAACCTGTGGAACTCCTTGCCACAGGAGGCTGTGAATGCTAGAACTATAACAGAGTTTAAAGAGAAGTTAGATAAATTAATGGAGGTTGGGTCCATGGACTGCTATTAGCCAGGGGGTAGGAATGGTGTCCCTGGCCTCTGTTTGTGGAAGGCTGGAAATGGATGGCACGAGACAAATCGCTTGGTCATTGTCTTCTGTCCATCCCCTCCGGAGTATCTGGTGCTGGCCGCTGTTGGCAGACAGGCTATTGAGCTAGATGGACCTTTGATCTGACCCAGTACGTCCATACTTATGTTCTAAGCTCAGGGCTCAGTGTCGGGGGTCTCACTGGAGACTGTTAGTTCGAATTAACTTTGTAGTGTAGACATACTCTGAGTGTCTATTTAGTTTAGTGACAGTTGAATTAGTCCCTAAATGTTAAAGGGGGCCACTTGATGTAGTCCTTGCCCATGACACTAATATTTATTCATTTAGAGTATATAAAAATCCTGCAGAATAACTTTTGATAGTGTTGATGAGAATAACAATATTCAAACAATATTTAAACAAGTTTACACTCCAGATGTGTTTATTGTTTAACAAATCCATCGCTTTCTGAATTGAGAGCTCACAATAGCATAATAGTAACTTAAGAACATAAGAACAACCGTACTGAGTCAGACCAAAGGTCCATCTAGCCCAGTATCCTGTCTGCCGACAGTGGCCCAGAATGTGCCCCAGAGAAGGTGGACCAAAGACAATGATCAAACCATTTGTCTCCTGCCATCCTTCTCCAGCTTCTGACAAACAGAGGCCAGGGACACCATTTCTATCCCTTAGCTAATAGCCTTTTATGGACCTAACCTCCATGAAATTATCTAGCTTCTCTTTAAACTCTGTTATTGTCCTAGCCTTCACAGCATCCTCTGGCAAGGAGTTCCACAGGTTGACTACACGCTGTGTGAAGAAGAACTTTCTTTTATTAGTTTTAAACCTGCTACCCATTAAGTTCATTTTGTGTCCTCTAGTTCTTCTATTATGGGAACTAATAAATAACTTTTCTTTATCCACCCTCTCCACACCACTCATGATTTTACCCCTATCATATCCCCCTCAGTCTCCTCTTTTCTAAACTGAAAAGTCCCAGTCATTTTAACCTCTCTTCATATGGGACCCGTTCCAACCCCCAACTAATTTTAGTTGCCCTTTTCTGAATCCTTTCCAAGACCA
Source organism: Pelodiscus sinensis (assembly GCF_049634645.1). NCBI lineage: Eukaryota > Metazoa > Chordata > Testudines > Trionychidae > Pelodiscus > Pelodiscus sinensis. The sequence continues at coordinate 38,808,331 of NC_134713.1, forward strand.
AAATATCTTACTGTACCATAGTTAAGACACATTTAGAACATCAGTCACATTCCCTTTTTGTCAAGGTCCTGTAATGTAATTCATCTGTGAAAATATCCCTGATTGAAAGTAGTAACATTAAACTGTATTCATGCAAATCCTTGTAATGCAACTTCACTTCTATTGCAACTTCTAAATAACTATTTTTAGAACAGTATAACAGAAAATTGAATAAGGACCCAGGTCTATGTTTTCCTGCTTTTAAAGAAAAGTAAATATTGTAAGCACCACGCTAAAGAGTCATTCTCTTACTTGTTTTCTTTCTCATCCAATATCTCTTTTATTATTTATCTAAAATTGAATAGCTTCAACAGAAAAGACTCAGGGAATCACATATCACAATATGCTATTGCCAAGTGGCTACAACACTCAGCATAGAGATGGGAGATCCTATTTCAAACACTTCCACCCTTCAAGTGGAGTGGAAAGGGGATTTGAACTGCAAGTCTCCCATGTACTAAATGAGTACCATAAATACTATACTACAAATTATGAGAGAGGTCTTCCTACTGCCCTGGCTGTTTATGTAAGCGCACTTATTGAGGTTCTTTCCAGAGGAATGGTCTGAGCATGTTTATTGAATCAGGCCCCAAAGACAATGTAGGAGGAGGAATACCAATCTTACCCCTGTTCATGCATGGCTTAGATAACCAGACACTTGGCAAGGTGCTGCAGTTTATGTGCTTAGAGGCAGAAATGTACAAGCCTAGGGAACCTTTACAATAAAAAAAAATAGTTACTAAGTAACTTTAGATGATTGTAGTATTTGAGGGCCGTTGAATAGTGATTTTGTGAATCCCAGTGGGTGTTGATTATGCATTTAAAAACCTAATTTGTCAGTTAGGTATCTAGAACTGTTTGTGAATTTAGCCCTAGGTGGGGGGAAAAATCATTTTGTTAGTATTTCTAGAAATACTAAAAATATATATACACATTTAGAGATCATTTTACATAAATATTAATTGTTAATTGTTGGCTGAAATTTGGTTCAAATTCCTCATGGAATGTTTACCAAAAACAGTTATTTAAAAAGCTGAGAGACTGTGGTACAGACTCCATAAAATAGAAAATTGGCTGAAACCTTAACTATGGTCTCACTACTGCAATTTGATAATCTACTGGTCTTCATCACTGAATAATAACGAAATCAGTCAAAACTAAAAAAGGGAATCCCTCAAAGCTTTTCAAAATGTGAAAGTTTTGTACTAGATTATTTCTATTATTTTTACAAATTATGTGTACCCTTTTATTTTGGGAAAACAATTTAATAAGTATTGCTAATAACAATCTACAAGAACTTTTACCAAGCAACATTATAGCCCTTACACTATCCTGTTCTACTATCGTATGTCTGCTCACCATGTACAATATAGGTTCTAATTTTAAAACAAAGTTAGAAATAAGATGATTCTGTAAAGGGAACATAGTGAGACAGAAGGCAGAAAAAAATCTTTGTTTCCATGTTTAAATAAAAATAAATAATATTTTACTCCATCTGGATATTCAATTTTCTTAATGTATTTTTCTAAGCCTATCTTAGCTTTAGAAGTATATCTTTTGCTCTCTGTTCTGTGAGATAGATGCTATAATAGGAAGACAGCTGAAACTTCTCAGTAAAAGTTACAGAAGGTAAATAGAGTAGAGGAGTATGTATATTGGTATTCATTGGGGTCAGTGACATAGGATGGCTGGGATTTCTGAGGTTCTCAGATGTCATTTGAAATAATTTGACTGGGGGATCACTCCTAGTCATTGTATCCTCTATGAATAATCGTAGAGATTAAAATAATATAAGTTTGACAATATGGCATTCTATAAAGTGATATGTTCCAGGGAAAAGCTTAGAAAATGAAGAGACTAACATATTGTGTTTGAATTATAAATATTTGTGTTGGAGATTTTGTTAGAGGCTTTATCTTAATATTACTTGAGTTTCTGATATACAAAGCTTTCTCCTATATTGAAAATATATTTTCTTCTGCTACACTTCATATTTCAGAGGATATTTGACTTAGAAATTCATTTTTGAATGTCTGTAAGATTACTTGTCTGTAAGTGCTTGTAGCATTGGGGGTCCAGTGGACATATTCCTAAATATAAGTTGTAAGCAGTTTGAGGCAAGAGTCTATCATTTTCTGTACATTTGTAGAGTAACTAGTACAGTAAAGGCTAGTATAAATATTCTGATTGATAATTAACCAGGTAACATATGAGCATTTTCTCAAGTGTTTAAGAACTGAATATTTACGAACAACTCTACAAACCACTATCTAAATGATGTATAAGAAAATAGTCTTTACACATTATCCTAACAAACAGAAATTTTTAAAAAAGCATGCAAGGTGATGAGCAGGTCCTCACCATTCCTCAGAAGTTAGTGAGGTATGACCATTAATACCAGTCAAGGATCAGACTTTATTTTTGTTTTATGCAGATATACTTTTAATAATATTCTTAAGAACTCTGAATGATAGCAGGATATGTAATACAGATAAGCTCTGTTCTCCAACACTCAGTTAACCAGAATTCAATTAATCAGCTTTTCGGATATCTCCCAATTCAAATCTTCATTCTAGAAACTGGGACTGGCATACTGCCCAGCACTTTATACAATTACATATTCTGCACTCTACTTTTATACAAAAAAGGCAGAAGACAAGTAATCCATCTGAAATCAGGGATTTATTACCAAAAACAACAACAAAAACCCAGCTTCCAAGGTGTGTCATAGGGTAATTACAGATTCAGTCCAATCTCTTCATGTTGATATGATGTCCCTAAGACACTGCAAGATTCTGACATGCCTTCTGATTCATTATAGAGCCTGTGTCTACACAGCAACATTATTTTGAAATAACATAATCCATGTCTACACACCTGACAGTTATTTCAACATAATGTCAAAATACTGTCAAGCTGGAGGACTTCTTACTCTGACTCCTGTAACCCTCATTGTACAAGAAATAAGAGAAGTCAGAGGAAGAGTGCTCTATTTCGAAATAAGTATTGTGTAGACACTCCCAATTTCAAAATAAGCTACACAATGGACATAGCTCAATTTGAATAGCTTGTTTTGAGTTGAGCCCTGCTAGGTAGCTCCACCAGGAAAGATTAAATTATGTTCTACAGAGTTATAGTGTTAAGTGTACATTTAGTGATCTGAGTGTTCACCATGTGCTGCCCACAGTAATATGTAGTGTCATAAGATAACCTACTGTATAAAAACTTTGCCTGTATATACATAAGTGCTTCAGGAAACCAATCAGTCTGCCATACACTACTACTACTACTGGATTGGTGAATATGTGTATACTATTTTCTACTTTATTCATTTTATTGTATTCTAATTCTTTAAAAATTGGTATTCCATTCGTATTGTATAACTCTCAGTTAACCAGAATTATTCAATTAACCTGTGACCCACATTCTCCTGATATGCCAGATAACAGAACTTTTACTGTACTGAAATTGATGAACTTAACCGATAAGCTTAGCATAATTTATCCATTGTATAATATATGTATTGTTACATAAAACCATGTTATGAAGGTAGCCTGAAAGAGCAGAAGTTAAATAAGTTTCTAGACAAGGATACAGTGACTTTAATAGTGTTTTTTTTCTTAAATTAGTCAATTTATTACAGCACTGGTGTTTAATTTATATAATATGGCATAATGTTTCACAACATGAAATTTCATGTCCCTTTTATTTCTAATGATATAGGATATCGTTTAATATGTGATGTTGTAAATAATTTATTATCCACGATTATTACCGCTATATAATTATTATTTATTCTATTAAGCAGACACTAAGAAAACTGATGTAATACACTAACAAACCCCACACTCCTGAGCCCCTATGAACAAATCTGGGGTCACTATTTGAATAATTTGATTCCAATTACTTAGGCATTGTGATGAGGACCCTGGCGGGTCCCACACTCGCGTTGTGCTGACCCCAGTGGACTGGGGCGAAAAGCCGCCGCATGAGCCAGGACATCTTTGCGGAGCCTGTTCAGCGGCCACCAGATAGCTCTAGTTTCTGCTCTGCCCGGCAGAGAAAGGCAGGGACAGGGCTGAAGCGCCAGCAGGGTAGCCTTAGTGACTTCTATGCAGGTGCGGCAGGATGTTTAAAGAAGGCACCGCTAATGCCAGAGCGGGGGGCATGGAGGCAGCAGGGACAGGCTTCTTCTGCTCCCAGGATGCTGACACTGGGGTTCACCCCAGGACAAATGCCGACTCAGCAAGAACGTAAGCAGCAACCCAGGACGCGGCCGGTAGAAAGGCCTGTGGGTTGGTGCATTGAGGGAAGCTTCCCCCACCAACCGGACGAGGGTCATGGACCCCAGTCCCTATGGCTCTGGGTCGAGGCTTGGAGTGAGGGTGGGCCCGAGCCCCCCTACCTACCTCAGCCACTCTGGGGTAGTGTGGCGTGCATGAGTGATAGCCGGGGCCTGTGGGCTGGCACGCAGAGATGAGCGATGAGTGTGGGTGAGACTCCTGCAAATGAACCCCAGGACAGGAGGAGATTAGGGATCCTGGACAGACCCGAGTGATGAGATGGACAGTTGGAGCCTCGCGGGATAGGGTTTTGGACCCCAGGGAGGGGTGGAAAAGTCAGGCCCCGGTGGGGTGCCGGATAGCTAATAAAGGCAGATCAGACCCTATCCGAGTCCTGTCCTTTACATGCATTTTTTAGACTAATATGTGAACTTCAGCCTCATTGTCCACTACATTCATGAAACTTAAATGATATTATTAATAAACATAAAAAATAAAGAAGTTATGTTGATGGACTGGGAAAGGACATTTTAAATACAAGATCTCTAATTTAATTAGAAGCTACATTTTGTATTTAATCTAATGCATTGCCATGCAGCAAATTTAAATTGCTTTTATTCTAGATTCTAAGATAGAAAAGTATTACCTGTCAATTCAGTTTAAGTTAACATTTGCTCTGGTCAAAGATTTAGTATTAATTGTGTGGTCCCCTTATTAAAGGGGCCTCTGACTTTTACTGGGAGGATCCTTTGTGTTTCAATCTAGCCCTAGAGACTACAACTCCCATGAGCCCTTGGGAAAAAGGAGGAACAGTTCCTTTTCCAGGCTCTGCAGACAGAGAGTTAGGCTAGGCTCCATTTTTGGAGAGAAGAGCCAGGATGTTGGTGTAAAGCGTTTTCCAGGCCAGGAGCTCTTGTGTTGCATCTAAAGCCTGTTACTGAGCCTGTTACTGTTACTGCTGGGGCTTGTATATAGCAGGCTGCTTTGGGGGATACTGTTGATTGCCCCTGGAGGGGAGAGATCCTGGCTGTGTCTGCGGCTGGGAAGAGCTTACATAAACCTACACAGGAGGTAACTGACAGTAACTGGGCTCTTTGCAAAAGTGTTGCCTGGGATGGAGAACAAAAGACAAACTGACTCTGGATGCAATGAGAGCCAGAGTGATCTATCCAGGGAACCAGAGCTGCTGGCATTTGGTGGGGCCTGCCCCTGTGGCAGAGCGATTTTGCAGCTGGCTGCTCAGCTTGTACTAACACACACAGAACCTGCACAATGCTGTCTCCACTCCAGCTGCAGACATTAAAGCACGCCCACACAAGCGTCTGGGACTCTGAATCCAGAGGAGTGAAGACTCATGGGGTGGGATAAAGGTGGTAGTGCAAATGCCAATGGATACGTTTCCTTTCTTTCGATGTACTTTTTAATTGATTTTGTTCACTTTTAATCTGTTAAACCTGGTTTCTTTAAGTTGTTAAGTAATGGTGTGTTAATTCTAATTTAATCAATGAGATATATCTTATTTATAATTGTTGTCTTGGAGTTATTTCCAGGTTATTCCTGGAATAATTTTATTCCTGGAGGCTCCCAAGGCACACCATAAGTGAGTACAGGGCTAGCCAGGTGGAGGCACTGCTATTGTATATTCTTTGGGAGCAAGGGACTGCAGCAAGGAGGTGGAAAGGGAATCCACAACTAAACAATATTATCACTGGGGTACTCAGGATCTCCTTTTATGTTAAAAACATAAGGCGCCCAGGCACACATGTGAGTGTGACCTGCTTCCAAGTAACCCAGGGAGGAAAAAGGGGAGTTAAAATTGCAAACCGTGTATAATCATTTGCAGTGTTTTTTGCATAGTTTTTGCATTTGTCACACCTTATAGTTGACTTCCAGTGCAGTCACTCTTTTGTGGTGGGCCTTTGGCTTATGGGATAGGTGAGATCAGACAATGTGGCACTCATAGGCCAAAGTCCACACCTTGCTGCACCCTCTGGACCTTGCAGTGGGGATGGTGGTGGTCATAGGACTCTCATCAAACTCAGGAAAGCCTACCCCAAGTTATAGGTTGTATGGTGGGAGACTAGTAATGCCCCTCACTGAAACTAATGAAATGACTGATATATGAGAGATTGGATGATGTGTGGTAGTTTCCCTCCCTGTATTTAAGGTTAATGGAAGTTGCAGCATGCTGTTGCATAAAATCCTTATGTGCATCTGTCCTCATTTTACTGCTATGTTTACATTAATAGATGTTGACTTACCATATCCAAGAGGCAATAAAATTTTCCATGTGCAGTCTAAGTTGCTAGGGTAATTTCCAGGAAAACCTGGGCTCAGGATCACTCCACCCATACTTGTCAGTGTTCCACCACACTTAGCTATTAAGCAGAAAATAAAAAGTCAATCTCTGTTTTAATAATTACCAATAATAAAATTTTGAATTGAACAACTCGACAACTGCCTCTTCCACCCCTTCTTTTAGGTAGAGTATGATTCCAAAGAACCAATATACAACATAAGAAATAAAGTCATGTAGTATAAGAAAGGAAAGGAGTCAGCTTTTATGCTGGTCCCCTTACAGGCTCAGTTCACATATTTATGTTACATATATCCTTTAACATCAAGAAAAGGTTTTGCTGATGTGAGAAAGACATTTAAAATCATATTCTTAGTAGAAAACCAGAAAAGGAATATATTTTAAGACCAGATGCAGAAAATCAGAAAGAAGTTCTAACTAAATTGTGAAGAACTAAAGAAATTAATGAGGCATGTCACTGCATGTCTCTTTCCAAAACCAATAGTTTCATATGCCTGCGTTAGTTATAACAACGTACAGTACATATAAAATATGTATTCATACCGATGCAGAGGGGTGATGGATAGTTCCAACGGCGAACTGTTCCAGGCATACAAGAAATATGAGAACGGCCCTGTTTGGAAAAAAAAATATGAAAATATACATATTAATTGTAGGGACTTTTGTAATACAATGATGGAAATGGGGTGTGTGTGTGTGTGTGTGTGTGTGTGTGTCTTCTCCCTTGGTGATTGAATGTAATGATTTTAAAAGGGAAACACTGTGGCCCACTGATAATAAATGTTTGACAATTTTTCTCTATTGCTGTATTTTAATTAATAGGGGGAAAAGTCTTTAGAAATAATTAGATTTGTTTTATATATGGGAAATTATTCTTGGTTCACATTTTAAAGGAAAAAAATGTTATCAGACCAACAGTTTTTCCCCAAGTTGTAGTATAGCTTTACAAAGTGAGGCAAAGCAAAGGTCTCATTTGCCTCATCATGGTGACTCCATGTGAAATAGAAAATGTTTAACCGTGTGTTCTCCTATTTTCTCATACAATATTATATTGTGAGTTAATGATTTATCTTGAAAAAAGAGAACATGTTATTTGCTACTCCTGGAGCAGAGACAGCGATCCTTTGCTAATGGTTCTACTGTAATATGAAGGTCACCCCAGTACACCCGCTTTGCTCAGTATTGAAACCACATGTGAACCTCTCCTTACTTCCCTTCACTGAGGTAATACATATGTCCAGAAGGACCTTCTATGGTCAAAGAGCTGCCAATACTAGGGTGTTAGTGGGGATAGAGAAGGGCAGGCAAGAAAAAGGGGCATGACTCCTCAGCTTATCCCATATCATAAGAATGGCCATCTAGATCAGACCAAAGTTCCCTCTAGACCAGTATCCAACCTTCCAAAGTTGCCAATGCTAGGTGCCTCCAGAGAGAATGAACAAAACAGGTAATCATCAAGTGATCCCTCCCCTGTTGCACATTCCTTGTTTTTGAGGAACAGGGGCTAGGGACACCATTCCTACCCATTATGGCTAATAGCCATTGATGGACCTAAATTTCATGAATTTTTATATATATATATATATATATATATTAACCCTGTTAAAGCCCTGGCCTTCATAACATCCTCCAGCAAGGAGTTCTACAGATTGACTGTGCTTACATGAAACAAGTACTTTCTTTTGGTGAGTACTTTCGTTTGGTGAGCCCTAGTTCTTAGGTTACAGGAACAGTAACATTTCCTTGTTTACTATCTCTACTCTAGTCATGATATTATAGACCTCTATCATATCTTCTTTTTTAAGCTAAAAAGTCCCATCTTTTTAATCTCTTTTCATATGGAAGCTGTTCCAAACCCTTAATAATTTCTGTGATTGTTTTCTGAACTTTTTCCAATGCTATCTTTTTTGAGATAAAGCAACCACATCTGTATGCAGGATTCAAGATAAGGGCATATCACATGATTTATACAGAGGTAATAACATATTATCTCACTCTATATCCCTTTTTAAATGAGTCCTAATATTCTGTTTGCTTTTTTGCTTGCTGCTGCACATTGAGTGGATGATTTCAGAGAACTATCTACAATAATTCCAAGATCTCTCTTGACTAATAGCTAATTTAGTCCTTATCATTTTGTACATATAGCTGGGACTGTATTTTCTAATGTGCATTACTTTGCATTTATCAACATTAAAATTAATTTTCTATTTTGTTTCCCAATGTCCTAGTTTTGTGAGATCCTTTTTAAGCTCTTCACAGTCTACTTTGTTCTCAACTATCTTGAGTAGTTTAGTATCATATGCAAATTTTGTTACCTCACCGTTTACCCCTTTTTCCAGATAATTTATGCATATGTTGAGTAGGATTGGTCCTAGTACAGACCCCTGCATGATACCACTAGTTACATCTCTCATATTCTGAAAACTGACAATTTATTCCTACCCTTTGTTTCCTGCAACCAGTTATCAATCCATAAAAGGGCCTTCCCTCTTATCCCATGACAACTTACTTTACTTAAGAGACTTTGGTGAGGGACCTTGCCAAGGATTTCTGGAAATCTAAGTACACTTTATCCACTGGATCCTCTTTGTCCACATGCTTATTGAAGCCCTCAAAGAACTCTAGTACAAAGGATTTGCTTTTTACAAAAACCATGTTGACTTTTCCCCAACAAATTATGTTAATCTATGTCTGGCAATTCTATTCTTAAATATAGTTTCAATTTATTTGACTAGTACTGACATTAGACTTACCCGTCTATAATTGCTAGGATCACCACTGGAACCATTTTCAATGATTGGAGTCACATTAGCTATCTTCCAGTCATTTGGTACACAAGATATTTTAAAGGATAGGTTACAAACCACAGTTAGTAGTTCCAGAGTTTTACATTTGAGTTCTTTTAGAACTTTTGGGTGAATGTCATCTGGTCCTAGTGATTTGCTACTGTTTAGTTTATCAATTTGTTCCTAAACCTCCTCTAATTATACCTCAATCTGGGACAATTCCTTAGATTTTTCACCTAAAAAGAATGGTTCTGGTTTGGGAATCTCCCTCACATCCTCAGCTAAGACTAATGCAAGGAATTCAGTCAGTCATATGATACTGCCCACCAAAGCTACCCAGCAGTAACCAAGTCCCAGAATGGTACAGAGGATAACCTCTGTTTCCTCAGGCAATGTCTCTAACTGAGACACAATGTCTCCAGGAACAGACACAAGAGAAAAAATTACACAGAGCAGGAATATTTGGGGAGTGAAATTATTTTTTTCTAATAATTTATTGAATTATATTGAAACCTGACTATTTTATGTTTGGATATTTAAGCATTCAGAAAAAAACTAAAACTCATTCTAAAATATGATGGGGGGCAGGGAAATAGGTTTTTTTCCAGTTTTTCTCAACATTCCCCAATTTATTCTTTTAATAAAATACTAAAACCAAACCCAATTTTTAATTTAAAAACATTTTTCAGTAAAGACTTTTTTTCTCAAAAATGTAAATGTTTTGGTTTTTCATTGAAATAAAATGAACATTTAATCAAAGCTTCCATGCAAATACTAGATTTTTTCATCTTAAAATATATTAAGAAATATGTTTAAAAGGTCTAGATCAATCAAGTTCTTTAAGGTTCCATCCTCAGCCCATTCCCATCACCACACACAATTCTGACTTTGCAATGGATAAGTTTGTGACACTGCTGAAAACTAACAACTATCTCTGCACTTAATGCACATATTAGGAAACAACAATATGGATTGAAAAGATTACCATCTGAAGAATAAACAAGTTATATTCTGCTGTTTTTATCCCCCCGTTTTGAGGCCACACATTCTGTTTCAAAGTTTTATAATTCCTTCCTATTGAATTCTATTGCTTTTCTTCTGAAGCCTAATTGAATTAAAATCAAACCTGACTTTCTGCCAGATGTGAATAATATGCCTGAAAAATTAGGGACAGAACTGCAGTTAGTGTAAATTGTCAGAGCTTCACTGGCTCCATGGAGCAACACAGATTAACACCTTTCAAAACACTGTCCTTTAGAAACTATATTTTTTAATTCTTTTGGACTCTTGTTCAGTTCAAGCAATTGTCTTAGTGGAAGTCCAGTGATTATATCTGCTTGAGAAAGGCGTGCTGAGATGCATAAAAATGTAAACACTCTGTTGGGGAAGAAACAGTACAGGTTGGACCTTCTAAAACTAGGGCTCCCTTACCCAGCAACATCTCTGGTCTGGCAGGACCACAGGTGTTCCTGGATCAGGGAGTCCTGGTTGGGAGCCCCAATGGCAAGAGGGCTGGTGGCTCAGAGCCCAGTGGGGCTAGGGCTGGTGCTGGAGTCCCAGTAGCACAGAAGGGCCCTGGCTTACCAAGGGGAGATGCCATGGTATTGGATTTTTGATTATAAAATCTCTGGTCATCATAACAGGACAACTGCAACTCAGCGAGAAAAGTCGCAAACTGGGGGAAAGAACTAAATTAACTCCAATGGACTTTCTGCTGCCTCAGAGAAAGGGGCATAAAGAGATCATTCATGCTTAGGTTTCACATAGCTCATTTCCTAATGAAGACAGCTCTTAATTTTGAAGATGTAATTGTATTTTCCTAATACTGTATTTATTGATTTGTATTTGTTTGCCTTAGTAAGCAAAATAATTAGGAACCAGAAGAGTAAATACACATTAGGATCTATTAAGACAAGAAAAATAACTCCAGTCTGGAGTACAAATGCACTGTCACAGGTAAAAACTGTAACAGGCAAATAGACTATTTATTGTCAGAGACTAAAGTAATATTTGCATGGTAAATATCTCCAGTCTGTGAATTCCTGTGTCATATTTCTTCCTTGTAGATTTTTTTTTCCACTACATTTAATGTTCATGAAATATATCACTGAAAATGGAACTCCAATTTCTCAGCAGAACATGAATTGACACAATATATATTTCCATCTGTGTGGCTCAAATTTCATTTAAAGGAGCCACTTCTAGAAGTGAAAGAATGCACTTCAGTTTCCATGTTCTTTTAATCATGTCTCTCAGCCAACACTGGCATTCTGATGGCAAATTCATTCATCGGACAACATGTTTGAGTTATTGCTGTGTTTATCTGGGCATCCTAAATGTTTTCTACCTACTAGCTAGTGAGGATTCATTACTCTGAGATAGCAGTCATTAGTTAAAATATGCAATTTTATTACAATCCATAACATACTAAGTTTCGAAGAAAAAAGGAAATGAGTACCTGTAATGTGTATCCTGACTCACACTGAAAAGACAAAACATCATTCACCATATATCTATCCCCAATTTTGATGCCATTACTAGGAAGTATTGGTTCTGGACAAGCAGCAAGGCCTACAGCTGAAAAATGTAAATACAAAGATTGAAAAAGTGTAAGTGAGTGAATGAAACCTCTTCTCTGTTCTGTTTATGAGTTGTTCACAGCATATGTTAGAAAGTAATCAGTAACACACTATATAAAAATCACATCTCATTTAATATTAAATTTAATTCTGCTCAGAATGAAAGAGTGCAATCTATATTTAAAGTGCTAAGAAGTTTCACACAAAAACCAAATGGCAATATTTATACACAAAGATTGTAATGTCTATCTCATAAGCATTTTTTCCATGGGATTAGGGAATATATTCTTCAACTCTAAATTATCCGTTACTTTAAATAATAAATTATCCTATCTTTGGAGACATCCTTCAAGCCTTCTACTTTCTGGAAAGGGAAAAAAATAAAAACAAAACCAGAAGATTCAAGCAACACAGTGTACCATCTGAGAAGAAGATTGGAAAAAAAAGTCTCAGAACAATAAATAGCTAGTGTTCAAGACTAGAAGGTTATCAACCAAGAAGGAGTGGTTCTACTACAACTCCATCTATACAAAGGCTGAAAGAGAGACTGAAAGGAATTGGTGAAAACTGAGTATTTCAGATGACATCGAAATTGCCCCACCACAATCTGGTTGATAAACGTCACCAATACAGGATACTGAGAATCAGCACGATAATCAGCATATCAGTAGCCTTGAAAGATGCTGTGGACATATCTCAACAGCCATTCATTTGAGAAAAAAATATTGCTCTGCTTTGGGAATTTTCATATGGTAACATAATCTCTCAAGAATCTCTCAAGATGATTTCACAAGTGTAAGGGCAAATGCCTGAGTCACACAATGAAAATCCCATTGAATATTTAGAAACTCATTTCTGTTTGCTACTTTTACATACAAGTCTGTTACTAAGAAACAATTCAGAGTCAACTGGATTGACTACTTAAACACAGAGATTTAAAACAAACAAAACCAACAGTTTTTCAGAGGAAGTGAAACACGACTTCCTACATAGAGGCAACTTTAACCACTTGAAACAGTTTGACATAGTTTAAGACATAATAGATGCTGTACAGAGTATAACAAAAACAATTTATCTTTCCTTTCAAAGCCAGTATTATGTGCTATCCATTGAGCCTTAGAATCACAGAATTGTAGGACTGAATGGTCTAGTCCAGTGCTCCCTTCATGCTGAAGACATATGTCCACAAGATCCCACTCCAGTGACTGGCTCTGGGAGTGGAGAATATCCCAGATGTCCTTTCTTCTGGGTTGCTTAGGACCAGGCTTCTTTCCTGCTCTCTTGAGTAGCTACTGAGAGCTGGGGGTGACCCAGGGTCCACCGATTCCTCTGGGTCCCAGCTCAGGGACCCTGTAAATAGCAGTTGCCAACTAAGGCTATGTATAGACTGCAGGCCTCTTTTGGATAAACCTTTTTTTGGAAGACATCTTCCAAAAAAACTTCTTCCCAAAGAGAGGGTCCACACTCAAAAGCACATCAAAAAAACGATCTGCTTTTTTGAAAGATAGCATCCACACTGAATGGACACCATCTCACATTTAAGATGTGATTGCTATGGACAGAGTGGCCACCAGGACACCTGTGCTTTTCTTTCTTTCCTCTTCTTTCAGAAGAACTCTCTCTTCCCCATCCCTACACGCCTTTTTCTGAAAGACCACTTTCGGAAAAAAGCTTCTTCCTGATAGAAAGAGTATTACCAATGCCGGAAAAAACCCTTCTGTTCTTTCAATTTACTTTTGGAAGAACATGATTGTAGTGTGGACATAACTCAGGTTTTGACAGAAAAATGGCCGTTTTTCCTACAAAAGTCTGTAGTGTAGACATACCTTAAGTGTCAGTCCTTACTGTCCATTACTACTTGCTCCCTGGGCCATTCTCCTAAAAATCTGTTCAATTCTTGCCCTCATTCAAGGCTTTATCTCATAGTACTCACAGCACCCATCCAGGGTTCTGCCATTCGCCCTTTCCCACCATGCCCAGTCTTCAGCTGCTGGACCTGCACTTCTGCTGGGTAAGCAATCCACCCCACACAATGAGCTGTCTAAGGTATTACTGCTTTCCCAGTTAGTCTATCCCTGGATCTGCCTGGCTTGAGCTCCAAAGAGGAACTGCCAGGGCCCTGCCCCCAACAGCTTCTTTATACTGGCTTGCTGGGCCCTGATTGGCTGCAGTGGAAGCAACAACTCTAGCATACCTGGAGGACTTCTCTGCTTTTTTTCCTTGGGAAATGTGGCAAGGCTATAAACCTACAGTAGGGGGCTTTGGGCCTAGTCCACCCTGTCATACCATTCTCTTCCCCAGACTAAACAAACCCAAATGTTTCAATCTTTCCTCACAGGATCACATTTGCTACATCTTCCGTCATTCTGGTTGCTTTTCTCCAGACTTTCTCCCATATGTCCACATCATTCCTGAAATGTAATGCCTAGACTGGTCAGCCCTGGTCAGCACGGAATAGAGGATAGGAATTACCTCTCATGTTTTACTTGCAACACTCCCGCTAATACATCGCAGATTTATCTTTGGGTTTTTTTTCAACAGTGATACACTATTGACTCATATTTACCTTCTGATTCACTATAACCCCTAGATCTCTGTCTGCAATAGTCCTTACTGATAGTGATTTCCTATTTTGCATATTTGCAACTGATTGTTCCTTCCTAAGTGGAGTACTTTGCATTTGTCTTTATTAAATTTCATTGTATTTACTTCCGACTATTTCTCCAGGTTTTACAGATCTTTTAATTTTACACCCAATCTTCAAAGCACTTGCAACCCCGCCTATCTTGGTGTCATTCACAAACTTTATATGCTATCAGCTATGCCAGTGTTTCTCAATTGGTGCTCCGTGAAGCGAAAGCAAGGGATCCATGAAGAGCCGGTAATCCCCCACCCCCTCTTACAGAGACAGAGCTGTGGTGGGAATCGCAGTGGCAGGGCTTTTTTTTTTTTTTTTTTTGTGCTCGATGAAATGCGGCAGGGGCCTTTGTTTTTTAAGGCAACCCTAGGGGTTCCATGGCCAAATAAAATTGGGAAACACTGATCTATACCAGAGTTTCTTAACCAGACATACGAGTATCTTTAGGGGTCCTCAAGAGAAGTCGGGGAAGGGTGGGGTGTGGGCGGTATGTAAACACAACTGAAATTTGAAGAAAACTGTATTTTTGTTTTACGTTTTACTGCGCTTTATTATTTTTGTACTTTATACACCCAAAAATTGCATTGCCTGCGAGATATATATATATTAAAAAAGGGGTACTTTATAAAAAAAATTTGAGAAATACTGGTCTATACTGAAAAAATTATACAACAGAACTGGAATCCTTATGACCTGACTCTAGTTCTGACTCCACTTGATATTGCCTTCTAACTTGATAGATAGTTAACTACTTAAAATTACTCTCTGGAAACAGGTTTCTAACCAGTTGTGCACCCACTTTATAGCAGCTCCAGCTAGATTATATTTCCCTAGTTAGTTTATGATAGTATCATGTGAGATAGTATCAAAAGCTTTATTAAAGTCAAGATATAGGTCTACCACTTCTCCCCATTCATATCATGACACTATTTGTTCATGGCATAGTTGCGCTGACTGACACATATCTCTTATTATCTCCTCAGGGTTTATAAATTGGTTACTTAATTATCTGTGCTGTTTTCTTTCTGAGTATGAAGTTAAGATGACTGGCCTGTTATTCCCTGAGGGTACGTCTACACTTGCTCCCTAGTTCGAGCTAGGGATGCAAATGTAGGTGACTGAAATTGCTAATGAAGCAGGGATTTAAATATCCCACGCTTCGTTAGCATGATCTCGCCGGCGCTTTACTCTGCTCAACAGCTGATTCGAACCAGGAAGTATGCGCCATAACACATTAGTTTGAACCAAACCCCATGGGTTCAAAAAATGAGGAGTAACATTAGTTATAGCTTGGCACTAGATTTGCCCTTTTCCAATCCCCTGTCTTCTATAACTTTCCTGAGATAGTCACTAATTTCCTCAGTCATCTCTGTGAGTATTCTAAAAGTTATTTCATCAGGCTCAAACAACTTCAAGACATATAACTTATATAAGCAATTTTTAACTTGTTCTTTCCCTATTTGAGTTTCAGATCCTACCCCACGTTCATTGGCATTCACTATCATGGATATCCAAACATTACTAATCTTTTTGTTGAAAACTGAAACAAAAAAAGCAATTATCACTTCTATCTTTCACACAATTTCGGTTATTGTTTTTCGTCTTCACTGAGAAAAAAAAATCTGTCCCGTGCTTGTCTTTCTCTTGCTTGTATTGTATATATTCGCTGTTTTCTTGTTATTCTTTTAGGGTGTCTCTAGACAGGGTTTTGTCGACAAAAGTGGACTTTTGTCTACAAAACTATACCTGCGTCTACACTGCCACTGAGTTCTGTCGACATAATATCAACAGAACTCAGCAGTTTTGTCGACAGCTGTAAACGTCATTCTACGAGGAATAACGCCTTTTGTCAACATAGTTCTGTCGACAGAAGGCATTATTGCATCTACACTGTCCTTTACGTCTACACTGTCATGTCTACAAAGCGGCTTGCTTTGTCAACAGATCTGGATGTAGTCTAGACGCTCTTTGTCGACAGAAGCTTTGTTGACAGTATCTGTCAACAAAACTTCTGTTGACAAAAGCCTGTAGTCTAGACAAACCCTTAGACTCTAGCTAGTTTGATCTTATTTGTGCTTATAGTTTGATCTTTGTGCTTGTTTAGCAGTTTAGTATTTTTTATTTCATAGTAGATTAAATTGATTTTAAAGTTAGGTTTGTTTCTGGTCGGTCTTCCTCCTAAAAGTTTCAGTATGACATGGAGCTTGAGATGCCATCCATAGTAGATTACATAGACATTCGAAGCATAATCATGCACTCGGCTGTGTGCCTCAAGATTTGCTCTCCGTCTATGTGCCTGGCAAACACTCATATGTGATGTCAAATTGAATCATATGTAGCACATGCACTTTCTTTTGTGCTTCCTTCAGAGCTGGATGGCCAGAGCAGATCTGAAGGCAGAACCCTGTCAACAGCAGCAATACCATTCCATGCCACCTTTACTTTTGCACTGTTGTTGGCAGTGGTGCTGCCCTCAGAGATAGGATCCCGTCCAGCAGTCACAGCTCTCCAATTATCAGGCTCCGAGAGTAGTGCCATTATAAGTAGCAGCATAGAAGCAAGTGTGGCAATATTACTAAGTGGCCAAACTAAACATCAATGGGGGGAAAGATGAGGGCCACTTGATTTGAACTAAAACAGATTTTTTCCCAGTTTTTCTAATTAAAATCAAAATATTTCATTTAAGTCAAATGAAACATTTTGAAGTGTCCATTCAAAATAAAGTGTCAAACTGCTAATTTTTGACCATTCAGATTTTTTTCCCCCTTAAACTATTCACTGAATTCAATCAGAATTTGAGAATAGGTTTGTTCTCCTAAAAATTCACTTTTGGAAAATTTATTATTTGCCAAAACAAAACAAAAAAAATCATCCATCTCCATTCACTAGCAGATTTCCAATCTGGAGGAGCCTGGGTTGGTTGGCATAAGGCCAGGAGGCTTGGCTGTTATACTAGACTCTAAGAATTCACTCCTTGATGGGGCTCAGCTGCATCTCCTCTTTGGTCTTTTGTCTCCACGGCTTAGAATAGGAGAAAAAATGGTTGGTACCCTCTTAAGTGAAACCCAATCATAGCACCAAAATGAGCTGTCACTTCTGTATATGATCCTTTCATATATGCTTAGACGACTGGTGAAATAGTCAACAATATTGACATTTAAATTGCCATCTCAGCTAAGGCTTCAGCAAGATCAGGAATCTAAAACTCAATTTATCTCAGTGACTGTGTCAGCCCTCAAATCCTCCTACTGGGTACATCCCTCTGGCAAAGCCCTGCGGAGGCAATTGATGCCCTCTACACAATTCCTCTCTACACTCATACATTTCCCAACCTTGCTGGTGGCCCACGAACTCCTCTCATGTCTCATTTCCCACCTGCCTCCCCTGGGCAATTAACCTTTCCCTTTGGAGCTCACCACTGGCTGTGTAGCAGGGCTAGAATGGCATCCAGCTGTTAACTCTGGGCCACTGCCTGCATGTCCATGTGGCCCTGGGTAACTGAATGCAGAGCCATCCCATCCATAGGATGATTCAAGGTGCCATCCTGGCCCTGCGTTTTGGCGGCCACCCCAACTGTCAGATGGACAGAATGGTCCCCCATACTCAGGATAGGCTGTGAGATCTTAGGTGGGATGGGACCAGCAGTAGGGTCAGGCACAACAGCAGCAGTGGGAACTGAGCGGAAGCAGAGCAACACAGCAGCTGGCTCCATTCTGCTACCATCACTACATTGGCAGGAATCAGAGCCCCCCAACCCCCATGACCAGGATGACTTGGGATATAGCAGTAGAGCAGAGCAAAGGCTGCTATGTCACTCCTTTTCCCAGTGCCTCCTGTTGCCGCAGTGAGTGTGAGGTGAGGCGGGGGGGATTACCGACTCCTGCTGATGACCGGCACTAGGCCCCCTGGTAATTCCTGAGGTAAGTCCCTTTGAGGGGAATGGATTGAGGGAAGAGATGCAATGGGAGCAGGGACAGGAAGAGGTCAGATGGAACAGGAGATGGGCTTGGGGGAAGGTTACAGACACCCTCCCCTTAGGGTTGAAGGGATATACGAGCCAGCAGCTGCATGCGGGCCAGACTGTGTAACTGTTGGGTCCATAGATGGCCTGCAGGCCATAAGCTTGAGACCCTGGGCAAGATGAACAGAGCAGTACACACATTATTTCATTGGTTACGCTTGTTTCATGTTCTTACGGTTTTCTTTACTACATCCCCCCCCCCCCCCAAAACTTGGAGATGTAGGTTTTCTCTATTTTTTTTAACTGACAGCTGAAATTCTGGTGAAGAAGATGGCATCCTTCAAAACCCAGCATGGTCCTTGCCAACTAAAGCCATGCTCACCATGCCTTATGATAATAATACCTATTTTATGTGCAAAACTTAGTTTTATGTGAAACACATAAATATGTGAGTACATAACATATTTTAAGATTGAACATGTACAACATTCTTTCTTTCTTTCTTTCTTTCTTTCTTTCTTTCTTTCTTTCTTTCTTTCTTTCTTTCTTTCTTTCTTTCTTTCTTATTGTAATATTAAAACTCAATTCCTGCATAAGATACACACATGGATCTGGGGAAAACAACAACACAGTACTCTATATACAAGTTATCAAATGTTACAAGAATAGCGTTTGTGTCTATATTGTAAACTGCAGCTGTATAGAATCTTGGTATTTTCCAAACTGCTCAGGAAAAACTAGTCATTTATCTGCACCTGTGAAAAAAAGATCTTGCAAATTTAGATTGGTTTATGAAATTTGTGAGAGGCCTTTGATTTATGTTCCAGGAATTCATACCTATGTTCTCAAATAGGAATACATTATGGCTACGTCTACACTGGCATGATTTTCTGGAAATGCTTTTAACGGAAAAGTTTTCTGTTAAAAGCATTTTCGGAAAAGCGCATCTAGATTGGCAGGACGCTTTTCCGCAAAAGCACTTTTTGCAGAAAAGTGTCCGTGGCCAATCTAGACGTGCTTTTCCACAAAAAAGCCCTGACTGCCATTTTCGCGATCGGGGCTTTTTTGCAGAAAATAAATCTCTGCTGTCTACACTGGCCCTTTTGCGCAAAAGTTTTTCGGAAAAAGACTTTTGCCAGAACGGGAGCAGCATAGTATTTCCGCAAAAGCACTAACAATCTTACATGAGATCGTCAGTGCTTTTGAGGAAATTCAAGCGGCCAGTGTAGACAGCTGGCAAGATTTTCCGGAAAAGCGGCTGATTTTCCAGAAAAACTGGCAGTCGAGACACAGCCTTCATGAATGTGCGTTACGTCATAAACATAATAGAATAAAATATGTCCATGTATATGGTCAATAGAAAACTATCACATTACATTAATTCAACTTTATTAAAATCAAATAGTATAATAATCATGTATAATTGAAGCAAGTTTAATGTATTCTTTATTTGGGTTAGCGGTAGGAGAGTGCCATTGTGATAAAATAAAGCAGAAGGGAACTTTTATACTGTGAGAATGAGTTTCAGCATTTTCTGGCATATCTTTCAATACACCGCCAGTCAAATCATGCTTTTTTGGCAGTAGTACTATATACCATTCACTTCACTGATCTGCATACTAAATCTCATTAAATGCTACAGCTTTTACTGCTTTCTAATGGAATCTAACCCATTTGGTGTCAGTAAGTATGACTTGACAGAATGTTCTGTGCAGAAATTACATGATATTTGGCCTTACTGTGATATGTGACATTTTGGAATCTGTTTTTCCAGATGGTTTATCATGCAACAATATCTCAGATTACTCATTGAGACCTCACTCTTTCTGCAAAAATATAATTGCTCTTCAGATAATGTCATTTCCCATTTTTGATTCAGACAAGGTTTTAGCTTTAAGGCCCTCTCTGTCATCTATTTATCTATTGCTTATCACTCAGGCATATGAATGTCTTACGAAGCCAAATATATACATACAAGGAGGCTTTCCATTTCTCTTTAACTGCATCTAGACAGCAAGATTATTGGTTTTAAATATAATTAGTTGAATTCCTATTGATTTTACATATTAGAGAAAGGAGAAAATGAGATAGGTTGTGTACTCTGATTAGAGTGAGATTTGGGCCATTCTAATATTTCCCAGAAAGAAGTTTATAACTATGGGCTATCTGTTATTTCCTGTTCTCAGAGGCCTCACTATGAAATGTGAGATATCCATTGTTTCAGAGAAACACAGTTGTAATAGTTGGTCATGCTCACACTGAGTGAGGCAGTCCTTTAAGTAGCTAGGAGATCTTTGAAGGTAAGGACCAAAAACTTGAAGCTGACTCAAATTCAATGGGGAGGTAATGTAAAAAGAAGGGTATAGAATTGCTGCTGCAGTTTAATCCTGAGCAAGCTTATAAATGATTAAGTATTGTGAAATCTCTCTCTTCTGTATGGAACAATATATCTTTTGCAACTCAGTGTCTGAGAATATGATAATCAGTTTGATCCTGCCAAATGAGTCTATGCCCCTGGATTGATTCTATGCTGGAGTTTCTACATTTCCCAAGCAACGTTCCTTGAAAGGTATGTGCTTGTGTGACCACTCATCAGAGATTCAAATCCCCAGCTGATTAGCAGAGCACCCATGACTAGTTTTTTTTTCTACTGGGAGTGCACTTTTTCATATGCCTTGGTGCACATAAAATTAGTCTGCACATTGATAGAAATGATGAGTGGGAACATTGTTCCCAAGAGAAGAGGAGAGAAGGATAGAGAGGGCATGACAAGAAGTTTGGTTCTCCAGACAAGTGGTGTGGTTTCCCTGCACTGATTATTCACAGTGGGGTCTGATCTTTCCCTCTTTCACTTCATTTTTCTGTGCTTGCTGCAGATTGTTCTGTATCTGCTCCTTCTGACTGTGTTGCTGCCCGTGCAAGGGCCCCGCCAGGGGGATTCTCCCTGTAGCCTTCCATCACTTTCTTATAGTAATATTGTAATAATATCTTCAGGCTTGAACATGGATTTTTCATGGTGTGTTAGGGCTCAGTGCACTTAGATGCATGCTGAAAGCAACATTCCTAGAGTGAACAAGAAGTGTATGAAAACAAATTGGAAGGTTCAGAACAACAAGTATAATAAAACAAAATAAAAGCAGTTTCTTTTGGCTAATACTTTCTGTTAAAAGAACAACAGGGCTCTGAAATGGGATACATTTAAGTTTAATGTTTCTCTACACTAAATTAAACTGTGGACAAACAAGTTCTCTACACTAAATTAAGCTGTGGATAAATATTTGGAATCATTCACATCAGTTTTTCCTACATAGGAAGCATCTGATAAATAATAATTTGCATTATTTTTGTGCTCTCATTTCCTGAATGAATGATAGCTTTTGGCTCATTTATAGTATTTGAGATATATTACTAACCCTTTGGACAAACAGAAAATAACCGTGGCCTGTGGTCTTGGAAATAAAGGGAGCAGTTGAAAGTCTCTTTGTTCTGTTATTTGTCAGCTTTCTGGAGGTTTGTGCAGTTGGGTTGGGGCCCCATACAAGTCTCAGGAAAGGAGGTAATTAGGACCCTTAGGGTTTGTAACCTATCCTTTCAATCAGCTTCTATATGTAATGACTGGAAAATAGCTAATGTAACACCATATTTAAAAAGGGCTCTAGAGGTGATTCTAGCAATTACAGACCAGAAGGTCTAACATCGGTACTGAGCAAATTAGTTGAAATTATAGTTAAGAATACAACTGTGAGACACATAGGTGAACATAATTTGTTGGGAAAAAGTCAACACAGTTTCTGTAAAGGGAAACCATGCCTTACTAATCTATTAAAGTTCTTTCAGTGGGTCAACAAGCATGTGGGCAAGGGGTATTCAGTCCCTTGTCAAGGGCTCTTAAGTAAAGTAAATTGTCATGGAATAGGAGGGAAGACCCTCTTATGGATTGATAACTGGCTAAAAGACAGGAAACAAAAGGTAGGAATAAATGGTTTGTTTTCAAAATGGGGAGAAGTAACTAGTGGTGTCCCCCAAGTGTCCATGCTGGGATTAGTCATACTTAACCTATTTATAAATGATCTGGAGAAAGGAGTAAACAGTGAGGTGACAAAATTTGCAGTTGACACTATACTGCTCAAGATATTTAAGAACAAAGCTGTAATGAACAGGGGGATTGCTAACCAGCATGTGGTAAAAAGGGGTACATAGTAATGGTGTCAGCCAGGAGGCCAGGAGAGCCAAAAGAGGGTTGAAATTTAAATTGGCTATAGGTTCCCTGACTGCTTTCTTCATGTGGGAAATCTAAACCAGGAGTTGAGAGACACAGAATGATTTAAACTCACAAAAATGGCGATCGGAGCTTTTTTGCAGAAAAGCGCATCTAGATTGGCCACAGACGCTTTTCCACAAAAAGTGTCCTGCTTTTGCGGAAAAGTGTCCTGACAATCTAGACAAGCTTTTCTGAAAATGCTTTTAACGGAAAACTTTTCCGTTAAAAACATTTCCGGAAAATCATGCCAGTGTAGACGTAGCCTAAGTGTATATTTGTCTGAATGGTCACTCAGCAGCTGTGGACATCCTGAATAGAACTCAGTGCAGATTCAAGGAGACATTTAAATAGAGGAAAGGTTTTAAAGTTTTCTTGCAGGCCCCAACCTTCTGCATTCAGAGTGCCAGAGTGGGAAACAGACTTGACAAAAGAAGGCTGAAAAACTGTAATCATAGAATCATAGGGCTGGAAGAGACCTCAGGAGGTCATCAAGTCCAACCCCCTGCTCATAGCAGGACCAACACAAACTAAGTCACCCCAACCCGGAACTTAAAAACTTCTAGAAATGGAGATTCCACCACCTCCCTAGGTAGCCCATTCCAGTGCTTCACCACCATCGTAGTGAAATAGTTTTTCCTAATATCCAACCTAGACCTCCTTCACTGCAACTTAAGACCATTGCTACTTGTTCTGCCATCCGTCACCACTGAGAACAGCTTATCTCCATCCGCTTTCAGAGCTCCCTTCAGGAAGTTGAAAGCTCTTATTAAATCTCCCTTCGCTGTCCTCTTCTGAGACTAAATAATCCCAGTTCCCTCAGCCTCTCCTCATAGGACACTTGCTCCAGCCCTCTAATCATTTTGGTTGCCCTCCTGGACCCTGTCCAGTGTGTCCACAACCTTTCTATAGTGGGGAGGGGGAGAAGGGGAGAGAGAGCTTAGAACTGGATGGAATACTCCAGATGTGGACTCACCTGTGCTGAATAAAGGGAAATAATAACTTCTCTAGATCTGCTGACAATGCACCTCCAAATGCACCCTAACATGTCATTAGCCTTCTTGGTTACAAGGGCACACTGTTGACTCATATCTAGCTTCTCATCCACTGTAATCCCCAGATCCATTTCTTCTGAACTGTTGCTTAGCCACTCTGTCCTCAGCCTATAGCAATGTTTGGGATTCTTCCGTCCTGAGTGCAGGACTCTGTATTTCTCCTTGTTGAAGTTCATTAGATTTCTTTTGACCAATATATCTACTTCTTCCCTTAGCTTAGTGTCATCCACAAACTTTCTGAGGATGCAATCCATTACCCTCATCCAGGTCATTAATAAAGAAGATGAACAAAACCAGCCTTAGAACTGATCTTTGGGACACTACGCTTGAAACCAAGTGCCAACCAGACTTTCATCACTACCTGTTGGGCCCGACAATCCGGCCTGTGGGAGACTGTATCAAAAGTTTTGCTAAAGTTAAGTTATATCACATCTACTGACTTCCCAATATCCACAGAGCTTATCAGTTTGGTCAAGCATTATTTGCCATGGGTGAATCTATGTTGACTATTCTTGATCACTTTCCCCTCTTCCAAATGCCTCAAAATTGATTTCTTGAGGATCCCTTCCATGATTTTTCTGGGGACTGAGGTGAGGGTGATCAGTCTATAGTTTCCTGGATTGTCCTTCTTCCCCTTTTTAAAAATGGGCACTACATGTGCCTTTTTCCATTCATCCAGGACCTCTCTCGAACTCCACAAATTTTCAAAGATAATGGCCAAAGGCTCTGCAATGACATCTTTTAGTACCCTCGGATACATTAAATCTGGACCCATGGATTTGTGTATGTCTAGCTTTTCTAAAATAGTTCTTAACCTGTTCTTTCTCCACTGAGAGCTGCCCACCTCCTTCCCATACTATGTTGTCAAGTGTAGTAGTCTGGGAGCTGACCTTGTCTGTGAAGACAGAAGCAAAAAAAGCATTGAGTGCATCTGTTTTTCCCACATCATCTCCCTCCCTCATCCAGTAAAGGCCCCACACCATCCCTGATTATCCTCTCATTGCTAACATGCCTGTAGAAACCTTTCTTGTTATCCTTCACATCCTTTGCAAGCTGCAATTCCAAGTGTGCTTTCGCCTTCTTGATTGCTCTCCTACATTCCCAAGCAATATATTTATACTCTTTCCTAGTCACCTGTCCAAGTTTCCACAGGTATGAAGAAAGTGAATAATCAAAAGTTATTTACTTGTTCCTATAACGTAAGAAATTAATAGGTAGCTTGTTTAAAATGAAGAAAAGGAAGTTTTTTCTTCACCCAATGCAGACTCAACTTGTGGTACTCCTCACCAGAGGATGTTTTGAAGACCAGGACTATTTCAAAATAGCAGCAGTAAAATGTATACACATGCCTTATTTCGAAATAACTATTTTGGAATAGACGTTATTCCTCAAAGAATGAAATTTACAGATTTCTGAATGAGCCATCCATTATTTTGAAATAATGGAATGGCTGTGTAGACACTTACATTGTTGTTTTGAAATAATGCTAGTTATCTCAAAATAATAGTGCAGTGTAAATGCACCCTTAGTATAGTAAATCTGTAGTTAAGAAAGAAAGAAAGAAAGAAAGAAAGAAAGAAAGAAAGAAAGAAAGAAAGAAAGAAAGAAAGAAAGAAAGAAAGAAAGAAAGAAAGAAAGAAAGAAAGAAAGAAAGAAAGAAAGAAAGAAAGAAAGAAAGAAAGAAAGAAAGATCCTATGCAATGTATTTCTTCAGGAGTATAGAATGAGAAAAATTACCTTATTATTTACTTACAAGTTACAAATAATAATATTCTAATTAACTATAATCATATCTTCAAAAAATCATGTGACTTAGGGTATGTTATTTTGAAATAGCAGTGCAAACATCTACACAGCCATTATGTTATTTTGAAATAACAGATGGCTTATTCCAAAATCTGTAAACCTCCTTCTACGAGGAATAACACCTATTCCAAAATAACTATTTTGAAATAAGGGTGTGTAGACACCCCACTGCTGCTATTTCAAAATAGTCCTTCACCAGAGCCATTCTAAGTTATTCCTCCTCAGTGCCTCCTTTGACTATATATTGAGATAGTACCTCAAAGTTAGGTCTGCCTCAGACTAATTTTAAGGCTTCCCTGCAGTGTGGATGTGCTATTTTGAAATAAGCTATTTTTGATTAACCATTCAGAATGGCTTATTTTGAAATAAGTGTGCAGAGTAGACATACCCTCTGACTCTACAGCAATTTACACTAGATACTAATTTAAAAATAATAAGAAAACAAACATTTTAATAAATAATACTTATGTTGAAATATATAATTTGAGATCAGTTGAACACTTTTCAAATATGTTTCTCTGTAAATCAGTTGTGTGCATGTGTTTCTGTGTGTTTGATGTTAATCATATAACAGATATGTTCACTGACTGAGAAAAATATATGAATATTTGTGAGGATAAGTGAAAATACAGAACATTTAAGTCCAAATAACTGAGAACAAAATTACTCAAGTCCAAAAGATCCAAAGGCTCTGAAATACATTAAACTGGCCTCTGTGGAGTCAGTGGGAAAGCAAAAATATGTTAAATGTCAAGTCCAAGCAATCAAAAAGACTGGGATTTGCTTTGTGCTTGCTCTTCGCAGTTCAGCTACTTCTTTGCAGTGTATTAGAGAATGTGTCAATGTCAGCACTGATAACACTCTCAATGATCTTCTCCCACTTACTTCTTGATAAATACTGTATTGGCCCCAGATGCAGCATGAGACAAACATGCCATAAATCTATAATTACTTATATACTTACAATTATCTCAGTGTTCACACATCAGGGACATGAATGGCAGGAAAAAAATACATTCAACTATATGAATCACTATTAATGTCCACTACAAAAAGCTGCCAACCAAAAAAACAAGTTTTCCCTGACAGTTTGACCAATATGCCACCATGCAAGTTTTAAGAGGGTTGGGGTGGGGTATTTGGTTGGCTGGCTGGCGAAATGGAAGGAATAGTGCTTTATAGCTGGTAGAGGGAGAGCGCTAAGGCTATGTCTAGACTGCAGGCTTCTTTCGAAAGAGGCTCTTTCGAAAGAGCCTCTTTCGAAAGATCGCGTCTAGACTGCAGGCAGATCTTTCGAAAGAGCAATCCGCTTTTTCGAAAGAGAGTACCCAGCGAGTCTGGATGCTCTCTTTCGAGGAAGCCCTATTTACATTGAAGAACGCCTTCTTTCGAAAGAGGAACTTTCGAAAGAAGGCGTTCTTCCTCGTGAAACGAGGTTTACCGCCATCGAAAGAAAAGCCGCGTTCTTTCGAAATTATTTCGAAAGAACGCGGCTTGAGTCTGGACGCAGGGGAAGTTTTTTCGGGAAAAGGCTACTTTTCCCAAAAAAAAACCCCGAGTCTGGACACAGCCTAAGACTGTTACAAAAATGGGCAATGTGATAATTCCCCAGAGATGCAGGACTGAAAAGGGGCAGCTCAGTGCTTCAAGCCATCCTTTTAACATGGACTATGACTGAAGTAGGGGCTACCCTCCCTTCTTGTTTGATGGTAAAATACCAGGTTTGGTCAACATAACCAGGCTTGAGAATTATGCTAGCCTGCACTTCTTACTCCCCTTATTAGGGAAGGAGTTATTCCCTTAACACCATATTGGCTTGGGTGCAATTGAGGGTTTTTTCACCTTCCCCACAGTATGTTTCATGAAGGTCTCAGTTTATGTATAATATGATGGGCAGTAGTTCATATGTGGCAACCCATTATTTAAGTGTAGGGTAAATGTCTGGTGCCTAGGAAAGGTATACAGTGAATGGAGAAATGGCTTTGACAAAGACTTGTAAAGAAGTTTTCATTAAAGGAACAAATGGGGAAAAGTTTTTCAGTGTTTATTTTACATCTTTTTGAAATAAGAAGCACTAAAGATTTTTACCTATTTCTACGCTCTTTCCAATGAAGTTATTTCAGTTATGGATAACTTTTGACACTTGAAAACCTAGTGTACACAAGGTTCAGAACAGCCTAAGATCATTAAAATTCAGCTTAAATTCTCAGTCATCAGACATGCCAAATGATCTTGTCTTATCTATAACAGATAGGTTCAGAAAATCATGAATAACGTGCCTTCATTGCAGTCTCCAACATTTCAGGTAAGTGGGATAAAATATGTCCTTAAAGTTGCTGCTGTGCAAAGCGTATATTTTATGAGATTATATTAAAATATGATACTTATATTTTGGAACTATTACTTATACTTTGTTTACAGACATATATGACCCAAATATTTATGACTTTTCTCTGTATTTATTTATGACTTATTAACTCAAAACTCCCACTAACATCAATGATTACCTCAAAATGAGTAAAAGCGGGAAAAAATAAAATAAAAATAGATTAAAGATGTCAGGAATTGATTCTATTGCATATCTATGTATTTAAGAAAAAAATGTATATTATTGTATTTTTAAGTGATATCTGAGCAAGTGAAATTCTAAATTGAAAAAAATGAATTATAATGCTCTCAAATATAATTAAAATAAAGAACAAAATGATATTTTGTGTACATGTTATGTTTGTTATTATGACTCAGGATAATCCATCCAAATGGCAATCATTTTTATTCTCTCATAGGTCTAATACATGTTAGTAATATAACACAAGTATGTTGATTGAGATTTCTGGTTGTTGTGAGAAATAATTATGCTATTTATTTTACCAGAATGTGAGGAAAACAAGTATGCGTATACAATAACAGTTTAAATGTCTAATAGCTGTCCTTTTTACTTATATTATATATTACTGCCTTATTCCTCACACTAGCTTTCTGAAGACAAGTTAATACCTACAGTACTTGTGAAATAACAAGAAACAATGCCACACAGTGGATTTCTAAAATATTTGCAGTTATCTTGTGACCAGAATAAAATTATTCAGTGGCACTGTCTATTTATATATCAACTTAAGCAACTCTCTATGGAATTAAATATAGTTTAATCTAGTCTTTGAAGGAAATATAAATTATCATCTTGACCCTACAGAACAAACTACTGTGGCAAGACCTCTTTATTTTGCTGTGGATTATATATTGATTTGTTGGGGAACTATTTCATTTGGTCAATGAATACATGTATAAATCCAGTTGAATTTTAAAACATTTGGTGAGGGAACTATGACTAAGGCTACCATTTTGTCACAGAAATGTGTAAATTTAAGAGCACAGATTCTTGTGGGCAGGGGGGTTGGGGAGGGTTGGAAATTGAACCCATGCCACACTCATCCCACAATGGCAGTGCCTGCCCCAGACATTGTGGCCTGATGTGCGTACACTCAGTGTGTTACTCAATTTTGGCCCATCTGTCCTTTTATAACCAGCTACAGGGGAAGTGGATGTGTCACACTTGAGTGTCACTGCAATTAACATGTGCCAGGTTCACAATTCCTGGAGCAGAGTTCTCTGCTTAGCATTATGGGGCAGGAGCAGAATAAAGGAGAGGATGTGTATAGATTTGACTTATCAGGGACTTTAGTCAGATTCACAATTAGCATAATCATCATAACCTCTGTGCTGAAATCATGGCCTTAGTTATGGCATATATCCATAAACAGAATTTTTTAAGACATGCTGTGTGATGTACATATTACAATTTCAGTGTTATTTTATAAGGCACTTACGCTAAGTATAATTACTATTTATTTTAATTTTAGTAGCACCGAGATCCGAATGGCCTCATTGTGCCATGCACTTTACAAATCCCCGAGAAACTAAATGAGGTAAGATATAACAGGTGGGTAGTGAACAATGTAAGGGATTAGGAAAAGAAATTTATTTAAAAACAGGTAAGTATATAAATAAAATATATCAAAGTATGTAATAAAGGTAAACATTATGAAAAGATGTTTCAAATGTTCTGAACTTTGCGAATGCAAGAAAGTTTTATAACTACAGAGATTGATTTTTTCCTCTCCCTAAAAATGTAAACTTATGGCTTTTCCTCGCCCCAAAAATGTAAACTTATTACAAAAATGTAAACTAAAGAATACATTTTCCTCTTGATGCATACATGTAATTCCCAGTAATGTTAATGGGAGTTATATATGTACATCAGGAGAAGAGACACTTAAGGTTCTAGGCCATAAAGGACTTACTCAGTCATGCGGTTGAATGTCATAGTTTATTGTCTGAAAAATAAAAACAACACCCTGTGGATGTCTTTAAAGTTCAGTAATGAATCAGAGTAAATGCACTGATTTTATTGGTAGTTTTGAGAGGCAGTTACTGCTTGCAAAATAAAAAAAATACATGAAGCTCTGTGAAACTACATTTAAATTAATGGGGGGAAAATCAAATACTAGAATCAGAACAGTTACAAACTAAACAAAAGCTTCTGCTCTCTTGGAATTCACACCTCCAGATCAGCTGCTAGAAGTGGGCCTCATCCACCTTGATTGGATCCACCTCGTCATCTCCAACCTGATCCTGGCCTGCATATTTATACCTGCCTCTGGAAATTTCCACTACATGCATCTGACGAAGTGGGTCTTTGCCCACGAAAGCTTATGCTCCTACACTTCAGTTAGTCTATAAGGTGCCATAGGACTCCTCGTCGCTTTTGCAGATTCAGACTAACACGGCTACCCCTCTGAAACTAAACAAAAGAGTTGCAATTAACTCTTTCTCAGTTTTCCATCACTGACAACTAGTTGAGAGAAAATATAAAATGATCAGATGGAAAAAATAAAATAAACAAAGGAAATTTAACTGATCGGAAATCAAAGAATACATATTTACACAAAATTTTCAGTGCCAAATAGGTTAAGCTAAATATATATGAATATCTTTTTGAGTATTTATGCCACATGAACCTCCTGCCTTGTAAAGTCTGCATATCCTTAGTTAAACAATGCTAAATGTCTTCCATAATCCCTATCTACACTACTGAAGTACTGTGTTTGAGAATTATAAAATACACTTTTATAACATTTTGAGACTAAAGGACCAGCTTGTCAACAGATGGTCCTTTGTTGACTTCAGTGAATCTGTATGTGCACTCTGTTACTGTTGATAGCACCAGCAAAGTGTGGTTGGCTCTTCTTCCTTCTTAGGTGGCTCCTTCAAGTAAGGACAGAAGTGTTCCCTGTATTAAGCCAGGAAGATAGCCTATATAAAATGTTTATTTATTTTGTTCTTTCTGTTGCATAATTTGGCCTTTTGTACAGCTGTATAATAAATTCTATAATAAAGAATGCTTAAGGTTAGAAAAAGAATTGTTCTATGTAAAAATGGCAGTTATAAAAGGGAGTTATATCATTGTGATTTCAATGGAGCTAGGATTTCAGCTATTCATTACTACTACAACCCCTCAGTAGTGTCAGTTATTGGTGATCATGTATGAGCCAGACAGAACACAGGTTGAATTTCAGATGACAGAGTTTTGTAGTAATGGCAGTTAAGGGACAAGGAAAAACATAACATTTCCCACCACCCCCGCCACCCCCAAAACTGTTTTTCATCCAGAGTCACAGTGGCCATGTCTACACTGCACAGAAGATCAACGCTGTCACTAAATCAAACTCAAAGGGTGCCCTCATCAGTGCCGGTACTCCTGCTCCTCACAAGAAGGAAAGCCAACAGGAGCATTTGCCCTCATTGACCTACCAATTTGTGGATGGCAATTTAAGAAATGTCAACTCCAACAACATAATTAACATAGCTAGAGTTGCATATCTTGAGTCAACCTACTACTCTAGTGTAGACCAGGCCTGAGAAAGAATTAAACATACAATGCCATTTTCACAGTTTTGGAAATAAATCTGCACTTTATAAGTTTTGAGGCTACATTATACTTAAAAGTATACAGCCTGTGTGTATTACATTTTGGAGGAACATGATCCAAAAAGACATCAGTCATTAAGATACAGATCTTCGTGTTTCCTAAGTAAGCAGCAAAGGTGATCTTCATAGCCTATATCACTTAGTAAAACTCACTTACTTTGACTCTTCTCTCATTTAGCTAGAGTATCTCCACTGAATTCAAGGAAATGACTTATTTACACTAAGCTGAGAATTAGTTTTACTTGAGAGATGGTCTATCTCTTGTGATAGCTATCCATAATACAATGAGACTTCCAGTTCCAGGAGAGATTATAAAAAAAACATAGTGAATGACAGAAGCAAAGAAATCACTACTAACATTGCCACATTCAGAGATAAAAAAAAAAAAATCCTTTCTGAAGCTTTCTATCACTGTTACCCTAACTAACACTTCATATTTAAACACAAACAAATAAAATGCTTCATAGATGATCTCCTTAATATTAGAAAACGCTTCAATGATTCAGATCTATGGAAATAACTAGAAAACATTATCTTTAGTAGACTAGCACACCATATGCAAACATGATTTATACTAAGCATATATATACACACACACACACACAAATATCATAACAACACATTCGCAGTAGCAGATATAGACCTCTCACAAGTTAATCAAAGTTACGTGGCAGTATAATTTCTCTAGAAAAAGTTACTAACGTAATAACAACATTTATAATACTTAAAAGTTTGCTAGACACTTCACAGAAGAAAGATACAGTTGATGACTGAAAAAGGCTTGTAATCTATGTTTAAGATAATTAATAGTGACATAGTAGGGAGACCATTATAGAAAAACCTAAAGATTTTTGGCCTGGATCCAGCAAAGCAATTAAGCACATGAGTAATCCCATTAATGTCACAGGAATTACTCATGTGCTTAAAGCTATGCAGATAATATATGCTGTTGGTACAGGGGCATAGTAGTGACCAATATTCTAAATCCTACAGAATTTAACAGAGAATTGTATCTATTCCCAAAACATTTTTGGATCATTCTACTGTGGCAGTGGCAGAAAAGTGTAAAAGGTTATAAAATAGAAAATTTATGTTAGGTGATTACAAAAAATTTACATTTGAAGAGATACAGAAAGGAGGTAAGTGGAAAGGTTTGAAAAGGAATTGTATGTCATAGTCACACCATACATCCAGGAAGACAAAAAAAATCAATATGCTAACGTTAAGAAAACAAGTTTAATCCAAGACAGGAAGAAATATTAACCCAAGCATGCTGTCAAAAGCAAAGTGTCATAAAGAGAACCCACACTATAGGGAAGCATCAAAATTAGTCTGAGGCAGGCTTGCTTAATATGGATGTGCTACCACTACTTATAGCCACAGGAAGCACTGAGGAGTAATTACTCTGGGGCTAAGTCTACACTACAGGGTTTTTGCACAAAAAACAGCAGAGCAGCCACTCCTCAAGTGCGTTTTTGCTCAAGAAAATTTACAGTAAAATGGCAGAACAGAGGGCTTTTTGCGGTGTAGGTGTACCTCTTTCTACGAGGAATAACTCCTTTTTGCATGAGAGTTCTTGAACAAAAAGTTGTGTATAGACATTCAACAGGGCTGTGTCTACACTGGCACCCTTTTCCGGAAAAGGGATGCTAATGAGACAATGAAATCCCTTGAAAGTAGGAATAAGGGATCTTCCAGAAAAGGGCTTATTTTCCACAAGATCCCGTCTAGACTGGCGCTTTTCTCCGGCAAAACCCTGAGCCGGAAAAAAGCGGCAGCCATATTCATGCAAATGCCACGGGGGATATTTAAATCCCCCGCAGCATTTGCAATTCTGAAGTATCTCATTAGCATCCCTTTTCCGGAAAAGTGTGCCAGTGTAGACACAGCCCAGGGGTTTCTTGTGCAAAAAGAGCCTATCAGAAAAAGAAGAGGTTCTCTATGACCATTCTGTTAATGACAATCAGAACTTTCTTGTGTAAGAGCATCCATGCAGTATGGATGCTCTCTTGGACAAAAGCACATCTCTTTTGCGATGAGCTTTTGAGGTGTGGATGATCTTTTGCTCAAGAAGTTTTTGCAGAAGATTTCTTCCGCAAATAACTTCTTGTGCAAAAACCCTGCAATAGTTATTTCATAATAGCAGCACAACACTAATGCTATTTTGAAATAATTATTTTGAAATAAATGTTATTCCTCGTTGAAAGCAGGAGGAGTTATTATTTAAAAATAATCAGCCTGTTATTTCAAACTAATGGGTTTGATAGTGTGGATGCTCTGCTCATTGTTTCAAAATAATGGGGGTTATTTTAAATAACTCCCTAGAGCTCAACTTCTGTGTGTCTTAATACCCATCTGTAAAATGACGGCTAAGGTAGTTAATTTATTCCTTCGGAGAGCAGGGGGAAAAGGGTACAGACTAATCAACTGACACATAATGGAAGAAATTCTGTTCCACAATTTTCACCAGAAAAATCAGTAATAGGACAATAGCTGTGTTCTAACACAATCAGAAAAAATAAAACTGTTTCTCTGCTAGACAATAACTGAAAATTAGTTTGTTTAATGCAGTTCCATCTGGAAAAAACAACAAATAAAATGACATTATATTTTAACACCATCTTTGGGTTATATAAATATAGAAAAAATCATTAATAGTGATTATTGTTTTTTTGTATTTTTCCAATAACTAATAAACAAAACCTTGTTACCTTGCCATCTAGACCACTGTGTAATGTAAGCCCTTTATCATTTTACTTTTTTATAATGATTCAAAGCCCAATAACATTGAATGAAAAATCTCTACATGTGTAAAGAAAATAAAAGTAAAAATATTTTAATAATAACTTCATTTTGTCTCTGTCAATGGTGTTAAAAGCCAGAAGACTCAGAAGAACCTTAAGCATTATAAATAAGAGCATTCATCAGCTATAGTTCATCTATGTATATTAGCAATTATATTGACTTCTGACATAAAACACCTTACATCTTAACATCTACAGATGTTTGCAAAATGTCTCAAAGTGGCAGATTTTCAAAACACATCCTACTATAAATGGCATCCATCATCTCATTTTTCACCTTCATTAGAATAGTCATTTTCAAATAAATTGCAACAAACTTGCATATAAATAGTAAGTGGGGAAATTGAACCAGAATGCGAAGCTGCCCTATGGCTATGTCTGGTTCAGAATATTTATTATCAGCTGGAAATCCGGCCCTTAAAATTCTGTGCATATGTTATGCTCTAGTTAATTGTATATATCATTCCTAAAGATTACTCATTAAAACTTATCCCTGTATTTGCTTCTTTGCAACTGCTTATTAAAGATGATGAATACCAACATTAAGGATTTTAGTGCATGAATGCATGTACTATAAGAGTGAATCACGTGGAAAATTCTTGCTTTTCTTTTGCAAGACAATGGAATATCAGCATAACCGTACACTAAAAGATTATTTGCAAATTTGATTTTTGCTAACCCATTTATCAGACTTCAGCACCATATTCATTTTTTAATGCTTAACTCCAATTAAAACAAATAATAAATAAGTACATATATAGAAATTATTTTAAAAGTTTTAGAGGAAAAAGATGCAAAAAGTCATAAATATACTAACCTAACAAAATGTGTTCAATGTTGTCCATCAGAATTTTATAAAATAATAAACATGTTTAAAAAGTATATAACTAAAATGTCTACAGAGATGTAAGATGGGACATATCTATTTCAAATGGTAGGTGTGCCATTTTTGGAAATCTCCATTCTAGTTTCTACTGCCCATAGAAATAATGGCTCTTACATAACTGTAAAAGAATTTGCAGCCATGGCGCTCTACAATATTTATCACAATTGTCGTTATTTAAAGTCAGTGAATTAGCAGAATTTTCATGATGGTGGCTGGGAAGAAAAATACAGTTTGAACCTCTCTATTCTGGCACCACTGAGGCCTGAACAGTGCCAAACCAGAGAATCTGCCAAACCATAGGAGTTCAATATTGTCTAGATGCATTACCAACACTTCCACTGCTTACTCGGCTCTCAGAAGATATTTAGGGGTAACCGAGTTAAATAACAGCACAGAACACTGAAAGCCAGAACTAGTGGCTGTAAACAAACTTTTTGGCTGTGTCTACACTGGGCCACTTATTCCGGAAAATCAGCCGCTTTTCCGGAATAAGCTGCGAGCTGTCTACACTGGCCCTTGAATTTCCGAAAAAGCAACGACGCTCTACTGTACAAAATCAGCCGCTATTCTGGAAAAACTATTCTGCTCCCGCTCGGGCATAAGTCCTTATTCCAGAACACTGTTCCGGAAAAGGGCCAGTGTAGACAGTCCAGTAGTCTTTTCCGGAAAAAAGCCCCGATCGTGAAAATGGCGATCGGGGCGCTTTTCCGGAAAAGCGTGTCTACATTGGCCACAGACGCTTTGCCGGAAAAAGGGCTTTTCCGGAAAAGCAGCCTGCCAATGTAGACGCTCCTTTTCCGGAAAAACTGAAAACGGAATAGTATTCTGTTTTAAGCAGTTCTGGAAATTCATGCCAGTGTAGACACAGCCTATGAGTGTGTCTACACAGCAAAGTTATTTTGGAATAACTATGCAAGGGTCTGCCCAGCAATTTGGTTATTTCATAATCATTTCAAAATAACAGATAACATATTCCAACTTCTGTAAACCTCAGTCTACGAAAAATAACACCTATTCCAAATTAGCTACTTCTGCTATTTCAAAATAGCCCCTCTCTGGGGATATTCTAAGTTATTCCTCCTGGGGACCTAAATCAAGATAGAATGTTTACATTAGGGAAGCCTTCCTCAGACTAATTTTGAGGCTTCCCTGCAGTGTATATGTGCTATTTCAAAATAAGTTATTTCATAATAAATATTCTGGAATAGCTTATCCTGAAATAACTGTGCAGTGTAGACATAGCCCAAGGGTCTGAGAGAAACTTGTCCACACCAACGATAAATGGATATTCAGCTAACTAAAATCATGCTGGACCATGGATGTTGCGGGAATGCCAGAGTAGAGAGGTTCAACATATAAATGGGGGAAAACATTTAGGATTATCAGTCTGCTTTTCCATAGTCTTGTTAAATATAAGTAGGATTCTCTAAAAAAAAATTAATCAGAGTTTGCAGAACTATTTATCTGAAACCCATATGACTATAATTAGAGATAGCATACTTCAAAAATTGTTGCTAAAAATTTCCTTGTAAATTTTTTTATATATCTCCACTTCATAAAAATTGTTTTTTGAAGGCTGGATTTGTATTGGTTTAAAACTATTTTTTTTCAAGATACAATTCCATAGGTATCCTGTGTGTAGATCAAGTGTAGTAATTAGATTTTTTTTTCAAAAGAATGATTCAAACAAGAGACAATCTTACTTTTGTACTCCAGGTGAAAACCAGCTGCTGCCACACTAATATCAGAGTGAAAGTGCAGGTAAAGTTGATTTGAGGTGCTGTTCAACAATGCTGGCACAGTAGTACCTGCAACAAATGAGATAGTAGGAATTAGTTTAAATGAAACAATGTTTTCATAAACATCAGCCTATTTTCTCCTCACTATGTATACAGAGTTCTCAAACATTCTGTCATACTGTACACTGGATTTTTACAAAGCTGTAAGTAGAGTCTGATGACATGATCACACAGTAGGCAGTTATGCAAATGTAGCCAGTGCTAAATCCCACTATATTTACTCACATGAGTAAGTCCACTGACTTCAAAAGCATTTTCCACACAAGTAAAGAATTTGGCTCTGGAATGATTCTCTGTACATTTTTTTGGTTTGTATATAAGAACTAAGAGTTCTAAATTAAAGCTGCGGGGACAGTCTCACCCATCCCATTATTCTGAGACACTAATTTTCTGTTTGTATTCTCTTTAACTCCCACTTCACACAATAATGCTGCAGCACACTTCAGTCTCCAAGGGGTGATTATCACAATGGCTTGTGGCCATCAGTGGTGACTGTACAAAATGATTATTCTCTCTATATAAGACAAAAAAGAGATATTTTTGCTTAAACTTCAATTTTCATTCTATGATTCTACATATCACACAGACTCTACAGTGTGGTATTCACTGTCTCCATGTTAAGGGGAGGAGGACAAACCTTTGTTCAGAAAGAACTTTCCAGAAGGATAGTTTCCTATCTAATTTTCTTAAAATGCTATGCAACTCAAAACATTTGCAGCACAGCCTGGACATACCATTTAGGGATTTTCTCTTCCCTTTAAACACATCGACAATAGCCAGAAAGATGCTCTGGACATAACATAGTTCTCTAACGACAAACCAGGCTGTCTGACATGGAGGGTTCTGGAATTAAAATTCACAGGTAACAGAATTATCCCTCTCTCAATCTCTTCCATGTGAGACAGGGTTGCCAACTCTGACTGAAGCTATTGCAGAAGATTTTTTTTTCACAATATAACATTATTTTCTTGAAATGTCCCATTAAAAACCAGGATTGCTTTCAATAGTCACTGGGAGATGGATATCAACTCCAGGAGACTCCAGGCCAATCCCAGAGGGATGGCAATCCCAATGTAAAATAATCTGTACAATGGGATGAAGAAATCAGTGAGCACTCCTAGAGCGGAACTGACTATTCAATTACTCATGTAAGATTGAAGAAGATCTTGACGGTTACTGAGGCAACTTCTACCAAACACTTAATCAGCAGGGCTGCAGATGTCCATTCTATTGTGTTTGAGGAAGTAGGTGAATATCCCTATAGTACTTAGGCCTTGTCTACACTTGCTGTTGAAGGGATCAATGTCTTGATCAATTTAGCGGGTCTAGTAAGACCCGCTAAATTGACCACTGATACTGGTCCCATTGACTCCAGAGTGAGAAGAGTAAGTGGAGTCAATGGGAGAGTTTCTCTCATTGACCCCCCCACAGTGGAAATGCCATGGTAAGTCGAACTAAGGTACTTTGACTCCAGATACGCTATTTATGTAGCTAGAGATGCATACCTTAGTTTGACATTGTCCCTTAGGGTATATCTGGCTTCATAGCCTCACCAGAAGATGTGTGTGACCCCTCCTCCCACAAAAACATTGGGAGCATGTTAATGAGAAGAGCTACATATGAGGCTTTGAATACATCTGCTATATATATACTTTTATTTCTCTATATGGCATGTTCATATGTAAATAATGTAAATCTAGTTTCTTAGAATATTTAAATTTAACCAGAAATGTAGTACCATCACTTCCTATTATGTAAAATAGTGGTGAATTTGATGATGGAGAGCTTAGCAGTTCATATAATTATAAAATTAGATAGAGCAAGTAACTGAGCTTTCATTGTATCATAGAAGTAGCTGGCTTAGTCTATATGCACAAAAACAATGTGGAGTCTAAAAGATTAACAGACCAAGTGGGTTTTGCCCATGAAAGCTATGCCCAAATAAATTTGTTATTCTTTAAGGGTATGTCTACACTAGGGGATAAAGTCAAAGTAAGATACACAACTTCAGCTACGTTAATTGCATAGCTGAAGTCAAAGTAGCTTAACTTGGCTTTTGGCCTTGTCTACACTTCAGGAAGTCAAAGGAAGAACACCCTTCCTTTGATTTCCCTTGCTCCTTGTGAAAGCAGGGTTACTGGCACTGACTGGAGTGCCCTTCTGACTTCAAATTAGCTGTCTTAACTAGACCGCTAATTTGAACCCTCGAAGATTGACAGCAGCAGCATTGATATTCCTCTGTAGTGTAAACATACCCTAACGTGCCACAGGATTACACATGGATTCTGAGCTTTCACTGAGATTATGCCAAACTCCAAATCCCTCTTGGACAAAAATTCAAGATCGTTTCAATGCAAAGAAGAGGAGAAATGCCACAGGTCTGTGTAAAGCATACAATCTGAATAAGGTTTATTGTCTCTTCTGTATACACTTTTCACCAGACTACCCTGTCTCATTATTATTAGTTGTGCATATTTGGTATAAAAGCATGATGTAGTCCCTTACAAATCAAGCTACTGAGGATCAGAAAAAGAATTAAATAATTTATTCAGAAAACATATTAAACCATTGAGCTAATTAAATGTTGCAAAAAAAATTCACTAAAACAGCAGAATTCACGCAATAACACAGAGAATATTATTAGCCTATTTGTAGTCGTTAAGTGATCAAACTCCTTTCAATCAGACACATTTATTTTCCATTAAAGAGTAGGGTATTTTTACACTTTGGTTGAGATAATTCTACTTTAGAAGAATTGATCAATCTATAAAGAAATAATGCATTACTATCAAAAATATGCAATCACAAATATTTGTCAGAACTAATTATGAGGTTGGATAGGCTGGCAAAAGTCAATCAGAAAGAATACAGATGACAGAATAAGGAGGAATATGCTCAAGTTGCAGTAGAGGAAGTCTAGGTTAGATATTAGGAAAAATTGTTTCACAAGGAGAGATCCTGAAATGGATTCCTAAGGAGGTGGTAAAATCTTCTAAGGATGGAGATTCCAAAGCCAGGTTTGACAAAGCCCTGTCTGGAATGATTTAGTTGGGGTTGATCCTGCTACAAGCGGAGGGTTGGACTCGATGATCTCCTGAGTTCTTTTCCAACCCTAATCTTCTATGATTTTATGGAAAGACATTATCTGTTTTACAAAACGCTTGCTTCATCTAATCTCAAAATTTCCTTTGGTCTGGATTATTCTGTTTGCTTGCAACTCATCTCTTTAAAAGGTTAGGGGGAAAAAAGCACATGAAAAAGAAAAAAAAT
Source organism: Pelodiscus sinensis (assembly GCF_049634645.1). Classification (NCBI taxonomy): domain Eukaryota; kingdom Metazoa; phylum Chordata; order Testudines; family Trionychidae; genus Pelodiscus; species Pelodiscus sinensis. The sequence continues at coordinate 38,848,803 of NC_134713.1, forward strand.
CCAATCCTGTAGTTTATCAAATTTCATGTTTAACAAATTTCATTTCTAATTATAATGTAACTATCAAGTACTCTGAAAACACTTCTTCTAATTAACACAAACTCTCCTTCTCAATTAAATTAATTGGTGAATTTTTTCCTCCACAAAATAAACTTCTGAGTTATCTTTAGGTTTGCACATGATAAAGCATGCTGCTAAATTCTCAAAATAGATCATGCATTTTGCTGATTTTTACTAAAAGTAGAATGGCAATTTCAACTCTAAGTGAGAAGTGACCCAAAAGAGTACTAAAATTAATATTAACAACAAACTTAACCTGAGAATTTAGGTTTTAAAAGAACTGGTTATCCCACAAGCGTATCAGCTGCCAGTATCCACTGGGAGCAGTGAGAAGTATAGACTCACCTGTTCTCTCTTAGGGTATGTCTACACATCAAAGTTAATTCAGAATAACAGCCTCCCTCCCCTCTCACCAGAGTTTCATTCCCCCTCCCCACTCCCATTTTGTTAAATAAAGAGTTTGTGTTCATGAAAATACATGTATTTTATTTGACATCGGGAAAGGGGGTTAGGGAGGGCCCACACAGTAAGTCCTGACCTGGTGCCCTGCTGGAACTGGTTCCGATCAGCCTTAAATGTGATTCAGAGTCCACTCAGTGTGGACGTGCTATTTCGAAATAGCAAAATGCTATTTCGAAATGCATTTTGTGTCTAGACGCATTATTTCAAAATAAGCTATTTCGAAATAACTATTTTGAAATAAGCTATTTCAAAATAACTATTTTGAAATAAGATATTTCAAAATAGCATTGTAGTGTAGACATACACTTTATGAAAGTACCAATTTTCTCACTCATAGAAGACCATAAAATATCAGCTGGATGATGTATCTTCACAAAACTTCTTACATTTTTTTCTTTGCTACTGTCATCCTCCTTTAAAGCAACATCTCCAGAACAAGGACATTTGTCACTGTAAGCTAAGAAAAAACTGCTAATCCATGCATCAGAGAAGAGAAAGCTGACATGACAAGTGCACCCTGACAGCTTAAGATAGTTTTGATTTCCAGACATAATAGACGGTCCAGGATGAAAGAAATAGAAGACCATATCGAGACTACTTTCTATATAGCTGTGCAGCTACAAAATCTATTCCCATTCACTGATTTGATTGGTTACAGGCTTCTTGAGCTCCAATTGAATATTTTAAAACTTAAATGCTCAGTCTAATCCTCTGAGAAATATAAAAAACAAGCAGTACGCCTGAGATGCTTCACAATGAATTGAAGTATCTCACCTTCAAATTGATTAAAGTGATCTGGGTAAACTAGGAGGAAGGACTTGTAGAAACCTATGAACAGACGAACATAAGCCGGGACAATCAACAGCATTTTGGGTCAAACATTGTCAGATTTTTCAAATGACCTTCTATGAGAGGCTTTGGGTAAGTCTACACTGCAAACTTCTCTTGGAATAGAGGGTCCACACTACAGGGAAGCCTCAAAATTAGTCCGAGGCAGGCTCCCCTAATGAGGACATGTTACCTCAACTTAGAGTCCCAGGAGGCACTGGGGAAGAAGAACTTTAGAATGTCCCTGTTGAGGACCTATTTTGGCATAACAGCAGTGGAGTGCCTATAAACCCTCTTCCAAAAAAGCTTTTTTGGAAAAGGGCTAATTCCTTGTGGAATGAGGTTCATAGCCAACCGAAAAAAGCCGTCAATTATTTCAACTTTCTGAAATAATGCAATTGCAGTGCAAACACTAGTATTGTTTTTCCCGAACAACGGCTATTATTCTGGAAAAACAGTGCAATGTATGCATTGTCACCCTTAGTGACAATGCATAGGGAAACTCTTGATTTCGGCTCATGATGAAAGAAACTGTCAGTGGTGCTAGATTCTTTTGCCTAACAATAGAGCAGAATCAGAGGAAGTTACTGCTTTAATAAGAAGAAAAGACATTTTCACTTGGCTCATTCTGCCTACAGATTATATAGGAGTGAGGTCCTGAGGAATCTCTTGTGTTGTTGGATATGAAAAATGTCAAGGAGTCTACCTTGTGTTGCTTTTGTTCCCTATTAGATGAAGAGTCACTGGATTGAACTGATGACAGGTTCAGTACTCGCAAAGCAAGATAACTTTCTGACATATCTAGGTTTTTTGATCTATCCCCTCCTTAGCAATTGGGTTAAATACACCTAACAATCCAAATTTGCTCACATTCTACAAAGAAATACATAATATTACTTGCAAGGAGAAAACTAAAAGGACAGAGGTCTTTGAAGTGATTCAGATAAGAATCATGTCATTCATCAAATTTAGTGTTTAGCTAAAACATAGTATCAGAAGAAACAGATGTGAAAGTATCCTGAAAATATTGCTTCCTCTGCATATACTGCTAGTGATTATGATAAAAAGAGGAGGTTGGGATTACTGAGTTAATAATAGGTTCCAAAAATCCTTGACATATGCCTCTGAAACCTAAAGGCAAAGATGTTCTTCTGTCCTGCAGTTTCTAATCCTGGCTGTTGTACCTTTTGGGAGCTTTTCAAGGTATGGATCTGTTTTAACATTAAACAGATCAGAAGCTTAAAAGAAAAGTCTAGACTATAACCGTGGTGTACGACAACAAAATTTAAAGAGCTCAACCAGGCATGATGGCACAGAGTCACTGCTAGCAAATGTGTGCAGTTCATCACAGTATGCCCTCAAAAATACCTGTTTTTTAGTCAGCCTTTTTTTTAGCTATCCCAGATTGTATTTCCATCAGATGGCCTAGGAAAAAAATCATATGGGGTTGCCATTTTAGTCAGTCTGTATCTATAAAAACAATGAGTCATGAGGCTCTTTAAAGATTTATTTGGGCATAAGCTTTCATGGGTAAAAAACACTTCATCAGATGCACTATGCAAATTGAGTATCTTATTTCAATTGAATTTTGAAAAAGGCTATTTTGAAATTTGGAGCATCTACAGAGTGCCAAATTTTCTAAATAACATGCTATTTCAAGACATGCCTTAACCCTTGTGGAACGAAGGTTATCTGGATGCCAAAATAGTGAAAAAAATTTTGAAATAGCAGGCAGCTTGTTCCGGTATCCCGAAATAGCCATGCAGTGTAGATGAACCTTTAGTTTTGTGACTCCTCATTGTTTTTACTAAAAGATAATAACTTCTCCACATCAGATAAGTACAGTGGTATACAACTGTCCATCTTATCTTTTGACCTTATCATAGCTACTTTTATATAACCAATTATTGATTCTGGTGAGGATGAATTGAGATTGGTGGAACTATTTGTCTCTGGACAATCAGATACATGAGCAGACAGCTGCTTCACTAAAGTGGTTCAGGTTTTAATAGGTGATTACTATCTTAACGGTGAGAAATTGCTAAGGCGGTTGTCAAGTGGGAAGGATAAACTACTTATTTTTAGAAGGAATATTATTAAGTATCAATATCTGTATAAAACAGCTAAACTAAAACTCCAGATATAAACTCCAAAGACAATGTTACAAAATTCAAGGCAGCACCACTAAGCAAATACCAGCTGCACTCACAATTGAAAACAACAATTTTCACAATGTGTAATGTGTTTTCTAAAAGTGCATCACTTTGGATCAGTAACAAATCCCTTCAAGTAATGTATTAATTATTAATTTTTGAGTAACCCAAACAGCAGTTTCAGCTACAATCAAGACTCCAAACATTGCCACAGACTGTACATTCAACCATATAAATAACATCCTGCTGCAATATGGACAAAGTTAATTTTCTTTTGCCTTCTTTTATATGATTCAAAAGAGAGTACTAAGGAATCCACCTAGAACACTTGAGATATTTCTGAATATCCCAAGATGAAAAGAATAACTTTAAAGTAGAAGTAGCCCAGGTATGACAAACTCATTCTTTTTAGAGAAGGGCAATTTACAGTTTTGAATATGGTCTAGTGCCTTGGGCATTAGTTAAAAGTTCATACAGTCCTCAGTAACTAGCAAATCTTCCATTGATGTTAGTGGAAAATTTGCACAGGTCAAAGTAGAATATAACTTTGAATGAATAACTAAATGTTTTAGCTTTTTATCATCATATTTGGTCAATACATATTTGTTCACATTCATAATCACATAGAGGGCCAATATCACCCTTTTCCGGACCCCGCATTTCTGCCTTTTATTTCTCTTCCTTTCCCACTCTCCCTTTCTCTCTGTCCTCATTCTTTTTCCCTGGTGTTTCTCCTCATTCCTTCTCTTCACCTTCTTCTCTGCAAAATGTAATTATTATGTTTTCAATTTAACACTCCAGTGCAATTATTTAGGGATGGGAGAGTCCTGACCTCTAAGTCATTAGCTGGAGATTTAAAAAAACAGAGAGAAAACATAACAAATACAATATTGAAAGCTCTAAAAAGTTACTCCAATAGACTTTCCAAATATTAATAATTCACACCTGAAATGCACTTCAAGTCTGAAAAGTGACTGATTAAAAATCATACTAGAGGGAGGTCTCTCATAGCTAGCATCAGACCCTAACCCTGACTCAATTTTCTTACTCTTCCTTTAACAAATAATCATCATAGTAGATGTGCAGTGGAATTACACTTTTCTTGTGAGTCTGGTTGAAAATGTTATCTCAAAACCCTTATCTTCCAACCATCTTCTTCAAGCTCAATAATCCTGCCCACTCAAAGGTAAGGGCATTAAAGACTTGCCCTCTGGCTGGCCTGGAGAGCTTCTTTCCCCAGCGTATTCTGGATTCTCTGCAGGAGCCTTTTAGTTCCGTCTGGCTTTTTCTGATCCCCACAACTCTTGAATGGGAGCTAAGGAAAGTCTGTGCTCTTCTCTGAAGAGTCATGCTTTCAGCCTTTCTAGGCACTCTTGCTGCCTAGGTCCTGTGCATGGAATCTAAAAAGCATCTCCTTGCTGTATGAAATCGCTCCCTGAACTCTTCCCGCTGACTAAAACCAGGCTGCTCTATGTCCTAGAAGTCCAGCTTCTGCATAACAAGTCACTTATTATGTGACTCCTGGAGTTACTCTCTTAATTTGGAGATGGAAGCTCATCAGATTATCCTGGCCAAGACTCAAATGCCTTAAAAACTCAGCTCACACCATGACAGATAACTGCCTACATCAGATCTTCTCTTCTTTGTGTTTTCAGAAAAATGTATACTGATTTTACAAACAACATTTATTTATTGTGTGTTTGGCTCTTGTGAACTCATCAGATCCAATACAGATCTAAGAGATTGAGCTGGATTGGATCATCAACAATATTGTTTACAAAGTTCTACTCAGTTACAAATGTACAATTGGACAGCTATTACAGAAGGAATTATTGGAAGGCAGTCAAATTTTATGTGATTTGCAGTACAGAGCAGAAGACTGAAAATAATAGTGTTGCACAACAGTTATTGACAACAGAATTATGTCTTCAGTACTTTTATTATTCATGAAGCTAAACAACTAAGAAGGAACTTAGCATTACCATCAGATCCAGGTTGAGTTTGCAGTAACAGATTCAATCATTGTCTGCAATAATTTTACTTGGGTCTTCTCTACACAGAAAGGTTTTTTTTTTCAAACTGATAGGTTTATGCTGGTACAATTTCCCATATGACAAGGACAGCATGTGGAGAATCCCTGCTCTGACCTTCTCAGGGGGCTGTAGGGACATGACAGCCACCTTCAGGAGCACAACTAACCATAGGGATAATCACTCCAGACATGTCAGGTTAGGCATTTTATAATTGCTTTTTCAGTTTAATTTATGTTGTTTGAGAATGGTTTGAGCTAAAATTAAAAAAAAAAACCTTTTATCCTGAAATATAAATACCTACTCAGAGGTACAGGAAACCCTCTCCATTCACACTGAATGTGTTCCTGGCACCACTGAGAATGGCAAAATTCATGAATATTGCAGCCATTATTCCAAGCCCTTGCAGTGAACTCCCTGAAGCTCCCAAACTCACTGCAGCTGCTGGGAGCCATGGGGAACTCGCTGTATCTGCTGGTAGCTGCAGAGAATACATCACAACTGCCAGGAGTTGCAGGGAACTCACTGTGGTTCTGTACAGCTGCAGGGAACTCACAGCGGTTCTCAGGCAGATGTGAGGAACTCACCTTGGGGGCAGGAGCCTCCGTGGATTTTGTGAATTACAAAATTTGTATAATGATTTTAGCATACCTACATAACAAAGTTATACCAGTTAAGTCCTTGCAAAATAAGATCTTTTAACATATCAGCTACTGAGAGACTACAGAGAAATCTACCAATATCACTTTTCACAGTATGCTGAACTTTCAGGCAGAACTGTGATCCTGAAGCTAAATTTACTTTTTTTCCTTAAAAAAAAGTTTGTAGACCTTTTGGTGAGAGCAAAACCTTCCAAATGTGAACTGACCAAAGCAGTGTTGTCTGACCAGCAAAATATCTGTGCTGGAGCCAGAAGGTGTAATTTCCATCTTGACAAGAGAGAATCTGCACTGGCTCTGGCTGAGATAACATTCCAAAAATAGAAGTGTAGCTGCAGCAGCCAAGTGGGAGAATTGGCTAGCTGCCTGAATATGCATCTATTATCTTGACTGGCAGCTAAACCCTCCTGCTGCCTGTATCTCCACAGCTACACTGTATTTTTAGTGTGATAGCTTGATTCGGATAGCTTGGGTATATTTGCTCAAAGTGTGGCCATACCTTTTGAGCACCACATGGAAAAATAGCTGTATGAAAGGTGAACACCTTTATTTATCTCGGTAAAGTCTAGCTTTAAATGCAATGACGACAACTGAATTTTTTAGCATGAAATAAATTGCATTACTATCAAGTTAAATATTATATAGAGGCTACTGTATATGTACAGTATTATTTATTTTCTTATTTAACACAATGTAAACCCTAATTTTAAAAATATATATCAAGCTATGACAAAATCTCCAGCATTCCCTAGAGTGTCATGCCCCACAATAGAGATCAAAATTGCTGCAGCATAGATGAGCCTGGGATATAAGTCAATTCTATGTACAGTGTTTGGTCATGTTGGTTGCACTATAACATCTTCTTTCAGTAAAAAAAAAATACTTTATGAAAAGGGAACAAAGTCAGAGGAGACTAATATGTTCATGAAACAAGAAATGACATGGTTTGATACATGTTTTCAGTTTACCAATTTGTTCTGTTCTCTAAAGGTCTAGTGAGCTTACATGAATACTGAAGGACTGTGTCTCCTCCCTAAAAAGGGTGAGTTTAAAAAGGGCAAGTTTAAGCCTAATTTTCCAAACCAATATGTATCAAGCAGTGCAAGCCCACTTTAAATCAGGGCAGCATATCTATATTAGGGGTTAGCAGTAATGGGGAAGATTTTCAAAAAAGGCACATAATGTGGTTAGATAGTTGAAAACATCCATAAGTATAACTACATTGACCATTTCAATTTTCTCACTGGGTACTGGAAAGCAGTTTTAATAAAAGATGGAAGCTTTTCACATACATACTATGGGCACCTGAAAAAGGTCATATTTAACCAGATCATATGCTTACCTGACAAGCTCCCCAGTCGTGGTGCAGTCATATCACCACCGTCATAGATTTCAAGAGAATCCCAGTTATGTTCTGTGGCAAAATTTATTACCTGGATCTGTAAAACAATACCATTAAGTATGTATTTATTTTTCAAAGACATAATTATATTTCAATGAATATCCTAAAAACAAAACAAAAGAAAACATCAAAAACTAAACCAGATATAAGCAAAAGAAAATAAAAAAACACTGGGAAAAAGTGTAAAAAATATCACAATTGAAAGAAAGTAATCCTTATTCTCCACTGTCTTTCTTTTTGTATAGCCGTCCACACTTATGCAGAATGGGTACCAAAACCCATCCGATGGGAATAGAAACATTTTGCATACACATTGCGCAGATATAAATGAATACACAGAATATAAAAAAATGGAAAATCATGATCCAGTTATGGCCCCAGACTTGAAATCAGATCAATAGAATCTCTGCTTCTCTGCAGTGCCCAGTTGACATCAATGAAGCTCTAAAGGCTTGTCTGTACTACAGAGAAGATTGACACTGTTGTAGTCGATCTTCTGGGGTTTGAGTTAGCAGGTCTAGTGAAGACACGCTAATTCAAACTGAGAGGGTGCTCCCATTGGCATCAATAGCCCTACTCCTATGAGGAATAAGGGAAGTTGTCTGGAGAATGTACTCCTGTTGACCTCCCGCAGTATGGATGGCTCCAGAATGCAATTAAGATACTTCAACTCCCATTACATAATGAACGTAGTTGGAGTTGCATATCTTAAGTCAACTTTCTCCTTTAACATAGACCAGGCCTAAATGAGAGAGGATCTGATTGCAAGACTGGAACTTATCGCCTATCTTTGCTATTTTACTCAGTTTAAAAAGAAAGCTGCTAGTGGCTACTGAGTTTAAATCCATTTTTCTGCACAGTAGACTGTGAGAAAAAAAGATTAGAAACTATCCTCTGATTAAAACTAAGGGAAGAAACAAAAACAAAAAGCCCTGTTTACTCTTTTTGATTTGGCTGGGGGAAAAGAAAATGGGAGGATATTTAGAGTTCCATGTGTGGTAGAATACAGACTTGCCTGAATACCTGATCCCTCAGTCACTATGATTTTCCATACACAATTCAAGCTGTTACCATAGGGCTCTGGATATCCAGGTGACAAAATAGTGCCCCTTCGTTCAGTGAAATTCCCACTGCATGGTACTGAAAGACAATATTTTTCAAAATTATGTCAAAGCTAAAGACATTTCACTGGACAGAAATGTAACATTAATTGTACAAATTGATCTAATGATTATAACTCTCTTTTTTTAAACGGGTACATAGATATTAAGTTTTACTCTGCACTTTAGAATGCAGCTGTCAGTTAAATAAGATATAGTCAGGATATTTAAGACAAAAGTATTTCTAGTGTTTGCCTTACCTAGTAAATCACAATATAGTGTTTTAAATAACTTATTTATCAATAGTCTAGCTCTTCCTCAGATTTGAAGAAAAGACTACATAGAATGGCATGTCTATAAAACAAACTCTGCTTAGACCATTAAAGATCATTATAATTTAAATGTTTGGTGGTTTAATTCTCCACTCCATACAGGTACATAATTCCTGCTGATACTAATGAGATTTATGCATAAGTCCAATGAGAAGGATACCTATTAAAAGTATAAATAAATTCAAAGTATTAAACATTATTTCACCAGAGGCTCCTCTACAAAAGGAAGCAAATTAACTGCAACTAACAATGATGTTGTTATTCACTGTACAATAGAATGCTACACTTCAGAGTAAGTGAATGCACTGTAAATTGACAAACTTCAGCAAAAGGGTACCACAAAAACTGTATAATAAACTGTTGTTATAGCGATTTTCAGAAAATGAAGTTGTATCCCATACTTCCAACTTTAGAGGTAGCTACATAGAAAATAAATATTCAGGAAAACACACATCATGCTTGTTAATCTAATAGGTTATTATATGAAACACTATAACTGTTTATTAACCAGTTCGTACCCAATTAATTTTGATATGACAAATTGTCCTTTTACATTGACTATGGCCAGTATTAATCAAAGGAGAGTGAATATGTTTGTTAATCATTATATTCTGAAACAGTTTTGAATTCTGATTTGGAGACTTGTATCCTTCATATTACACAAGTGTAATTACTTACCTATACAGCTTGGTACAGTATCATTCCACTGAGCTAAAGCATTAGGCACAGACTGACATCGAATAGCTTTTGAGCCTTGCAGCAGATAACCAGGGCTACATTCAAATCGAACAACTGAGCCTGCTGAAAATTCAGACCCAATTCTCCTGCCATATCTCGGTTCTGGAACAGAGCTGCATTGTGTATCACTGGTACGTGGAACAGCTGCATGAACAGAAAAATGTTACCCAAAATGCCAGTCGCCATCTGAGAAATGCATAGATTACCAAAACAAAACAAAAATATACTGTCATTTATGACATGGGATTTAATTTGCCATAATACTTGTTTCACTCATGGTACCATAAAGCCCTTTAAGAGTAAGGAGTTGGTTATTACAGTGACTATATGGACAAACACAGCAGTAATTATATATTATATATTAACAGCTATAGATAGTAGATTCCTCCACCCACTGCCTTGTATTGCTTGGATACTGGAACTCAACTCCTCTACTTCATTTAAAAAAATATGGCTGAGATATATTATTTTTGACAATTGTGCTCAACAAATCATACCACCAATTTATAATGTAAGCACATTTTTAAGTACAAAAATATTAGGTATAGCAGCAAGTGTTATAAACGTTCATATCTACAAAAATGTTAATTTTTGCTTGCTATTTCACCATCTTTACTATATAAAGAACTGTTTATAATTGCTACTTATTTGGGAGTTTAGTGTTGTGTTGCTTAGCAGGGAAACAACCTAGTCTCACAAGGGCAGTACTTGGGAGTCCATTCTCCTTAGCATACTATTTTCATTTTATTTTTATAGAAATAATCTTCCAATTAATAAGTAATTGTATGCAATAGAAGTTGCTATTTCACAAATAAGATGATATACAAAAATATAAAGAAGGGGAAAAAAGTGGTCAAAGCTTTTGTTATAGTAAAACAAATTATCCTTTCTGCTGTTGAACATGAGTTAGACCTCTATATGGCAGTCACATTCATGATTTTTGTTTCAGCATTGCTGTTTCTTCAGCAGATCTGCCTGAATTATCAGTCCCAAAAGCAAAACAATGGATGTAGTTATGATTTAGATAACACTTAATCCTTCTATTAGTGTGGGGGACTAGATGATTTCTTGAGGTCCCTTTCAATCCTAAAATTTTGTGACTTTACATATCAGATTAGGTCTCATGAAATAACAGACTGAGGACTCCTGGGTCAATTTTCATTGGAACCTCATCACAAGATGGCAAAAAAATAATTTTAAAACAACAAAAGTAATTAAGGTTGAAGGGTAGATTTTTATTTTAGCAGCATTCTGAGTAAGGTATGTTAGTTGTGCCACAGCAGTAACCTTCCCAGGAGGTGTCATGACGTAGAGACATCTACACTAGCTACAATTACTTCCCATTTTCTCCTAATTCCAATTTCCAGTTTATGAATTTACTTCTGGCCCAAAGAACTGGCAAATCACTCTGCCCCTCTTTGTCACCCATCTCCTACATCAAGTCTCATCTACCATGGCCACTGAACAGAAGGATGTACAAAATCAAGAACTCATTCGTACAAACCTGGTTCTGAGGTCCAGGTACCTTTGAAAGAAAAGGGAGAGTCTTACCTCCTCTTATTTCCTTACGCAGACTCTGAATGAGAATCTAGCCATCAATTATTAACTTTAAAAGGCTAAACTTTAAAAGAAATAATCATGTTAAGGTATAGAAATGCAGAGTCAGAGTATCCAAATAGCCTTCACTCTGCTTTTAGAATAATAGGATGTAATAATCATATGATTATGGTTTCTAGTATTTTTGGTTCCTAATTAAACTGAAATTTTGACAAATTATTTGATTATTTTCTTTCCCTCCACTTTAAGTTGTCACTAAAGGAAACCTTACCATGGAGAATAAAAGGAAAAAATGAACATTAATCCTAACAAAAATATTTGAAGCAGCCATTGCATAAGATTTCAGTGAGTTTTACCTCCATGGGAAGTTGATGGAGTCAACATTATTTCATTATTGAGATCAATAAGAACAACAACCAAGGAACTTTTTAAATTATAATTTAAACCCTTTAATTAATTAAAGTATGTATTTGGAGAAAGTGGAGGAGCAAGCACAACATACTAAAATCCTGCATGATGTTTTGGTCATCTTTCTGTTTATCAGAGGAAGAATGATCTATACTGTCATAGATTGAGACACATATAATGTTTGCTGCTAAAATCTCTAACTCGATGTCAAAGCAAGGAATCAATCACAGGATACTGACAAAAATCAGACTGCACCATTTCTAATCCTTTTTATATGTGATTGCCCCCAGCTGTTGATTCCAGCTGGATTAACCCTAATATTCTAGGAGGCTAACACTAGGATTTGAATAGATTAAGTACTCATTCAGGCCAATACGATAATCATTCTGTGAAATATAGGGAAATGTGGCTATCAGAAAAAAAAGGAAATGAAAAAGAAATAGATGAGATGTATTAAAAATAAGTTCTTAAGAAAATGGAACTGAAAAAACCATTAAAACTAAATCCTCAAATCTCATTTTTTGCTGATTGTTTAGATCAAAATGTGAAATATTGTAAACTATAACCTTCTTTTCCTCCAGCTCTCCTTCTAACTCTTGCCTATAACGTTGGCAAGCTACACATCTCATATTGTGTTACAGAGAAATACTATTTTCTATAGTAATTATTCTCCATCTTTTAGTAAATGTTTCACACCGCTGTGAGACAAAATTGAAATCAGACCAGTGGAAAAGTGAACAGGAAATAAGGTCATCTTGGAATAGAGAGTGATAAATAAAATGAGTGACTTTCCAGGACAGATTATTGTGTTCATTCAGAGTGTGGACAATATTCTCCAAAGTATTTACAATGTCTGCAAGCAGGCAATGCTGGAAATGTGTTCATGTACTTCAAATGGGGGGGGGGGGGGAGAATCCAAAATTGAGGTAACATTTATTAAATGTAATTAAATACCTCAAACATGTGGAACTAGCACAATTTATACTAATTCTTGAAATCCTAATGTATCCATTTTTCAAAATGTATACAAAAATAGTTAAAGGATTTTCCTGAGGTAACTAAGGGTATGTCTACACTAAAAAGTTAGTTCGAACTAACGGACGTTAGTTCGAACTAACTTTCATAGGCGCTACACTAGCGCTCCGTTAGTTCAAATTTAATTCGAACTAACGGAGCGCTTAGTTCGAACTAGGTAATCCTCATTCCACGAGGATTAAGCCTAGTTTGAACTAGCTAGTTCGAATTAAGGGGTGTGTAGCCCCTTAATTCGAACTAGTGGGAGGCTAGCCCTCCCCAGCTTTCCCTGGTGGCCACTCTGGCCAACACCTGGGAAACTCGTCTGCTCCCCTCCCGGCCCCGGAGCCCTTAAAGGGGCACGGGCTGTCTACGGTGCCCGTGCCAGGTGCAAGCCTACCAGCACCCAGCCAGCAGACCCTGCAGCTGGCACGGATCGAGCCACCCACCCGATGCCCTCCAGCCCTCCTCCTCTTCCCGGGACCAGGCTGGCGGCTCCTGGGAGCTTGCCCCGGACCACAAGAGGTGGGCACCTGCCTGGGCTAATGCGGACATCATGGACCTCGTCCACGATCTCCGCACTAGGCACAGGAAAGTGGCCGGCTTGGGCAGGATAGCTGCCAGCCTGGCCACCCAGGAGCAGGTGTGCAAGAGAATCAAGATGGTCCACTGAGACCCCTGACCCTGAGCCCTGAGCTTACAATGGCCGTCCTGGATCAGACCAAAGGTCCATCTAGCCCAGTAGCCTGTCTTCTGACAGTGGCCAACACTAGGGACCCTGGAGGGGATGGACCGAAGACAGTGACCAAGCCATTTGTCTCATGCCATCCCTCTCCAGCCTTCCACAGACCTTGGGCAGGGACACCACTCCTACCCCCTGGCTAATACCACTCCATGGACCCAACCTCCATGACTTGATCTCACTTCACTTCCCTTTAAACTCTGTTCTAGTTCTAGCCTTCACAGCCTCCTGCAGCAAGGAGTTCCACAGGTTGACTCTTTGCTTTGTGAAGAACAACTTTCTGTTACTAGTTTGAAGCCTGCTACCCATTCCTTTCATTTGGTGTCCTCTAGTCCTTCTTTATGGGAACTAATGAAGAACTTTTCTGTATGCCCCGTCTCCACCCAACTCCTGCTTTTAGAGACCTCTATCCTGTCCCCCCTCCGTCTCCTCTTTTCTAAGCTGAGAAGTCCCAGTCTCTTTAGCCTCTCTTCATATGGGACCTGTTCCCAACCCCTGATCATTTTAGTTGCCCTCCCCTCTCCCAGCCTCTCTCTTCCCCTCTCCCACCTCCTTTTCCCAGTCTCCCCCAGTTTTGTTCATTCAAGACAGATTCCATTTTGGAAGACACATTTTCTTTATTTTGTACATCAAGAAGAGGGGCTAGGGAAGGGTAAGTGGAAGGAGGTGAGGGAGTAATGGGGCACGAGCCGTCAATGGGGAGGACTGGGCTGGCTCTGCGGGCTTCTGGGGGTGGAAGCTCTCCTGCAGCCCCCCAATTGCCCCGTCTCCCCAGATGGCAGCCTGCGGCAAGTGCAGCCGGGCTGATGGATGAGTGTTGTGATGTGCCCAGTGTGGGTAGTCTGGGCAATCCAAGCCAGGACTGCTTTGCATGCGGGGCACCCCTGAGAACTGTCTGTCCGGGGTGGGGGTCGGGACCCTTTAAGCACAGCCCTCGGCTAGCCTGAGACAGCATCTCCACGCTCTAAGTCCTCCTCTGATGCCCTGCCGGCACTGCTTCCGGCCATCCTTAACCCCGCTTCAGGGTCCATTTAATGTGGACACGCTAGTTCGAATTAGCAAAACGCTAATTCGAACTAGTTTTTAGTTCTAGATGCGTTAGTTCGAATTAGCTTAGTTCGAATTGACTAATTCGAACTAAGTTAGTTCAAATTAGCGCTGTAGTGTAGACATACCCTGAAAGATTAAAAGTGACAGCATCCAATTTGTGGTTTATTATGCTTATCATTTACACATGAAGATGATTGTACCACCAAACACTCAACAGAGAGAAGAGAGACAGGAAGAAATAAAGAACCACTTGCACTTGTTAAAAAAAATCACAGCTGCCAAGTACAGTTTTTCAAAAACAAATTTATTTAACAATGAAATGTACAGAGGTGCCACCTATGGCCAGATTCTCAGTGGATATAAATTGGTGAAGTCAATTGGTGAGTTTAATTTAGTTTAAATAATCTGAGAATCTGTCCTAAAATATCCAGGAACAATCTGTTCAACACTGTTTATTTAAATTGTTCCTGCTAAAAGACTGCTATACATATCTTGCAATCCATAAACATTTCAAACCAGTCATGTAGATGAAATTGGCACCAATGAGTCTACCAACATTTTATCAAGGGCATGAATTAAAAACCAACATATTTACCTTGATAGACAAAATGGAAACCCCTGGCAGATGCCCCACTCTTTGCACTGAACCGCATAAGTATCTGATTGGATGAAGCCAAAGGCAATGTCTCGCCTGCAAATGAAGAAAGGGAAGAAAAGGAAGAGAGAGAGAAAGAGAGAGAGAGAATGGAAAATCTGAAGTAAATACTCAAAATATGAGTTTTTAATAAAATATCCTTTTAAAAACTGATAGACAATAGCACAATTTTTATTAAAAAATCCTTAATCTCTAAAATCAATTTATTGTAAAATAATGTTAGTGCATCAGTTGACATGTTCTTTATATCCTCACTTCTGGGCAAGCTTTGCAAATCTGAAAGCCTAACTTAAGAAGTCATGAAGTAATTCAAAATATTCTTTCTGATATGCTCATATTCACTAAATGCATATCAAGATCCAGATTTCCAACTTTTTAATTTATACCAGTAATATTTAGCCATGATAAAATACTAGTAATTAATATTTGTGTATTTGATTTTGTATTTTTGCACTTTTGACATGTGCTTTACCATGCTTGATTACAATTAAAGTGTGCTTACTGCTTAGCAGCATAACACCAGAAAAACTACTGAAATGAAAGGAGATATGCTGATTTATTCTGGTTTTCATGAACTGGCTCAATACATATGATGCTTCTCTCACATCAGTTACACACTGTTAAAACTCTAATGACTTCAGTAGAAATCCTCCTAATAGACACCAATGCAAATGGGATAGGAACTTGGCATATTAAACCTGTTCTGAAGATATTGTGAAACAATAAGGAAAAACTTCAAGCTTGTTGCCTTTCAAATATTTTTAAAAGGCTTGTGAGGGAGTACAGATGTTGGTCTTCATTTTGTTTAAATATGTATGACACAGCAAAAATGGATGTTTAGACAAGTATGTAAGTACATAAGAATGGCCATACTGGGCCAGACCAAAGGTCCATCTAGCCCAATATCCTGTCTTCCAACAGTGGCCAATGCCAGATGTCCCAAAGGGAGTGAACAGAACAGATAATCATCAAGTGATCCCTCTCCTGTCATCCATTTCCAGCCTCTAACAAACAGAGTCTAAGGACACCATTCCTGCTCATGGCTTCCTACTAATAACCATTGTAGGAATAGTTAACCTCCATGAATTTATCTAGTTCTTTTTTGAACCCTGTTAAAGTCCTGGTATTCACAACAATAAAGATAATATTCTTTATCCCGACAATTAAAAACCAAACAATATTTTGTTGTTACCCAATTGCAAACAATATTAAAATGAATTCTGGAGCTTCCCCCTTGAAACCTAAATGGAATGGATTTACCAAAGGGAAAAGATAGCTTAGATTAATTTTTTCAAAAAATAAATTATTAATTTTATTTAAGTTGTAAAACAGATACACAATATCACGTTAATAAAATATTTTTAAAATAATAAACAATAACAAGTGAAATAAACCTCATATTCATATTTTTAAAATTCAGTGTATCTTGCCTGCCTCTGTGAGGCCAAATGTTCAGTATTAGATATATGAAATCACAAACATATATTTATGCATTTTTCATTTTAGATGTACAAATATATAACACAACATGCTACTCAGGGACAAAATTTTGATCCCACTGAAGTTAACAGGAGATTTACCATGGACATCAATAGTGCCAGGATTTCACTCGAGATACCTTTCTGCATATTTTTCCAGCTATTAACTGGACAGATAAATGCAAAAATAATTGATTTAGTACACATATATGTTTTTTGTGTACATAAATTAGACACTCAAAATGTATTTGTGCAATGCAAAGATTCTTGGCTTAAGGCCAAAAGGAACAATTAGACAGATAGATAATTTAGTTTGATTTCCTCAGAACACACACTGCAGAATTTCTTCCAGACACACCTGCCTTTTGCTCAATAGCCTGTGTATGCCTAAAGCATATCTTTCAAAAAGACATCATGTCCTGATATGAAAACATCAAGAGAGGAAGAATCTATCAGTTGCCTTGACAGTTTGTTCCAAAATCTAATTTTTTTCACAGTTACTTAACTTTTAAAAGTAGACCTACAATGTGCAGAACTCTATGCTTTGTATATTAAATAACATAAATAATTTATACTTATTTTTGCTTTCTCTTTACCTGAGTGAGATCCAGAAAGTGAACTGAGAAGTCTAGCCTGAG
Source organism: Pelodiscus sinensis (assembly GCF_049634645.1). Taxonomy (NCBI): domain Eukaryota; kingdom Metazoa; phylum Chordata; order Testudines; family Trionychidae; genus Pelodiscus; species Pelodiscus sinensis. The sequence goes on from NC_134713.1 coordinate 38,866,109, forward strand.
GGTGTTCACCATCAAATAATTCTGCCACATCATTCAGAGCAGTCTGGAAATAGGCAAATTGCCCAAACACAACTGAAAAACAATAAGAAAAACAAAACAAATCATGCAGGATATATTTGCTTATACTTGTTATTAAATGATTCCTCACTCATAAGTGTTGGAACTACAGGTGTAGGAGGAAGGAGACTGCTGAAACACTCTCTGGTTTCAAGAGATTTCTGTTCAATACAGTTTATAGTCTGGTTCAATGAATCTCAGCACCACTACTATAAAAATTGTTCCAGCACACTGTCTTCAGCAGGTTCTTGTAGAACTAAATGCAGGGAGTGCGTCTCAATCTAAGTTCTGTTCCAATAAAAGAGATCAACAAATGCTCATCTCATAGTCATTGGCTACTTACAGTTATTTTTTGTGCAATTTGGTGATTAACACCCTAATTTGGTTTTCAATATTTTTGTATTTTTATTAACAAATTAAATTGCTTTTTCTGCAAAAGTTTCAGAGGGGTAGCCATTTTAGTCTGTAATAGAAAAATCTTTAAAACAATGAATAGTCCTGCAGCCCCTTACAGAGTAACTAAAAATGTAGATGGTGTCATGAGCTCTCACAGGCACAACCCACTTCTTCAGATGAATGGAGTTTAAGGAGTCCAGGTACCAAATAAATTAGGAGAGAAAGAGAGTGAAGATGGGTAGGAAAAGGAAAGAAGAAAAAACTGGGAAAAGAATAATCAATTAGAGTGTCCATGCTAAATGAAGCCGATAGAGTGGGTTCTAAGTACATTTAAGTACGTGGGCTGCGTCTAGACTGGCAAGATTTTCCGGAAAAGCGACTGCTTTTGTGCAAAAAATTGCCAGTTGTCTACACTGGCCACTTGATTTTGCGCAAAAGCACTGACGTTCTACAGTCTGAAATCAGTGCTTCTTGAGCAAATGTGTTGATGTTCCCGTTCGGGCAAAAGCCCTTTTCCAGAAATGGTTTTGCGCAAGAGGGCCAGTGTAGACAGCTAAAAACTGTTTTGCGCAAAAAAGCCCCAATGGCAAAAATGGCGAGCGGGGCTTTCTTGCGCAACATCACGTCTAGATTGGTGGAAAATCCGTGCCAATCTAGATGCTCTTTTTGCAAATGCTTTTAACGGGAAAACTTTTCAGTTTAAAGCATTTGCGGAAAATCATGCCAGTATAGACGTAGTCCTGGTGTTTAGCTTTTTATGTCATTAGGATGTGGAATGTAGTGGGAAATCCAGGTAAGGTCTTTGTAGACTATCATACTAAGAAGAAAGTCATTGGCTACGTCTAGACTGGCATGATTTTCCGCAAAAGCTTTTAACAGAAAAATTTTTCCGTTAAAAGCATTTGCGGAAAAGAGCATCTTGACTGGTACAGATGCTTTTCTGCAAAAGCACTTTTTGCGGAAAAGCGTCCATGCCAATCTAGACGTGGTTTTGCGCAAGAAAGCCTGATCGCCATTTTTGCCATCGGGGCTTTTTTGCTCAAAACAGTTTTTAGCTGTTTACACTGGCCCTCTTGCGAAAAACCATTTCCAGAAAAGGGCTTTTGCTCGAACGGGAACGTCAAAGCATTTGCTCAAGAAACACTGATTTCAGACAGTAGTACGTCATTGCTTTTGCACAAAATCAAGCAGCCAGTGTAGACTGCACTTGACATTTTCCCATATAATTTGGTTTATTTTGGGGGGTATAGAATGTGGTGCAAAGTTGAAAACATATTTGCCAAAAAATCCTTGGCAGAAGAAACTGATCATTCATCATTTCTGCTCAGAGTTTGCAGTTTCTTATTCTCTCTTACAATAGACAACTTAGCAAAGGAACTGAAAGATATGAAAATCCCACAGAAATATTTTAGAGAATGATGTCATTAACATAAATGACCTTTTAATGCAATGGACAACAGATTACAAGGTTAAAATTAAAGGGTTCGGTGCATAAAATTAAGAAAAAAAAGAAGGCTTACGGCCATTTTCTGCTCTCAGTTACACAAATGAAAATTCAAATAATTTCAGTGACTTAAGTGGAGTAACTATGGGTTTATGCTGCTACAGTATGTGGACTATGTTTAGCGATAAATCTTCAAAGAACAAGAAAGAATTATAATCTAAGAAGAGAATACTAGTTTCCTGTGTGTTGATAAAGAAAATCTATTTCTTCTGGCAACCATGAGAGAATGGAGAATAATTCAAAATGTAAGAATTTTCAGGCAAAAGGTATATTAGAGAGAGAGAAAGAGAGAGAAAAAAGAGAGCGAGAGCAAGTAAGAGCATCAAATGTGCCGGTAAACTCCAAAAAATATTGTAAATTTTATTAGAAACAATTTTGGACAGATTGATAGAAGAGGTTTTGCACCTACCCAGGCCTAATTCAGTGTACTTTAATGAGTTTTTAAAGAATGGGAAGAGAATTCAAACTACAATATGAAAAGTTCTAAAATATGAAAATTATCATTATCCATTTGCAACTACTGGTTGCTACTTAAAATGAAGAAAATAAAGGGGCTTTATCATAATGGAGAATTATATTCTCCCTTGGCATACTCCACTGCACACACAAAGCAATGCATCTAATCTAATCTAATCTAATCTAATCTAATCTAATCTAATCTAATCTAATCCATTTGTAATTCTAATAAATACAATAATGTAAGACTGAGGGTATGTCTACACCAGAGGGCCCTGACCTGGGCACACCGGAGGGGCCACTGCCAGCTGTTCCAGCAGGGTCATCCAGGGAGACCGTACCGGGTAAGTAGTTTGAATTAAGTAGTTCGGGAGGGGAGGTGGGAGGGAGACCAGAGACCGTGCGCATGGGCCATGCCTTCCACGGATCACGCAGACACCTGTGCACGTGCGAACATGTGCCATGCCACCCTTGGGCAGGTGGCTCCAGCTGCGTGACACCCAGGGGCCATTGCCCAATAGGCACATGCTTGTGCAAAGAGATGTGATATGCTCCCAACCCCAGGGCAGGACCCAGCAGGATGCTTTCCCTTCACATGTCCCCTCTACACGGAGGCAGGGGACATCTCCCACTCCCCCCCACTGCCCCGGCCACACTATACATGGCACAGGAACATGGGTGCGGTCTTGGGGCAGCTCCCAGTCCCGGGGAGAGCCAGACATCCTGACCATGGCCTCTGTACAAGCACAGCGGCTGTGACGGTGCAGGACATGGTCACCCACACGTTGCGGAGTGGGGGAGGGGGCTGAGCATCATCCTCTGCGTCCCCAGGGAGAACTGACCACTTCTCTTCTTTCTCTACAGCTGCACCAGCTGCTCGTGCAGGGCGCATTACCCCACCCGGGACATGCTCCCGCACCCACGGCCGCAGGAGTACCGGGACCAGCACCTGGGGGCCCTGCAAGCCATGCACCGCACACTACAGGCCTGGATGCGGGAAGACCTGCAGGTCCGCCACGAGCTGCTGGTTGAGCTCCAAGGGCTGAGCACCAACCAGAGCATGGTGCCCCGTGCTGGTCCTGTGCCTGCTGCCCCCCCAACTGCTGTCCCTCCTCCCACTCCTGCCCCCCTCCCACCTCTTCCTCCTCAACCCCCACAACCTCTTCCTCAATGTCCACACCCCCCACCTCAACCTCCGCACCCTCCACCCCATGCCCCCGGGGATGACGAGGCCCCCTCCCTCACCGTGCTGGGAGGCGGCTGGCCTGGCGAGACCCCCACCCCTGATCCTTCAGTTTCCCCACCCCCTCCTTTCCCTTGCTTCCCCCTTTCAGCTCCCTCCTCCCAGTTTTCCCCCTCCCCTCTCCCACCCTCTCTCTTCCCCTCTCCCACCTCCTTTTCCCAGTTTCCCCAAGTTTTGTTAAATAAAGAGAGTTTCTAGTTTTGGCCACACGTTACCTTTATTTTGTACATCAAGAAGAGGGGCTAGGGAAGGGTAAGTGGAAGGAGGTGAGGGAGGAATGGGGTACGAGCCCCCGATGGGGAGGACTGGGCTGGCTCTGCAGGATTCTGGGGGTGGAAGCTCTCCTGCAGCCCCCCAATTGCCCCCTCTCCCCAGATGGCAGCCTGCGGCAAGTGCAGCCGGGCTGATGGCCAAGTGGTGTGATGTGCCCAGTGTGGGCACTCAGGGCACTCCAAGCCAGGACTGCTTTGCAAGCGGGGCACCCCTGAGAACTGTCTGTCCGGGGTAGGGGTCGGGTCCCTTTAAGCGCAGCCCTGGGCTAGCCTAAGGCAGCATCTCCACACTCTAAATCCTCCTCTGATGCCCTGCCGGCACTGCTTCCGCCCATCCTTAAGCCCGCTTCAGGGTCCACTTAATGTGGACATGCTAGTTCGAATTAGCAAAACGCTAAGTCAAACTAGTTTTTTAGTCTAGATCCGTTAGTTCAAATTAGCTTAGTTCGAATTAACTAATTCGAACTAAGTTAGTTCGAATTAACGTTGTAGTGTAGACGTACCCTTAGTTGGGGTTATTTTATAAACAGTTTTTGAGATTTCACATGGATAACCTTTTGGCTTTTCTATTATTTATTATAATTATATTATGTATTATAATTTTTTCTTACCTACCGATTTATTATGTATGCATGAACTATGGGTGAACAATTATGTTACGATGATGAATGATGAAAGAGTTCATGATGTTTTTGCATAACAGACATAGAGCATTTTTAGATGGATTCTTTTGATTACTCTGGGGCAGACAGAATGGTGAAAACCATCGAATCTATTCCTGCATCAAGAGTATATATATATATATTCTTCCTACACAATTTGCAATAATGCAAAAAGTTTACCGTCCATTTTGTGTGAGAAATAAAGTTTAATTTTCCTTAGAGTTATTTATAAACAGTAAATAAAATCAATCTTAGAACGAATGAGTTAGTGAGCCATTGATCAGTAACACCAAACTCTTACCAAATTCTTTAGGCACCGTTATAGAATAGTGACAAGTCTGTCCAGCGGTATAATTACGTGGATAATTTGGTGACAAAACTACCCCATCTGATCCAGTATACTGGCCTCCACATGGAGCTGAAAGCAAAACAGAAACAAAAGCATCATCCTTAATTCCATCTGTTACTGTCCATCGTGTCCCAGCATAAAACTGCAAAATTCAGTAACTGTAAATTGACATTTTTGTTTTTTCTAAGGCATAAGATACAATGGTCTTTGTTAGAAAACCATATTTATCAAAGCATCTATTAAATTAGAGTTTTATACAACTACCTTATTTGTACATTTCTGTGGAAATAAATTATTTCATTGGAAGAAACTATAAAAAAAACTGAAAAGCTTTTTTTCAAAGTATAATCTAAATAAAATCTCAGCAAAAACTTGTTACTTATTATTTAGATTTCATCAGCAATTACAGTGTGCTAGATGCTTTCCAAACATAGATTATAATACAGTCCTAGTTCCAGAGAGTTGCAGTCAAAAATATTTTGCTGTTTTCCATCAACAGTAAATAAAAAAGAATGGGTATTTTATTTAAATAAATTCTTTGAAGTTACAGAAAGTAACTTTTTGTTTCTCTGGCACTTTTAAAAAATTGCTTTATGTAAATTTACTTTTTACTTTTAAAAATCCAGGGTCAAATCCTGCTTTCAGTTAACCTGTGCAAGTGGGCTGCCATAGTTATATGTACAGGAGAAAATAGTCACAATGAGACAGAAAATGAGAATATGATACAAATAAATATTTTCAGAGTGAAACATTTCTCCTTATTTTTGTATGTAGCTGAAGAAATCTCCTTTATCTAACACATATACAACCCTCTTTTCCAATTCCCCATTCAGACAATCAAATGAAATCTGTTAAGATATCTTCGATTTGAACATCAAACATCCCAAAGAAAGCTATATATCAAATTCAAAATACATTTATAACAATTATTTTATTTTCTAAATACCACAAGTGATGATACATTTCATTTTAGTTGCATATAATTTAGATAGCATTTTACTATTTATGACATTTAACAAATACCAAAATATGGAGATTTTGTGAGGATTAAAAGGTCACCATTGCACTGGAATTTTGCCACTCTAATGTCAAAGAATTAGTAATAGCCAGTAACTCATAAATTACATTTTCTTTTAGTGATTTATTTAAATTAAAGGGTCTGACATTAGATAAAATATAGTCACATTGTTTTGGTTCCTGAGACTGGAAGTGCTCCTTACAGCAGTGCATAATGCAAACAAAATATTTCTCCACTCTGTGGAACTAAACAATTCAAGCATATTTGTGTTTATTGTTTATAATTCCTTCCGCATAACAATGTTGAAGCTCTTAGTTTTTGAGTCCTGAGTGACTGTTTTCAGTTGCCAGAGTACCTCAAAAGGCATTTTATCTTTTAGAATAAACTTCTTGGCTTGTAAAGTTGCAAATGTCCTTTAAACAAAACAACACACTTTTTCTTAGGAAAAAGAATAGTGACAGGAAAAGCTATGGGCATGCTCAGCCACTACTACCACAACAGCAAATGCCTTGAGAAATGTTTGTTCCAATACTGCAAATATTACAGTTCATTGCTCCAAAATCTCTATTTATGTTACTGTATTTGCTTGTTGCAGATCTTTTAAAGTTTATGACTCTTATGCCCCGAGAACCAGATATGGGACTTTTTGCCACCAGCTGCCTACTGTAAGACTGTTCAAATCACATAACTATCAGCTATGCTGAAATCATATTCCTGTAATATTTTAAGCATAGAGGAGGCAGAGAAATGGGACTGGTCCCATTTGGGATTAAAAGGAGAAGATGGAAAGAAGGGATACATAATAATGTATTACAGAAGGAGGGAAATCCTAAGGCATGCTAAGAACGGTCTGGGAGTTGTGGTAGTTTACAGCTTCAGCATGAGTCATCTATGTAATGATGCTGCTAAAAAAAGTAACAAATGCAATTTTAGAATGTATTAATAAAGGGAAGGCAATCAGTTCACAGGAGGTGATAGTACAACTGTCCTTAGCACGGTTAAGCCTCAACTGTAGTACTGTGTCCAATTTTGGTCACGAATGAAAGGATGAAGAGAAACTGGAAAGGCTCCAGAGGTAAGTCATAAAGATGATCAAAGGGATGGAATGCAAGCCATCTGAGCAAAGGCTGAAAGATCTGGATATATTTATTTGGAAAAGAGAAGATTAAGGGAGGAGATGTATTCAAATACATAAAGACTGCCTAAAAAAAAAGATGGAGTCATTCTCTTTTGCCACAGAGGGCAAGACAAGAAGCAATGGGTTAAACTACAAGATAACAGATTTAGATTAAATCCCAGAAAAAAATCTTCACTGTAAGAACAGTAGGACAGTGAAACAGATGGCCTCCAGAAGTTGTGAAAATTTCACTGGAGATTTTCAAAAGGAGACTGGAGAACCATCTGTCTTAGGTACATCTAGACTACATGCCTCTGTCGCCAGAGGCATGTAGATTAGGCTACCAGACATAGGAAAATGAAGCGGCGATTTAAATAATCGCAGCTTCATTTAAATTTACATGGCTGCCATGCTGACCTGACAAACAGCTAATCAGCTGTTTGTCGGCTCAGCGCAATAGTCCGGACACGCGGGTGTCGCCATCAAAGGAATTTGTCGACCACCCAGGTATGCTGATCAGCTGTTTGTCGGCTCAGCGCGGCAGCCATGTAAATTTAAATGAAGCGGCGATTATTTAAATCGCTGCTTCATTTTCCTATGTCTGGTAGCCTACTCTACATGCCTCTGGCGACAGAGGCATGTAGTCTAGACGTACCCTTAGATGGAATCACATATCTTGGCAGGGTGGGGGGTAGACTAGATGACTGTTATAGTTCCTTTTATTCCTTTTATCCCTAAAAGGTAACTGAAGGAATTTTTATTGTTGTTAAAGTTTATCTGGCTAAAAAGGGGATTGGGTTAGGAAAAGATAGGAAAAGATTTAATCTGTAAAAGCTTAAATTTCAATCCAATACTAATAATTAGATGGTTTACCATCTTTTCTCATTTGTAAACTCCTACAACATTTCATATAGAGGTGCAGATCCCTTTAGAAATTCAAACAGTATTTCACAGTCTCCTACCACAAAAATTGTAGACTGAAAAGTTGCTGAACAGAATTAAACTATAAATTCTGGTGTCCCTGGCCTCTGTTTGTCAGAAGCTGGAGACGGATGGCACGAGACAAATCGCTTGATCATTGTCTTTGGTCCATTCCCTCCAGGGCACTTGGTGCTGGCCACTGTTGGCAGACAGGCTACTGGGCTAGATGGACCTTTGGTCTGACCCAGTACGGCCATTCTTATGTTCTTATGTTAATGTTGCATGCACTCAGCATGACATTTGACACAGTGTGACAAAAAGGTGTTAAACTAAGGATTTGTATGGTAACAAAACTTCCAGGTATTGACCTGTGAGTGGGGGTATTCACATATTTGTGACTGATCAGAAAAGTAAAATGACTTTTCTGGGAGCTGATCCTGTATTTTCCTTGTCACCTTTTGCAGACCATTTAGACATAGAATAACAGAACACAGACTTCAGAGAGCATCTGTCCTCATGGTCTAAGTATTAACTAGACCACTCCTGGGACTTATTTGTCTAACATGCTCTTAAAAATTTCCACTGAAGGAGATTCCACAACCTTCCTAGACAATGTACTCCAGTGTTTAACCAGCCTGACAGCTAGAACTTTTTTCCTAAGATCCAATGTGACTCCAGCCCAGAGAAGGGCTGGGATGACCCCTCTCCATCCCAGGCCCTTTCTCATCCTTCCCCTGTTCTGCCCTCTCCCTGCCACTTCCCCATCCTTGCTCCATCTCCATCCCTTTCCCCTCCTTCTTCAAGCAATGTGGCCTGGAGGACCAGTGAGGCCAGTACCAGCAACAGGAGTCCATCCCCGCCCTGCCTCGCTGTCAGTGTCTTGGCAAGCAGACCAATCACATCACTCCTTTTCTGACAGGTGAATATGGGGCAGTCCCACCCCTCTCCCAAGGGACACAGCTAGAGGAGTGGAGCAAGCTGGGGACATTGCTTTGTTTTCCCTGGCACTGCTGTCACCAGATCTCCCTTGCTAATCCCTGTGGCAGCTGCTGGCTGGCTCCTTGACCTACACTTTGCTAAACCTCCCTTGCTGCAATGTAAGTCTAATGTTTCTTGTAGTCTCTTCAGAGTTTAAGAAGAACAATCTTTCTCCACCCTGCTTATAGCAACTTTTATGTAGCTGAAAACTTATCATATCCATCTCAGTCACCCCCACACACATGCACGCACATACAGATAGTATTTCATCAGCACATCAATCTAGGTATAATAGACTCTTTATGGCATTAATACAATAATTGATCAAATATTATGGTATGGTAAATGGAGGGAAATGTAAGTTTCATGCCTCCACTTTCCACACCTAAAATGAAAGCCTAAGATTACAAACAACCTCTTTGTTTTCACAAAGATTATTTCCAAAATAGACTTGGACGAGTATCACATAACTAGTTCATCACTACCAGGCAATAAGTACAAACAAAAAATCTTTATGAATGATAATTTTTCAAACTAATTGCATCACTCAGCTCTTTCTTTAAAATACTGTTCATATTTTCTTTTGATTTTTAAAAGTTGTCCTATATTTATAGAACATAATATTGAAGCATGAGATACAGGATAATTAATTAGATACAATGTATTGCCTTCTATTTCATTTTCTGATGAGACAATATACATTTAATTCCAAGGTAACAGGTAATACAATAATGACATGCTTGTGATGTCTTGTATAATCTCAAGGAAACAGCCCTTACTAATAAACAATAGTGGCTGTCTGAAAAAGCAGAAGTCACCAAACAAAGAGCTTGTGATTCTGACCCAGTAAACCAGCAGTAGGCAAGAAGCAGCCCACCTGCCCCAGCCAATACATTTTGCCAGTGTTAGACACTGACAGGTTGCCAGATGCTTTATTTATCTGCTCATCTGTAGGTACCATGCTTCCAGCAGCTTCTATTGGCCATGAATGGCAATCTGTTGCCAATGGGAGCAACCAGCGCCTATACCTGCATATGCACAGGTAAATAATGCATCCGGCAGCCTGCCAGGGGCTATCTCTGGTAAACTATCACTTATTGCCCATCTCTACAGTAAATCAAAGTAAAACGAGCTGTTGAAATGCTTGGTAATAGCAGTTACTTGAGAATATTTGCAGCAGGGCCTATTGTACATATCATATTAAGAGACATGTCTTTAAGATCTCAGTAACATTAATTTACCTTAAGAAAAATATAAGCCAAGTGATAGAGGTTCAAAGGTGTGTATAGTAGTTATGTGACTAACTTCAACTGAAAATTAATGTGAATTGGGGACTTAACAATCATTTGCACCTTTGTGGACTGGGCATTGCTTTCTGCAGCTGCCATTGGCCAGGAATGACAATCCACGGCCATCGGGAACCACAATTACACATTCCTGTGGAGGCACAGATAAATAAAGCCACAACCTAAATTTTGAAAACAACTGGTCTAATGGATTCTATGAATCACTAAAAATAATGTTTTGCAAGTGTACTATGTTAGTTAAGTAAATTAATTGTAGTTTAATTTATTTTAGGGTAATATTTTAACTGTATAAAGGGTTGGGGAATCAACCACATATATGGGAATGCGTGAAAGGGGATGGATCACTTGAAAATTTCCTGTTATGCTCATTCCCTCTGGGGCACCTGGCAGTGATCATTGTCAGAAGACATGCTAGAGGGACCTTAGGTCTGATCCAGTATGGACATGCTTATGTTCATAATAGTTGAAAATAAATAAGAGGCATTTTCTGAGAAGATATAATACGAACATAGTCATCATTTTATAGCTCATTATTTTCTTGCTAACCCTTAAGAAATCCATTAAAGACTTATCTTCTAAGTATTATTAAAATAATTATTGAAATTATTATTTAATCCACAGTCTACAATGACAGACCTTCTTAGGAAATATCTTATTTGCTGATCACTGAACTGATAAATTGTGACATAATCTATATGGGAAATTTTTTCAGACGCCAAAATACATAGAGAGCAGTGTTTTTCAAGTGGTCCATGAAACTACTTTGGGAAAACTAATAACTGGCCACACTAGTGTGTTTACTTACTGGCACCTCAGCCACGGAGCTAATGAGAGCCACGAGGCTCTTTGGCTGTGGCGCCTTTAAGTAAACACACAAGCATGGCCAGTTAGCAGGATTCTCAAAGTGGTTTCACAGACCACTTTGAGAAACAGAAATATAGATTCATATTACAGATTGATCATGCTTCAAAATGTTATTAAAATCCTCTTTTTGTTTTTAAGGTCCAAAAGCACATTTGGGGGTTTCCTCTGCAAATCTATTGAACTTATTTTTTTTAACTAGGTAAAAAAGTAACATTCCAGCCAATCAAATGAGCTGACATTTTCAACTTTAAAAAATGGAAGATGATTATGGGTTAGTTACAAACATTCTGAACATTAAAGGTTATAATAGAAATTACTATACACTATTAACGATATTGTCATGTATTCTGCCAGTATGCTATTTTGATTTTATCTCAATCATATAAACTTGTGAGAATCATTGATAGATTGAACCTCTCATTTTCTAATCTTACAGACGGAATTTAAAAGGATACCTAGAAATTTAGAATGACAATAAAGCTTTGTCTGTAGTAATATTTATCTTCCTGAAGCATCCTAAACTAGTTTTCTATTGTAATCAAGGATGCTTGTAAAGATACTTCATAAGGTGTAAACATAAAGTTTTCTTTTAAACAAAAAGTGTGTAAAAGAAAGCTTTATAGTGATAAGGCACAATCCACTGTGGTACTAAGTGCCCTGCATTCCCATTGAAGTCAATGGGAATGGAAGATGCTCAGACCCTTCCAGAGGGCATTAAGAATGTCACAGGATCAGTTCCAGCAGAATAACGTAATAAAAGAAAAAAGATACACAGTGTTTTAAACATGGGAAACCTGGATATAAGAGAGTGGAGTACCCCAGTTAGTAGTGGGAGCAGACAAAGTGGTCTTGAGAAAAAGATAAACTAATAGTGGTCCAAAGGTGGGCCAGCAACTGTATTTTAAGTGTTTACAGCGGAGTCATTTCAAGAGTGTCTGCCCCTTTAAGAGCAGTAAAATCATACAAGGAAAAGAAAAGAAGTGACTGGCCAAATTAAGATGTGTCCCCAAAATGGAATGCAATATGCTTCAGATGGGACCAAGGCAGGAAGAAGATAATATCTAAGAGGTATTTCAAACATGGGAAGGAAGGAAATTATGGTAAAATCAGAATGCTCCTTTATACCTCCTATTCCTGTTCCTCCCTCTGTTCCTGCCATGTTCCTGTTACCAGCTGATTTTAAGATAATCTGACAAAAATACCAATGAGGATACCAATGAAATGGCAGGAAAATTTTTATATAACTGATCCTTCTTTGGAAGGACATATGGATTTCTCCATCAGAAACATTTTCAGGTATGCTTTCTTAGCATTTTGCATTTTCTTTGAGAAATTTCAAATTAACCTCTGGTCAACAGTGTATCTTTTATATAGACAAAAAGAATCATCTGATGTACTGATCTTAAAAGCCGTTACTGCATCACAGAAGATGCAATACTTAAACCAAGCTCATTTCTGTTTTGCCATAGCAGGAAGACCCGTACATAGTGATTTCTGAGAGGAACCAGCTTCCCAATGAAAGGACATGGATAGAGTCAAATGTTATCTATATTCACTAAGATAAAGATTTGTTTGCTAGGGATATTAAGAAGAGGGTAATTAATTAATCGGGTAGTGGAAATGTTATCAACTCCACAATTAGTTGATAAGGGAAGTTAAAGCTCCTGGCTCTCAGGGGTCCAGGAGTTACCCGCCACTGCTGTGGCTCTGCAGTATAAATGTAATAAGAGATGGGCAGGCAGACAGCCCAGCTCCTACTACATTTAAGCAGCAGAGCCACAGCAGGGTAGGTCCCAGACCCGGCACAAGCTGGGACTGAGCCAGGCTGCCTGCCGTAGCTACCTCACTGTGGCTCTACATTTCAATGTGAGTTGATAGCATTAACTGATAAGCTTTGGCTTATCAGTTAATCAACTAATTGACTACTCTATTATATTCCTATTGCCTACACATGAAAATTAATACAGAATAAGGTGAGGTGTCAATTTAAAGTGGGTGAACTATTTTTTGATTAACTTCATGTGCAATTCTTTTACACTACAGATCCTATGCTGGCATACATCTCTGCTGCATATGGAGTGTAGACCAAAAATAAAGAGTTTTTCTGTCAATGTAGAAACACCATCTCCCCAAACACTATTAACCATGTGAAAATAGGCATTCTTCCATCTCTGAACTTGCATCTACACTGGGGGTTATGTAATCTGTGTAGAAACACCATTTTCCCAATAATGTTAACTATGTCAACAGAAGCACTGTTCCATCACTGAAGCTGCATCTACATTGGAGGTTTTGCTAGCATAGCTATATTGGACAAGAACATGGCCTTTTTGCACCCTTGGCTAGCATAACTCTTAATGTAAGCCTGGTTGCAGAATAAGAGCATCCACACATAGAGTTAATTGGGAATAACTCAACAGATAGCATATAGTATTGGGGATTGTCTAATAGTATATGCTGTTTATAGAGAATGCCAAGACCATACAATGAAAGAAGAGGCTACAGACTACAGAGTTCCAACTCAACATGATAGCTAGTGAAACAGAACTGCGGAGTGATTGGGGTCATCCCTTAGATATCAGTGGGAGACATAAGGTCACTCAAAAGTGCAGACACCACCCTCTTCAAACACTGCTGAACAAAAGAATAAAACAGAAATAGTCAAGCAGTTCTAAATACAAATGGTTTGTTAGCTGTAGTGAAATATTTACAAAACATAGTGATTTATCTGCACAGTTCATGGAGATATATTTCTAAAGTAAAGGCAACTGGTTAAAACTGAATTTAGACCTAGACAACATAAGGGTAGTCAGCAAATAAAAGCTATTCTGACACATGACAAGTAACTCTCTAGTGCTGCAATTTCAGCTCCTATTACACAATAATACTCACTATCAAAACCTGCATGCACTTGCAATTTCAGAAATGTCATGCAGAATTATGCTCTGTGTGTCAGGGATAAAAGTTTCACAAGCATTCTATATCTCCAGAATGGCACCACTAGAAAATTGAAGAACTGCATAAGAAGCCCATAAGATTGTGAAATATCTTACAAATTTCACAATGGCTGTTTTATTTATCAATATGCATGTGAACATATCAGTGAGCAAACTATGGAACAGATTCTTCAGACATATACTTCTGGATATAGCACATACTACTATAAATCGGTCCTATTCACCTTGTTTACTTCAATGAGACTACCTATGATAATAAGCACCATGCACTTCTGAAAAATCACAGACAATAATTATTTATAGATTAAGTTGGCGTCAGTAATGGATAATTACTTTCCTGAACATCTGAATCTCAAAAATTATCAAGTCACTTTATTTTTATTTTTGATGCTCACTTCCTTAGAATAATTCTAGACTGGAAATGATCTTGCCCTAAAAGGTTTCATATATTGACGCATTGGTAGCTCAGCCACATTCTGATACCAACTGCTAGTACCTCTTTTGAGTCCTCTTAAATAGATCAGTTCCTGATTAAAATGAAGCACATGTCCCCACAAATTCTAAAGGTATCAGACACCAGAAGAATATTTACATAATAGTATGAGACCACCAAAGAAAAATCAGGCACTGAAAATGTTACATTGAAAGGACGTCAATATGTTGTTGAGCAGTAATCTTGTCAGTGATATACGCAGAGAGGTAGAATTATTCCTTTTTTCAATATTCCAATATTGACCAGATTCATGTGCTTTGAAATTCAGAAGCTGCAGGGGGTGATTCACCAAAACTACAAATCATCCAGTTGCAGAAGAAAAAAGAATAATATAAGGCACTTTCACACACCCAGGGATATTTATATAGGCTTTTCAAATCCCCATCCAGAACAGAAAGTAGGACAGCTAAGAGAAAATACTAAAGAGCAATGACCACAGGCAGGGCTGCAAGGTTGTCAAAAAGGGGTCAAAAGAGACATTTCAAAATGCTAAGCAGATATAAGAACATATTCAAATATTAGAAACAGCCTTTTTGAAGTGCTACAGAAGACTTAATTATACCAGATATCTTGCAATTTGTCAAGTGTCAGATTTATAATAATAGGCTGTAACAAACATACATCTTCCTCAAGAAAAAACTGGTCATCAGAGGAAGATCTTATATAATGGCTTCTCTTAGGGTTCAGTTCAAGACCCCATCCAATTTTAAAAAGAAAATAAAATAAAAGATGTCCCACTTAATCACTTAACTGTCATATATATATGTTTATATATGTGTGTGTGTGTGTGTGATGCACTACAGCCTTGTAAGGTGTGCCTGCTGGGGGCTCAGGGCTTCAGCAGGAGGGTCGGTAAGTTTGGCCATTCCTAATATAAAAAGTGCAACTTACTTTCTTTTTTTCTTGTTAGGTGGACTATAAAACGTGTATGACTATATGTAAAGATTGCTATATGTTTTGATTTCTATATATCTGCATCTACTTACACACTTCCTTTCTTTCTTCCTCTCAGGGTGTGTCTAAACTACAGGGTCTTTTTGAAAAAAGTGGTCTTTTTTTGAAAAACTTTCCCTGTGTCTAGACTGCTGCCATGTTCTTTCAAAAGTAAATCGAAAGAATGTGGCAGTTTTTTAGACCATGGAAAATCTTGTTTTACGAGAAATAGCGCCTTTTTTTGAAAGTGCTCTTCGAAAAAAGGCGCTATGTAATGCAAACTGTGCTTTTTTGAAAGAGAGCATCCAGACTGCCTGGCTGCTCTCTTTCAAAAAAGCAGCTTGCTTTTTCGAAAGTACTGGTTGTAGTCTAGACGCTCTTTTTCAAAAGTCGCTTTTTCGAAAATATCTTTTAAAAAACCCGCTTTTGAAAGAGTCTAGATGTAGCCTCACTCAAGTTTTCTGGCCCAAGTTAGAAGCAAGGAAAAAGGATTGCATAATATATATATATGCCAGTCATATAAAATTTGGAGCAGGGCTGAAACTGAAACTCATTTTCTAGCCTGCTTGTTAATCTAGCGGATTTTTTTTCCCCAATCAAAAATAGACTCCGATAGCTCAAGAAAAGTGACATCTATTAAACTTAAGACTTTCTTGATGCTAAGACCTTGTCCAATAATAATAGAATTAGTTCCTTCTTATATTTAAAATGAAATTGCTGCTATTCACTTAACTTGGACCTGAAAAATTATCAAGCTAAAATGTCAGAAGAAAAATATCAGACTGAGGTTGACTGGAATCTGAATTTAACAAGTCATCATTTAAATTGTTCTGTTGAATTCATTATTGCTTCATGACAAATTTTATTATATGAGCTTAAAATTTTCCTAACAAAAGTCTAATATGAAGGAAAAAATTATATTGGAATTTTATCCAATTGGAATTATAATGTTTTATCATTATATAATTATTATTTTATGTAAGAAGGCTACTCTATCTCCATACAGTAGTTTATTTAATCTTCAGTTACAATCAACAATCTGTAATCTGTACAGATATATTGCATTACACAATTAAATCATTTTCGCTTGTTAGCTCTGAAAAAATGTTCTATATTTTCAACTCCAATAAAACCAGTACAGTAATTTTGTCTAACTATAACATTCTGCATATTGTTACTATTATGTGTGATTGTCAAATGGTCACTTTAAGAAAGCCAGATTCCATAAGAAGTGCTATGAGATAGATAGAGGTTTTGGGAAAAGTTTACAAGCTGCTAAAATTCAGCAATAGTTAAACTATAGAGAAGAAATATGGTCCAATGGTAAAGTACTAGCTGGAATTTGAGAAAGCTAGGTTCAATTTGCTGGTGTGACATATTTCTTATGTGACCTTGGGCATAGATTTTTAAAGGTTTAAAGATTTTTAGAGGGATTTTGAAAAGCACTTAAGCACCTAACTCCCAGAATAGAGTTTTTGAAAATCTCTTTTGAAAATTTAACATAGCTAGAAATATTCTATCATTACCATGTTCTCATCATAGAAACTGCAAAAAATATCTCTAGAGATCCAGCTGGTGCAATGAAATGGAGAGATTCTGTGGTGGGGTAGTTGTCTTGCACTCAGTAAAAAGGGCTTAAAAGAGAATAAGGCATCCAACCAGGGCTGATAAAAAGGGCTGCAAGGCAGAGGCTATGTCTAGACTGCAGGCTTCTTTCGAAAGAGGCTCTTTCGAAAGCATCTTTCGAAAGAGCCTCTTTCGAAAGATCGCGTCTAGACAGCAGGCGGATCTTTCGATAGAGGAAATCCGCTTTTTCGAAAGAGAGCACCCAGCGAGTCTGGATGCTCTCTTTCGAAGACGGCCTCTTTACATTGTAGAACGCCTTCTTTCGAAAGAGGAACTTTCGAAAGAAGGCGTTCTTCCTCGTGAAACGAGGTTTACCGCCATCGAAAGAAAAGCCGTGTTCTTTCGAAATAATTTTGAAAGAACGCGGCTTGAGTCTGGACGCAGGGGAAGTTTTTTCGGGAAAAGGCTACTTTTCCCGAAAAAACCCCTGAGTCTGGACACGGCCAGAGTGAGTAAGTCTCTCTCTCTCTCTCTCTCCCCCTCTATCTCCCTCTTTCTCTCTCTCTCAACCTGGAGGGAGAAGGACTCGCTGTCTATATAGACTGGTACATGGACAGAGCAGTGCTAGACAAAGTCAGGGAAGCTCCAGCCTAACCAGCTCCTAGGCTGAGGCCATGAGATGGGGGAGGCCTGAGAGGGACTAGGACAAAAGAAGGGGGCCAAAGAGAAAATAGGCAGAAGGTCCACCCCCATTTGCCAGTGCTGAGAGTGGCCAATTCAGACTGCAGCTTGCCCCCTTGGAAGGACTGCTGAGGGTCACTGAAGCAAGTGTTAGGTGTAGGCATAGCTAGTTCCCCTGAAGGGGATGAATCCAGTGGTGGGCACTGCCAAAGGGCAGCACCCAGGGGAAAGGATGCCCCATTTTAAGAAGGACATGGGTACTGATGTGATAGAGATCCTTAAGGAGAAAGGTAACAATGGGCAAGACAGTGCAAGAAGAGCATACTCCTGGACAGAAGAACTAATTCCCATGGCTAGCAGGCGGCGCTATGGTGATGAGTGCAACTCTAATATAGCTGCACAGAACATATGAGGATAGCTATTCAGCCCAATCTGTAAAACAGTTAAGCCCACACATAAAGATCTCCAATCATCCAAGAAGGATAGACTATCTTCGTAGGTCTTTCTGAACTAAGAAGAAAGTAATGTAAAAATGTTCTGCTAAGGGCAAGCAGACAAAGAGATGGCAATGTGGTTTTCTCACAGTCAACCTGAAATAGCTGAAACAAAAAACAGGACTATGTAGCACTTTAAAGACTAACAAGATGGTTTATTAGGTGATGAGCTTTAATCACCTAATAAACCATCTTGTTAGTCTTTAAAGTGCTACATAGTCCTGTTTTTTGTTTCAGCTAGACCAGACTAACATGGCTACATTTCTATCACTACGCTGAAATAGCATGAATGATTAAGGCCAGATTGTTTCTGAAGTCAGCAGACAAAGTTCAATTAGTGATGTTGGACATCAGCACTAATACCATCGCTTCACATGATACCACAGAAACTCAAAAGGAGTCTGAATGAGAGATGAGTGACTAAAATTGGATAGGCTTCTGAAGTTGATGGACATGAATCCACTGGTAATGGTAGATATCTGCACTAATGATCCCACTTCATAGGATACATCTCAGTTAATAAATGATCTCAGGGAACTTGGAAGAGTGTTAAAAGATAAAACTGTCGAAGTAATCTTCCTGGAGATCTTTCCTATCCTGTGGGAAAAGAAAGACAAAAGACAGAGGATTCTGGAAATAAACTGTTATCAAGGTAAGTGGTGTAAGGCATGGAGTTTGGGCTTTTTTTGGAACATTGGTAAATCTTATATGAGAAGAAGAGAATATACAGTTTGGATGGCCTTTGTCTCAGTAGAAAAGGAACAAATCCTCCATAGGACAGGCTTATATTAAACTAAAAACAAAAGGTCAGGATGAAAGGGGGAAAAAAGAAGACTTATTAAACACAAAATCAAGATGCTAAGAAAAAATAAAACTAATGGAAGTAAAACCTGAGTTAATGGCTCAGATGAAAATGGTGACAAGTTTGTTAGTGGGCACATGAATAATGGAGAAGACTACAGCATGTTCATCACACCAGCAAAGCTTTAGGGCTGTGTCTAGACTGGCATGATTTTGTGCAAATACTTTTAACGGGAAAAAAAAAAGCATCCATGCCCAGTGTAGACGCTCTCTTGCGCAAGAAAGCTCCGATGGCCATTTTAGCCATCAGGCTTTCTTGCGCAAGAAATTAACGTGGCTATCTACACTGGCCCTTGCTTATCCCTGAGCGGGAGCATCAAAGTATTTGCACAAGAACCACTGATTTTGTACATTACAAAGTCAGTGTTCTTGTGCAAATACTCGCGGCCAGTGTAGACAGGCAGCAAGATTTTGCGCAGCTTTTGTGCAAAATCATGCCAGTCTAGACGCACCCTAGGAGTGCTGAGCCTTATGACTGGGTGAACCATAGAGGATGGAAGGCTGCCTAAACCAATAGGAACATCTGCCTAAGCGTGAAAGCAACTAATAACTAAGAAATAGTATATAATGAAGGGGAAAATTGCAACTTGATAGAGAATGCATAGAATGTGTAGTAAATTGACCAAGGAAGCAAAAGAACACTAGGAGACATCAATGGCTAGAAGAATTAAAAACAACACAAAAATGAATGTTATGTATATTAAAAACAAAAGTAATTCTAATAATGGTCTGTTGTTAGATAAATGTAAAAGAACTGTCAATAATAATGCAGGAAAGGAAACAGTGGTCAATACATGATTCTGTTTTGTATTTGGGGAAAACAGATGGTGTATTCATACGATATGAGAGTGACCAAATACTTTCCATTGCAACAGTAATTAAAATGGATGTTAAACTAAAGTTACACATTTTATAAGAGCAAGCCCAGATAGCGTACATCCTAGAATTTTTTTAAAAGCTGGATCTAGATTGTTAATATTGATATTTAACAAGTCTTACATCATTGAGGAAATTCTAGAGGAATAAGGAAAAAAAACTAATGTTGTACCAATATTTGAAAAGGGCAACTGAGATAACCAGAGTAACTTTAGGACTATCAGCCTACCATCATTCTAAGGCAGCAACATGGAATGGCTATAGATATAGGACTCGATCAATAAAGAATTAAAAGAGGATAATATCATTAACGATAACCATCCTAGTTGTAAAGGCTATAGTGCTGATAAAATAAAGTTAGACTCTGTATGACATTTGACTTAGTACCACATGATATCTGTCTCAATAAACCAGTATGATACAAAATTAACATGGAATATATTAAAGTGGATCAAAAATGGCTGATAGGCCTCAATTTAATTATGAGTAGAGAATCATCATTGAAAAACTATATTTTTAGGGGGTCCCGAAGACACAATTTTTTAGTCTGATGTAGTATAAGATCTTTATGTATGGATTGGGGGGGAAATCATTACTTACAAAATTTGAAGATGGCACTAAATTTGTGGAGGATATAAATAATAAAAAGATCAGGTCCCTGATTTGATTGCTGTCTGTGTTGTACATACCTAATCAATTAGCAATTGAATTCAGCTAATGTAAGGTCATAAATCTAGGAACAAAGGATGTACTCCATACATACAGGAACTGTAGTTCTGAGAAAGACTCAGGGGTCCTAGTGGATAATCAGCTGAATCTGAGCTCCCGCTCAGATATATACCTCTCTTAAATATACCTCTCTTAAAAATAGAGAGGTATATTTGGCACTGCTGTTACTATTACTGAAATAATGTGCCAAGGTTTGGTGTACATACTAGAAAAAGAATGTTGATATATGGAAAGTGTTTAGCAAAGATCTACAAGAATTAATAAAGGATATGAAGGCATGGATTATAGTGAGAGACTCAAGGACCTGAATCTGTTTAGTTTATCAAAGAGAAGGTTAAAGAAATGACTAGTTCATGGTCTACAACAACAATGGACAAACAAGACTAGTGAGTGGCCACATGAATGGCCATCATGATTCCAGTGGTGGACAACCTGAGAGTTCCACCTACAGCTCATGTATCCTTCTCTGCCCCCTTTTCCCATATATCTGGGACAGTGGAGCCCCACACTTGCTACTCCTTCCCCCTCCGCCAAGCACTTTTGGAGAACCATGAATCCACTGATTCACACTCCATCCTTGCTCCTCACCCTTCTTCCCAGGACTTCAACAGCCACAAACAGCTAATTCAGTTTTCAAGCTCTGAAAGAGAGGGGGAGGTGCATGGACAGAGTGCAAATCATGGAATTCATGGAACTACGAAAGTGCTGGGAGAGAGAGGGAGGAGTAGGAAGTATGGGGCTTCAGTGCCCCGTGCACAAGAGGTGAGTAAGGGCATTGGCAGACAAGGGATGCACAGGCCACAAGGTGGAACCCCAGTGGGCCACATGTGGCCCTCAGCCTGCAGGTTGCCCACTCCTGGTCTATAAGAAGAGATCATCAAGTCCAGTACCCTGCACTTATGGCAGAACCAACCACCATCTAGATCATCTCTGACATGTTTTTATCTAAGCTAAATATGAATTCCTGTGTGTAACATGGCCAAAAAGAGTTAGTGCCAGCATTGCTGGAATACTGTGTCCAGTTCTGGTGCCCACAATTAATGAAGGATGCTGTTAAATTGGAAAGATATTCTAAATAAAAGACCTGAGAATGTTTAAACGATTAAAAAAAACATGCCTTAAGATAAATAACTTTGAGTTATTCACTGTAACAAAGAGAAGGTTAAGGGGTGACTGAAACAAATATTGAATTATGAGCTATTCAATATAGCAGAGAAGGATATAACATGATACAGTGGCAGGAAGTTGAAACTAGACAAATATGGTATACTTTTTTAATGTTGAGAGTAATTAGTCTCTGGAACAATTTACTAAGGGTTATGATGGATTCCCTATCATGGACCATTTTAAAATTAAGGTTGGATGTTTTTCTAAAAGGTATGAATTCAGAATTATTATGGGGAAGTTCCATGGAATGTGTTGTACAAGAGATCATACTGGAAGGTCTCTTCAAATTTTGGTATCTATGAACCAAAGAGATAGTACCTGTTCCAGAGTACATTTACACAGAAGGGCAAAACTTGAATTAAGTTACGCAACTTGAGCTACATCAGTTGCGTAGCTGAAGTCGAAATAGCATAATTCGGCTTTTGGTGCTGTCTACACAGCAGGCAGTCCAAGGAACACTCTCCCTTCGACTTCCCTTATGCCTTGTGAAATGAGGGTTGCAGGAGTAACAAGTCCTCCAGGTCAATATTATTTCAAAATAATGGCTTGCATTGTAGACACACTCTTTGTTCCTCCTGTGTAGACATAGCCCCAGAGGGCTTCTAACCTGGGAATAAAATAACAGTCTATGGATGGATACCACAAACAGTACAAGGGAAATACAAGGACAGTGAAAAAATTCATGTCATCAGAGGTTGGCGGCTACTGCTCTTAATTAGAAAATAATAAATGGCTTCTGTCTAGTGCAACACCTAGTGTACATATCCTAATATGTAGGAATTATTTGTGAAGATTGAGTGTTTTGCAGTGTACCTAAAATCTGATTAAGTATTTTAAACAATACATGAATTATTATACTAACAGAAAACAATTAGTGTTATAATTATTTTAAATAAATAATCATAATATACAGAGTTAAATTAGATATGCATTTGGAAGCAGGGAGCAGGATAAGAAGTTATTTAGTATTTAGAACCTCTCTCTGAATCCATTAACTTTATACAGAAGAGAAGTAATTTCAGAAATAATACATACCATTACAAGATGGCAATAATCTGTTCCATGCTGGTTTTCCGTCAACACCAATCACACATGTTATAGTTGAAGGATCAATAATTTTATATCCAGAGTCACACTGATAAGTAATAGTTGACCCAAGTTTGAAGTCTGTTCCAATTCTAGTCCCATTCATTATGTTTCCAGGATCAAAACAAGCTTCCCGTGGCTTTTCTGTTAAAATGGATTATACATAAAGTAACTGTGTTATCAATATAAGTGTACTAAAATACATTTAACAACCAGCAGTTTTATAACTAGATTGATGTTTCCATCTTGTAATTAGAATATATTTTTATACTTTTAAATACTGCTAGAAGGTCAGGGATGCTTGTATATGACATCTGTCTGGCCAAAAAAATTAAACCTACATCATTTAGTAAGTTATTAAGAAAATTTGAAAGCCATAGCTTTAAGCACCATATAGATGACTGTCAGTCACCACCAAAGTGAATGAATGAATGCACCTTCTCCATTCACATATGATACATCATTTTCAAGCGTAAAGGCTGTTTTATGATGAGGTATGATGTGGAACTGTCAAATCATGCTATTACCATAGAAATAGGGGTCAACAATGACATCAGCAACAAACTGAAATGACCACTTTGACATATTTGCATTTATTTCTCTTAGTTTAATGACTATGTATTATTTCACTACATAAGAAATGGATTTCTTTGCAAACTCAAAGCATATATTGAAAACACTGAATTTATTTCCAGCCATCTCTTATATTACAGGCATGGTATCTCTAATGCACACTGTGGTTTCTTTGTCACAAGCCCTGAGCTCAGGGATTCTTTTAGCTTATAAACTTCCAGATGATGCCCTAATTCAGTTATGTCTCTTTTTCTCTTCGTTCTATCAACATGGAAGAGGGACATAGGTACAGGCAATACTATCTGAATAAGAACATTGCAACTGAAATCATCATCTTCACATCTTGGTTAAGAAGGGCTTTACAGAAAACAAATTCTACACAGTTAGCTGCTGTAACTATTCCTCCCTTGCCGGATTTAATTTGGTCTTCTTGGTCATGTCAACAAATGTTTTCATGCCAGCTTTTTTGACTGGGATGAAAATGCTCTATGTCCCATCACAATCAAGTGCACATCACAAAAAACTCTCCATTTGTTTTTCACTAGCATCTTCAACTTCCTACAAGAAACTCTTGTAAATTTGATGTTATCTGTAGTCAGGTAAATATATTTATAAGACTACCTGGATGTGATTCTGGGGCAAATGGACGTATCATATTATTAATGACATGACTGGCAAAAGCTGCAACAAGCTCCTCAGATCTTTTCAGTGCAGAGGCAAGATCTTGTTCGGGGACTTGGTATTCATTACTTGTTGTTAAGCCACTTCTTTCTCTCTCAGAGCTTCTTTATAGTCATAATATGAAACTGTGTATTATCATCTCTAGAACTAATACTGACCTATACACCAGTATCACTGAATTAAAAGGTTAGTTTCTAGAATATTTCAAAGGCCTGTACCGCACGTAAAGTCAATTACAAGTAAAATACCTTTTTCCAAGCAGACTAAATGTTCTATTACCTCTACTAAAGTTTACAAATGGAGAAATATATTAGGAATTCACATTCATTTATATTTATCCACTGTCCCTTAGAACTGTGGGCAAATTGTGACTGGTGCCAAACCTTCAGTGCGAGATTAATCTGGTGAGTAAATTCCAAATGAAAATATAGAAAAATATTACTATCTCTTGTCAATTACAGTGAAAGCTTTGTTATCTGGCATTCTGGTAACCAGACAACTTTGTTAACCGGCATTGCCCCCAGCCACAATACTGTCACATCTTCAGGCGCACTGGCCTGGCTTGGTTTACCACGATTGGCTTAACAATTTTTTATTTAAGACGTACTAATCATTTTTAACTCAAAATAGAAATGTGAGACCAACTGCCTCACACTACAAAACTACCAATATTAAAAACTTGAGTTTTACTAGTATTGCCCATTGGTTTTTCCTAGGTTGATGGGACCCTCAGATAAGCGGAATTTTTAGATAACCGGAACTCCCTAATCCCTGAGCGTGCCAGATAACACAGATTTTACTGTACTTTGACAAATATGAATATGCAATGTGAAAACATTCCATGTAAGTATATTGCAAAAGACTAATATTCACCATTTTCTCACATGTTAAACAGCTTACTCATTTCTGGAGAGCTAAAGAAAATTAGTAAATTCTATTTTATACACACACAACCAAGCAATAAAGACCCTGAATTTCATAGGATTCCAAAGTCACAAAATCACACACTGACGTGTCAAGCATAAAAGAAATGTAAGGATTAGTAGGCAATATTAGTTCTGATATTTAATTCATTGATTGAATCATAATTTGCATTATTAAGTAATGGCCTTATTTCAAGAATGTTTGAGATTATTTTTAAATAGCATAATTTTATGGTTACAAGACACTTTGTAGTTAATTAAATGGAAGCACTGTATTAGATACCCTTTCCAGTATTACACTGGATTAAAATGCTCTATTTTTCTCTAGTATAATAAGGTATGACAACTTTATGGCAGGTGATGAAATTACATTAATAGAGGTGCAAATATATAATGTTGTTATCTTTTACAGTATTTATTGCTGTTTTTCTGATTATAACACTCTGCGTATTCTGCTTTGTATAAAGCAAAGTCTGCTCGGGGCTGAATAACTTGAAAATGAATAACTTAGCAGCATTTTGAACTAACAAAACTTGTAGATGGTATCATGAACTTTCGTACCTACAAAAGCTCATGATACCATCTACATGTTTTGTCTGTCTGTAAGGTGCTGCTAGACTATCCATTGTTTTTTTAATGTTTTTCAAGGTTGAAGAAAGATAATACTTGAGAAATAAGAAGAGAGTTTTCATATTTATTTTTAACTTTAGATCTTTTAAGTGGGTTAACAATTATTTTGGAGGGGGTTTAGTTGTTTCTTATTTTATTTCTATTTTCTTACATAGCGTATTGAGTTTTTCTTCAATTGACTGGAGTGAAAAGCTAAGGCGGTATCTTTGAGGCTTACAAACAGCTTGAAAATTCTGAGCACAGATGCAGAGACATAGCAAGCCATTGAGAAGAAAATTTTGCATATTCACAGGATGGTTACTGAGAAATAACCAAAATGTGATTACAGGCAGTCCCCGGGTTACGTACAAGATAGGGACTATAGGTTTGTTCTTAAGTTGAATTTGTATGTAAGTCGGAACTGGCTCCAGATACAGCCGCTGTTACTGAAACTGACCAGGGGCTGACTATAGGAAGCTGGAGGCAGAATTGCTCTGCCCCCAGCTTCCTGGAATCAGCCACTGATCAGTTTCAACAGGAGCTGTATCTCGAGCCTGGGACAGAACAGCTGGGCTGCCAGATAGCACCCGGCAGCACAAAAGCCTGGTCTGCTGGGGGGGGGGAGCGCACTAGCTGCGCCCCCCCCCAGCAGACCAGGGACATGGGGAGCAAAGACGCAGCGGCTGCAGGGTGCCGCGCTTCTGAGGTTACTGAGAAATAACTGCAGCTTTGCTCCGGGTGTCCCTGGTCTGCTGGAGACGGTCCCCAGCAGACCAGAGGCACCGGGAGCAAAGCGGCAGCGGCGGCGGGGTGCCGTGCCTCTGAGGCTTTGCTCCCGGTGCCTCTGGTCTGCTGGGGACCGTCTCCAGCAGACCAGGGACACCAGGAGCAAAGCCGTAACTCGGGGACTGCCTGTACATAAATCTTTATACATGACTAATAGCAACCAGCCAAATTACAAGGATTCACACACTGTATGATTATTTCAAAATGGCCGTACAGTAAGTACGTAAATCATACTGAAAATCACGAACAACCAACAGGTAGAGAAAAAAATGCATTAGTATGTATCAGCAAATGTACCACATTCTGGAGTTCTAATTAGGTGAGACAATTCCATCTGAGTAGAACATTTTGTATATAACAGCTATTTTTTTTAACTTGCACCATTTCACCATCCTTTCAGAAGATGATAGTATACAGGAAAATTGCCTTTTCATGTGACTTTACATTTGCAAAAGGATTTTTTTTTTAAAATACACTGGTAAAAATATAAGTTGAGACTATGATTCATATTTGATTATAAAACATATAAGTTTTAATGAATCAAATATTATTTAAAATAGAATTCTCTACAACATTTTTACACTGATCATTTTCATAGGGTTGGCTCAGTGATATATCACCAACATAAGATTGTAATTGAATAATCATATAATACCAGCATATATATTAAAAGATAAAAGTGTGTGTGTGTGTATATATATGTATATAAACTTTAAAATATATTTACATGCATACACATAATTACAAACATGAAAAATAAGAAATAAGTGTAGTATGTGTGTATATACAGTTGCAATTAATCCTAATTTGAGACATTTTCCTTCTGAGTGTTTACACATATGATGTTGACAACAGTACCTTTGTATTCAATGGCGAATCCTGACATTCCTACTGAAGCATCACTGCGAAATGCTAGAAATAGACTATTACCGCTGCTCTCTATTCTTTCAGGTGCCTGGGAACCTTGAAAACTGCCAATTAGAGGACTGTTAGAATCTTCCCCTTCATAAATATGTAGAAAATCATAACTAGGCTCCATATTGAAACTGAAATAAAGGAAAAGAGAATTATATTGTTTTTATTTTTTGAGAATTTTTTTACTACTTTAATACTGACTGTCTTTTCTTTTATTTACCATCTTTTCATCTGCTGAAATAAGAGTCCTTAAAATATATCCCACAATCCCAATGCCACATGCCTGCAAACATTGCATGATCAATGTGTAATGTAAAACAAACTGCCCTGAGGAGAAAGTTCTAAAGATTGTAACTTCTTTTTTTGGGGGGAAGGAGGGTCTACAATTAAATTAAACTAGATTTATTTTAGAACATTTACTTCAAAGCCTTAGAATTTAATTTAGGGAGAATTTCTTAGTGAATTATCACATTAAACTGTAATTTGTGGTAACTAGGTTCTATGCTCAGTTCTGCCATTGTCCTGTTAGGTGACTTTGGACAAATCACTTCTTCTCGACCTCAGTTTCTCCATGTATTAAATGGGCAAAATTATATTGATCTCCATTGTAAGGTACTTTGCAATCTATGAACGCTACACAAGAGCTAGTTATTTTTACTATAAAATATATAATCAGTACATTTATTAAGTGTATTGAACTGTTTATAATGTACAGGTTGAACCTCTGTAAATCGGGACACTCTGGTCTGGTAACATCTGTGGTCTATCGGGACCATAGATGTTCAAGGAGCAGAGAATCCCAGTGGAGGGCTGGTGCCTAGGAGCCTTGTGAACAGGCAGAGTTGTGACCTGCTGGCAGCGAGTTGCCTGCGGGGCTGGGCGCCTAGATCACCACAAATGAGAAGCTGGGTGGGCCCCAGTGGGCTGCCTCGTGGGGTTTGGAGCCTGGTGCACTGCTGCAGGGGTGCTCAGTTAGGCTGCTCAGTGCACTCCAGCTGAGCTGCCCTGAAGGGATGGAAAACCAGCATGCAGCAGAGCCGCCTGGAGGGGCCAGGAGCAGCACGCCATAGCTGAGCTGTTCAGCTAGGCTGCCCAGTGTGACCCTGTTGGGCTGCTTGGTGGAGTGGGAGCCTGGCATGCTGCAAGCTGGGTTACTTGGCATGGCAAGCAAGGAAGGGTGGGGACTAGCAGGACAGCAGGGGCCTGTGGCTGGTCTAGCATTTGGAGGGGGGGGAGAGGGCATATCAGGGATTAGAAACAACCTCCCCGGTCAGGAAAAATCCCTAATCTGGAACTGGTCAGGTCCCAAGGGTGTTGGACCAGGGAGGTCCAACCTGTATTACAGGTAAGGGGAACAACAAACATTTACATCCACAAATCTGTTTGACTCAGTGAAGGCAGTACAGCAGATTGTTAAAAAAAAAGCCTTAAAAAACAATGAGTGGTTCTGTTGTTATAGTATTTTTTCAAGTTGAAGATTAACACGGCTACCACTCAGGGATCTTTCAGAGAGATTTAAATATGGACTAAGGAGCCTTCAGATCATTAGTTCAGGGAAACTGGGTTGATGAAGACACAAATACAATAATATGAGAGCCTTATAAAGAGATAGACAGAAGCTGAAAAATTACATGAAGTTTTTAATAGAAAAAGACGATTAGGCAGGGGTGTAATGGGTCTTCCTTTTTTCTTTAATGGGGTTTAAAAGGGAACTAGATAAATTCATGGAGGTTAAGTCCATAAATGTCTATTAGCCAGTGTAGGTAAGAAATGGTTCCCCAGCCTCTGTTTGTCAGAGGGTGGAGATGGATGGCAGGAGAGAGATCACTTGATCATTACCTGTTCGATTCACTTCCTCTGGGACACCTGGCATTGGCCACTGTTGGCAGACAAGGTACTGGGCTGGATAGACCTTTGGTCTGACCCAGTATGCCATTCTTATGTTCTTTCTAACTACCTTCTGGATACTAAGTTATAAATACATGTTTTATTTTACATGTTGCAGTTACATGTTTATTTAGTAGTAGTAGTAGTAGTAGTAGTACTGGTACTGTAAGTCTACATATTGGCCTTTCCAAGACATAAAAGAAGACAGGGAACTGGGTGCATGGCTGTAGCTAAGAAGTGAACAGCATGGACTTTTCTAGAGGCTTGTTACCAGGTGGAGCAACGTGCACAAGAAAGGTTTCATTTCTAAAATACATCATGTTGTATAGTAGCTGCCCCATGTAGACCCTGCTATTGCATAGTAATATACACTGGGGAACTCTTAATGCATATCAATAGGATGTACATGGGGGTATGTCTACACTACAAAGTTAATTCGAACTAACAGACGTTAGTTCGAATTAACTTTGATAGACGCTACACAGGCAAACCGCTAGTTCGAACTTAATTCGAACTAGAGGAGCGCTTAATTCGAACTAGGTAAACCTCATTCTACGAGGACTAATGCCTAGCTCGAATTAAGTAGTTCAAATTAAGGGCTGTGTAGCCACTTAATTTGAACTAGTGGGAGGCTAGCCCTCCCCAGCTTTCCCTGGTGGCCACTCTGGGCACCACCAGGGAAACTCGTCTGCCCTCCTCCCTGCCCCGGACCCCTTAAAGGGGCACGCTCTGGCTACGGTGCCTGTGCCAGGTGCAAGCCTGCCAGCAGACCCTGCACCTGGCATGGCATGAACCAGCCACCCGCTGCCACCCAGCCCACTGCCTCTTCCCGGGGCCAGGCTGGTGGCTCCCGGGAGCCTGCCTAGGTCCGCAAGAGGCGGGCGCCCGCCTGGTGTAGTGCAGACATCGTGGACCTCATCCATGACCTCCGCACTAGACTCAGGAAAGTGGCCGTCTAGGGCAGGATAGCTGCCAGCCTGGCCATCCAGGAGCAGGTTTGCATGAAAATCAGGGTGGTCCAATGAGACCCCCGACCCTGAGCCCTGAGCTTAGAATAGCCGTACTGGGTAAGACCAAAGGTCCATCTAGCCCAGTAGCCTGTCTGCTGACAGCGGCCAACACTGGGGACCCTGGAGAGGATGGACCAAAACAATGACCAAGCCATTTGTCTCGTGCCATCCATCTCCAGCCTTCCACAAACAGAGGCCACGGACACCATTTCTACCCCCTGGCTAATAGCACTCCATGGACCCAACCTCCATGCCTTTATCTAACTTCTCTTTAAACTCTGTTATAGTTCTAGCCTTCACAGCCTCCTGTAGCAAGGAGTTCCACAGGTTGACTATTTGCTTTGTGAAGAAGAACTTTCTGTTATTAGTTTGAAGCCTGCTACTCATTCCTTTCCTTTGGTGTCCTCTAGTCCTTCTATTATGGGAACTAATGAAGAACTTTTCTTTATGCACCATCTCCACACCATTCATGCCTCTATCATATCCCCGCTCGGTCTCCTCTTTTCTAAGCTGAGAAGTCCCAGTCTCTTTAGCCTCTCTTCATATGGGACCTATTCCAAACCCCTGATCATTTTAGTTGCCCTCCCCTCTCCCACCCTCTCTCTTTCCCTCTCCGACCTCCTTTTCCCAGTCTCCCCGAGTTTTGTTCAATAAAGAGAGTTTCTATTTTTGAACACACGTGTCCTTTATTTTGTACATCAAGAAGAGGGGCTAGGGAGGGGCAAGTGGAAGGAGGTGAGGGAGGAATGGGGTACGAGCCCCCGTCCGGGAGGACTGGGGTGGCTCTGCAGGCTCCTCGGGGTGGAAGCTCTCCTGCAGCCCCCCGATGGACCACCCCCCAGGTGGCAGCCTGCGACAAGTGCAGCCAGGCTGATGGCCGAGTCCTGTGATATGCCAAATGTGGGCATTCAGGGCACTCCAAGCCAGGACTGCTTTGATGTCCCTCATCAAGTTAGACAAGCGAGCGGGGAACCCCTGAGAACTGTCTGTCCGGGGTGGGGTTCGGGTCCCTTTAAGCACAGCCCTCGGCTAGCCTGAGACAGCAGCTCCACGCTCTAAGTCCTAATCTGATGCCTTGCTGGCACTGCTTCCGGCCATCCTTAACCTCGGTTCAGGGTCCACTCAATGTGCACATGCTAGTTTGAATTAGCAGAATGCTAATTCGAACTAGTTTTTAGGGCTAGATGCACTAGTTCGAATTAGCTTAGTTCGAATTAACTAATTCAAATTAAGTTTGTTCGAATTAGTGCTGTAGTGTAGACATACCCTGGGCTATTTAGTATACCACATGGGCCTCTTTGGAATTCAAGCCCATCTATTCATATTGCCATTCTGTATACACAAGGTCATGGTTATTTCACCTGCTAATGGCTTCGATGAGACTAACATAACAGAAGAATATCTGCAAGAAAGAATTTAATTATGAAGAAGGATCTGGAGAGGTCTGGGGACAGCTGTCATAGGCAAAATTTGTAAAAAAAAATGTAAAAAGCATAAAAAACAAAAAGGCTTCTTCACAGGGTGGGTTTTTTTGGGGATCTTTTTATCAATTCAACTATAGTGCATGTCAAGAAGATCCACATATTTAACATGTGTAGTAACCATTTTAACCAAACATGAAACAATTATAGTTAAAACTTCTGTTCACATACAGAAGCATTTCCACTAGCCCATTCAACTTTTTTTTCTTCAGAAAGCAGTATTAAGAGACATACATATTTCGCTTTTACTCAAGCTTTCATTTTACACAGAGGACAAAGGTTATCTGGTTAAAATGCCCTTTATACCTTTACTTTTTTGCACCAAACTTTTCCTTTGTTGTGACCCTTGCATGTCTACACTACAGAGTTTTGTTGAAAACAACAGTGACACTGTTGCAAAAAAAGCAAACATGATTCTAGGATGCATTAACAGTTGTGTAGTGAACAAAACACGAGAAGTCATTCTTCCACTCTACTCTGTGTTGATTAGGCCTCAGTTGGAGTATTGTGTCCAGTTCTGGGCACCACATTTCAAGAAAGATGTGGAGAAATTGGAGAGGGTCCAGCGAAGAGCAACAAGAATGATTAAAGGTCTAGAGAACATGACCTATGAAGGAAGACTGAAAGAATTGGGCTTGTTTAGTTTGGAAAAGAGAAGATTGAGAGGGGACATGATAGAGGTTTTCAGATATCTAAAAGGGTGTCACAAGGAGGAGGGAGAAAAAAATGTTCATCTTGGCCTCTGAGGATAGGACAAGAAGCAATGGACTTAAACTGCGGCAAAGGAGGTTTAGGATGGACATTCGAAAACTGTCAGGGTGGTTAAAAACTGGAATAAATTACCTAGGAAGGTTGTGGAATCTCCATCTCTGTAGATACTTAAGACTAGGTTAGATGAATGTCTATCAGGGATGGTCTGGAGCCTAGACAGTACTGGGTCCCTGCCATGAGGGCAGGGAACTTGACTTGATGACCTTTTAAGGTCCCTTTCAGTCCTAGTATTCTATGATTGAAAAATGATCATTTTCCTGTCTAGAGTTGAGGAATGTCCACACTGCAATTATGTTCTTCTACAAGAAAATCGAAAGAACAGAGGGGTTTTTCTGGCATTGGTCATTCTCATTCTGTGAGGAAGAAGCCTTTCTGTGAAAGAGCTCTTTAGCAAAAAGGCATGTGTGGACGGGGAAGAGGGTGTTATTTAGGAAGAAGAGGAAAGAGGAAAAAGCACAGGTGCCCTGGTGGCCATTCTGTCCATAGCAATCACAGCTTACATGCGAGAGCGCATCCATTCAGGTTGGATGCTCTCTTTCGAAAAAGCAGATTGATTTTTCGATGCACTTTTGCAGTATGGATGATCTCTTTCAGAAGAATTTTTTTTGGAAGATCTCTTCCGAAAAAAGCTTCTTCTGAAAGAAGCCTGTAGTCTAGAAGTAGCCCCACAGAATGTGTAACAAAGCTGGGACGACAGTATTGTATGTTAGTAACCCAGTTTACAAAACATCTTGGGCCTCATGTTGCCCACTCTTTAACTGGGGAACACTTGTAGAAATCAATGGGAATTCTGCTCATAGAAAAAATGTATGCTGGAATAATTTATCTCTTCGTCTGGAATTAAAAAAAAAATCTGACCTATGCAATGTTTGACTTGACCCTAGGAATGTGATTATTATGGTGACTTCTACTAGGTAATGAATGATTTATTCCACTTATGAATATCAATAGAATGAAATGTCAGTGCCAAACCAATTGATATTTACAGAACAATTGTTAAAAATACTAACACCAAAATGTAATCAGAGAACATTTGTTATTGTTAAATATATTAGTGGGATTAAAATGAATGAGAAGAGTTTTAACTATCAAGAAGGTTTAATATAAAAGAAACAGAAAACATTTTAAATATTTTAATTTAATAAGCCTCACTTCAGTTTAATGACATTTTTAACATGAGCAGAGGGAAGAGCCTCTGAAAGGATTTTCTATCTTGCAGAATACACTAGAAACTATAACCAATCGTGAAAAAGGTCTATGTCCTCATGGATGAAATCCCATGACTTCAGACATTCAGACTATGTGATACTAAACTAGCCCTCAACATATCAATCAACTGTTTCATTTTGAACTCTAGCCTGCAAGATCTCCCCCTGATGGGAGCTGAGGAGGGCTTCAGAGATGCTAATAATAAAATCCAATAAATGAAAAAGTGATTCCACAATTTAAAAAGATCCTTCAAGCTAAACTTATAAAGTTGGCCCTAAATATATTGGAATGGAACTACATCTACTAAATGTTTACACAATAGGAATCAATTTTCAGTATAAACACCTTTACTTATTAAGTGACCATTATTACATATTGTTAAAGTATTTTTCTGAAGGATTAATTCAATTTAAAAACTTAGTGAAACCTTCCTTCACAGTTCTGGCAAGTGACTCATATTTTAATGATAATGCACTACTTAATGTTAGCCTGCAGACATAGCTAGACAAGAAATGGCATACAGATGATTTAAGTATCACACAATACAGGAAATACATTAATATGACAATGAAATACAGGTATTTAAAACACTCTGGGTAGTAATATTCCCAATTAATATAGAGCTGGGGTTGGCAATTAGCCAGATGCGGCTTGCCAGGGTTAGCTCCTAGTGGGCCGCTGGCACTTTATTTACCTGTGCCTCTACAGATACACATGCTTGAAGCACCTGTCGGCTGCAGATCACTGTTCCCCTTCAATGGGAGCTGCAGAAAGCATTGTCCTGGTACATGCCGCTTCCCACAGCTCTCATTGTCTGGAAACTGCAATCTGTGGTGAACAGGAGTTTCAAGTAGCTGTACCTCTGGAGGTGCAGATCAATAAAGAGCTGTCAGCCCACCAAGGGCTAACTCTGGTAAAACACATGCTGCCCATAGGCCAGTTATTGCCCACTGCTGATACAGAGCCATCCCAATCAAATTATCAATGGTGGAACATATAATACAAATTAAATTATTTCTTAAATCATTGTGCCCCACAAATCACAATTTTTGCTGCTCAAATTACACATTCAAGATGAAAATAAAATTCTGTAAAGCTAAATATGTTGTTTCTTTCATGTCATTCTGCAGCAATAATAAAGTAGGTTTTAGATACACTCTCTAGGGCTTAGGAAATATAATTAGAGTTCTATAAAGTCATCAATGATGTAATATTTGGATGTGACATTTAAAAACCTGAGACATAAACATAGTTTCCCCCTCCCCAGAAACTGTACCTTTTGAATATCAATGCAATGACAAAGTCAGGGTTTACTTTTATTCTCCAGTCACATTCCTTCCCAGGAGGATAGGGCTGTGGATAGTTAGGTGATAAAATAACACCCGCTGGACCTGTGAGATTTCCACCACATGCCGCTGTCAATACCAAAAGGAAAAAGAAAGCAGTTACATATTAAACTAAAATGCACAAACTGTTCAAATAAGAATTATTTGTTGCTGTTTTTTAAATTCAGAATAGTTTTTCAATCCCAACAATGCACCTTTTTGTGGTTCCTTCAACAAACACATCCTATTTTACACATATTTTCTCCAATTTATTTCAAAAGCAAAGTTTTCCTAGAAAATGCAATAGTAATCTAAATAATAAGGTATGTGGGTTTGCTTAGTGATTTAATTCCAGCTTCATTTAACAATGTATTTATCATTCACAGGATAAACTTTACCGACAAAAGTAGGCAGGCCCAATAGTAATTGATGTTTAATGATACTATTTTCCTTAGGTCATAGAAGAGACATAAAATAGTTTGATCCAATTAATAAAAATACTACAAATTCACTGATCCAGACACTTGGGCAAAAACAAACAAACAAACAAACGAAAATGCACAGCTAACTCATACCAGCATTCTGAAGGTAGGTGCCTATATCAATATTTAACACCTAAGAAGGAAGGTCAGTTGTAGAGGTGCAGAACTTCTATCATTCTGCATGAAGTAAGTAATAGTAATCAGCCAAGCTGTGTTTGAAAAACAAATTAACAACATGGTTCCTTTTATAGGTAATTAGTCTAATAAATATGCAAAAATCTTCATGTCTTCTGATGACTCAACTTGTGGTAAAACACATGTCCACACTTAAGAAAGTTATAAAGTATAAATTCATCAAAGAACATTAAACAAATATGACTAGCAGTTTGACAATGTATAGAACGCTAATAAGTATAGCTATTAAATCACACATCCACAAAACACTGGAATTAAATTATATGAGAATTTTAAAATCTGTATATCAAGGATTTATAAAACTGTCAGGATTTCAATACTGTTGTGTATATGACAACAAAGACTATTTTAAACTTCAAAATCCCCCAAGGTCATCCCGAATATAATGGAGTATTAAGTATTAAGTATTTAGTTTCACTAAAACTTACTCTCTCGCAGATTAATTAAAATCTAGAATCTTAAAACAGACCAAAGAGATACAAATTGAAGTATCTTAATTGGACAAATCACTACTTTTTATTATTATTGAATTAATAGTCTAGAACATCTTATTTTTAATCCATAAAGCTATGTGTTTTGTCTTTCTCTAAATTCTTTAGTTAGGGTAGATCCAAATATTGGTGAATATCCACTTGATGATTTGTGGACTACAAAGTGTTAGATGTTTAAACTTGTCCTTATGCAGCACTGCACTGCACAAATGGGAACTGTAAAAGACATTTTGCAGTGCTACTCCAAATATTCTACCTGGTATGGAAGGGGAATTGATGGGACTTTTCTTGCATCTGTCCTGCTATTTTTGAGAGAGTTACTAATACTAGTCAAAACAATACTTAGATTCAGAGAAATTCAAAGAAACCTCTGAGAAAAGGCCCATAGGAAAGGGAATAAAGGCTTATGCATACTCTATTGATCATCTGGGCAGGAACGAGAAACAATTTAACCCCTAAGTATTATTAAATAAAGTTTCCAATCTACCTCAAAGCAATTGGAAACACAACCATAAATAACTAATCAAGAAGGAAAAGTATTGAAGTTTACAGCTGATGACCCAAAGGAGCTATTCAATACATTTGTGCTCTGGTGCTCTAATCCTACATGGAGTATTGAACATAAGAGTGACTTGGATAGCAAGAACCTATCAGAAAACCAGCACTATGCCTATAATACCTCTCAGTAAGACTTCCAGGTCCCAGTCTTTTCATGCACTAACCAGAGCCTAATAAAAGACATATTCCATATATGTAGGGTGGAAGATATCAGGAATAGTGAAAGACAGAGAACTTTACTCCTTTAGGCAGATCCCACAAATAGACATGTAAAAGAACTTTTCTTCACATTCTTTGGGTAGCAGTGGCTGTCTGATCTTCCCTTTGTATGTATGAATGTATCTTTCTTAAAATTGTCTGAGAAGATAATGCTTAATGCATGAAAACAAATTACTGAGTGAAGGGGTTTGCTGGCTTTATCTAAAATGAGTAGACACAATCTTCATTTTGAACTACTGTCTTTGGTGTTTTTTAGTTATGAGTTAATATTTCTGGTCTAGATTTTTGCATTAATGCTTCAATTGGTTTTATGTATGGCCTCTGATTCTCACCTAACTAGGATTTGAAAACTATAAATTAATTTCTAACAAAGTAAAATTATTAACAAGCAAACATTAATATAGCAAATTTAATACTTTATACATATGCAGTGCCTTTCACCCAAGAATCTGAAAAACTTATAGTATATAGGCATACATTATTATGTCTGTATTATTGAGAAAGGGAAACTGTAGTACAGAGAAATCAAATGACTTTGCCAAGATCATAATGTAAACTAGTGGCAAAGTCATAAGTAGCACCCAGGTGCTTTGACTACAAGTCCCATGCGTTTACCAGCTGACCAAGTTGCCCTACATTTAATTGACAGTTCTTTTCAGAGCTTGTCACCTTAACTGTAAACAAATTTTTAAAAAATAGACGGTAATGGAAAAATCTGTTGTCAATAATAGGATTTGTCTTGAGAATCTAACTGCCAGTATTTTCAAGTACTGACAGACGGAGTTTTTCATAAAGCACTACTTTTATATCAACATGTTAGGTTTACTAATTGGACAATTTAAAAATTGGAATATGATTTGCATAAGCTGCGAGCCCAAAGCACTCTAAAATTTTAATCTCAATACCTATGCATGTAGGAGGATCAGGTTTCCAAAAGAATCGGTTATTCAGCTGCACACAAGTAATTTTGGCCTGTCCTTGGAGTTGATAGCCAGGGTCACACTGAAAGTTGGTGGTATCTCCAGGCTCCCGGCTGTCTCCATATCTGGTACCATTCTGTGGAGTCCCAGGATCATTACATGTTGATGCAACTGATGCTATAAGAAAATGATGAAATCAACAGATTTAAGACATGTGTACTACATTTTCATAAATACACAATGCAACATTATTTAGGTGCATCCAATCAGAGACAATATTATTTGCTTATCCGTTATCATAGTAAGGCAGTTTGTTTCCTAGGAATTTGCCTACTGAGATACATCATCCTTTTGTTGGCTTCTGGCAAGTTTCCTCTGGTGAAAAATATGTCCTGATAGGGTATGTCTACACAGCAAAGTTATTTCAAAATAACAGCCGTTATTTCAAAATAATTTCACTAGCATCTACACAAGCCAACTGCTATTACAAAACTAATTCGAAATAGTAGAGGGCTTATTTCAAAATTGGTAAACCTTA
Source organism: Pelodiscus sinensis (assembly GCF_049634645.1). Taxonomy (NCBI): domain Eukaryota; kingdom Metazoa; phylum Chordata; order Testudines; family Trionychidae; genus Pelodiscus; species Pelodiscus sinensis. The sequence goes on from NC_134713.1 coordinate 38,904,669, forward strand.
TTCCATGAGGAATAACACCAATTTCAAAACTGCTATTTCGAATTAAGTGCTGTATAGACACTTATTTTGAAATAGGGGGCCTCCAGCCCTTCCCAGGGTGCCCTGGTGGCTACTCTGGCCACAACCAGGAAAACTCCTTCCCACAATCCCCGGAGCCCAAAAAGGGGTAGAGTCTGTTTGGACACAGTGCCTGTGCCAGCTCCAGGCCTGACAGCCTAGAGGCAGCAGTCGCTGCCCCTGACACCGTTTGCCTCAATAAACGAGGCAGCCAGTGCCAGCCAGCCCTCCACCGTTCCCCAGGAGCAGTCTGCAAGCTTCTAGGAGCTTGCCAGGGGCCAGAAAAGGCGGGCACCTTCCTGGTCCAGTTCAGAGATCATGGACCTGATTGAGGTTTGGGGGGAATCCTCCAACGTCCATGATCTCCACACTAGATGGAGGAACGTGGCCATCTACAGGCGGATGGCTGCCAGCCTGGCCACCAAAGGCCATATGTGAAGCCAGGAGCAGGTGTGCATGAAAATAAAGGAGCTGCAGCAGGCCTATGCCAGGGCCACAGGTGGCAGCTCCCAACCAGAGGCAGACCCAGACCTCTGCCCCTATTTTGATGCCCTGGACCGCACCCTCGTGGAATGAGGAGTACAGCTAGTTCGGATTAGAAAGCCTAATCCAAACTAGCTACTCCGTGCCGCGTGTAGCCGCGCGGCACGGGGTTAGAACTAGCCGGCATTTAAAAATGGCGCCGACCGGCTTCATGCAAATGAAGCCCGGGAAATTCAAATCCCGGGCTTCATTTGCAATTGCAGATGACTACATTACCCCCGCTAGTTCGAACTAGCGGGGTAGTGTAGACATACCCTATGTTAGGCATTCTTACAGACTTCTCGGTGAAGACCGAAACAAAGAAGTCACTGAGCATCTCTGCCATTTCCAAGTTTCCTGTTATTGTTTCTCCCTCCTCACTGACCAGTGGGCCTACCCTGTCCTTAGTCTTCCTCTTGCTTCTAATGTATTTATAAAAAGTCTTCTTGTTTCCCTTTATTCCCATAGCTAGTTTGAGCTCATTTTGTGCCTTTGCCTTTCTAATCTTGCCCCTGCATTCCTGTGTTGTTTGCCTATATTCATCCTTTGTAATTTGTCCTACTTTCCATTTTTCATATGACTCCTTTTTTATTTTTAGATCATGCAAGATCTCATGGTTAAGCCAAGGTGGTCTTTTGTCATGTTTTCTATCTTTCCAACACATCGGAATAGCTTGCTTTTGGGCCCTTAACAATGTCCCTTTGAAAAATTGCCAACTCTCCTCAGTTGTTTTTCCCCTCATTCTCGATTCCCATGGGATCTTACCTATCAGCTCTCTGAGCTTACCAAAATCCACCTTCCTGAAATCCATTGTCTCTACTTTGCTGTTCTCCCTTCTACACTTCCTAAGAATTGTGAACTCTATTATTTCATGATCACTTTCACCCAACCTGCCTTCCACTTTCAAATTCTCAATGAGTTCCTCCCTATTTGTTAGGATCAAATCTAGAACAGCTTCTCCCCAGTAGTTTTTTCAACCTTCTGAAATAAAAAGTTGTCTCCAATGCAATTCAAGAACTTATTGGATAGTCTGTGCCTCGCAGTGTTATTTTCCCAACATATATCTGGACAGTTGAAGTCCCTCATCACCACCAAATCTTGGGCTTTTGATGATTTTGTTAGTTGTTTAAAAAAAGCCTCATCCACTTCTTCCACCTGGGGAAGTACTGGTGAGGGCTCAGCTAAAGTGCAGTGTTCTATTTTGGGCACCACATTTTAAGAAAGATGGGGACAAATGGAGAGATTCCAAAGGACCAGTTTTCCTGTTGTTCTCCCCATCAGTACCTGAGCCAGGCCAGGGAATCTAGTGATCCAACCAATAGGCCCATTTTAGTGATGAATGTGGTTAGGTCCTGTGATGATGTCACTAGTATAGATGTGTGGACAGAGTTGGCAGCGGAGCTGATTGCAGGGATGGGTTCCTGGGTGGGTATAATGGAAGTGTGCTGCTTGGTTGCTGGAAAGGATTTGTTTCAGGTAAGGGACTGTCTATAGGCAAGGACTAGCCTGTCTCCCCAGGCCTGTGAGAGTGAGGGATCATTTTCCATGATAGGTTGTAGATTGCTAATGATGTGCTGGAGGGGTTTAAGTCGGGGGCTGCAGATAATGACCAGTGATGTTCTCTTGTTTTCTTTGTTGGACCTGTCTTGAAGAAGCTTATGCCTGGGTACTCGGTCTGGCTCTGTCAATCTGTTTTTTTCACTTCCCTGAGAGGGAAGTTTTAAATTTAAGAATGCCTGATAGAGATTCAATAGGTGTTTGTCTCTGTCTATGGGATTGGAGCAAACCTGGTTGTATCTTAGGGCCTGGTTGTAAACAATATGATTGGAAAATGTGTCTTGGATGGACACTAGAGGCATATAGGCAAGTGTAATGGTCGGTAGGTTTCCGGTATAAGGTGATGGAAATATGGTCATCTTTTAATTGTACAGTAGCGTCAAGGAAATGGTCCAGGCTAAGGTTGATGATGGGGTGGAAATTGTTGAAATCCCTGTGGAATTCTTCAAGGGTCTCCTTCCCATGGGTCCATATAATGAAGGTGTTATCAATGGAGAGTACATAGAGTAAGAGTGCTAGGGGACGAGAGCTGAGGAAATGGTTCGAGGTCAGCCATAAAGATGTTGGCATATTGTGGGGCCATGTGGGTACCAATAGCTATGCCACTGCTAAGGTTTGAGGCTTTAAAAAGAACAGATAAATGTATGGGTTGGTTGGGATGAAACTGAGATAGACCTTTGTTAAAAACTTGGGTGTAGGCAGTGGTGCCTGGTCTGCACTAGACTAGGAAGGTCGGCTTAGGGTATGCACCTCAAGCTGGTTCAAAATAATTTCAGAATATTTAAAAGAATTAATTATAGCTATATCTGGCTGTTTCTCCTATAGTCATAATAAATTTACTGATCTCATGCAGGCACGAGAGCAAAGGTATTTCTTTAAGAGGGATTACCATAAGAGGAGAAGGTAGAGGCATGTATTAATCACATATGGATCCCTTTGAACAAAACACCATATTTTGAACCAGCTCGTTCTATACATAGCTAGCCATATCACCTTGTAATTTTTTTCACTTCCTTTATCCTCTCTCCACACTCCTCTTCTTCGTCACACTCACTTGTTATAGCAAATTAGATCATAGTACAGCAGAGACTGAATATTCCTGTATTTCTGTACAACGGCTTACAAAATATCACCCCAATTCTTAATGCGGTTTTTCTATTTTGTCACAATACAAATAAATAGTACAACTACTAATATAAGGTCACAAAATGAAAGCAAACATGTATACTATTTTATGCTATAGGTTCTGTTTTTCTTTGAGAATTCTCTCCCTTTCCTATCCCCAATATGTTATCACTGTAAATTTTGGCAGATTCTCTTCTCCACTTCACTCTCTTGCGTCACTCAGGCTTCACAAAGGAAGCCAAACTGTACTGCTGGCTCCTCACTGCAGAGTCCTCTGGCATGTATCACAAATCACCACTGCTTTTTTGTTTATTTTTTTGTTTAGTTTTTTTAAACCCCTCCTCCCGATTTGACCTTTATAACCTCTGGACTATGCACAGACATCAAGACCTGATGCTTTTCTGTTTTGTTTTTGGAACCCTCTGATTACCTCCTCATCTGGAATCAGACAGCAAAAGAGCCAGCCTGGCACCCTCAAGGTGTGTCTAGACTACAGTGTTTTTTCGAAAAAAGTCCACTTTTTTCGAAAAAACTTCCCCTGCATCTAGATTGCTGCCATGTTCTTTCGAAAGTAAATCGAAATGGCAGTTTTTTTGACCATGGAAACCTTGTTTTACAAGGAAGAACGCCTTTTTTCGAAGGTGCTCTTTTGAAAAAAGATGCTATGTAATGCAAACTGTGCTTTTTCGAAAGAGAGCATCCAGACTGCCTGGTGCTCTTTTTCAAAAAAATTGGCTTGCTTTTTCGAAAGTACTGGTTGTAGGCTAGATGCTCTTTTTTGAAAGAGGCTTGCAGTCTAGATGTAGCCTCAGTGATGCATAAGACAAGATTTCTTTCCCTGCTACTTTTTCATAAGAGCCTTTGCCACCCAGAGCCACTGACAGAGAGTGGGGATGGCAAAGAGGATAGCTGCCCTGGGTCTTCCGGTTCCTACTGCTATTACTGCAGCAGTGGCAGTGGCTAGATCCCTCTGCAGTGCACTCCAGAGTCCCTGAAAGCCTGGCTGGGGAAGGCTAGCTCCAGCCATGTCCCTTTTGCCTGAGACCCTGCCCCTTCTAGGGGCATGGCACCAGGTCCACTCTCATCTTGCCCAGGAGCTCAGCAAGCCTCTCCGTAGCAGTGTTGCCATCTACTGGTTCAGAGAGGAAAATTCAGGGCATGAGGGGAGAAAAGAATGAGAACAGTCTTCACAGCCCAAGGAACCTCTGATATGAAGGGAACAGGAAGGGAGCAATTCTGAGAAGGTGGAGTGGAGATTTGACAAGATGACTTTCATTATTTCCATGTAGAGTAACAGCAAATTGTCATCTGGTGGTAAAGGAGGCAAAAAAAAATAGTAAGAGGATCTGGAGACATCAAGGAGGGGTCATGAAGGAGGCATTGTGAAAGAGAATGGAGGCATTGAGTAAGCCAAACACTTTGCTCTACAAAGTGATGTTATTACACCCCTTATCTATCAGAGATGATCTTGATGGTGCTTGGTCCTGTTGTGAAGACAGGGGACTGGACTTGATGACCTCTCAAGGCCCCTTCCATTTCTATGATTCTATGATTCTACACTGAAGTTTGTGTATTCTGGGAGGGAAATGTAACAAGACAAGTGAAAAACTAAATAATTAATCTTACTTTTGAATCCCAGCCTCTTATTGCCTCATCTTTTTGTTGAGACTCATTTGTTGTCTCATATCTATTCTTTTAATTCAGGAAAGGGTTGGGGAGAGAATACTGGAGTTAGGGGAGTAGGGCAGCTGGTGGAAGAAAGCTATCCAGGAATTAGATTAAAAAGTTCTCCAGGAAAGAGTCCTCATCTTTTTTGTTCCTAGCCCATTCTTAGACATGATAAAATAGCAAATAATATAATTAAGTTAAATCCATATTAACATTTATGTGTTTTGAATCCTCTCAATTTCTAGACTGAACCCCAGCATTAGGCAGTAAGGAATTCATTGAAAACATTCATTGATCTTTGTAAAAAACAAACAAGCAAACAAAAAAAAGAACAAAGCTGAGAGTAGCACAGACTTTACATTTTTGTTTATACTTTCTAACAATTACTTCAAATTCCTGATTCTCCTGTATTGGCAAACTAGATTTTCCTTATATCCAAACTAGTAATAAAATAACTAAGTACACTTTTGGCAGATCACTAAGAAATGATAATAAAAAGAAAAATAAATCATATACATTATAGGTACTAGCCCTTTGCCTTGGCAAATCTCCAAAAACAATGAAGAGTCCTGTGGCACCTTAGAGATGATCAGATTTATTAGGGCTTAAAACCCACTTCATCAGATGAACTAGAGTGGAAGATACAGAAGCAGGAATGCATAAGGAAGAAGTTGCTTATGTTAATTAGGCTAATCAAGTCACGGTGGAAGTGGGTTATTCATAGCATTTGGTGTGAAAATGTGAATTTGGAGAAATTGCCTTTGTAATGTGTTAACCAGTTGAGATCCTTATTCAATCCTAAACTGATAGCGCTGAATTTGCAAATATTTGGTAAATCTTGAGTATTGATGCCTTTTACGTTTAAAAATAAAAGGCAATTTGCTATTAGGAAGCCAAGTTTGTTTAGAGTTAAATGAAATGTTGGTACTGTGTCTACTACTGTGGGGCCTCACTTTCATGCTTATACTCGTTAGTTCATGTCTGTCACTTTCTCCAAGGTTGTTGGGTTTTTTCTTTGGGGGGGGGGGACAGTTTCAAATGGATAATAAAAAAATTAAAAGAAAGAAACATACCAAGTCCTCTTGTAAATTCCTCTCATATTACATTGTTCTAGTCACTTCAGTCCATTGTCTATCTCACAGAGGGTTTATATAATTATTGATTTCAAACAGGATTCTCTTGTGCCAACATAAGCATATAACATTCACATTTCATTAACATGATGTTCAGCTAATTTCAGTTGGCACAAACCCAGGCTTTCTGACCTTCATGGGATGTGGATCACAAGGGGAAATGTTGATGTTCAATACTTATGGAAATATTCCTTGCTGCAGTTACAATTCCTTATCAGAATGATAGTACTGAACATCAGAACAAATTATTCCTCTGCCATTTGTATTACTATTATGGTATCATCTAGGGACTATACCTGAGATTAGGATCCCATCAAACTATACAACATATACAAACATAGAACAAGATATGACATCTGCTATGAAGAGTTTACATCTGCTCACTGAATGTCTCCTATTGCCTGATGTGTGTGGCAACAACAGTAATTTCAGAAAAGTCAGCACAAGTATTGTGATGTTAACTTAAAGAGGAAAGAATGCTGGACAGGGGAGAGGAAAAGCAGCAGACCCAGAAAGAAATATATATTCGGCATAATTTCATGCTGTAAATAATAATCCAGCAAATATAATAAGTGTCTATATATTTGCAAATAGGTATATTAGAAAGTTGAACCTGATAAATAAACCAATGAACTGATTGTGGCAACTCTAACACCACTATGTTTATAAATAAGTTTTAATGTGTATCTCTGTACTATCCATTACTTTCTGGTCATTTTTGCTTCCGTGAACCTCACACATCATTCTTGCACAGAGTTGAAACCTTTGAGGTGGGTTGTAGTTCTCAATAATGTAGCAAAAGTAGTGCTTTTTTGTTGGTTTTTTATTTTCACATTGTGAATTATGAGCTTCAAGTCAAATAATAACTGTCACTGCTAATAAGAGTGGATATAACCTCCCAGGCACCACACTGAAAATCATCCTGACAGCTAGGCCACATTAGTGCCGTTTACTGAAGGTATACTTGGCTATCAGAAAGGGAAAACAGCTACGTGGTCATGATCTCATTTCATAAACAAGTAACATCTATAAAAATGTAAGTGACTCTAAAGCATATCTGCTAAGGAACAGTAAATTCACAGATTTGCTGAAAAGTATGTAAACATACACACATAGATAGAGTATATCATTAGTTACCATCCTCTTCCAAAATAACGCAAAAAAACCTTTGAATTCTCCATTCCCTCCAAAAAGTATTCTGTGCAACGTACAGTAAAAGCTGCGCTATCTGACTCTATATCAGCCTGAAAGCTCTATAGACCAACATTTCTAATCATCGTAGAAAATCCCAGTTTATAGTCCAGCTGGTCAGAGGTTGGCAAGCTCCCCGCCTGGCTCTGTGCGGTTCCCTGGAAGCAGCAACATGTCCCAGTGCTGCTTCTAGGAAAAGAAACAGCCTTGAGGGATAGGGGTAGGTGATAGTTTAGGGGTGGGAGTGCAGGCATGGGAGAGGGTGCAGGCACCACCCTCACAGATCACATTGGCCATGGTTCCTGGAAGAAGGGAGATGTGGAGCCAACATTCGGGGCAAGATGGGGTGGGGATAATATGCTGAACCTCCTAGCCACTCTTCCACTAGGAGTAGCAGGAACAAGTTGCTACTTGCAGGGAGCTGCCTAAGGTGAGCCCCCTCCTGGATCTGGCACCCTAAAATTCCTCCTGTGCTCCAACCCTCTGGCCTGAGCCCCCTCCTTCATCCACACTCCCTCCCAGAGTCTGTGCTCTCCTCCCCTCCCATATCCCAATCCCGTACCTCTCCCATATTCTAGCTCCCTCCCTGTTAGGTAACTGGAGTTTTTCATTTACCAGAACTCTCTATTCTCCCGAAATATTGGATGAAAAGCTTTTACTGTAATATCTCAATTAGCAAAGTTTGCTCATCTATTTTTGACATTAAATATACAGCAGATACCAAAGATTTGGTGTCTAAAATAATCACTGTACTTACCAAGTACAAATTCAAAATTTAAATAGCCACCACTGACAAAACACCAAAATAATCTTAGCATTTTTGTCCTATGAATGTATTATCTGTATGTGAGAATAACAACCATTTTATTATCCACAAATATACTTGATTCTAATTAAAGAAAACACTAGCTTTAAGCATGGATGTGCCATCCAGTAAAATGAGCATTTAGACAGGCTGTCAAGTTTTCAACTTGTCTGATTTCTAAGTTGTTTACTGCTCAGGATTCCCAAGGGTTTCTCTCTCTCGCTCTCTCTTGCCAGCTGGAGGAACGTTACAAATCTACTGGTACTTTATCTGGTTTTGTGCAGATGTCTCAAGACCAGGAATATTTGTGCTAGTGTACATATTTCATACACCAGTAGTTAATGCAGACTTTAAAAGTCATTCATTCCCCTTTCACTCATAACTGGCACTTTTGATATGTCAATATACTGATATGAAACAATATAATTAATGTTTTCTTCATTTATTCATGGAATGGTTTCAGCTATAATGGGGCTCACTCACATCCTGCAAAGTAATAATCGCACTGGATAAACTTTACAAAGGGACTGACGTGACTTTAAACCTTAGATGAATTTTCATGAGTGACATAGGATCTCACTAAAAGTCAAATGGGGAACATTGGTACATTTTGCAAATATTTGCTAGGGTATTTATATATATAGGTGACATAATAAAGCTGCATCTAATTTGCCTTTTAAAAGACATATTTTATTAGTTTATTTAGGCCATAGACTTATCACTGTCTTCAAGGATAAAATCATCCTTTTTTCCAACTATTGCTGGAAAATACAACATGCCTATTGCAAAAACACTCGCTTTTCTCTACTTTGAAGATTTCTAAAAAATATTCAAAGCCTCAGATTTCCACTAATTATACTACAGGTTGGACATCTCTGGTCTGGCACCCTCAGGCCCTGACCATTCCTGAACAAAGAAATTTGCAGGACCAGAGGAGGTCCCCTGCTGCCGGCTCCCCAGACCACCTTCCCTCTCTGCTGCAGGCTCCCCAGACCACCTTCCCTCTCTGCTGCCGGCTCCCCAGACCACCTTCCCTCTCTGCTGCCAGCCCCAGCTGCCTGCACAGCCAGGCTGCCATGGTGCTGTGGCCCCCTCAGCCCAGACTGCTCTGGCCCCAGCACTGCAATCTGGGTTCCCGCATCCCTGGCCCTAACCCCACTACTGGGGCTGCCACGGCTGCTGTATCTCCAGCCCTGGCCATGCTATCAGGGCTGCCACGGTGGCCGCACCTCTGGGCCAAGCCCCGCTATCAGGGCTGCTGCAGTTGCCACATCCCTGGCTCTGATATTGGGGCTGCCATGGCCCCTGCTGCACTACTGGGGCCCCAGTCCCAGACCTGCTGGGCTTTGAGTTGCCAGCCCTTTTTCCACTGGGGCACACAACCAAGACTCCCTGATCCAGGAAAATGATGTTGCCAGTTGAGGGAGTCCTGGTTTTGGGAGGTCCAACCTGTACGGGATGTTCAGCAACTAAGGTCTGTAAGTCACTGATACTGCAGAAAAAGTCCTGTCTGTTTTGTGTTAAAACTGAAAAGGGAAAAGTGAGTGCAGTAACATTTGAAAAGGATTTTAGTGCAACACAATTCAGACTAAAGCACAAAAACAGAGTAATACAGTTACAATGAAGTTATTTTTAAACACATACACGTAACACTAAACAACCAAACAAAAAGTAATATTTGCTCCATCATGAGAAATGTAAACACGGTAGCCTGATAGTCATGAAGAAGTACCAATTAGCTTGCAGTGTTTCCAATGGAGTTTGGAAGCTTTGAGATATTTTAGGAACAGTTTGTATAATGAATTAAGATTGTTGGAGGTTAGGAGAATCTTACTATCATCCAAAGGAATCATTTATATGCATCCTGCAGTATGTCGATGAACGCTGAAGGTTTATCACTTACTTTCCAATTCCAAAAATATGTGTGTGTTTTTCCATTGTGGAAAATTCAGCAAGTGGTAAAGGCAAAGGTGATAGAATGTGTTCTTTTGAATGATTAGGGGGAAATCTGCATTGAGATAAGGTTGGAGACTGATAAGAGGATAGGGTTATAATTCTAAATGATCTTGACAAATTAGAGAAATGACCTGAGGTTAACAGGATGCAATTCAATAAGTACAAATGCAAAGGTATTAACTTACGAAGGAACAAACCATACTAAATGAGAAATACCTATCTAGAAAGGCAGAGAGGTGTAGCCATGTTGGTCTGTAACTGAAAAAAACTTAAGGTGTTTCATTTGTTGTTTTTTAAGTTTTACCTAGAAAGGAATTGTTGAAAGGGATCCGAGGGTCATAGTGGACTGGAAGCTAAATATGAGTCAACAGTGTGACACTGTTACAAAAAACAAATAATATTCTAGTAAGAGTGTTATAAGCAAGATAAAGTAAATAATTCTTCCACTCTGTTCTGTGTTGATTAGGCCTGAACTGGAGTATTTTGTGGAATTCTAAGTGTCACATTTCAGGAAACATATGAACAAACTGAAAAAAGTCAAGAGATGAGCAACAAAAATGATTGAAGGTTTAGATAATATGATTTATGAGGGAAGACTGAAAGAGCACACATTAACAGCTTCAAGTACTCAAAAGGTTGTTAAAAAGAGAAGGGAGAAAAATTATTCTCCATAAAATCTTGACAATAGAACAAGAAGCAATGGACGTAAATTGCAGCAAGAGAGGTTTAGGTTGGACCTTAGTGAAAATTTCCTAACTGTAATAAATTGCCTTGGGATGTTTTGGAATATCCATCAATTGAAATTTTTAAGAGCAGGTTAGACAAAAGCCTGTCAGGGATGGTGCTTGATCCTGCTTGAGTGGAAGGGACTGGATTTGATGACCTCTCAAGGTTCTTTCCAGTTCTATGGTTCTGTGATTCTATAATCCCCAGAAATAGACTGGATTCCCTACCAGAATACTGTCATCATCATAGAAGATTAGAAATGCTCACTTCTGAGAGGTCTAGAGTGTCTGCACTAGCAGTTTCAATAAGAACTAGCAGGAAGCAGAAAGAGCAGCTTCTAAATACAGTTGCCTAAGGAATTGTTTAAAAAACCTCCAAATCCATCATTTGTGATGCTGGGGACAATGCAGACTGCTCTCAAAACCAAGAAGATAGAAATGATCTCCTATAGAAAATCTGCCAAAGTGACATAGTCACTGGGATATGTACTGGAGGAATGGCAATGTAGAAATGATGACACAATGAGAGTCTTTACCACTGGCAAAAGGGATTTATGGGTAACAGCTGGAGCCAAAAACTCTGGTGCTAGAGGAATAGATTTCATGTCTAGACTATCTATCACTTGTTGAAGGGGAAAGACCTATACATAAGAACATAAGAGTAGACATACCGGGTCAGAAAAAAGGCCATCTAGACCAATAACCTGTCTTCCAACAGTAGCCAATGCCAGGTGCTCCAAAGAGAATGAACAAACTAGGCAGATGTTTTCATAGAACAATATTCAATGACTCCAAGATTTCTTGAGTGGTAACAGCTAAATTAGACCCTCTGATTTTATATGAATAGTTTATGTATTCCAATGTGCATTAGCTTGCATTTATGAACATTAAGTTCCATATGCCATTGTGTTACCAAATTTATATTCTGAAATCCTCTTATAATCCTCCGCAATCTATTTAGGACTTTACTATCTTGTGTAATTATATATCATTTGCAAATTCTGCCACCTGAGTGATTACCCCTGTTTTACAGATTATTTATGAATATTTTTAATACAACTGTTTCCAGCACAGACTCCCTGGAAGTTCTTTTCTCTTCTGAAAACTGATTGTTAATTCCTACCCTTTATTTCCTATCTTTTAATCAGGTATGATCCATGAGAGGACCTTCCCTCCTATCCCATGTCAGCTTATTTTGCTGGATCCCGCTTGTCTGTATTCTTGTTAATCTCCCTCAAAGAATTCTAGTAAATTGGTGAGGCATGATTTCTGTTTACAAAAAACATGTTGATGTTTATCCTAAATAAATTGTGTTAATTTATGTTCCTGACAATTTTGTTTTTTACTATAGATTCAACCAGTTTGCCAAGTAGTGGAAACATGTTTTGTTGCCTGTAATTGCCAGGATAATTTCTAGTGCCCTTTTTAAAAATTAGCTTCACATCAGTCATTTGGTATAGAATCTATACATTTAAATAACAGGTTACAATCTACAGTTTGTAGTTCTGCAATTTCACATATGAGTTCTTTCAGAATTCCAGGGTAAATATCATTTGGCCTGGGGACTTATTGCTGTTTATTTTATCAATTTGTTCAAAAATCCCCTCTAATGATACCACAGTCTGGGACAGTTCCTCAGATATGTCCCCTAAAAAGAATAGCTCAGGTTTGAGAATTTCCCTCACATTCTCAGCCCTGAAGACCAAGTTTCTCCGCAATGTGTTTATCACCCTAATGCATCCTTTAGCATATCCAGTGATCCCATTGTTGTTTAGCTGTCTTCTTGCTTTTGACACATTTAGACTTTTTTTTTTTGCTATTACTTCTTGAGTCTTTAGCTAACTGTTTTCCAAATTCTTTTTTGGTCTTTCTAATTGTATGTTTCATTTCATCTACCAAATTTTATGTTCTTTTCTATTTCCTTAGTAGGATTTAACATCAACTTTTTAAAGGATGCATTTTTATGTCTCACTTTTTCTTTACTTTGTTGTTAATCAATATTGGCACTTTTTGGTTCTCTTACTATGGTGTGTTTTTTTTTTTTAATTTCAGGTATATATTTAAGTTGATCCTCTTATCATTAAAAAGTGTCCTTAAAAAGTTTATATGAAGATTGCAGGGATTCCAGTTTTGACACTGTTTATTTAAATTTCTGTTTAATTTCCTCACTTTTGTGGAATCCCCTTTCTGAAATTAAATACTACAGTGTTCGGCTACTATGTTGCTTTACCCACCACAGGTATGCTTAGTTTAATAATGTTATGGAAATAAAAACCAAGCAGTCCAGCCATATTCACCTCTTAAACCAGAACTTGTACTATATTTAGGACTAAATCAAGCATTGCCTCTCCTCTTGTGGGTTGCTCCTAAAAAGGATTATTTAAGGTGTCAAGAATCTTCATCTCTGCATGACAGTTTTCATTGCCTATAATTGTTGACTTTTAAAAAATTGTATAGCCTTTCTAATATCCCTGAACATTTCACAGTCACTACCACCATCCTGGTCAGGTGGTCAATAACATATCCTTACTGATATGTGTTTATTATTACAGCACAGAATTACTATTCTATTGTACAGTTTGGTTCAGTATTTTTTTTTCATTTGATTCTATGCTTTCTTTCACATAATAGTGCCATTCTCCCGACCCCAGCACAACCTGTTCTGTCCTTACAAGTTATTTTATACCCTTGTATTGCTGTGTCCCTTTGGTTATCCTCTTTACACCAGGTTTCTGTGTTGCCTATTATGTCAATATGCAGCAGCACCTTTTATCAGCAGTAGTAAAGTCAACTACCTCCCCTTGTCTTACTGTGAAGTCAGTCAGCCAGTCATCATGTGTTTTTTTCCTGTGACTGAATTTGTTGAGCTGAGAATGATAGGTCATCATCATAGATCAAACTTTTGCAGACACATCATAAATCCTGGAAATAAAGGTTTTATAATAGAAATGCTGACATATCCTTAACTATAAATAGTGCAAATAGCACTGGTAGACATCATTCAAAGTGAAACTGATCAACAGGAAATATTTTTCCAGATGGCACCACTCTAGTAGTCTAGCAAATATACATCACAGAGTCACCATAGGTATTTTCCTAGCCAGTAATGCATGCAGCAAGAATCCAAAGAACAGACAGTGACAGATGCCATTGCAGAAACAGACTTTCACAGACCATGTCATGCAGTTCTTGAAACTGACAATTGTGTTCAATGTGTAGCCACTGATGCTGAAGCTCTTCCCAAAGGAAGGCAGAGAAGCAGCAACAGGTGTCAACAGCAGTTAAAAGAATGTTAATCTGCTTGTTTCTCTCCCTCCTTTAATTTTAATTGATGAGTCACATTGGTAAAGAAATATATGGGCAAGAAATGCTTAATGAATTTTTGTTTATTGTTGCAATTTATCCAAGACCTACATTTGTTGAATAAATATTTTTAAAGGTGTCTTTTCTTCACATGTGAAAAAGACAAAAATTATAGGCCACACTGAGCACAAAAATCACTTCATTCCCTTTGCTGAAGAGGAATACCTGGGATCACTCTTAGGAGATGAGTTAGGGATGTAAATGGGTAGGTGAATATATGATTAACTGATAAGCTAGGCTTATCAGTTAATCGAGTTGATTACTCACATTCCCCCCCTTGCTGCATCTTAAAAGCCAGTTCCCCCTAGCACTAGTTCCATGGTACCACCTGCACCCCCACCCCACACTGCTGCCTCTATTAGAGGCAGCAGCACAGTGGGAGGCAAGGAAGGCTGCCACAAAACAGCTGCTGCCACCCCACACTGCTGCTGCCACCCCAAAACAGCTGCTGCCACCCCCCTCTATATTAGGGGGCTCCCCAGGGGACTCTCCAGAAGTGGAGCTGTAGCACATTGGCTGTCGCTCCTGCCCCCAGGGACTATAGAATAGACAACTAAATGCTAAGAATTCATGCAGTTAGTCGATTATTCTATTACCCAATAGCTAACATCCCTAATATATATTCAACCAAACTTCAACTATATCCCTTAATCAAGGCAAACCCATCATTTGTGATGTACAAGTGCCACAATATTCAATCAATCAATGCTTCAGAACTACTTTTCCAAAATGGTAAGACTTACGGGAGAATGCCACTCCTGTGTCCAATTCCAATTGTACTGAGATTTGATGACCTCTCAAGGTCCCTTCCAGTTCTAGTATTGTATGATGCCCCATTCATCTGTAAAGCTATGTCTAGACTAGAGGACTTTTGTGGGATACCTCTGGTATCCCACAAAAATCCCGCCACTTCCAGGGAACGTGTTTGCACTTCCTTTTTTTTCATGGAAGAGCAAACATGCTCTTTTGGGGAGCCCTGTATCACCTCATTTCACGACTGAAAGAGGAGGCTTTTCTGCCATTTGGGCCCATCTAGACTGGGCCAAATGGTGGAAAAGCCTCTTCTGCAAAAGTAATCGGAACATGATTTACATAGGTATACAATGAACAAGCTTATGAATGACCAAAAAGAATGATTCTAAACCTATAGAGAAGGCACACAAAAAAGGCACAGAATCTAGAGGAGTCAGGCATCTCAAACTGGAAATAGATTGCTGACTACAAAACATATATCAATGTATGGTTCATTTTAAGACAACTATGTAGGTCTTATAAATAGTAACAAATGAGAATTCAGTGTAAAGAAAAAACAGCTAGAAAGTTAAATTAGGAATGTTAAAAACTGTTCAAATGAAATCACCAAAGATAGTAAATATGTAAGAATTATAATATGACTTATTAAAAATACACTGTAAATGTTTGTGACTAACATTTGTCTTTTCTGTTGATATTTCTAAATGTCAAGATAATAAGCATTGATTAAAAAAGAATATTCAATAAAGTGGAATGCAGAATGCAAAGGTCAGTATAACCTTATGCCCTATTGAAAATTAACTAATATGAGTCCAAGTTGCCCTAAAAGTCTGGAGTGTCTAAAGAAGAACAGTCATTTAGTAGGGAAAAAATATTTTTCCCCTCCCATTATTCTCTGTCTTGCTAGGAAAGGGTTAATTAACAATTGGGTTTGTAGTAGCTAGTTAAATGTATTTAACCCCAGAGTAAAGGCCAGTTTTGTACACTGAACTCCATTTCTGCCCTTTCTATGCATGATTAAATGGTAATTAAGCTATAATGAAAAGTGTTAGGCTGATTACAATTAACATAATCATACTAGTCAGTTCATGTCCTCATGTTCTACATGCTGTGCTGAGCTGGTAAGACAATGGACCTTTAATGGAGTCAAATATTTGGCAAGCTTCACCCATCTACAGTCATCTATTTAAGGCATTTATGCCTACATATATAATGAAAAATAAAACGCACATAGTTGTCACATTGTGCAAATCACTGCCTACCATAAATATATGCATTATTTGAAAATCATTGGTATATGACAAAACTCATCTGTCAAGTGCCTATAATAAACCATTCATTTCTTGTACAATTACCAGAAAATTGAAAACACCTCAGGTTTCATTTATAGATTCAATTTGAGAGAAATAATTTCAAGGCTCAATCCACCAAAGGTGCTACGAAGTCTCATTCAGATCCAGCAGAACAGTTGAGCACATGCTAAACTTTGAAGTCAAGGAAACTACTCACATACTTAAGGTTAGCATGTGCTCAAATAGGCCGTGTCTAGACTACATGCCTGTGTCGGCAGAGGCATGTAGATTAGACAGATCAGCAAAGGCAAATGAAGCCACGATTTAAATGATCGCGGCTTCATTTACATTTACATGGCTGCCGCGCTGAGCCAACAAACAGCTGATCAGCTGTTTGTCCACTCAGCACGCTAGTCTGGACGTTCCCCCTGCCGACATCAAAGCCCTTTGTTGGCAGCCCCATTATTCCTTGTGGAATGAGGTTTACTGGGGCTGCCGACAAAGGGCTTTGATGTCGACAGGGGGAACGTCCAGACTAGCGCGCGAGCCGACAAACAGCTGATCAGCTATTTGTCGGCTCAGCACGGCAGCCATGTAAATGTAAATGAAGCCACGATCATTTAAATCGCGGCTTCATTTGCCTTTGCTGAACAAACAAATCTACATGCCTCTGCCGACAGAGGCATGTAGTTTAGACGTACCCATAGTGTGTGGGATCAGGGCCACACTTCTCAGTACAAGGAAAGACTGATTCAAAATAAAAACTCAGATTTTGAGAATGGAGCAATATTCCATACAAACACATGCATGCACATAGACAAAGAAACATAATTTTGCACTTGAAAAGG